>NC_088886.1:108808597-109409097 GCF_037157495.1 Lathamus discolor
GAATACACAGGAGAGCCAAACAGGCAATATTTGGGCTTTTCTCTATAGTAATAGTAAACATGACTGAGGGGAAAGGTGAAGATTATTCCTTTAACCTTTTGCCACAGAGTGTCTGAGAGTGAAATAGGAGCCATATACAAAGATGTAATAAGGCTTCACTTCAAGCACTCAAAGATCCTGGACTTCATGTGGAAAGAAAAGAAAGATGGGGTGATGTGCTTATGAGTGAATTAATCTTGAAAATTTAAATGTTTCCTAAGACCAACAAGAGTTTAAAAGATGGCGGGGACAAGCCAGAGAGTGATTACAAAGGTAAAGTTGCCCTCCATGCCTTTTAATGCTGCTGAAGCAGCGTTAAAGTTTTTTGTCTCACAGACATCCCTCCATTTTCCAGACAGACAACTTCTTTTTGTCTCCTGATAATTGATTCTTTTGGTTCTTAATAAAATTTTCTTGGTCAGTTTCTGCAGGTTTACCTTTTTTTTTTTTTTTTTTTTTTTTTTTTAGAACTTGATAAGTTTATTAAAAAAATAAATAGAAAAAACAAAGAAAAACAAAATCCATCCTTCATACTACAAGCATAGTTACTTCTCAACCACCGTAAATCTAGAACCATTTGGATGTGTGCAGAAATTGTAAGTGCCTTGTAGCAAAGGTGATACTGAATCTCCAGTGGCTTCTAGGAAGGGACCGACCAGTGAATAAAATAAGCAAACCTGAAGTGGAGGTTTGTATCCCTTGGAAACAAACCTGCTAAGCCATGTGAGAAGATAGCAGCACCTATGATTTGAATACGGTCTAAATACCTGAAATGGGAAACAATATGCATCTGTGGCAGTTACACTCCCCCCGGCCCCTCCCTCCAAAAAACCAGCTCCCCTCATGTGTGGTGTGTAAGTCTCGATAGGGCTGCCTATTTAGCACTGAAAAGGGAGAAAAAACTCAGACATCTTCAACACTGAAAGAAAGCTTCTTAAAGCCAGAATCAGAAAATGGATAGAATTCCTGCAGCAGTAAGGAAATGTAATTTTTTTAATTTATTTTTTTATTTATTTTTTTTTTAACTCTGGAAGATTTTGTTTCAGATGAACTGGGAGGTTTGCTGAAGACTGTAGTGGGCAGGAGGGTAGAAAGAAGTGGTAGCATTTAAAAAGAGGGTTTTGGCTTTTGACTTTGTAGGTGTTCAAGGTCCTACACCTGGGTCGGAGCAATCCCAGGCACAGCTACAGGTTGGGCAGAGAAGAGATTCAGAGCAGCCCTGCAGAGAAGGACTTGGGGGTGTTGGTCGATGAGAAAATGAACATGAGCCGGCTTCAGTGTGCATGCGCAGCCCAGAAAGCCAACCGTATCCTGGGCTGCATCAAAAGGAGAGTGACCAGCAGGTCCAAGGAGGTGATCCTGCCCCTCTACTCTGCTCTTGTGAGACCTCACCTGGAGCATTGTGTGCAGTTCTGGTGTCCTCAACATAAAAAGGACATGGAACTGTTGGAACAAGTCCAGAGGAGGGCCACGAGGATGATCAGGGGACTGGAGCACCTCCCTTATGAAGACAGGCTGAGGAAGTTGGGGCTGTTGAGCCTGGAGAAGAAAAGGCTGCGTGGAGACCTCATAGCAGCCTTCCAGTATCTGAAGGGGGCCTATAGGGATGCTGGGGAGGGACTCTTCATTAGGGACTGTAGTGACAGGACAAGGGGTAACGGGTTCAAACTTAAACAGGGGAAGTTCAGATTGGATCTAAGGAGGAAATTCTTTCCTGTTAGGGTGGTGAGGCACTGGAATGGGTTGCCCAGGGAGGTTGTGAGTGCTCCATCCCTGGCAGTGTTCAAGGCCAGGTTGGATGAAGCCTTGTGTGGGATGGTTTAGTGTGAAGTGTCCCTGTCCATGGCAGGGGGGTTGGAACTAGATGATTTTGAGGTCCTTTCCAGCCCTAACTATTCTATGATTCTATGATATTGGGGAATGTGTTTTGTTTTTGTTTTTTTTTTTTTTAAGTGAAATTTGAAACACCCCTGTGTTTACCTGAGTTGGAATTGCTCAGAGTTTTTGGAATGTAGGTGTGCCATTATTTGCATATAGCCCTTGAGATCTGCTGTATTATTTGTTATTCCAGCATATAGTGGTCAGACTTTCATCTATAAATGTAAAGATGGTATCACAGCTCAGCTTAATTTGCATTTAGAATTTATAAACATTGCTTAAAGAACTGGTTAAAAAAATGAAAGGGAAACAGTGGTACCAATAAGAAATGTGTCAGTTGCTATTTTACTAGTTTCTGTAACAAAACCCTCTTAGAGCTTTTAATTTTTATATCTGTGATAGTGTTAACTGAATGTAATTTAGAAATGCCAAACCCTTCAGAAATAGTAGCATATACATGTCTGTGCAATCTGTATGTGTATAAATTGCCCAAAAGTATGGCAATGTAGTTCAGCAGGATAGTTCTCAAGTTTCCTCAAAGAACGCTATAGGAGACTGTTTAAAACATGTGCTTATTGAAGGAGAGAGTTGCAAGAATTTATGTAGGTAAGTAGGTGAGTCTTAGATAATATATGCATAAACTCACATCAGAATGTTTCCTGTAAGTAGAAAATGTTTCAAACCTGCAACTGTCAATAAGACTAGCAAGAGATGATAAAGTAATAGCAGAAAATTGATATATATACTTTGTCTAAAATACTGTATTACAGTTCTGAAGGAAATGCAGTCTGTTCAGTATAACATACACATATGTATATTTATAAACTTACCAAAATGTTGTGGTAAGAGCACAATGCTATGCCTGTAAGCAGAGTAGGTGATGGCATTGTTTGTTCCCAGCTTTGTCTGTGGTCCCTGGAAGGTTGTGGGCAGCTGAAGTTGGGCTGGGTTTTTGCATGACTACTTCATTTTGAAAGTGAAAAAATATTTGACAATTTTTACATTGTACAGTCCGCTGGTTTATCATCATCCACCAAAGGATTAATTTGTGGTCTAAGCAGACTCTCAATACACTGTATTGAGTAGTTGATAGACCTGGTTTTATCTTCAGGTGTCATAAATGTTAGCCTGAATATGCCATGCATGTAAAAAAACAAACCAATAAATTAATTCAGAAATAATATTCTTGTTGGGAACAGAGGTTTATTTTGCTCTTGAGAGCTTAAGTGTGGGTATGTTATTTTCAAACAATACCTGTATCTGTATTTTCTATTTTTGTGCTGTAGTTATTGCTTTGTTGTAGCTAAATTTTATCAGTCATACTAATAAGGAAAGAGTTTTGAAAAGGACATTAAATTTACTGAACAGTTGTTTGGCATCTTCTTTTATATTGTACTTCGAGGCATTGTTTTCCAGTTATCATGGGTTTGGTTTTTTTTTTTTTGTTTTTTTTTTTTTGCTTTTTACTTAGTATTTTTGCAGTAGCATCACTATTGTCAAAGTCAGCAGATGGGCAGCTTGATATATTTAACCCCTGGTCTCAAGTAGCTGTTTTTTTTACCATGCTAGTTTCATTTTATACTGCTCTTTAAAGACACAAACCCCAAACCCTTGATGGTCATTTCCTTCTGAGCATTTTTTAATACATATTGAAATGCGGTAGCTGGATTGAATGATATTGATAACAACATATTCTTAGATGTCCCCAAACGGTTGTCTTTCATCCTGTTCTGGAGACAAGGCAGAGTGCAGTCTGTGGCTGCAGAACTCCCTGGACCTCAAGTGTTGTTTTTTCACAGGGGCAAGGACACACCTGTAGCTGAAGAGCTGCTCTGCTGATCATTTCCTCAGCATGTGTGTGCTCTTGTCTCTTGTGTTTCTTCAGTGAGCTTCCTCATTGCCTAATATTTCCCCAGGTGTCTGTGTGTTTTACTCACATTTAATTGCTCCATTGCTTCCAGGCAGTAATTTTAGAACTGTAGGGTGCACCACAGCAGCAGAAGAGGTGGAAACTGGCTGGGCCAGACCTTCATTGAGGCAAGAGTGTGAAAGCAAGAGCTTAGGTCTCACCATGTCAACTTCAGGCAAACAGGGCAGAATGAAATGTGAAAACTGGAGGCATGTAGATGGGATGCGTGCATATGTTTGCCCCCTGCCCCTCAGCATTCTCAGAAAACTAAATAGTATTTTTGAGAGGTAACATAATTTGCCTTAAAAAAAACAAACTTAAGAAACAAAACAAATCCCCTTTCAAATACTGTTATTTTAACCAGTGGGCTGAGTTTTTTGTATTTACTAAGAATAATGCATTGTGAAAAGGAAATGCAATAGTTGTCTTGATCTTATTTTGCATAAACCTAATTGGATCTGCTAATTTAAATCTCATGCAACTAGGTTAAAGTAATAATAGTAATAGTCCAAACTGTCTATCAGTGCCAACTAGGATTTGTTGTTTGGATCTTCTTTCCTGTGAAAATAAGGTACTGCTCTAGAAAAGGCAGAACTAAAATACCATGGGTTTTTTTTTGCTGGTTGTTCCTTTTTTTTCCAGCCTACATCTTTGTGTTAGTTCACTTACCTTTTACCAAGGTTCTTGTGCTTCTGTGAGCTCCCAGATGTGCAGTTGCTTCCCGCCTTAGATCTCAGACTGCAGTTGCTTTATAAGTCTCATCCCATTACTGCCCTGGGTAATGTGGATCTGTCTTCCTTGATGCAAAACGCTTAAGGCCTTAAGGCTCTTGTGAACTTTCCCAGTAAGTTGACTTCTGTGAACGGGAGAAAAAGAGGATGGGAGGAAAAAGAATGAGCATTATTTTTCAGAAATGCCATCCCTTGAAAAAGCAGCTGTTCACCAATGTAGGAGTATGTACATTAACCTCAGACTAATCCAGATTCATTTACCATATTACATATATGTGACAAGAGGAACAATTTGTTGTTGTTTTGTTTTGGTTTTAGGCTTGTCTGATTTTGTTCACTGCTCAAAGGAAGGAGCAGACAGATGGTGAAGTCCAAACTTTTACTCATTTTCATTAAAGAAAATGTATAATCCACACTCCTAAGAGATGTTTCTTAGGAAGGGGGGTTGTTTTTTTCCTGTAGATAATACACTAATTAACCACTGATAATGCTTGGAGTGAGCAAGTACATAATATAAATATGGCAGCATAGGAGACCTTGGCCAGGAAGTGATTCTTTTTTCTGTTCATCAAAAGCACATCTTTTCTAGAAGGACAATAGTTCATGGATTGATTGTTGAAGGAGATAAGATCCGTTCCTCTTTTGTATCTCTGTTCTTAGCTTGTTGTGATAATACAAAGCAGATATGAGTATATACTTCACATTTAATTAGAGAACTCAACACATCAGATGCTTCATACATCATATTTTAGGTTAATGTGTTGTGATATATTACACATAGTGGTACTTGCAAATAAAGTGAGGGAGAATTCATGCTTTTGAAGCTCTTCTTTTTGTGAAAACTGAACTAATTTAAACATAAAAGTTTTAGAGCTATGATTATTTACTTAAAAGAGATCTTAAAATATGGTCTGTAATATGAACATCTAAAATCCACAGACATTTGCTGCCAAGAGAAAACTTGTTTTCTTTGAGTTTCACCAGTCAAAAATGAATAGTCTCACCTCTTGATGATTCTTACAATAGCAAAATGGAGAAATACAGAAGATGCATGGCAAGGGGGAAATGGTTGAACCTGGAGACTAAATGAAAGGGACTATCCTTTTACATGGTTTGTGTTTATGTCTGGTTCTTGGTACTATGTATGTGTACGTTTTCTTGCATTGCAGTTGAATTGCAGTTGGGCAGTGGAGAGTATTTCCATGTAGCTGCCCTAATGAGTGTTTACCTTAGTCAAGATACAAGAGCATCTATGACCTGAAAAATAGTGTCATTGTCACATCTTTGAAGTGCAAAATATACTGTTTACAATTAATATATACATGTAAGTTTTTGTGAGGCAGACAGGTTCCTGGCAACAAACACATATTAATTTCAGTTGGTTTAGTTTTCTTGATGCCTTTGGGTTTGATTTGGCATATTTGTGACAGTGTTTGGTTGTTTATATTCATAAACTGCTTAACTGGAAATGCTCTCATCCTGAATTACCTTGAAGGCCTTTAGCATTGTGTGATGGTGCTGTTTTCTCTGAAGTTGAGCTATCTTCCTGCTGTCCTCACTAGTTAATGCTCACAAGGAGAGTTGTCTTCCCTTTTTCTGATACTCCTCTTACTCAAGATTCTTGCACCTTGGTGAGAAATATACCCCTACTGTAGGAACCCAGATTTCAGGATACTTCTGCAGCAGTTTGTTTGATTTCTGTACCTGCAGGGCAAGGGAATTGAGATTGACCCACTTGAGTAGAAGGTTTGATGTAGAAAATTCTGTTTATTCCACAAGGTGACGAATTATGTGAATGATTGCAAAGCCACAAAAAACTAATTGAGAAAACACAACCTTATTATTTGCCTGGCATTCATCTCTTCTCTTGTACCTATCACTTTGGGTTTCTTAGTGTCATGGAAACCCAGAAAACAGCTTGTTTTCACTACAGAACCCTGGATATTCAGAATTGTTCCCTCTTTATAAAAAGAAACCTTTTGTTTGTTTGTTTTCAGTTTTGTTGTGTTTCTCCCCCACCCCACCCGCCTCTTTGAAGCATCCAACTTCTGAATTTATACTTAATATGACTGTTTTCTTTCTGTGTGTTCCTTCCCCCTTCTCCCCCCACCCCCAGTGTTGTGCTTTGAGATTCAGAATTAAAACACATGGGATGTTTTCCCTCTCTTAGGAGCTTGTTTGTATGTGTTTTGCTATTCTGTGTGTATTTGAGCAAAACTGGATCATAGTAACAGACATCTACAATTCATGTAACTGATCTAATGACATAGGCTGAACCAGTTTCCGCGAAAATGCTCCTGGACACACGTTTTGTGATGAAGTATCTGTAACTGTAGCCTGATGTGTGTATGAAGCAAATTTGTGCATGTTAATAGTTACTAAATGCACAATAACAGTGTATTAGCCGAAATATATAAAGAAAACTGTGGGTCTTCAGCAGTGGATTACAGCTGCTGAGAGGATATTTCCCCTTGCTTTTTTCTTTGTGTGTGTCAAAGGTTTGTATGGTTTTTTGTTTCCTGGATTTTTGGTTTTCCCCCGCTAGCATTCCTATCTTCCTGCAGTGTTCATGTTACTTTCTGGATTGGGCAACTCCTTCTTCAGCACCTTGTGTCTTCAGCTGCACCTTGGTGGCTCATGTGGGGCAAGGCAGAGGGTGGATGATATTTTGGTTCTTTATCTATTGCCTTGCAAATCAACAGAGTAGCCTATGGTTCTCTCCTGTTCTGTGCATTGCTCTTTGCTCCATTTTGTTTTAGCCAGTCGGAATGTAAGCTCTGTGTCTCCGAATGGAAAAGGAACGTTTGTGTTTCTTCAAAGCTCTGGTGGGAGACAAATAAACTAAGGGTACATTTTGACGACCTAAAGCTTTGATGCCAGAGGAAATTGTATCATCTTTCTATGGCTTCACTGTAGATCCCTGTGTAAAAGCACAACAGTAATTTTACTTTTAGCTTGCATTACAAGCTACTGCTTAAAATTGTGCATTGGTTTTCTACCCCTTACCTCTCCCACAAATCGACCTTAACCACATTATTTCTGTTGATTCCTGGACTATAATTACTGAAGAGTTGAATTCTAGTTGCCTTTACAGTCCCTCTTGGTAACATCTAATGGAAGTAGGGGGAGCCTAGCTTTTATGACTTGGAAGTGCAAAGTGGCTAGTTATAATCACTGATTGCCTGTAATTTGTCTGCTTGGGCCAGTTTCAAGCAGCTCTGGTGGCAATGTCTGAAGTATTTCAGGATTTGTTAAATGTCCTCCAGGTGAAGTATATTGTAAAATTCAAATAATTAGGAAGATTGAGTGGTTTAGTTGCAACCCTTGTTTGCCAAACTCCTCGTCAGTCTGTTGAGGTGAGGAAAAACTGGAAACTGGGCCATCTAAATTAGATGGTTTGTGCATATGAAAAGGGTAAAGAACCAGATGGAGCAGGCAAATTGCATGTTGGAAGCTCCGTCACTTTCACAGTTTTGTAGGTCTTATTTACAGTCTCTGAAGTTTAAAACAGAGATAAAATTATATTTTAACACTACAGCTTTAAAAATAAATGCTGTGCACTTGACACAATAAAATAAAAACAACAAAAAGACAAAGCGCCTCTGTACCCACTGCCTTGTGTTGAGGGGGTTTTGGCTCAGGCAGCATTTGTATAATGAAGTTACGTTGCCATCTCTGTATGTAGCAGCATGTAAACTGTGAGGGGGGCAGGGAATTGGAGCTGGGTTCTATTGCAGACTGAACCAAAATACCAAAATAAGAAGTGCAAACATATTTCCTGGACTTCGGTAAATTCTGTTGTGATGCTAGTACTTCTAATAAAGGCAAGATCTATTCAAAATAAATTAGTTTTATTTGGAAACAGTTTTTAGTGCTAAAGGGGCCTTTATTCTTGCAGCCAGTGTATAACAGAATATAATGCTTGAGAGTCAAAATTGTTAAAGTTCAAACTGTAAACAGGCTGTAAGTATTTTACTGAAAGTAATCAACCATTTAAATATATTAGCAAATGACGTTATAAATTTCCTGTCACTTTGAACTTGTTTTTAAAAGATTTCTAGTTAAGAATATCTCACCCTTGAATCACAGCTAGTTGGAGTTCCTGTCGGCATTGCGTAGGTACGTAAAACTGCCTATGTTATGCATGATGGGACCAAATGTTCTGTGAGGTATTAAAATGCGAGACTCATGGGAGAGGGCCCAGTGTAAAATAAACATTTGCTTATTGGCTTCTGCTGGGTTCAGGAAGGTGTTTCTGCTTGTTGTACCTGGAAGTATAGGATAAGGAAGTTGATTTAATGTCATGTGCTTGTTACTAGAGTTTTAATCCTAGTAGCAACAGGTGTTGGATTTTTTAAAATGATATCCTTTCAGGGTGGGGGTGGAGGTGTGTGGAGTATATTTTTATGAGGCGAAAAGAGATGAAGATGAGAAATTAAACTGGGGGTGGTGTGAGAGCCAGCAGTTGGCTGGGGCTGGGGAGCCAGGGGGTAAGTAGGGCCTGAAGGGCAGGGCCTTACCAACCAGTCTGTTCCAGTGCCCCAGCCAGGGAGGGGGACAGCCCTGAGGCCAGATCAGGCACCTCTGTGGGGATGGGGCACGTCCTGGGTCGGTTGGGTTTCAACACCTATGGCAGGGTTGGAGACTCGCATCCTACAGTATTGCAGTGGTAAGGCTGAGGGCCCCAGCGTGGTGGGGAAGCCCAGATGAGCTTGATCAGGACCAGTGAGCCCTGTTAGTGCCCTGACAGAAATGATATGAGGATGCAAACTTTAAAATTATTTTCCCGGTGACTTGTCAAAGGATTTGCTTCTGGTAGCTACAGTATTTCCATATAACCACTGCTTAGCTTCTCTCAGCCGTCCGTGTTCAGTAGTGCTGCATCCTCAGCCATGCTTGCAAACAAGTTTATTTCTTTCTCTGTGGTGGCAGAGAGCAGTGTATGTAAGAGGAGTTTTAAAAGGTGATTTGTTTTGGAAAATGCTATTTGTATAGTGTGTGTTGGCTTGCTTCTGTTCTGGCCTTTAGGTAGGACACTAGGAAATTGATTAATTGAATGCCATATTGAATTGCAAATGGAGTCTTGATTTAGAGGGGAAAACCAACACACTATTTGGATAATACATGGTCACAGTAGTGGGTTTTGTAGGTTTGTGGGTTTTTTTTTTTTTTTTTACTTTTGAATGTTTATTGGTTAAGCATCTTTTTAAAATTATGTTGCATGCATGAGAGTAGATTATGCGCAATTTTCCAACATCAGTCTAGTGTTTGTTTCATCATTGCTCAGAAAGGATACTAAATGAAAAAATTTTGTTAACTAAGTTACTGAAGGCCATTTGTCCTGCTCTTGACGTACATTATTACAAATATCTCTCTAAAATCATACAGTCATCAACTACAAGTGGTTTGTTCCTCTTAACGTGTTAGCTTATTTAAAAAAACAAACTGTAGAATTCATCTGAATCTTCAGTGGAAGAATTGGGCTGTCTTGGTATAACTAAGTCAAAACTTGAAAGCTTATGGGGAAAAAGACAATGAAGAATGTTCTGGGTTTTTTCTTTTCCTTGTGGAATTTACATTAATATACTTCAAGTTCTGAGAGGTGTCAGAAAGCCCAAAGTAACACCAGCCTCACAACAATAATGTTCTAATTAAAGCTACAACAGTTCTTTGATATCTGCAGGTAACCATTAATTAGAAACCATGAAAATTTTAATGGGAATTTCCTTAGTACTTGGTTACCAGTATAAAAAGTTAAAATAGAAGCCTCTTTTTACAACATTAACAAGCAAAAAGGAAGATTTTGGCCTGTTGTGTGGCACAACACAGACACTCGCCACTGCACATCTCACTCTGAGTTGCAGCAGAACTTATGGGAAAAGCTTTCTGAAAGGGAGAATAAAGGAGTCATTTGGCCTAAAGCTGATTCCGTGTAAGGAAAAGTTTAACGTGGTACATGGTTAGTGATTCTGGTGGAGGGCAGAGAGGAGATACGCATTTTTCTCTTAATGGCTATAAATTTTTATTCCTTTTTCTCCACTGAAGCAGCATTCTGTATGTAAAACCTTACAAGGAGCCAAGTCCAGCACTGCTATTTTCTGGCAGTCTGAGGGAGAGGCTGTGCACACCCTGTTTTGGTGGTTAAAATTTCAGTGGTCAGCACAGTTGTCCTGCGCAGAACAGCAGAGGAATGTACTTTAAACTACCAGTCTTGCTTAATAACTCACCTGAGGTTTGTTGGCCTTCATGGTCTTCACCTTAATTCACAACTGCTGTTTGCCACAGAAATCAACTGTGAAGGCCATACAGATCACCATGATCAGACCTAATCTAGGTGGGACTAGATTAAATGGCTGGAGGTTTTGTCCCTGTGGTCACTGCTGCTGGCAGGACAATTCTCTCCAACTGAAAAGAGACCGCAGAAGGCTGATGTGTCTCAAATGAAGCTACTAACTTTTTCTTTGCCCACACTTGTTTGAGCTTTGCTTGGCTGTTTTCTCTTGTGTACTTGTGCATGAAGTGCTACCAGAATTACAAGTAAAATGGATGGATTTTGCTGCCTTCTGAAAACTGTTTTGCATTTTTTTCTTGCCACTGGATGGTTGAATATATATTGAATGTTAGAGAGCATGACCAGAAAGGGTGATGTGATATTCATTCCTGGGAAAGGACCTGGTCATGCTGTTGCAAATATGATTACCACCAATCTTTATGATGAAAATAAGAAAAGCCACATGTGCTGACTATCCAGTCTTTCTTGATGGCTCTTTCTGAATCATCAACTTTTGAAAAGAGCAATAAAAATTGTGCAAAGATCTAACTTTCACAGGTAATCATCAGCTGTGACAGTTGTCATCTCTATTCCCGTATCTTTGAGGCTAGATAGAGATATGTCTGAATTGTTGACTTTTCCACTGCTCTTGGAGTGGGTCATAGTCAGAATTCAAGATGAAGTGCTTAGAAGCAGGGTATTTACTTTTTAAAATCTTTGTTAATGAACTAAAAAAATCCCCAAAACCAAAAAACAGCCAAAAAACTTCTCTGCATTGGACAACAATATTCAATAGCTGCTAGAAGGAAATCTGTATGGTGCATCTCTCTGCCTCGCTCCAAGGTTGTCACTGGTTACGATTTTATAAATGCTTCCCTGGCTGTCCCCTAAGGCTGTATTTGTTACTCATCAAATTAACATTACGTTCCTGCCTTGAAGTATGAAAACTTGATTTTTATTTTTACTTTTAAACTCTGAATTTTTAGTGTGCTATCAGTGAGCTAGATAGAAGGCAAGTGAAGCTCACTGTATCGAAAGTAAGTGTTTCAGTGTGCTTGGTTCTTCAGCAGTTGCTGGTGTGGGGTAAATAGGAAGGGAGGAAGAAAAAAGGCAAAATTAAAAATCCTTAGGAGAAGTATTGACTGTAGGTGTGGGATAAGCATTGTATGGGGAAGGTAAGGGAATCTGATCTTAAAAAAAAAAAATAAAAAGAGAAAAAAGATAAAAACTATAACTTGCATAAGGGCAAGATAGCTCTTTAGAAACTACTGACTATCCATGTCAAGATTAAGATCAATGGGAGCTGTGAATCCTTATTGCTTATGACTAGTTTGGAGAAACTATTTGTAAACATCTAGTGGGAAATTACTATCAATGCAGAAGAGAGACTTTTGTTTCATCTTTTTAGGCTTGTTATTCAGTGTTAACTTACCTCTGCAATAGATTTGCGAGTAAAGAAGCTGAGCAGTGTGTACACCTACATGCTGCTTAAGGAATGCCTGAATGATAGTTCTGGTGTTTTAAATTCCTAGCAATTTGAAACTGCAGAAATGTGTTTCCAACTCAGAATGAATAATATTAGTCTGAACTGTTTATTGTTGCTACTCTGGACTTTTTAATAACCATATATTGCAGAATCCAGCAAAGCCTATTTTCTGTTTACTCTCAGTTCGTTGAACAAGGTGATTAAATTGCAAGTTTGCAGTATTTTACCAGCATGTGGTATTGGAGAGAAATGTTAGATCCTTTATCTCCATTTTTTCCATGGGACAAGGAAAAATATACTGAATTTTTGAGCAGGCTCTCTGAATGCTTCTCTCGTTCTTACTCAGTGTGTCTAAAGATTCAAAGCAGTGTCACTGTATCAAGTGAACCAGAGTAGTGGTGGTTTAGACTAAAGTCAGTGAGTTACGTTTTCTTAATTGATTCCGGTGATTAAGCCTGGAATAAGAATCATACTGGACAGTGATTTGGATGTTTCTAGGGTAGTAAGAGCCAAGTAATTTTAGTTTGCCCCAGAGGCTAAACTGATGTACAGATCAAGTTCAGTTAATTATTATTTTTAATACTCCAGCTATTCATTTTTCTTGTTCTGACAGTTTTATTTACTGCATGCCCAGAAGGTGTGCTACCATGGACCACTTTGGCATCCTGTCAAGAGCCTGAAGGCAGCACCTGGTTGGCAGGTGCTTTGTATGCAGTGTGTGTAGATGGACCATTTACTTTTCAATATACTTAAATTAGAAAATGTCACTGTCTCTGTCTATCTGAAAGCTGGTTAGTAACACTCTAGATCTGAATTTACCTTGATTTTTCAGGGGAAGGAGCTTCTGCACCTTGTGAGATATAATGTTACAGGTTCTGTTTGTGTTGCTTTGGGTCCATCAGTTCCAAATTCAGGCAAGTTGCCACTGGAGTAAAACCTGTTTAATCATCTTGACTACTAAAAACTTCAGTTTTATACAGTGGCTGTTTCAGTAGAAAACCTTGCTGCGTATTGGACATATGGAATTCAGATGCTTGAGCATTTGTTTCTTGTTTATGCTGACATATATTGTTGAACTGTGTATAAAATTTTGTGGTAGGATTTCTTGATTTGTTTTGCACATCTGAAATTTCTGTCAGACTGGAGATGTTTACCTGATACTGTGCATTGAACTTTATATAGTGTGCAACTATGTGATTAAATGAAAGACACAAGAAAGTACTTGGGCTGCAGAGGAAGCTGTTTCTTGCTGGGGACAGGTGGAGATGCAAGTGGATCATTTTGTTAGTCTCTACAATTCTGAGTAAAGACTGCTCTCCAGTGTCTTGACTATTTAGGGGGCCTACAAGGATGCCAGAGACACTTCATCAGAGACTTTACTGATAGGACAAAGGGTGATAGGTTTAAAATTAAACAGGGGAAGTTCAGGTTAGATATAAGGAAGTTCTTTACCTTGAGGATGGTGAGGCACTGAACAGAACAGGTTGCCCAAAGAAGTGGTAAATGTTCTATCCCTGGCAGTGGTCAAGGCCAGGATGGACAGAGCCTTGGGCAACATGGTCTAGAGTGAGGCGTTCTTGCACACAGCAAGAGGGTTGGAATTAGATAATCTTGGAGTTCCTTTCCAACACTAACTATTCTATGATGCTATGAATATGATTAGTTAAAAGAAATCTCAGTGGCAAATGTCTCTCTTAGGAAGAACAGGTAATAAATGTAGCCCAATAGCAAAGCCAGAGTATCACACTTTCTGGGGATTTTTTGCTATTAATATGGTCTATGTCTGTACACATTTTCAGCTAATCTTTTCTGTTTGGATTACACAGTGACCTCTGGCGGAATCCTACATTAGGGCTTGTTCTCCATGTGGAATGTCTGACATGGCCTTCCCACTGAAAATGGTTTTCTAAACAGATTACAATGTTGCAACACTTCTCTTTCTCTCCTTCCGCAGCATTGAAAAGGGCTGTCTGTGATGAAGATTTTGATCTATAATGTCATTTTATATTATTTTGAGGACAATTAATTTTATTTTTTAGTAAGGCAAAGTTGCGGGATTTTCCCCTCAGTTCTCACTAGTGCACAGCTTAGCTTGACCTGTTGTTCTTGAGTTAATTAAATTCAGGGCCTGTTTTCAAGTTATGTGGAGAGCTTAGATGAGCCTAATATTGCACCCTTCCAAATGTTGAGTGCGTGCTTCTGGAGTTTAAAATGCTATATTAAGAGGCTGATTAAAACATAAAATTAAATTGCGTATCATAACTTTAGTTCCAAGTTTAGATTAATTAAAAGCTAAATTGCCTATAACTCCTTCTACTTTTGATGATTCGGTGACTTCCTGTATGATCAGATGAAACTGTAAGGCTTAAACTTTCAACTAAACATGTTTGTACATTAACAGTGAGAATTAAACAGTGAAGTTTTGGAACTGGTCAATTAGAATTACAAGAGACAGGGGTTATGATAAGTATCTTTTGTTTTGCACTACCGTAACAGTTACAAAGAACGAAGAATTTGAAGGAATTCTGATGACTTAACTGGTAATATTATGCAGAGTTAACTGTTTTGGAAATGCTTGTACTTGCTTTTTGAGAATCACAATTTGAAAATTATCTGTCTTACTAGTTGGATCAAATGTCCTTTTCAAAGCTATTCTTGGCTGTTATCTATCATGTTACAAGTTTGGATGTTCTAATTTTAAAATCTCAAATCATACAGATCAGATCACTAAGGGTATTAAACAGTTTTCAGGATGCTGAGTGATCTTGAAAATGAGCACTGAGGGATTCTGCTGCACACGCGGATGATGCAAATTTTCCTGGGGCTCATGTGTGTATGCATGTATATATATGTATATTTAAAACAGTAGTGCATTATGCAACCGGAACTACACTGAACAATTTTGGCTGACAGTTGCAGACTTGTGCTTTTTTTTATTATTTATATTGGGAGCTTATTCTATCTTATTGAAGACTTTGTTAAAGTACTAATGGATCTAGAGCTTCATGTCAGTTTGCTTTAACATTGATGGGCTTTATGGATCACAGAACCCAGTTTGCAATGATTCAGTCTGTAGGCAGGAGGACTCTGTCCCTTGTGGCTCTTGTTTCAGAATCCCTAATTTGAAGATGACTAATGTGTTTACTGAAGTTTGTTCCTCTTATGCCATGTTTTTCTTCCTTCTTAGAATATGTATTTGGCAAGCTGTTCTCCAGATTTATCACATGTTCTTAAAATCGTCTGAGGAACAAAATTAAGACATTTTTCCTTAAATGCTGGGCTGTCTCTGAAGCCTGGGGCTTTGAAGTAGATGAATCTGAGTAGAAATTGATGAGGAGTTTTTCTCTGGTTCTCCTCTAGCTTTTAGTAAATCTTAATGTTATTTCACTTCAGATAGGAAATGGGGTGTGTCGTCCTACTATAAGGTGGAAGAGTAGCAGAACTGGAGAAAGTAGTTCTGAAAAGCATTTGAGGTTCAATTAGTTTTAAGCTACTCAAGTATTCCAAATACTGTGGGTTTTTATTTTCAAAGAAAAACCATTTGTTTGCTTACAAATGCTGGAATTCTGAAGTTTTGTTAGCTTTCATTGTCCCTAGGGAAAAACTACTTTTGTATTGCAAAATTATTGAGGCAGATATCTGTGAGAAACACTATGCAGGGACTTGAGGCTGTCAGAAAGGGGGGGATTCAAGTCATTGGAAACCACTGGCTTGGAGAAACACTCATTCTGTCTCTTCTGTATGTCTGTGTGATTTCAGTGAAATGATCCTCCAGAAATATTTGGGAGGCCTGTGCTCTTAAACCTATCTCTGCCTCTGTCAGTTGACTGTCTGCCCAGCAGCAAATATGTAATGAAGCAGCTACTAATGCCATAATACATATCCCTTCTAGAACTCTGTAATCAAGAAGAAGAATCTTTCTTCCAGTTCTTCGCTCATCCATAAGAATTAAATAATCTTTCTTTTATTAAATATTATTAGATTATACTAGATGATTAATTTAGTAACTAACAGTATCAATCATGCTGTTTTCCTGGCTGTTATCTATTGGTTTAAAAACAAGTTTCTGACAAACAGTTATGCTTCTTATTGACATAACAGACATTCATTTACTGGAGTTCTAAATTGCCTTCTGCTGTTACTTCGGGAACTGTGGTGGCCTGACAGTAATTAAGCAGTAATGGGTATACAAAGGCAGTAAATGTTCTCAGTAGCCAACTATTCTGTTAGAAAATAATTTCATTTATACTATGGTATTTCAGCAGCTCTGACCAATTTTAATTTTATTTTGTGCCATATGTCTGTGCGACAAAACTTTGGATTTGTTTAATGAAGTGCAGTTCTACTTTATGAAATGTTGATTTTTACATCAACCAGTATATATTTAAAAGCAGTGTTTGCTTTCCAGGAGTATTGCTCTCTCACCTAACCTTCTGCATTGCTTTTGCACTCATCATCTCTTGTTAAAGCAAATGATTTCTGAAGAGGATGGGCACAGTAAAAGAGCATTGTCACTCTATATCTGTATATTGCTCCCTAAGGGCAAGTTTGGTTCTTATTTTATTTATTTATTTATTTTTTTCAGAAATCAGATGTGAGAAGTAATGGTGGTGGCAACAGCAGCTTAGCTTAAGCACCATTTTGAAGTTGTCTTAATTGCCTGCCTTCAGGTTGGCATACAAACAAGTTACAAGCAGCAGCTACCTCTGCAGATCCATGTACAAACCTGACACAGTATTTTGTTTCTCCTTTTTTATGCTCTCTTCCTGTATCAGTTACATTTGCATGCAAGCCTGGCTGCATGCTTCCTATAAGCAGGGGTATCAAGGGATTCATGTTCTGGTTTGGGAGCCTGGGTGTTAACAACTCTTTTGTAGAGTGACAAATGATTAGTATCCATTGAGGGTGTCCTTATGGTCTTTCACTGTTATAAGGTGACTTATAAGTCATCTTCTATACAAAAACTTCCTATTATTGTACTCCAGTGATATTAAGTATAAGTAAGTCTGATACAGAGATTTAGCTTAATAGCTATTTGAAACTATTAGGTAGAGACATACATTGTAGTTGTTTCTTCCTCTGCATTTCCATTATTGTTTTTTTCCTCTCTGCATTTTCATTGCTGTTAATGACCTCTCCTGGTGGGTAGAGAAAAAGATTAGTACCTTGTCCCATATCTGTCTCTGAAAGCTAGGGTACCATCTGTGCTACTTGAAGATTAAATGGAGGAATGATTTATCAGGGAGCGGTTGGAGAGGTGAGTTAATGGAAGAGATGAAAGGTGCAGGCAGGAGAAATGAGCTGGTGTTCAAACAGGGCTGAGTCATGGAGCAGACAAGAATTTAACAGCTGACTCCTGACCTGAGTTAAGGTCACTTTTGTATGATCACAGAAAAGCTACAACTAGCAAAAAATACTCATGCTTTTTCCACCATGGGGCAGAGATTTTTAAGATAAGATACATTGTTTCTTTCCTGATTACCGTTTGACACATCAGTGTAGCAGCAAAGACTGTACCGCTGAGATGTATGGTAGGAGTTTAGTCCTGGTTCTGACCTACAGCTGTGGTGCCCCACAGCCTTTCCCTCCTGTGCTTAAGCAGTGGGTTATGTGTTGACAGTTTCTATTTTTCCTCAGTGTTTGAGCTTTATAAGAGCGGTAGATGTAGTTTTTCTTGATTTCAGTAAGGCATTTGATACTGTCTCCCACAGCATCCTCATAGATAAGCTAAGGAAGTGTGGGCTTGACGATCAAGTAGTGAGGTGGATCGAGAACTGGTTGAAAGGAAGAAGGCAGAGAGTTGTGGTCAATGGCGCAGAATCTAGCTGGAGGTCTGTGACTAGTGGAGTTCCTCAGGGGTCGGTGCTGGGACCGGTGCTGTTTAATATTTTCATCAATGACCTGGATGAGGGAACTGAGTGCACCCTCAGCAAGTTTGCTGATGACACAAAACTGGGAGGAGTGGCTGACACACCAGAGGACTGTGCTGCCATTCAGCGAGACCTGGACAGGCTGGAGAGTTGGGCGGGGAGAAACTTGATGAAATTTAACAAGGGCAAGTGTAGAGTCTTGCATCTGGGGAAGAACAACCCCATGTACCAGTACAGGTTGGGGGTTGACCTGCTGGAAAGTAGTGAAGGGGAAAGGGACCTGGGGGTCCTGGTGGATAGGAGGATGACCATGAGCCAGCAATGTGCTCTTGTGGCCAAGAAGGCAAATGGCATCTTAGGGTGCATTAGAAAGGGAGTGGTTAGTAGGTCAAGAGAGGTTCTCCTCCCCCTCTACTCAGCCTTGGTGAGGCCGCATCTGGAATATTGCGTCCAGTTCTGGGCCCCTCTGTTCAAGAAGGACAGGGAATTGCTTGAAGGAGTCCAGCGCAGAGCCACAAAGATGATTAAGGGAGTGGAACATCTCCCTTATGAGGAGAGGCTGAGGGAGCTGGGTCTCTTTAGCTTGCAAAAGAGGAGACTGAGGGGTGACCTCATCAATGTTTACAAATATGTAAAGGGTAGGTGTCAGGATGATGGAGCTAGGCTTTTTTCAGTGATATCCAGTGATAGGACAAGGGGCAATGGGTGTAAACTGGAGCATAGGAAGTTCCACGTTAACATCAGGAAGAACTTCTTTACTGTAAGAGTGACAGAGCACTGGAACAGGTTGCCCAGGGGGGTTGTGGAGTCTCCTACACTGGAGATATTCAAGGCCCGCCTGGACAAGTTCCTGTGTGATGTACTGTAGGTTACCCTGCTCTTGCAGGGGGGTTGGACTAGATGATCTTTTTAGGTCCCTTCCAACCCTTGGGATTCTGTGATTCTGTGATAAGAAGACATTTCAGTTTTTCCACTGAAACATAGAAGGTAAAAAACCATTCATTTTCCCTTTGAATTAGTCCCTCAATTCCTCTCCCTCTGCCACCCCCTACTTCCTCCCACCACCACCACCACCACCACCCCCCCCCCCCCCCCAGCCCCCTTAAGATTTAATGCAATTCAGGGCTAATTCAGCAGATATCTAGTTTCAGACATATAAATAATTTTTATGTGAGGAAAATTAAGGCTAGAATGATGAAACAAGTATGTGGTGGAGAATGGAAAGGGAGCAAGGGTAGATAGTTCCGATCTCTTCCAATGAAGCACTGGAGCATCATTGCATGAAAGTAATTGCTACTGTCTTTTTTTTTTTTTTTCTCTAATTTCTTATTTTGTTTTATTTTGTCTTCCTTTTAATCTTTTTCTTTAGAGATAAAGCAGCCATGGCTGATCAGCCACAGGTTTGTCTAGACTGGTAACCTTTTGTCTTCACAAAGGTAAAAAAAAAATTTGTCAGGTAGTTTACTTCTTCAAAGTTGCAAACACAGGAAAGATATTTTTTTGTTAATATTTACATAGCCAGTGTTTCCCTATGAATGTAAGACAAAGGGTATTGCTGCTTTTTTCCTATTGTAGGATTGATAGTGGTGCATATTAGCTGCTTTAAGAACTGATAGTTGTCTACCTCTGTTTCTTTACTTTGTTTAGTTTGACTGCTCTGTGCTTAGTGTTCCCCCCCACACACCCAATGTATTTGGAGGGAGAAAGAGAGCACAAAAGGGAAAGGTGTAGGGTGGATTTTGTCCTGTTCCCGCTCCCCCCCCCCCCCCCCCCCGAACAATTAACACTGGTAAACTTTTATCTACTGATGCTGTTCAGTTCAAAGACCATGGATTTAATCTAGGTAGCTGCCTTAAGTTACTATAAGGCCAAATATGTCCATGTGTAAAGACCTCAAAACAGCTGGGTTTACCCTCTCACATTTTCAATACTTACATGCAGTGAGCTGCAAGGTGGTTCTTAATTATACTCAAAGTATTTATGCTCTATCAGGGTTTATATAATTCTTCTATGAAGAAAACACTTCAAAAATAGTGAAGAATCTACAGGAACTTAAGATTGTTTTGAATGGTAGCAGGTTTTGTCAAATGTTATAAATAGATATCTGTGCTTCATCTACTCTTCTGTAGCAATACTTTGCCTTACATTGTGAATACAGTGAAGGATTTTGTTCTTAAACAGAAAAGCACTTTCCCCAGACTACTGAATTAAGTGCCGAGACCTTCTCTTGTTACCACTGACACACACTCAATTTTAACATCACAGGTGGCTGTGCTCAAAACAGGAGGATTGATATATGATGCAAAATTGGACAGACTGCTTTGGGTTTGTTTTTTGGTTTTTTTTTTGGTTTTGGTTGGGGTTTTTTTTTGGGGGGGTGGGTTTTTTTTTGGGGGGGTGAGTGGTTTGTTGTTTTTATGGGAAGCACCATACTACTTCTGTAGGTTACAAGTAATCATTGTATCAGTTCTGTGTTTCATATACAAATGTCAGTTCCTCCATGGAGGTGGTTGCCCTGCAGTAAGGCATGGAGGCACAGCTGAGTCAGAGCACCCTCATCAGTAAGCATTCCTCCAGCTGTGAGCCTGAGGGATCTTGAGATTTCCAGATTCTTGAGAAGGTTGCTGTAGGTCCATCACTTCTCGGGTGGGTTTTTGTTTTTGTTTGTTGGATCTAAATCTTTGCCTTGGTAGATTGCCCAAGAAAGCTGGTTTGCAGAGAATGTGGGTTTTATGCTTTAAGACATATTTTAACACTAACTGAATCATAACATGAAGACTATAAATGAAATCCTTACTGTAGCTGAAATAGTTTTGGGGTTTTTTTTGGGTGGACCTTACCTATTTCCCCCTCTGAAAATCATGATTCTCAGACTGTATTTGTATATTTGTCAGCTTCCTGAGTGGAAAGATTATCTTTACTCAAGGTAGATTACATATTGCTTTCAAACTTGTACAGTTCCCTTGTACCTGAGGCCAGAATTACTTATATCAGTACATTGGTATATATCTTCCCTGTGTTTGCATGAAACTTGTCTATCTTCTAGTGTCTCCACCTATAATGCTTTTTAAGATGTAACCATTTTCTACTGTAAACTAAACCAGGCATTATATTTCCAGCAATACAAAATGTCCCTGGTGGCAAAATACTGTAAAATTGTGTTCCATCACAAAACGTAATTTCAGATTTTTGCAGTAAGTAATGTTGGCCTGTTTATATTTGTAGTGTTTCTTGGTAATGTGCCAAACAATAGGGTTTTTTCAGGTATTTTCAATTCTGAAATTTTAAAAGCGATGCATGCTGAAGTGCTCTTCATGCTCTTGATTTTTTTTTTTTATTCTATTTTATATGCTTTAGAAGAATTATAGGTATTTTCTTTTGAACTGGGAAAAGAATAAAGCAGGAAAAGGGAGGCTTCTAACAGATACTTAGTTTTAAAACAGGAACAGTAAGTTTTCTTCAGTGCTGCTCTGCTTTTTGTCAAATAGTCAATAACCCTAGCTTTCTTCCATGTATGACCTTATGAATCCTGTGCCTCTTCTGTCCGTAATCCTTAAACCATTTCTGGTAGTTCCATATTCATACTAAGAGGATTTGTTGTGTTAAGTAAGTGTGATTTCTGTGTTGTCTTTTTCAGTAGAAGCAGGAAAAGGATACTTGTTACAATCATGGTTTACCATTTCTTTTACTTAAGATTTTTTAAAATGTTGTATCCATAAAACCCCTGTTGGTTCTGTACCTGCTGACAAATGAACTAGCAGAGGTTGATGCAGCCTCTGCTTCCTCGACATCATTGGTGAATCTTCCACATGTTCACTTGCTGCTTGACATTTCCTTTCATGTGTTGAATTAATGGCACCAAGAGACAGTTATGGCCAAAAACCAGTGGTGAAACGGGGGCAGTATCTCTTGTTGGATATTTGACAAGTGTAATGTAGCGGTGGATGCCAGATGGTGGATGGAAGAACATCCATAGACATTGAAATACAGTGTCTGTCTGTGTGACCTCAGTTGTGGAATACATTTATAAATGTGTATCTTGAGAGTTAGTCGCAAGTGCACTTTGGCTGGTAAATGGTAAAGCTCAAGAATTTTTTCATTTAAGCCTGACCCCTGCTAACTGCTTATTACAGTCTTTCAGATAACTTTCAGATGGACAAGATAAAAATCTGCAATGATTTTTAGAAGTTTGTGTTTTGGGGTATGTTGAAATGAGAATTCAAATGTAGGTGAAGTCAGCAATTTTTGGAAGTAAAGCCAATAATTCTGCTTTATTATATATACTTTTTTTTTTTTTTTTAATGTGAGAGGCTACTTGTGATAGCTGCTTGATGCTAAAATACGTATCTTTCTTTACCTCCTCTGAAGTAAGAATCCAGTTTGATTTGTTTTTCAGAGATGAAAACTTTTTATTTTGTGTTTTACAGTTCAGCTGCTTGTTACAGTAATGTTTAATGGTGACCAGAGTTTAGTATATCATGCAAAAGTTATGGTCAGATTGGACATTTAATTCATTTTAAAGATGATTCAAAGTTTTCCCAAGTAATAACAGTGAACTTCATGCCCTGCCTTAAAAAAAAAAAAAAAAAAAAAAAAAAATTTTTAAAAATTACTATCTGTGTTTTGGGATACTCCGGTTTGGATTTTAGAAATTTTAAAATGGATTATGTGGACTTAAGATTTATTATTTATGTGGAAGCATAAGATTTCTAAACAGCAGTCTTCCACTTGTGTAACTGATTGAGATGATGAGTATGAAGGTATTTATGTGAAGTTTTTTTCATAATGAGAAGGGAGTGAGTTACTGGGGGAGAGATAGCAATGATCCAGCTCATAAAGACTGTGCTCATGAGAATAATTTCATTGAATACTCCAGCAGATCAGTAAATTCTTCAGCTGACTTTTTCAGTACAGTTATATAGTTTACGTTCTGGGAGGAATTCAACTCCTGTTTCTTGCCTCCTCCCTCTAACTTGACATTTTGCTAAATCAATTTGTTGCATGGCAGAGCCTGCAAACAATGCCTTCCAAATCATTAAAGATCTATTCAGAGAAGACCTTTTGTGTTTATATCCTAAATAGTCTATTGGCTGATCATTTGATTGGAGTGTGGCTTGTCCCCTTTAATATCTTCCAAATTGACTGCAGTGACAAGCCCAGCTTCCTGAGCTTATCTGAGCTGCTATTTCCTTTGCCTTAAAAATTATTTTCTATGCTCTGGTTTCTATTTTGCCTAATGATAGAGTGACCTCACTTGGACCCATCTGGTTAGTACAATGGCAGGTCTCCATAACTTTTGGTAATCAGATTATCATCAGAGGCTTTCTGTGTTAGTGAGCCACAAAGAGAAAAAAAAAAAAATCCTTTCATAACTAAATCGTTTCTAAAAAAACAGGGAACAGAAAGGAAAGGGAGAAGTGAATATTAAATGGTTACAGTTGAAACAGATGGAACCAGGATTTAGGGTTTCGGTGAAAAATGAGGCAAGATGTGATGAATTCAGCAAATTGTGTTGCGAAACTTTTCTGCTCTTGTAATCCTTCAGCCATATTAAGCAGGTTAATTATCTCTTCCCCCCACCCCAAAATAGTCTTGTAGAATGATGTGCATAGTTCCTTACCTGGATCCAATTCTGAATTTCAAGGGGTTGAAAGCCTGATTTCCCTATGAAGAATGCAAGACATCTACCCCAGAATGCAATGATTATTCTTTGAGCACTGATTCCACCTTTCCCTCTTCAAAGAGTTTAGAAGTATTGAGTTGAAACTAATTTGAGTTGAAAACAATATGGAGCATGCATTAAGAAACAGAGTAGTCAATTGGGTCATTTTGTTTTCTAATAAATTTAGAAATTATTTATCTTATTAAACTTCCAATTTAGATCAAATCTCACAAACAATATTCCTGAAAACCTTCTAGTCAAAATTGCAACACTAGATTGTCTTTCATATGGGGAAAGACCTTTGCCTGTGAATTTGTTTAAAAGATTTATGTTAAAGGGCACAAACCACTGACAATAGGAATTTAGTTCTAAAAGATAACTGCAAGAGGACTGTAGCACAGAAAACCAACATACACTTGCATAACTCTTCAGTCCCCTGAGGTTTTCCTGATGGGACATCTGCTGAACCAGATTTTACAATCTGCATGCATCAATTATGTTTTTAGATCTATGTAGTATTTGTGATTGCATATCAAGTGATACATAAATATATACATTTGCATTCTTGCCTCTCTGCATTTGTTCTGAGAAAGGTATAAATGATGACTAAAGCATTGGGTAAATGGTGCATGCATAAAAGATTTGAGGAGAAATTCAACAGAACTTTGGAAACACTCAAAAACTGCAAGAGTGTAGAAAGCTCTCTAAAGATGTCTTGAGATTAATTTCAGTAGAAGGATAATATGTTTTAGTCATGATTGAGATTGTCCACTCTAAAGTGACTTATAGCTATGTATGTTAACTGTAGATATAAGTTGTTCTAGAATAAGTCTGCTTATTGGTGGGCATTTTGAAGAGTTGCTGCCTTCCAGTCTGAGTAGGCTTCCCAGGTAAGTGGCCTGTGAGGAGGTTCAGCCAAGCTGGTCCTTAATAACCATTTTCAGTGTTAAGTTCAAAGCCTTACAAAGCCTTATTGCTCTCATTCTTATTTTGATTTATTTCTTTTAACTTTGCCTTTCAAAATGGGATGGAAAAAAAATAATAATCCTGGCATATAGTGGCATAGTAATTTAACACCATCAATCCAATTACATTACTGAATCTGTTTCTTTCAAAAATATCTGATCTCAGCAAGTTTAAAACCATCTAATGTCTTCAAGATGCAATTTATGAGAGAACACTGATAATTTAAACTTCAAAAATTGGCTAAGGCTGTACAGAAGCATTCATGTCGTTACTGTGATGTCCTCTACTTTGTTGTACCACCTCATGCTAACTGTATCCTTGAGACAAGTTGCAGTGCTTCTACCATTGATCCTATTTTGTATAATTTCTCAAAGGTCTCTGTTTGTACTACATTCATGTGGATTTTGCCTTGATTTTGGTGGCTTGCCTCTAAGACAAAACACCTTATTGTTATAATGATATTTTTGTCTCAAAGAAGGTTTTTCCAGTTTTCCCTCTAGGGAGGCATACCTCACATCACAGTTGTGCAAATTAGGAGCTAGCCCCAGGAAAAAGTTCATGTCAGTGCAGAAATACAACTGTGTTCAGAGCAAAACACACAGCTTCCTAATCAAATGAGCTCTAGCACTATAAAAAAAAAAATCTCTGTCATAGGGAAGTCAGTCTAGGTCTTTGGAGAACTGATTATGTGGCTAATCTGTGTAGTTACCTGCTAGCCAATAAAAGGCCTTCACGGTTACTTTCAAGCCTATCTTTTAAATAGTGTTTTAAGGAGAAGTGCTGGACTATGTACTATAAATGGTACTTTAGCACCTGATGACTTGCAGTTGATCTTGAAATGATATATATGAGAAAAAAAGAAATCATCTAAACAGTTCCATCTTGAGAAGCATTGCTACTAAAATAGTGTGAGGCCTGCTTTGGTGGATGTGGTTAGGCTCACTACATGAGGCTAGAAGAGAATTTGCAGTGGTGACCTTTCTTCTCTAAAAGCATGATCTGCTCTTGAGGCAAATAGAATCTTAGAATGGTTTGGGTTGGAAGGGACTTTAAAGACCATCTAGTCCCAACCCCTTGCCATGCAAATTGGACCCCCCATTTGTTGCTGCCATAGGGGTTAGAACATTGGGGGTTGGAGCCCCCAAACCTTCCACAAGACCAGGTTGCTCAGAGATAGTGACGCTCTGACCTTCAGAAATGTATCATGAAAATAGACCTGCTGCTTGGCACTGCTTGGGAATCTACTTTGGAAAAAAAAAAAACAAAACAAAACAAAAAAAAAAACATGATAGAGCAGCAAAAACATAAAATCCACTCTAGAGAAAGAGAGCAGCCAGAAGTGCTGCCATCTTACTCCAATACTCATTTTGGAGAGAAAATGCCAATATGGTCCCTATGCAGTTAGAGACACCTACTACAGAAATGCTGACTGGGTAGCAGGTATACATTAGCGTGTTAGGATGCTTTGTGCCTACACGCCACTACTGATACTTGGGACCTTCTGTCTTTGCAATTCATCATTATTGTGTGATAATAGAATTGTGCAAGTTTCAGGGCTTCAGCAGGTGCAGTGTTCTGCAGGAACATGACATAAGCCCTGCTTTTGGCATCTTTAGATATTGCTTTTCTGTTATCAGTGTGGACTGTGAAGCGCGTGTATAATCTGGCACAGGGAAACTGCTTAAGATAGAATTACGCATTTCAAAAGGGAAAATCGTCTTGTTGCTCACAGTGTTACCTTCACTTATTGAAAACTAAGTCAAAGTGTATATTATTTCTTTTTACTCTGTGTTTCAATTAGTGGACTTTAACTCCTGCTCTTTTAGGCTAGAAAACTGTTTCTACTCCATGTTTAAGCACCATACAGTAAGAGATTCAAATATAAAAAACATATTTTTTCCTTGAATGAAAATGGAAAAGATTGGTCAGATCATATGATTTTGTTAAATACTGGTTTTATAAAATAAAATTCATGTTTTCAGACCACCTTACTTTGAAGAAAGAGCCATCGGAGTGCCTCTATGGGATGTGTTGTCACTTGCAGTCATGTTACTAACTACAGCTGGTGTAAATTAGGATCCTGTTGAAACAGCTGGATTCAAGACCAAGTTTCCCAGAAAGCTGGCTGCTTCATTCTCAGGTTATGGTACCTCCTCTCTTTGTTGTATGCTTAGGGCTAAAGTGATGCAAGTAAAGCAGGTGAGGTAAGGTGAAGAAAATTCTTTACTTCAGGTACCTTCTTTAGCTTGGAACAGGTGTAGAGAAATGTAAGGAAACTCACACTTCATTTATGGAATTTATTCTTTGTTAAATTTATAACACACTTGGAGAAATTAAAATCAAATATGATTTAGCAACTGAGTTAAGATGTGAATTTATTATGTTCAGTATATATTCCTCTGCTACTGCATGTCTTGGAGAAAATGAAAAGCACCCCTGAACCATGCACCTGAAGTGAGCTACATAGCATTACATGGGTATTCTCTCTTGGCTCCTGCAGTCAGTTTGCAAAAGCCCTGAAGCGTAGAATATCCTTGCCTTAACCTGCATAGTTAAAAATATTATTGTTTGGAAAGGTAAGATAACTATTGCTTTCATTTCTGTCCTGATGACATCCTGAACAAACCCAAATGTTTTATTTGAGTGTATTTATTCTTGCTTTCATTTCTGTCTGTATTCCTGTAGTATGGAAATACTAAAGTGTAAAGGGAGAAAATTGTTGCTACAGCTGTTTTGGTAACCAAGTTTTCCGTTGGCATCTGTAATGTCTCTTTCTTGTGATAAGTAATCCTTGGTCGTCTTTCTCAGAGGAAGGGGCTTTTTGAGGGTTTCTTGTTCTGTTTAAGAAAGAAGGGTTAGGTCCTATAGTGTCTTAAAATACAGTTGAGCTGTCCTTCCTGAGACTTTCTCCTTCTGTGGTATCTCGAAATTATGGCAGCAAAACCAGTGTTTAATGCTCTAGGGGTTTTCTATTGTCCTTTACAATGTCATTATAATTTAGGTCCTATTTCTACCTCTTCTAATGCTCCTAAGCATTTTGTTTACTTTAGCTCAGTACCTATTATGCTATAGCAGCTATCTATACTGCTTCCTCTTAGGGGAAAATAGCTAAAAAGCTGACAAATTCAGAATCCATATTTGCATACATGAATATCTTATTTGCCCCAGTGTGTATTTTTATCCAAATGGAAATTCATTTCCCAAGCTATAACTCAGGTACTAAATGCATTTAAATCCTCAGAGCTGTTCACAATCCTCTCTGGTTATTAATAACCATAGCCGAACTCTGTGGAGTTGGCAGACTTTCACAGTTGGCATTCTTTATTCCATGTTACTTCACTGACTCCAGTACTGACACTTATACCTTCTTTACCTAGCAGTAGTTAACCATGTGGGCCAGCTTATCTGGTCAGTTCTTTCTTAATTTCCTGCTTTCCTTTCTAAAGCATTCTGGAGCTATGTCTCTTTTATGCACTTTGACATGAGACCATCATTAAAGAAAAAAGCAATCAAACAAACAAAACCCCAAAACAGCCCACCTGCCCCCCCTGACCCCCAAGAAAAACACACATACAAAAAAAATAAAACCACACAAAAAAACCCAACCCAAAACCACACAACCCCCCCCCCCCCAACCAAAACTCCACAAAAAATCCCAAACAAAACAAATAGAAACAACTGAGGAGCATGAAAGTATCCCTCAGTCCCAGGAGTGCTGCTGATTCTCATCAAATATCTGTCAGCATTGAAAGGTTCCTTTTCTGATACTAAATGAAGACCATCCTCTAATTTTATCTTTAGAATGAATGTTTTTTGTAATTCTATTTTCATGCTTTTGCTGCTGGAATCTATTTTGTACCTAGTCATCCTGACAGCCTCAGGATACTGTGCAAGGAGGAACAAAACAGCAGGGTGCTTTGAACGCGTCTTCTTGCTTCAAAGTAACAGTCACGGGATCATGTCTAGAACTCCACTCTTTCAACTGTACAAAAAATTGTGACTCTTGAGCCCATTTTGTTTTCCTTACTGTTATCTGACTTCAGCAGCAAGTAGGACTCTGTGCTTTGTGTGATTCTGAGCCATCAGGTGTTTGGAAATATTAACAGCTGCACTGGTGTCTTTTTCAGATTCACTGCTGTCAGATTCCTGGGTAGTAAAATTATTTCTTTGAGTGTTGTGAGCAGAGCAGCTTCCAAGATGGATTTGCATTGCTTACTCTTCCTTGAATAAAGCAAGCCATTGCCTAGCTGTCTATTCAGAACTTGTGTATATATTTTCTTCTTCCTGAGTGACATGGATACTAGGCTGCTCGCACATCGTTGTCTGCTTGTGAGGGTCAGAAAGTTTTTATACTGGGGCCACTGTGGCTGAACCTCATGTCAAGTTATACTCCTCTACGTAAAAGAGGTATCTTCACCCTTCGTTTCTCAAGCTTGGTTTATTGTCCCATGACTGAAATTGTGATAATATCCTAGTAGGTGTGTGTTGACTCATCCATATGGTCTGTGAAAGTCAGTGAGTGTCCAAGTTGTGCTGACTGTTTCCAGGCTCTATCCAACTTTACCAGCTCAGCTTAATGACTTCTAAATGCCAGTTTTCATGGAATTCACAGAAATGTCAGGTCAGTAACCATCAAAATATATAGTAGGATGCCGGAAGTGAGTAGGAGAGGGAGAGAACATTACCAGGTGCCTCTGGACATGTATGGGCTGTCCACATCTTGAATGATGTCTGCATATCAGAATTTACTTGTATTTACTTGTATACTTTTGTCCATTCTCCCACTCCTGCCCTCAGTCAAAGACAAAATGGTGGAGATTGATGGCCTTATATGGGTGTAAGGATACTGTTAATTTAAAGACTGTCAAACAGCAACTTGCAGTTTGGTTTTGTTTTGTTTGAGATGTTAGAGGAAAGTGTTTCAACAGTCTTATTTACTTTGGCATCTTTTGAAATTTGAGGATAGCGTAGCTCTGTTTTTAAGTGTTACTCTGTTGCGTTATTGCTGTGTTATCAAAACAGAAGCTGTGAAAGCTTTTTTTGGTAGTATGTAATGCTCTTGGATGTCTTCTAAGCGTCTTATTGTTACTTGAATTTTTTTGGTAGTTGGTTAAAGATAAATATTTGTAAACCTATTTTGACTGAACAGCTTTGTCTTCTAGAAATAATCACTGTAACTATGAGTTAGGTAAATGAACTATTAGACATCTTGTGTTCAACAAAACTGCTTAACCTATTCTAAGGTATGTGCTGCATTTACACTAAAGAAATTTGCTGGAGTCATTTAAAATGCTGCAGTGATGTCCTGATTTTGTGACACTTCCTATGTGACTGTGTTTGGTTCTCTCCATCTCAAAGTTTGCTTGCAATGGCATGTTGTTGTCTTTATTGTGCAGCGTTGTGTTGAGGGACAATGCTCTTCCATGACATTGTGTTTCCTAAAGAAATGTGAGAATCCTTCCTCTTTCCCCATTGAAGGCGCACAGCAGCTTGGTAGGCGCTCTATAGCCAGCTGTCCCTGAATGAGAGCCCTGTGCACATCAAAACATCATGATACATGGGCACATTCCCCCCAGCTCTACAATGTGTGAATCACTAGCAGATGGAGTTGAACAAAGAAGCTGATAAATGTAAGATCAATTCCGCTATTCATTAGTGTGCATAAGCATTTTTCGAATTCTTGAAGGTTGGAAAAGAAGAATTTTCTTGAAAGATGTGGGGACTAAATGTCAGAATAGCCAAAGAAACCTGGGCATGTAAGAGAGCTCTTTTTCCTCTGGTTTAAGGAAAGCAGGAATATGCAAAATCCAGGAAATCTTGAAGGTAAAATGCTGAGTGATGGAGCTTGATGGTGCAGTACCGAGGTGTATGAATATCTGGAGAAACTGAGGTTGTGGAGATAGACATATATCTCTGGAAATGTGATGGATGTACATTGTATACATGGATATACAGCTAAAAGGTGATTGCGGTGATGGGGAGGTTTAGAAGGTGGTATGGTTAGAGGCAGGCAAATGTAGACAGGGAAGTGATTGCAGCTTCTGTGAATTTTTTTTAAAAGGGAGGAATGAATATGCAAAAACCTGAGCAAATACTCAACTGCCTCCTTTCCCTCAGAAAGGGGCCAACATGCTCAGAAAGCAATCAAAGTGTAATTGAAACAAATACATCTAATTATGCTCTTATTGCCAATTAAAAGTGATAAGAGGGGTTTTTAAAGGTAAGATCCCCCAAAATACTAGGAAGGAAAATCACAGAGTGGAGGAGTGAAAGAGTACTTGGGGATTGATAGACATGAAATCAGGTATAGGAAAGCTCGGGGGGTGGAAAGGCACATGAGAGAGCACAGAGCAGAGCTGGAGGTTTTGAAGAGGCTGCATAGGAGTGGTGATGAAAAGTGAGTTCAATGTGCAGAACTACCAGCTGACAGATTGAAGAAGGTGGAGGAAAAAAGACAGGACTCCTTTGGTTTTAGATTGCTGCTAGATGAGAGCAGAAGGAAACTGAAGGGCAAGCCTAGTAAGCCCAAACAAAAATAATGTTAAGCAGGGCTTAAAATATAGGTTGGGTGACTGACAGCAGGTATGTGGTTAAAATAATGGAGATCTTGGATGTTAACTTAATTAGCAGACTGAAATCCAGTCATCTAGACTGATGAGGCTTTCCAACAAAACTGTGGTGATGTATGAAAGAGGTCTAAATGCAATAGTTGTGTTACATTTAGACATTAGACAACCTCATATATTAGACAACCTCCTTGTGTGCTTGTCTTACGAGTTAAATAATCCGTTGATTTAATGGATTCTGATGCTGATAAGTGCATAGCAGAATATGGTAATTGATAATACATTGTGTGACACAGTAAACAAGGAACTGATAAAGGTGAAACTTGTTATTTATTGCACTTTTCTAGAAACGAAGCTCCAATTTTTTGTTAAATACCTTTATTTATGATGAGCAGTGCGGAGGAATCTGATGTCTCTGGAGAGTGTAGTCAGCTGAGGCTGGAGGGTAAAAGCCGTTCTTTGAGTGTCAGTGGTTTATTACAGGTTAATAACAGGTAGGCATCGGTGGGGAAAAAAGGTGTCTGAGAATTACTGAGAAATGAGGAAAAGCAGTTACTAAGTATCCCAAGGGTGTGAAGGAAGGCAGGCTGAGCAAAATCCTTCACCAGTACAATAATGGGATGCACATTTGCTTATGGAGGACTTTGTGATGCTGTTGACCCACTGCTTAGAGATGTCTCAGGCAGGAGAGTATGTAGCTGAGTGCCCTGCTCACCAGTATGAGAGGGGATGGAGTTACTGCAGCAGGCAGCAGCAGTGAAGGACTTCAGTTTTATTCTCTGTGATTACAGGTTAAGCAACTTTTAGTGTGAGGCAGCATGTTGAGCTGTGCTGTCACCACAGGGATCTGTCCAAGAACATGATTATTTGGAGTAGCATTAGAAATGGGGCTGCAGATAACTCTCTCAAGGATTTTTCTTGGTGGGTTTCCTTTATTAAAATTTGTTATAAATAGTAATTACACATAGTTTAAAAACAAGCCATTTTAGAGCATTAAGTGGAAAGTTTAATTTCCAGAGAAACAAGTTACAACAGAAACCTCTAAACCTTCTAAACTTTCATTACTTAGTCTGTAACTTGAGATGCAGACATACAGCTCAGGTAACTATTTGGCCTAACTTCAAAATCTAGGACTATTTTTAAAGGTTCTGGCCCAGTGATGTGTAATAACACACTTGTCAACTTGACATAGAAGTAGCTGAGTAAAATATCTGCTAAGTGTGTGTGCCTTCACATGAGTGTATATTTCTGTGTATGCATGTGAATTCTGAAATGTTGTTGCGTTGAACTATTTTAACAAAGCTAATAAACCTGTAATTACTCCAGGATGTGTTTAACACTACTTTTGAAGTGTGGTGACTGACAGGTAAGTAGAAACACTCATTTTCTAGAAAGGCAAGATTTAGCTTTGACAAGTTTGATGTATTTATTCTACAAAATTTAAATAAAAATTCTCTCAGAGAAGAGAAACTGCAGCATGTAAATTCTACTTGAATGTAATTTTCTTTATAAAATAAATTCAGTTAAGATAGTCTGGGACATGTCCATTGCCAAAATGTAAGTCAGTTTCGAAGCCTTAAGGTGTTGAGACAGTTACTGGTTTTCTACAAGGAACGCACAGGGGACTCTTGACAGAGTAGTTTCTGGCATCAGAGACTCACAGCTATGGTGGTGTCTGCCTTGGCTAGCAGGAAGCACGTATGGGAAAGTTCAAGATAGAGCTGGATATTTTGACTTTAACATTGGTATTTAAAGGTTGGATCATTTTTAAATAATTGGTCATCTTGGGAAAGATGAACAGATAATCTAGACACAGAAATCCAATTCTTCTAATGGTGCTCAGTGAGCCATTTAGCTGGGTCATCTTTTTTAAAGGGCACTGTATAGTACCCTAAAATTTGTTTTGCATACAGCTATTTATATGCTTCTATATGCTTCCTATGAGGGCTTGGTATGTGGTGTGACAATAGCTGCAGCTGGAGACTGAAGGTTCTTTTTCAACCTAGGCAGTGGCATACCACTACCCCCAGCCAGTGGCAAAGCAGTGGCTGCCTTCCAGCCTCACTGTTTTAAGCTTTTTTTGCTGTTTTCTGCCATTCAGGACAGCAGTGCTCTCCTTGCCAAAGCCCAATTCTTCAACCTGAGGGCAATAACATTCATTTAGCTTTCCAGTGGCACAGACTAAAAGTTGTGTGTCTTGAGTATGCTTTTTATTCCTCCTTTCCTCCTTGTAATTCGTGTTTTGCTCCTGTGAGAATACTCTACCCTGTTGAGAACTTGAGTGGGAGCTGGGAAAAACCTGAACTTTGAAAGTATTTGAGATTTAAAAAAAAAAAAAAAACCAGCATGTTTTCCTCTGCAGTGATGCCAAGATCTTCCTTAGTTTTCACTTTAAGAAAATGTCTGATTTCCTCTTCTGTAAAGACATGGAAGATCTAGCTTTACTTCTGACTAATATGGCACTTGTATAAGGGGTTTTAGGATATCTTTTCCCTCTCCTCTTTCTACAGCCGCTATCTGCTAGGCAAGAGTTTCATGCAGTATGATGCAGTCCAAACTTACAAACTTCTTTTGATTAAGCACTCGAAGCCTTCTTTGAATAAAATACTGTATAGGTTAATTCCATGCAGAGGATTTGGGAACCTGAGTATATAATGGACGTGTAGACAGAAATAAATTGGCTACCTTGTTTACACACCCACAATTAAGAGGCTGCAAGACTGTTAATCCATCTAATAGTTGGAGTACTTTTTACTAATACAGAAAATAGATCAAGCAGTTGCAAGTAGTGATGGACACAGGAAAAAAAGTCCTTCTCTATCTCCACCTCAATTATTCCATAAAAGCTTTTTTTCTATTTTTGGTAGTATGGTTGACATTTATCTGCACAAGCCTACGTATACTTAACAGTCTTCTCTCTTTCTGTGGAAATTAGCAGCATGCTGAATCAAGTGTTAATATAGTGCATTTATAGTATGTACTGCTGGCTGGGTGATTGGAAAAGAACTCTCAAAATGTCACCTGCTGTGAATCAGGCCATATGCACATTGGCTACCATTGCTATATAGAGATGGAAAATAAATAACTTTATTATTGATGGAGTGTAGGAAATACCAGATGCTTTGTTTTGAGGTAAAGTATTGAAATGAGCAGGGATGTCTAGATTGAAGCACAATTCACTCTTTAATTGATAACCCTTGAGTTGCATTTTTCACATCTAGGTACAGGGTCACTGAACCTAAATGAAGTGCTTTCACTGAATTTTTTGTTTATTTTTGAGCTAATGCAGAGGCAAGTAACTCATTGGTGCTTTACTTTAGCTTTGAAATACCTTGTGGCTATGCATCTCATAGAAAAGTGGTCATTTATGTAAGAAAGACAGAAAATAATGCATCTAAAGAGTGGGTTAAGGAAATAATTAAAACTACTAATCTTTAGAAGACTATGGGCAAGGAGGAATGTATGAATGATTGGAATGTAGATACTGGGAATATATTGAGGCATTTTAACTTGCAATTGGAAATATTTTCAGATGTTCTTATAAATTGCCATCAGATTTTTCTCAAGTACTCATGTATTTGCTTTCTAAAAATGCTCACTCCAAGTAAGGCTAAAAACTCAAGACTCTGGTAATCACAGAACCGGAGAAGAGCCACAAATGAAGCATCAGTGCTACTCTGTTTTTACAATGTATTTTTATGTGGAATAGATCCATTAGAATGGATTCAGCAGTTGTGAAAAAGGAATGGAGTTGTGAGCATGTTTGATCTTGAAACTTGATCTTAAAAAATCTTCCTACTGCTGAAAGTTTTATCCAAGGATAGCAACAAAATACATGCCAATTGTGCTAGGGATTAGGTAAATTCAGGAGTCTGAATATGCTGAAATATTTACATGTGAAGTGCTGAAGCAGTGTTAGTGAAATAGTAGTCTTCTGGTTGTGGAATATCCAAAATTGGAAAAAGGATTGTATTTACACTGTAAATTATTCACTATAATCCCAGTTCAGCCAAATATTTGCTTATGCTTGAATTACTCTTCACGAATGGATTTAAACAGATATTTGACTTCAGTAAATGGAGGTATTTGTACTTGCTGCTGAATTAGAGACAGAAATACATTACATGGCTTTAATTCAAAGGTAAGGTCCTCCTTCATTGGTGCTTGGTCTTTAGAAGTTTCTAGGAGGTGGGCTCAGGAGCTGCCTCAAAAGTTCTGTGATTGGGCATGGGAGTTTGTGGGCTGTCATTTAGCTTTCCAGCATGCCCTGAACTAGCTGGAACAGGCCTTGAGCTCAAGAGGTGGAGACTTTTTCAATATTTTTTTTTTTCTCTATTTAAGCAGTTAAGTTTTTTCAAGTTTAAGTTTCTTAAGTTTTTTTTTCAAAGTCTTTTTTCCAGTTAACAAAGTGAGGGCATTTTCCAGCACTGTAGCTTTCCAGCTGATGTGCTCCACCAGCAGTGTGGGCTCAGGACTGAGCTAATTAGACGTAAAAACGCCCTGCAATACTTAGTGTGGATGTCAGGTGCCAGCGCTGACTTCTGCTCTATGTACCCCAGATGTTAAAGCAGATGTAGCTGCCTACTTGTATGAAGTGACATTAGTTAATAGTTGTGTTGAGACAAACCAGAGGGTTGTTGTTTGTTTTGTTGTTTTTTTTTTGTCTGTTCTTGTGTTTAAATAATATTATGTAAGTTTTTTTCTTAAGCTGATAGTCCAACATAATTGCTTCAGCAACAAAAATAAAATGTTCGGGACTTATAGCTTAATGGACTGTAGCTTTAGCCAAGACAGAAGTACTTGTTAGGTGGCAAAGCAAATTCATCTTCTTTTTGGCTTCTGTAAGAGACTCGTTTTTTTTGTATGGTTGTACTGACGTTTCTGTTTTATTATGGCACCAGTTCTCTACAATAAGTATTTGCAGTCCAGAGACTCTCTGGCTTTGTGTCTATAATGTTTTAAGGAGTTAATCTAATCAGTAATGATGGAAATAAGCCCTATAGAAGAACTATCTACTATAATTTTTCCTGTGTTTAAACAATTCAGTTACATATACTTTTAAAGATATGTACAGTCTTAAGGGTTTATTACAATTGCAATATATAAAGAAAGAGCAACACCACTAAGCAAAATGTGTAGTTTCTGATGCATGAAAGAATTCTGGCTGGTTGCGTAAATTAATAGCATACATACAAATGGGTATTTAATAGGATTTTTTTAAAGGCTGTATTATTCACCCAATCATGCAGTTTCACAGGAGCTATTGTTTTTGACATGTATAATAAATGGCAAATATTTATTTACATGTCTGCTGAATTAATGTGTACTTAATGGTTTCTTTTCAAGTATACGCTTTCTGTTCATAGCGATGTGTTTGAAGCGCTGATAGAGTGTTTGCCTCAAAGTTGTTTTCAGATTGCTGATAATGGTAAGAGAACACTGAAGAAGTTTTTGCTATGTGACTGTTTATATGGTGTGGCACTGCTGTATTCCACATTTCATATGAAATCAGGTGCATATAGGTCAGTTCTGTTCTGAATAAACCAGTGGCCTCTAGCTTGCTGCAACCTTAGTACAAAATCTAGAATTTTTCCAAGTCAAATTCTTTCAGATGCTTACTGAAGCACTATGTTCTGCTGTAATTTAAGCTCTAGTTTTGGGTTAGGAGGTTTATCAGAGACCATGTGTGCAAGGGTTTGGGTATTTGTACCCTGTTCTTTTCATTCCAACCCTAAATATTCTGTGATTCTTTGTTACCTCCTAACCGTGTCAGTGACTTTTTTCCTTCCTTGCCTATCTTTATCTGAAAAGTTAACTTTTATAAAGGATCAGATCCATTCAAGTGGCATTAGACTGAGTTAGCATTGACCCATTTAAAAAACACCCTTTTTAAACTTAAAGTTTATTTCCATAACAAGAACAATTTTCTGTAGGTATTTAAGAATATTTTTTACCCTGACCATGAATGACAATTAATTTTGACTGAGCCCATGTTTTCTGCTCCCCCCCAGCTTCAAATGAATGCAATGTTTTAAGTACTGTAAGTGCTGGTCTTAAAGTAAGTAAGTATTTAATGTTATAGTAATATCATTGGGTCTTAAATATATTCAGTGTGCTTGGATGTAGTAACTCATATTCGATATTTGAGGGGAGTGGTTAATTCATTTTTATCCCCTCTTAAATTTTGTTGAAGTGCCTATTTTATAGATAGCTAGTTGGTGGCTTGGCTGATTTGGTAGCTACACTGGCAAGAGGGGAAAATAGAAAAAGCAATGCCAGAAGTTAGATGAGGAGTCATGATTGCTCCTTAGAGTGTGATTACACAAGTTTGCTGTGATCAGTGATCAGCTGCTGCCTCCATTCTGGCAAAATCTGTGGTTAATGTTTTGTTTTTCATTACAGCTGTATAGTCAGAGAGGGAATGCTCTGGAGAGAACATTATTATTTTTTTTTTCCTTTGTCAGGAAGTGAAAATCCCCTAAACTTTCATACAATAATAGAATGGTTTGGGTTGGAAAGGACCTTAAGATAACTGGTTCCAAACCCTCTGCCGTGGGCAAAGGTTCTTTTCATTTGTCATTTAAAATTTTACCTTTAGGGACTTCATAGTAACTTGCAGTTTGTTATGAGCTATTTCCGATTTAGTAGACATTCAAGAACTGTTGAACTCAAGAATATTCTTGTTTTCTACACTTCATACCAGTTTTTACTGGTACAAGTTGGAGAAAAAAGAGGGGGCAATTTTTATTCTGTTGTATTACAGTTGCATACAGAGATTATATTCTTAGAGCAGCAGTGTTGCTGTCCTCATGGTTAGCTTGACATTATGTGAAAAGAAAAAGTAAATCTGCCAAGATTCTGTCCTAAAATCTCCTCAGAGTAGACTTAACTCAAGGATGTCAGCTGAGCTCTGAATAACTTTCTAAAATAGAACATCATGATTGGAGAGCTGGATTACTTTTTTTTCCCCAAGTTGTAAAATAAAATGAGGCCTCTGAAGTGTGTATGTGCATTTTTTTTTCCCCCTAGGTCTTATAACCCAAGTAATCTGCAGATGGATGCAATTTTTGTTTGACCTGAAGAAACTAAGATAGTCTCCTGAAACTGCTTGTTTCTGGGATTTTTTTAAGGGTAAAACGTTGGAAGCACTTGACAGCAAATGCCCCATAATGTAGTAACATTGTTGGCATAAAGTGAAAAACTAATCAAGTGAAATTCTTTAAGGATCTCCTCTTAGTGTGGGGGGGAAAGAATGGTGAAATATTGAGAAGTTCACACCTCAAAGGTTCCTAGGAAGCCCAGTGGTGGCACTGGATTCATATGAATCAATTTGGGCAATGTGGAGACATTCAGACTTTTATTTAAAAGTCATCAACTAGAATGTGTTATGGTGTAAGCAGTTTCCCTTCTTTGAAGGTGTCTTAGCCAATTGGAAGTCAATCTGGATTTTGCCAAGTGGAGATTCAGGTGACAGTAATCAAATTAGCATTTTGGTAACTAGGAGTGAGGAAAAAGCCGCTTTTGAGCAACACTGGAAAACTTCCTGAATGTGTTCCTTAAGGAAGGGGGTTTTGTTCTTTTAGTTCTTCTCAAGAAAGAACTAACTGCTCTTTTTCTCTATAGGTAACATACTTGATGAGCTTGAAGCTTCCTTTTCGTAGCTGTGTGTCAAGATTTTAAATATTTTTTTTCTTACGGATAGTGGGATCTTTGCTAACCATTCTGATCCCCTCATGTGCACAAGAATAAAAGCTCTTTAGGAAGAGCCTGAAATTCTCGTTTGAGCTGTCTCTGCGGGAGTTAGGGGCAGAAATGTTGTAGAAGTGCCTATGGAAAAGAAAAAGGAGAGAGGAGGAAAGTGGGTGCTTTAGCATGGTCCATAGATACTATTGCATAGCTTATGTTCATTAATTCCTGTAACCTTCAGCTGTTTTGTCAAGGCTGATATTTGTTTACCTGAAATGAAAATGAACCATCCCATGAGATCTGCACTGCTGCTTCCATTAGACACAACCTGCCTCATTGTTTGATGTATAACGTTTAAATTCTTCCTGAAATTGCTCCTTATTGCAGCTAACTGCCCGCAGTATTTACTGCTGCTGAACCAGGGGGGAAGAGTCCTTCTTGAATGAAGATGGAGACCAGAAAGGCCTCTCTTCATCCTTAACCCCCAAATGAGAAATGGAGGAGTATGCATGGTGTAGGATTTTAAATGGGTTTTCTGCTCCTCCTTATTTTTACAGCATTGTTTGGAGTAGTGAATGTTGGTATTAAAATCTTCTGGAAAGCAAAAAGTCAGCTGTGATCCATGCCTTTGCAAAGAGAAAAAGAGCTCTGCTCCCTGTGTAAGGGAGCATAATAGATCCTACCCACGTCAGTTGCCCTGGAAGAAGGCTATATATATAGTGTTGATCACCTTGGAACTTTACATATTTCTGTAAATATGGATTACTCAATCTGGTTTATTAAATTTCATTGCTTGCTTTCCTCATCCATTTGAAAACAAAACTAAAAGCAAACAGAAAACCTATTTTTCCACCCAAACTGTAGACATGCATTCGTTTTGACCTTATTTTATGGTTGTTTTTAGCGTTTTTTTTTTTTTTTTTTTGTTTTGTTTTGCTTTGGGTTTGTTTATTTGGTTTTTGTTCTTGGGTTGTTTTTGTTTGTTTGTTTTTCTTGGAAGAACATTTTATATCATAGCTGTATTTGCTTCATATTAACCAAAATGCTTGATTGCTTGATTTGGAAGAAGTTCATATCTTAGAGAAATTCTTGGCTTGTCCAGTACTCCAATACTTGGTGAAACTATTGCCTATTTCTGTTAGTGGAAGCCCTGCTTCCTTGTAGCTTGGATGACTGGTGAGAGTGATCTGAAAGGATGTTTTTTATGCCCTAAGGAGATCTTTTGGGTTTTTTTTTTCTGTTAAGGTTGTCAAGTAGGGGGTAATAGTCTATTTGTTTGACTTGGAATAAAATGCAGCAGTTTTGTAGCCATGATAGAAAGTTATAAGCAGAAAGTGGTGGTGAAATCTGAGTCAAGTGCTTTGCTTGGGAAAATTGACAGCTCTTAAACCCTTTTTATACAATAGCTTGTTTTTATAATGCTGAAAGTCTCTCTCCATTTCGTGCTTCTGTTGCTAAGAAGTTCATAGCGTTTATCACAGTGGTTTTAAAAGTGAAGGAATATTTTTAGGTAATTCAGTTCTGGGCTACAGAAATATGCTGATTCTATGTATAGAGCCATAAACCAGAGCTTTAGATAACTTTCTAATATTACTCACTCTAAATATGCTCCGGAGTTCATCCAGACTTGTCTTGGCCAGCTTATTCTCCTGGTGTGTGGTTGCTTGGTTGGGTTTGTTTTTGCTTTTTTGTACATGCGGGGTGTGTTTTGTTTGGTTTCCCCCCCTTTGCTGGGCATGAACCAACAGTCAGTCTCATTAAAGAAGGCCATTTATGGTGTTCACTTATGTTTTTATTCTGGCTGATGTCTTTGAATACTTGGTCCCTCCTGACTTCTGCAGTTGAACACTAGTCTTAAGTGGAATTTGTCTGATACTGTCACTTCACTAAAATGCTTTAAAGCATAAGGCTAAAGCGGGATGGATAACATAAATATTGTATGGAAATTATGGAAATTAGACCTGATGTAAGCAATAAACTTACCTTTTCTTTACTTGGAGGCCTATGCATACATGATTATCAGATTAATGAGTACATGTGTATGTATTGATGCTAAGGGGATTAACCTAGCTTGTTTTAATAGAAACAATGTTACACGCATAGACTGTATTTATACCCTACATAGTTACAGATACATAGTTACCTGTGAAATAGTTTGTAATCACTCACCTTTCTGTAATTTGGTTGACTAATGCATGTGTCAAATCTTTATTTTTCAGATCTGCCTTGAGAAGTTTGACAAAAGATGTTACAGCGATTTTGTCTCTGGAAATGGTTAGCTGTAGGGATAGCAGTTACTACTACCTTAGCATGTTGTTTGGCCCAGAACGATGAAGGTAAGGCTTTTGCTGTGGGATGATTCTGTGATTTCATTTTAATTCCTTCGTGCCCTTCCCCCCGTCTTCCCTGCTAATTATTACTTTAAAAAGTAATTTGATACTTGTAGGAAAGACAAGTTACAATAAAAATAGATCTGGGTGTGTTTCATGATTTTAAGCATCTGCCAATGATTATATTTTATGAAACTGTTCATTTACCAGGCAAGATAAAATCTTAGGCTATGATTATTCAGTATTGGACTCTAGCATTAAAACTTGTTTCCTCTTGTTCATTGAACAAATACTTTACCTTTATTTGTAAATAGATGGTTACATAACTCAGGAGTTTGAGAGAGAAATATATATAAGGCTGTATACATGCCTGACCAAAGACTTGAGAAAAGATCCACAATGAGGGTCTTCTAGAGAAACAATACTTCAGAAATCCTGAAACATGGCACCAGTAGCTCATGTTCTTTCTCACAGCATCTTTGTTAGATTTAATGAAGAGATACTAGAAATGTGTTCTCCCAATTATCTATAGGAATAAAAAATTGGGGTTTTTTTTGTTTGGTTTTGGTTTTGCGGTTTTTTGTTTGGGGTCGGGTTTATTATTTTTTTATTTTATTTTTTTTTAATTGCCATCTACCAGTTTGGATTTTTATTTGCTTCTTATACTGAATGCTTCCAACAATCCAATGAAAACTTCAATAAAGCTCACTTGCGTTGCTAGAAAACAGAGAAGACCTTAAAATACATATTGTTTTAAAATCAGGTCTAAACTTTTGGATGACTTAGCATTATATCTACTTGACGTATCCACAACTTTGGAGACAGTGTACAGGCAGTATCAGAGTTTTACCAGCTTTCTTTTAGTGCCTTAACTTAGCTTCTTGAAATTTCCCATTTTCTGTCTAAGCCAATGTTTCATATGAGTTTAAAAGGATCCCTGCCAGCGTGGTCACATTATGATATTTCTCCTGGGTTTTGTGGGGTCCCGGCTCATAGCATTTTGTGTAGCACAGAACCCAAACTTGCAATTATTCTTAATGAAAACGTTCTTTTATACATTCTGAAGAGAGGAACCTTACTTTTCAATGGGTATAAATTTGATGCATACAGTCAAAAGCATTGTTACCTTACTGGGGGGAAAAAGTTCAGAAATACTGTTGCTTGAGCAACATGCAGCACCCCAATGCAATCTTGAAGAATGAACTGATGTAGCTAAAAGTACTTCAAATTCCATAATGCTATAATAAGAAAAAATTATACAGAAATTATTTTAGACCAGGGTGGGGTACTGGTTGCTCAACAGATGCCACCCAGATAAGGAGGCAATGCTTATATAAATGATTAGTTTGAAATATGTTTCTTACACCTAAATTGAATACTATTTTCTGAACTTACATCATTGTAGAGAATGCCATGTCTGGGACTAGTAGAGTTGTTTTAATTTGCAATAAAATTTGTAATCTGAAGTATAGGAAAGATGCAATTCTTTTAGTAACTGCAATTTAAACCAGTGTAGTTATTTCAACAGTAGAACGATCTTGAATACAAACAGGAAAAATCAATTGCAGCAGAAATTATAACCTATTTCTTTGCATCTAGCATACAAATGATCTGGTTTTGTGGTTGTAGCTGTGTATAGTTAGTTGCATGCCTCTCTTACTGCATTTTGGTCCATTAGCTCATACTTTCCCTATTTCAGATATTTTTGCTTGACCTCCTTAGTCATCAAATCTTCCCCAGCACAGCAATTAATGATGTTACAAAGCAGCCTTAAAAATTTTGTCAAGGACTGCCTTGGAAATGGTCAGGCTGCTTTCTTCCTATACTTATTACAAAGCTTCTCCAGAATCTCATTTGCGTATTTGACTCAATACCCTTGTCTTGTAGAAATGAGACAATTTATTAATGGCTAGCTGGTAGTGCCTGTGTAATCTTTAAGTTCAGGTAATGTGCTTACATCACTGCTGTTTCTCCTTCCCATCCAAAGGATCATTTAGAGGAGTAATTCGCCCTTTTGTCTTTTGCTTGCTAAACAGGTTTCTGTAGGGTATCCTTGCAATGTATGTTCTTTTTCCCCTCATAATCCAGGTAGTCCAGCTATGTCCCTTTTTTAGATAATTTCTCTCTGTAAAGTGGTTGCTGACATTTATATTTTATGTCCAAGTGATGGCCTGACAGTTCTTTATGATGCCAGCTGTGGTTTGCTGTCTCTTTTGGGGTTATTTTACTCAGTAAAGTGTATTGTGTACCTTGGTGGCTGGCGGCTGTGCTGTAATGTAATACAGTTCTTTTTCTATACCATCTGTAACTGATAAGCATGGGCCTTTAGGGATATTTTTAAATGATTTTTTAATTTTTTCCCCATAGCAATGCTTTTGCCAGTGGTGTCTAAGTGACATGGAAAGTAATCTCTAATTTGTGCTCAAGTTTTTTCTCCATTTGTTCCACTAATAAAGTTGTGTCCTGATTTTCTTGTTACAAATTTTCAGTGCTGAAATTTCAGGCATATTACTACTCATTTGTAGAGAACTCTATCACCTTTCAGGACAAATTACCCATCTGAACTAAGTTTCCTTGTCATCCCATTTTAGCCAGCTCTTTTCAGGTAGGACTTAAAATTTTCATACTAATCCATTCTTTTCAGCTTACTAATTTCCTGTGGGAAATTCCATACTGATGAAATGCAGATACTTTGTATCTATTGTAGTCCCTTTGTATCAAAATAACTCTTCCCCCCAAATTATGAAAATAACTGTTCTGTTGTTAGGGAGTTATCCTATTAGTCTCAATGTACTGCTGATGAACCCATCCAGTGTTTTCTTCCAATGATTTCTTTGATTATTGCTTTACTCAGTCATATGGTATGCTGGAATAAACATGGATGGGTAATGTGTTGGAGGGTTTTTTTGGTTGTGTTTTTGGTTGTTTGTTTTTTTGTATTTAAAAAAGAAATCTGGACTTATGATTTCTGCTGCCCCTAGTTGGCTCTTTTTGAAGCAGGAATGTTGCAAAGATTTTTATTTTATTTTTTTCCCTAGTAATGTTTTAGCTCAAGAAAGAGTAGAAGTTTCAGTTATAGGCTTGCAATATGTGAGATTAGGTCAGCTACAATCTCTATTTTTTTTTTTTTTTTTTACAGTGCCTCTCTATTAAATTCAGATGCAAAATCATGCATATGACTAGAAGAAACACTTTAGCAGCAATCTTCTGGTCAATAGGGAATTTTAAAACTGTCTGTGTGCACTCATGTCACACCAATCCACTCCAGCAAAAATGATCTTTTGATAATTAACAGATTTAATAGCCTTTAGCATTTAGACTTAGTATATACCTGCTAAGAATGACATAGCTGTGAACTGGGGGGTATCAGTAATTTATTCTTTTACTCTTGAAAGAGAGGCAAAAATAAATCTGATCACAGTTAAAAAAAAAAAACAAAACAACAAAACAACAACAAACAAAAACAAAAGCAAATCAAAAGCAAACCTGAAGATCCACTGATGAAGGTTGCCATAATTCCATTGCAAGAATTTTCAGAAGTGTTTAATGGGTTTATATTGGTCTGTTTAATATAATGTTGTCTGGTGGATTTTTTTTTTTTTTTTTCCTTTTTTCTTTACTTTAAGTAGTCATTTCTGGGGCTGCTTTTGACCGCTCAAGCTGACTTGTTTTGCCTTTTTATGCACAAATGTATAAAAGGTCTGAGAAGTTTCTTATGTTTCACTTGAAGATTTTTAGCAGTAAAACAAGAATACTGACAAAAATCTACAATTAATACACTTGGAGATGAGACCATCTTGGTTCTTATGTTGTAATGCAGGGGCAAATTTGGACTCTGTTTTAGGGAGTTCTTGAGGGGCAGGAGGGAAAGGGTTGAGCTTGCAAAGGCTGTATGTTTTCCCCTGCACAATATTATAGTTGCTGTCACCCATCTGTGTGTCTTCTCAGCTGGTTCAGGACTTGTTTATATATAGGTAGGCATTGAACAGTGAGACCCGTTTAAGGAAAATACTCACAATACTGTAATGCACAAGAATCATAGAATAGTTTTATTTGGACACCATATCACGGAATATCCAAAAATGCCAAAATGCTGGTGCTTGAATTCCATTTCCATTCAGTATAGAAGCAGTACTTATGTTACAATATATGTAAAAGTAGGAATGATATATTTTGATTTTTTCTTTTTACTTTTTTTTTCTTCCTCAAGTGCACAGGTAAATTTGGACTGGGCACCAAAGTAGCATGACATTATCTTCTAATCTTCTAGTTTCAGACTCATTTCCCTACTTTCGACAAATCTAAACTGTTGAACAAGAAATGTTCCATTGACATCTCCACCAGGGAATATGTATCTGTCACTGATGGCTCAGTGGCTTTTGTATAATTCTAACCTACTAATTTGATCTTTCCTGAGAGAATAGGACTTGTTAGCAGGAGTGTCTTCGCAGGACAATTTCGTACTTGAGAAGCTCGAAGGAATACAAGTTACAGTTGTCATTGCAGTTTAGCTTACCATGTAGTTGGATGAAAAAAGCCAAATATAATTTCCTTTGGTTTAAATAGAAGATATTAGATACTGATTTTTGTCTTTAAACTAATGAAGGACCTTGAAGGGTGAATTGTTTTTTTTGGGGAGTATAGACTTATCTGGAATAAAATATATAGCAGGGAGAAACTGAGGAAGTCACTGACTTCAGCAGGAATTGGTGTAAAACTGTGATTGCTAGGTATTAAAAATACCTCAAATCGTGGATATGCATTAGGGTTGTGTTGAACACTAAGCACTAAGCGAAGCTAGCTGGCTATGTGGGATGCTGTCCAAGGTAACAGCTTGCCAGGTGAGCCCAGCCATCTGCCTGGCTGTGCTAAAGAATAATCTACTACACCACCCTGCTGCTGGTTTTACTACTACTACTGAGGGAAGGGTGCATGGGGATGGCTGGTTTAAAAGTAGGTAGGCCTTGTTTGTATCAACATGAAGATTTTTGGCATCAGTATCAAAAGAATGAAAACACTTAATCCTGACTTCTTTTGGACATTGGAAAAAAACTACAAAAAAAAAACCCCAACAACAAAACCCACTGCCCCCGCCCCGTCCCCCCAAACAACAAAGACTCAACCAGAAAAACCAAACTACTACATGAGCAAATACAGCTTATTTGGTTTATTTTCCATTGTCTCAGTATGCTCAGCTGACAACTGTATGGCTGCATAACTGCTAGATCTGCAGCAGGAAAGGGTGATACCAAGGCTGGAAGGACTTAATAGCAGCTTCCAGGTTCAGTGTAATGTGAAACTGTAGCCTCACTTGGTTCTTAAACTGGGACTCGGACTATGCACGGCATGTGGGGCAGGCAGGAAAAAACACATCTCTCGCCAACTTCAATGCTTAGAAGGTGTTGAACTAATTGAGATGAAGTCCATATACAGTAGCGCTGTCATCTGAAATGAAATAAAATTAAGGCTAATCAGAAGGTTTACTTATCCAAATGTTTATTTCACTTCATAAGCATTTAGCAGATGTTTGGGATTTTCATGCGTTTTGTTGTGGTGTTGTTTTGGGGTTTTTTTTCTTTCTTTCATCAGGATGTAAGGAATAGCCATTTAAATTGTCTTTATCTTTACCCCGAGTGGGAGATTGCTTTTTAAATAAGGCTTTTCTGGTGAGAAACACAACTTTGCCACCAGGATTGTTCAGACATAAGCTCCTTCAGCTGTTTTTCTGCTGCATGGGTCTTCCTCTATTAGCTACTGTCTTTTATTCAGTCTAGCAGAGTCTTATGCTACAAAAATTGAATAACTAAAGGGCCTTACAAATCACTTCAAAAGGCTACTTTAAAAATAAAATGCTTTCAGACCTTGATATATTACTGTTGGGCAGGAAATTAACTCAGGAAAATGCATATTTGAATACATGTAGCTCATTTATCATTCCCTGAGCTGTATACTGTACATATCCAATGAAAGAAGCGAAACGCAAACAGGTGCTTGCCTAAGGGCTGCCTTGGAAAACCTCTGTTCTTCAGGACAGAAGTAATTTGTTTGTTTTATGGAAACTTGCTGCTTTTGGTTGGGAGCTCTGGCACTTGGTTTAGCAGTAAACATAAAGGGCAAGAAAGCTATCCTTGATGTCTTTGAATTGTAGTTCAGCCATTAGTTCCTCTAAAGGGTTTAGTTCTTCAAAGTGTAACTGATGGGGTGACTTGAAGTGCCCCTAGCAATGCTTTCAGCCTGCATATCATCGATTTCCTTTTGGCAGGAGGCAAGTTAAATTTGTGAAATATGGACATCAGAAACAAGGTTGATCTCAGTGAGTGTGCAAATTTTAGCCCTTGATCTCCTGGCAGAAGTGACAGAGTACCCTGTGTGCTCCCTGCCATGGGCCTGGGATGGATGAGGCAGGAAGCCACTTAATGAGAAGTGAAAAATCCCAACATCTGTGGAACAACCAGACTGTGGCATCCAGCTAGGAACAAGACTATTCTAGGAATTTGCCTACCAAGTTGTTGCTGCTCAGCCTTACTCTTCAGCACGTGAGGTGTGTGTTGGATTGCTTGGGCTGTATGTTTGCAAGCATTGATATTCTTTGAGACTCCATGCCTTGACTGACATGAGACATCCATGGGAAAGCTGTGAGTATTGAGCTGGTGCTTTTTCTTCAAGGGACAGGTGACCTTTCTTAAGGTGAGATTCACATCTAGGAAGGGAAGGCGTGGTACAGGGAAAGCGGAAACCCTTGTGAAAGCGCAATGTCACAGCTTGTGTTCTCTCTGTAACAGTGGCTTGAACTTTGGGACTTTCATAAACTACAGCTCCAATGATACTGGGCTGTGCTCTGAAGAATTAGCAACAGTTGTGTCTGTGTACTCATATGTTGGTTTATAGCCACAGTGTGTGTGTATTAAGCAGAGCTAACCCCTGTAGTGGTAATTCTTGTGCTTTTATGGTAATACTTGGAAGAGCCTCCAGTGGAGAGTTGTATCTGTAACTTTATTTGATAATTTAGTCGGTGTTTTGACATAGTATTACAGTAAGGAAGTCAGGTTTTCTAGAATATTGTACCTGTGATGTCCATTTCATGTCCAGATTTCACAGAACAAATTTGGTGCTTCCATTGAAACTAATTCCTTTTAGCCAAGACAGGTGATGCACTGACATAGTGTGAATAAGGCATTGCTTTCTCAGCTATGGTAGATTTCTGCCTTAATTCTGGGGGGTTGAGGTAGGTTTTCTGTGTGTAGCTGGGTACAGAGGATTATGCTGTAATTGCTCTGTTTATTCTGCATTAAAGGTGTTCAGTCATGAATATTCTTAATCTAATTGCAAACGTGTGTATTAATGTAAAGCATGTACGCACATGTGCATTTTGCATCTCTTCTAAGTAGCATAAAGACATTAAATGCAGCAACCTTTCCTGCTCAGAGCTTAGTTTAGCTCTTCTGACATCTTCGCCTCTGGACTTGATTTATACGCTGAAGTCCCCCTTCGCCACATGTGTATATTCTTGATTTCAGTCTAAACAGAATCTGCTTGTTGTAGATAGGACAATGCAAATTTAATTTTTCAAAATCCTATTCCAAGCAATTCTTTTTGTATTTTTTGTGGTTCCATGTGTTCTGACATAGTTCTTCACAAGATAAACTCCATCTGTGCTAATCCAGTAAATCCATCTCAATTACCTGCTGAATAGCCGTGACACATACAGCTGGATTAGCAGAATCTGTTTGTTTTGGTTTATTGCAGTTTTCTCTTAATCATAAACATATTTGCAGATGAGTAGGTCACTAGATCTAGTAGTAAAATAGCTCATACCACTTGACCGTATTTCTTTGCTAGGAGGCCCTTAATAAGAAATAATGTAAATTTTTATCGTGGCTGTTTATCGAAGTAACTTTGGAGGAAACCAGGCTTTGCTCTTCAAAAACAATTTCAGTAACTCTACTAGTTCAACTTTCAAAAAGCTTACAGGTAAATGCTACAAATATCAGATTTCAAAATCTGCTCATGTCCCTTAGTACTATTTTTTTCATATCATGGTCTGCCATTTAGTTACATTGACTACTTACCTTTAATTTGTATTGCAAATATTGAGCTAATTTGTTTATATTCACATATTTTATATGTAGTAGCAGTTTGGTAACGTAGAATTCCTGGGTGCATCATGGTAATATGGGAAGCTAGTAATTGTTTTTTTTTTTTCAGTGAGAACTGACTGCAGCAGACTACTTGTGCCAATAAAGAAGCTTTGAGCTACTTAGGGTTGAGGTTGGTTGTATGTAGCCTGCAAACATAGATGGGTTCCAATAAGTTTTCCATTGCATGATTAGATGTCTTATGTACCTATGTCTTAGAAATGTAGTATTCATAGCACAAGTTTTTGTTTTGTTTTGTTTTGCTTTACTAAAGCTTATTTTTAGACCAGATCTTTCTAAAAGTGTTTTCTTAAGATGAAGCAATAGGTCTAGGGATAGCAGTCTGAGCTGTTAGCAGTCTTCTACTATACTCTTCATTGTATCTACAGAATGTGTGAGGGATGGGAAGATATATGAATTGAAACACAGAGAAGCACTCATTTGTTTCTTCTTTCTTGAGGCTTTCCCTTCTTCCTGCTGGCTTGTGTTCTGGTGCACATTGGTTTCCATGCTCAGTCTTCTGTACATACCTTTTTTGTGCATTGTAATAATTTCTCCCTTATCTTTGGGGTTCCCTCTTCCTCCACTGAATTTCATTACTGTCTTGGCAGGCTCCATATTCCCTCTGATCCTATACATAATTGTCCTTCCCCTATCACATTACCTTCCAGACACATCTCATTTTTCCTCTTAGTCCAGCAGTAATAGTTATTTTTTGAATGCTTATATGAGAATGTCACATGTTGATAAATAAACTGTGATAGAAATCATCTCCCTGTTGCTAGTATGCTTCAAGTTAATCTATTTTTGATGAGAAGTATCTGTTTAAAACAAGGCACAGGAAGTTCGACCGGATCAAAACTTGATTGCATTATGATTTGATTTTGACATAACAAGAACTGATTCATAGCTGTGTCCTTTAGAGCACAGGTTCTGTGCATTATGAATTGCAGATTTAGTTCTGAAGCATGTCAAATGCCCAGTTTTGCTTCAGTTCAATTAATCGGGAGTGATGCATTCTTAACTGCATCAAGAATGAGTGTACATTTTCTGTTTTATCATATGGCAGAGACATGATTGAAGAGTGGGTTATTGCAAAGACGCTTCAAATTACAATAGTAATAAACATGAAGTTTTAGGTAATTATATAGAAAAAGATCAGTAGTACTGTAACTAAGTTGTTCTGATTAAAAAAAAGTGTGAGTTTTATTTTTATTTTATTATTTTTTATTTTTTTTTCAGAAATCTTGACTTTCTTGTCAAGTCTTGGCAAGTGTTGGCTCCTACTTAGGAAGGCTTTAAATAGAGATCTGGGTTTTTCAGCACTTCCAGAAGAGGGTCTGAGTTCATGTCCCACACAACTGTACCTTTGTTGCAGTGTGTGTAGTGGGAGCAGAGTCATGTGTCTGGGCAATAATTGAAAAGAACCAGCTCTCTCAGCTCATTTTAATGCATTCGTTTTACAGTAATCATTTTCAGATTACGGGATCGTTACTGTTCAGCTGTTGTCTCATTAAATATAGTCAGTGTTTGTCTTGAATAAAGCTCATGTAAACTCAGCCAGTTGCTAGGGATTTATGTGGAGTGCCTGTGGTGAGGAAATGTCTGGGGACAAAAAACAACCACCAAAAGATCCACAAACCAAACACCCTCCCTTTTCCACAAATATTGCTGTGGCTTTTGAAGTAGCTGCAGATTGTAATTCTGCTGGCCTATGTTATCTGGTGAATAAATGCCTTAAAAATAGTGAGAAAAATATCTGTCCTTTATTGCAGTGTACTGAGGCATGACAAGCCTTAAATTGGTGTACAGATGAATAGTTTATATACGTAGGCTACAGTGAGCATAAATCAAATATTTAAATAATGTCAAATTATCATGATGCACCTAGTTAAGCCCCATTGCAAAGTGAAGGGCTGAAGAAGTGAAAAAAGAAGTGAGGGAGAGAAGTTGTGTTCATCACCTGGACCTGTAGATAAGTGGGATTTCTCTGCAATTAAAGACTGAGAAGATCTATATCCTAAACTGCTGATTTTCACAGAAGGATGGGTGTTACACTCTGAGCTTGGGTGTGTTTACACACAATACCATTTCAGTTTTTGTTCTATGAGTTCACTAGTGATAAACATTATCACTTTTCACTTTAGAAACATTTAAATGGGGTTTCTATTCCAAGGTATTGCAAACTGTCAGGCATTTTTAAACATTCTTCTGCAAACCAGTGAATAGTTTGCTGACCTGGTTTGATACTCTTGATCCTGTACCAAAATATCATAGTTTTAGTATCAGATTTTTAAGCTACTGCTTATTTGCCTGCAATATTGATGAAATGTTAAATACTTGGTTTATTTTTTTAATTTTTTTTTTCCTTTAGGATAGATCAAATCCTGCTCTGTGGTATTATCTGTTGAGAAAACTAAGTTTTTTCTCTTCATTTGCTAGAATGAGCTGTTTGTATTAACTCAGTTTTACTGACAAGAAGGGTTTTACATTAGTAGGATCATCTAGTTTTGGAACGTCATTGCTTTGAGCAGCTACAAGTAATTCTGTTACTGCCAAGTTGTTCTGTGAAATTAAGGATGGGAGATAAATGCTGTTTCAGTCTAGCATGAGACTTATTTCACAGCTTATTTCTGAACAGAGCTGTTTGAGTAGACTTATTTGTTGGGTCCTAAAGAGGAACATAGTTGTAAGCAGCTAGGGGCCTCCCTAACTTAACAATTTAATTTGAACCTCCAGATGGCTCAAACAAGGCATCTGTTATTGCCTGATGTTGCATTAGTATTGCTAGAGACTTTTGTTATTTTCTTTGTATCTCCTCTGCAAACTGGGCATGTTTCTGGAGAAATAGCTGGGTGGCTTTTTTTGTTTGTTTTCCAAGATGGATAACAGCAGATTAAAATGAATTACTCAAAATCCACAGTATGTCTATTTGGAAATAATAGTGATAAACAGTAGGACACCTGACTATTTAGGGAGCTCCAGATAAATCTCACACACAGTTTTGGTCTGTTCGGTGAACAGCCTCACACAGGATCAGCAGTTGTATGATCTCAGTGTTGCCCATGCCCCCGCACTGTCAGCACTCAGTAGTCAGTGCAGAGAGATGAATCCCCTTTAAAATTAAATGAGTCTGTCTTCTCAGAAAATGGGGAAGTAGTTCCCTGTAGCTTAATGCTCATTACGATGTCTGTAGAATTTAGAACAAGACTTGTGCCACTGTTATTACCTGTAATTCCATGGCATCTAATGTTTTATCTCAAGGTTTTTAGATGTATAAGGATGAAAACCAGTGTCTTCAAGTTTGTCATGATTTTCTCCACAGTTCAGCATGGTAATTATACTACCAGGTGCTAAATGACTTTTTGAGCCATTGGTATTAGACCCTTTTGTTTAGTATGCGAAGTTTCAGATACAGAAGTCAGAAACTTGAGCTCTGTTTCCCTTTGGTGCCATTTTTTTTTTTTTTTTTTTTCCTTTTAGGCCTTCCAATTTCTCCTTCACTGTTTTTTATTGCAAAATTAGTTGGAGAAAATTTCCGTGCTGTTTTTAGCTTTCTAATAATTTGAGGTTTTGTATAAAAAAAATTTCATGCTAAATATGAAATAAAAGAAGCATTTATCAGCACAGATGGGGAATTTCTGGTAAGAGGCTCTAGAGAGAAAATTATGATGTTTTGCTTCTGAGAATCATCTAGATGGTTATTTGAACCCTTTTCCCTGCTTGACTACAGTACAGGAGTTGCTCAAGGGATTTTCTTTCTTTTTTATTATTTTTTTAAATATTGTAAACGGCATCTTATTTGGTAAGTATTGTGTTGTACATGAGATGAGGACATTAGGGGAACATCTGAAGTTTTTTCATGTGTGTAAGTGCATTCTGTGAGCTGTTCCATTGACCCTTTACTAGAAGTTTTGGGGTTGTATTATTTTGGATGCGAGTAGAATATACATAGTTTGTATTTGAACATATTTCTGCTATTTCCTAACATGCAGCTGTAGCAAATTTTCATAGCCTTAGATTTATTTCAGAAGTAGACTTCAATCAAATATGTTGTTTTAAAGTCTTTGTTGATAGAGATTTTGTTTGCAGTGTTTTCTTCACTAAACTGTCACGTTCAATCAGATATGTTTCTTATGAGACTGACAAAGTATGTTTGTCCTGATAGGAGATCTATTCCAGGTCATTTAAATGGGGCATCTGCAATTCCTGCTAAGTATGGTAATACAGTATGTAAAGAAGATGCTTTCATTTGATAGAGATAGGGTTAGGACCATTAACTTGGAGTTATTTCTATGTTTTCGGTTGGGGGGAACGCAACAAAAAGAAAATAGATAGAAAAACCTACCATAAAACATGCCTCCTCTTTGCTTATCTGCATAACAGCATAGTATCTTCTGTAAAAGTCATGCTGTTTCTACATGTGCAGTATGGTGCAGATATGGTTTGGGAATAGTAGATAGTTTTTGTTAAGAAATGCTCTTGAATAATTTCTGGGTGAACAGATAATGAAGGGGGAACTTGAATTCAGCAGAGAGAACTGAAAAAGTTGCAATGTGTAGCTTTGTGAAGCCCATCTTTCTGGGCTATGTTAGTTACAGGTTAACACCGTAAAGCTAAAGACAAGCCCAAGGATTTGTTTTGTTTTCTGGTGCTGCTAAAATTATGAACTTCTGTGTTAACCAGAATTTTAGAGTTTCAGTTATCTTGCAGGGGGGGTGGGAGGGAGGTAGGAGGGAGGTAGGAGGAGGGAGAAAAGTTGAATGATTTTATAGTGAAAATTTACCAGTTGTTTAGAAGAAACTGAGGAATACACTGTCACTGAGGTCCCAATGAGACTGAAGATCCTACAGCCACAAAAAATGTCGGCTTTACTTTCACTATACTGTACCTGCTCTGTGAAATCTTTCTGGCAGTATCTCAAAGGTACACCAGTGGTGTCCGTTTTTCAAATCTCAAGTGCACAACCTGCAGGAAAGCAATATTATTTTTCGTTTAATGAGCTTTACCACATGAGCAATTAAGAAGACGTAATTGAATGAAGCTAATCAGGAAGATATAGAAGCTTGCCCCTGGGATGCTGCTCAAGTCAGTTGCTCCTCATATCTACAATTTTATCTGTTTAGTTAATAACACCAATGGGTATAGTGGCATGGGCTAGTGGTTTTACAGCTCCAAGGGCTTAGCAGTTTTTTTTTGTTTGTCTTCAAGCCTTAGTGTTTTTATTCTGCTAAGGAGGCAGTGATTAACAGATAGCCAAGCAGTGACTCTCACTAATATCCTGGGTGCTCAAAGAAATGTGATGGACACTACTGTATTTTAAATGTCTCTGAGTTGCTCAGTATACAAACTACAGATAAAGCCAGACATTTACAAGTGTGGTCTTCACACAGTTCCATATAATCAGTGAACCTGTTGTCTGATAATTAAAATAGTTCTGAACGTACTGACGTGGAAAGATAAACTGAGTGAATGGCTTCAGATAAACAACTGTTTTCTTCATTACTCAGAAATAAAACTGTAATGAAACAGAATCTTGAAAAAAATAATTTTGTACTCGAAGAATATAAACAATCATAACTAGAAAATGATACTGAAAATGTCTCATAGCTGTTCTCAGCTGTTTTCTTACAGTCCTTGTGGGTAGAACCTTTATATAATTAAATAGTAGAGGTTTGAAAAGAAAATGCCTTATCTGCTTGTTCTTCCACTGTAATCAGTGGCTTGGGATTTATTTTCAATTGTGCGTCTGGATAATACAAAATTAATCAACCTTTCCACTACAGTCAGCCTGTATATGGAGTAGAAACGGAGTACTTTTGTGTCAGGTTTCTACTTTATCAGTGCCTGCGTGCTAGATAAAATGAAAAAATAAGGTTGAATGAGATTAGGAGGGGAACAGCATTTGGCACTACTGAATGATGCTAAGAATGCATTTAATCCCTGCAGAAATACCTGTCCAATTGCTTTCTCTGCAGGATTATTTTCAATGCTATCTCATAGATGGAAACCTTACAGGAAGAATTTGAAAGCCCCTCTGTATCCTTGTATTTCCAGCTATAGAGATGAAACTGAGTCCAGCTTGTGGGCATCATTTTTGCCTTCCTTCCGCTGACCTTGATGTAGGTGGTAGGTCTAAATTTTTACTGTATTTTTTGAATTTAAGAAAAAAACATTCTTCACCCATCCTTGCTGATGTAAAAGTTCCCTGAATATGCACTGGGATTGGACTGATTTAAGAAGTATGCCTACTAATACTTGTCTTCTCTAGTCAAATACTAAGAAATGTTTGTGTGTATGTATGTGCTTGGAGGGGAAAAGTATGATCACTGATGGGCAGAACCTGGATATTTCTTTGGTACACTGAGGAGAACTGTATCTTTACAGACACAGGTGACCAATCCTAATTTCTGCCATCAAGTATTCTCTTCTTTTTTTGAAATGTTGCTAGTATTTGCAGTAAGAAGCTGAACTTGAATTTTATGTTACTTATTATTAGTACGAGTGGTAGATTTGGTAACTTTTTAAATTACATTTCTTTGCTATTTGGTATCTTGGGAAGCACAAAGGTATTACCACTGTAGGTACATTTTTCTGTATCTTCAAATCTCCCAGAGATTAGTGACAGAGGTTTTGGTGGTAATCAGTATGTCCTATGAGGTGTTTATTTTTGAAACTGTTTTCTAAATGAGTAAAAATTGAGAATTAAATATGAGGGTTTAGAGTCATATTGCAAGGGATATGAAATGTCTCTTTCAATGTAGCAGAAATGTATCGAATCTCTTCTTGCAATGTATCTGTTGTTTGATGATAAAGGTTTCAGACAGCAGATGTATTGCGCTTGGACTTCAGTTTCAGTAGTGTTATTAAAAAAAACAATAATAATAACAATAATAACAAAAAAACCCACAAAACACAACCCCCGCACACACACGACAAACAAATCACCAAAAAAAAGTCCTGTCTGAAGTGTGTAAGTTTCTGAAGTCTTTCAGTGTTTAGAGCTTAGCGAGCCCACACACCAGCACCAGTCACTTTGCTTAGCTTTAATTCCATGGTTTGGTGGTGCTTGGCACACCTAGGGAATCTTGAGCTGAGTGCTAGTAACCACTGTCTGCTTAAGGGTTCTGAGCCAAGCAGTTCTTTGTCTCATTTCATACTTCTTTTCTCACATAGTTTCTTTACAGGGGAGATACCTAAAAGCAGTAGCTTTATTTTAATAAAGCTTAAATTAGTTCAAAGACAAGCAAAAGCTGTAACTTTGACATTTATCAGACCGTTTTTTAGTTAATAGGGCCCAAGCTTTCCAAATACAAGGAAATTCTGGAAGGAGTAACAGATGATGCCATAGATATGGCCTTTGCCATAAATGTGTTCTTTCATCTCGGACTGTAGTTTGCTTATTAAATAGATGCTTCATAGAAGGCTTAAGTTACAACTTAATGCTTTTCACCACTGTTTGTTTTGTTTGGGGTTTTTTTTCTAAAGTACATTTTGAAGAGAGTACTGACTTTGCATATAAGGTTTGTATTCCTGCTCCCATCCTGCCATGCATTTTTATCAGACAAATTGTGTTTAGAACTGGGAGATGTTTTGTGAATTTACATGAAAATGCGAATAATAAACTGTAGGACCAGGAAGCCTAAGTACAACACCTATAAAAATGAATATGATTATCACTGTAGATGGGAAGACTTTCAATTATGAAATTAAGATTGTATATTTTTTTGCTCATTGAAATAGGTATCAGAAGTATGCATCTAATCAGAAGAAAAAACAATGTATTCAAAGTTAAAGTCCTTACTGCTTTTATAATTAACACACAAGTTCAGGACCTTTAGGCAGAGGCTAGGTCTATGATGGACAGAAAGCAGGCCATTGGACCATAATTTAATAAATAGGTGCTTCAAAGAGTGACACTTTCTGTAAAGTCTTATTATTTTGCATTTTTCATGGATGAGGAACATGCAAATGGATATGACTCAGGTGACGTATAAGAGAAAGTACCTTCTATCTGCATCTTTGGAGCCTGCTTTCCACTCACAGCTCTCTACCTTTTCACTGAGGCTGTGGGGGCAACATTTTCTGGATCCTTGGCTAGTTAGTTTTTACATCTGTGAATGTGTCAACATCCTCTCTGCAAAATAAGTTAACTTTATGAAGCCACAGGAACTTGCTTATGAGTAGTAAGTTCATTGTGTGCTATGTCCTGTATTCTGCTATTGTACATGTGCTTGGAAATATGATTAAAATAATATTTTTAGACCTTTGTGGCCTTTCAGAGGTTTTTTTTTTTTTTTGGCTGCTGATGTTGGATATAATTTTTTCTACTTGAAATATCTAAATCTTTCAGCTTTCAAAACCAAAGCACAATGTCTGTCTTACTTAGCGAGAGAATTCAATGGTAATTAAATGATGATTTAGTTAAGACTCATTATCAGGACCTGTAAACATGCAGATGGTTGTTTTTGCAGGGATGGAGTAGAGAATACTCTAGATATGTGTGCTAGATAACTCAGTGGAAGTCTTGTGACTCTAGAACATGGCAGGTTGTCCTCCTAGATCATTCCATTTGCCATGGAGAAACAGGGAGAAAATGTCTATTGCTCTTTTGTAATTAAGATCTAATTGTGGAAGCCTATTGTAGCTGTCTAATTATAGCAACGTTTGAGCAGGTACTCAAGCTGAAAGACTGTGTCTTAAGGCAAGGAATTGTATTGCTTCCCTTCATTTCTGTGAAGGGTGCAGTGGCGTTTTGCTTTACCAGCAGCAAAGTAACTTCCTTACCTTCTGTCACTGCTGCTTGATGTCTTGATTAAATTACAGGAAGATGTTGATCAACATCGACTTCATTAGAGATGTCATGAGAAAGATATTTATAAGCACACTATGTAAATGCTCACAAAATTGCTAATTAATTACTTGAAACATAAACAGTCCTAGAACTTGCAGGTTAATTGGCACAGCCTGTTTTCAGTGGGGGTAGGCATGGGCTACCTGCTGTATATTTGGCACGTATGGTACCAAGAGGAATTTTCTTGAACTATTTGCGGTACTCAGTACTCAGCTTAGGAGAGGTGACATCAGAGGAGCAAACCAGCTTCTTATTATTGTGCTACTGAAGTACTCCAACAACTTCACTCTTGATTTTTGCTTAATAACGTGAATGTTTCTGATGTTTAAGATGAGGGAAGGGGTGGGGGTTATAATCTTAAAAATCCAAAGGGAGTTTGAGGTTTCATGACATTACAACTTTTTTCTAGTCTGCTTAATAAAGCACTCCTTTTTAAAGAAAGTTGACAACAGTGTATTCTCAAGAATATGGTTCAATGCTATTCGCACATGGTAATGTAATATTCAAAAATTCTGTATCTACTTTAAAAAATGAAAATATTTCTCTCTACCGAAAAAAAAAAAAAATCCTAAATTTAATCTTACACTTCCTTTTAATGCCTCTTTCTTTTGTCTCAGCTAACCTCAATAAATTCTGTGGAAGATAAACTTATGTTTTCCATGTCTGTTGTGTATGAAAAGAATCCTGGACTGAAATAGGAGAAACTGTTCAGATGAAGATAAGAAGCCTGATACTTAAATGTAATTGCAGTGGCAATGAACCTTAATATTGAGGCTAAAGCCTAAAAGTCAAATTTACCTTTTAGGAACAGGGGAAGGCTAAATATTATTAGCTCATCTATAGGCAGTTTAGCTGTCTATTCTCTCATGTTTCAGTTAATAAATACTAATTCTTTTTTATTTACATGCAAAAAAATTTCAACAGTGTGAAATGTTGCAAGCACCTTCAACTGCTATTTCTGAGTTGCATATATTAGTAGTTAAATGTCTGCTTTTATGCAGCAATTAGAATTGTTTTGTCTTGCAAATCTGCTTATAGTACCTGGATTCAGTTTAATTCCAAATATTAAATGTTTTTTCATCCTCCTATATGAAGTTTTCGTCTTAAATGCATTGCACTGATAATAGAAAAAAATGTAATTTTGAAAATTTTGAAAATACTATGAAATTTTAATGTTCAATGCATAGTAATCGTTAAAAGCAGGTTTAGTCAACTTCTAACATTTAAGCACTTTTAAAGATACTGTAGTTATTCTGCAGTCATCCAGTGCGTTTTAATGGTCTTAAAAATTATTTTGGTAATAGCAATTTTAGGTGCTACTTGGCATGGCATCATATTTTTGTGTTTTACAGTGTTTTCAGGTACAGGTATGATTTTAAAGACTGTCAATTCCCAAACTGCTTTTAAAATGGAAAATTATTTCAATCTAAAAGCATATTGCCCAAAAGACGGATGGTACTGCATCTTTCTAAAGCTGTAAATGTAAAATAGCAATTCACAGCACTTACAGGGCAATTTTCATGTACCGATCCCTTTATAGATACTATATCAGTAAAAAAAAAAAAAAAAAAATCTGGAAAAATGAAAAAATTAAGCTACAAAATCTGTTGCCTGTTTGGGTTGTATATTCTATATTAACAGCATGTTTTCTAAGGCTGTGGTAACAAGAGTTTACAATAATACTCTTTATTTGGTTTATGTCCTTTTTATATTTGACTATACATCAAGCCTCACTTTTTGTCCATTTAAAACCAAACCCAAATTCAGCTACAGTCAGATTTTAACATTTAGATCATCTTTCACTTGAGTCTTTGAATTTCTGAGCTATGAATTTGACTAATGCTTAATTGAGCCACTCTGAATCAAAGCACAGAAATTCAATGTAGGTTTAAGAAGTATCACAAATGTGTTTGAATCAAACACAAGTTCGCTGTCATTCCATCCTGGTTTTCTACAATTGGAAATGTCTGTCAGGAAGAGCTGAAAATGTCTATGAAAGCCCTTCTTATGCTATTTTCAATACAGAGCAATTGTAGTACAAGCCTGCTAATGTAAAGGTTATTGCCAAGCTTATCCTAAATTGCACAGCTGTAGTTCTGAATTCAGTCACACAGGAAAGAAGACAGGACATTTTCCCCTTAAATTGGGTTGCTTAGTTACTCAATTTAAATGTATGGCTCTATGTAGCTCTTTATTAGGAACTTTGTTCTGTAAATCAAGATGTTTAGAGAGACTCTTTCATGGTTTTTTTTTCTGTGAATGTTCTCTGCTGAATGAGTGGTGGAAATATAAAATGTGGAAGTAAGTATAAGGTCTTTCAAAGGACTGTTTACTTAATCAGCAACTGGGGCATCTCTGGGGATAAAATGCTTCTGAAAACAGAAGTATATTTTCCGTCAGATTTAAATGTGAGGTGCTTTAACCTCAGCCAATGCCAGAGTCTTAAAATTTCAATTTTAACATCTCCAATTTAAATAAAGCACAGAATGTGCTATCACTTTCCCTGCATATCACAAACTCCCAAGAGCTTTGCTGGGAATTTCAATTTATAAAAACCTGTGGGTTTGAGGTTTTACTGTATTCATTGATATTCTGTTTTGTGAATGACTTAGTTCTACTAAAACAGGCTTTCTCAGTAACTTGTGCCATCTCCAACCATCCCAGTGGTTCAGAACCTGCCCTCTTGGCACTTGCTGTTCTGGCAACATTTTAGTAAATCAGTAACTGCAGGTGTTTTGGCTTTGTTCCATTATACTTCTTTTTGTGTGGCAATGCACAAACTCTCTTTAATTTCTAGTCACTGATCAGGGAGAAATCATGTGTCCTTTTTTCCTTTTTTTTTTTTTTTTCCCTCTCTCCATTTGTTTCTTATGTAAAATGGCCACAGTATTATCAGTGACTCAGGCTTGAGGACTGGATTTTGTCATTCTCCCTATATATCTGAAAGACTTTTATGGAAGTGTTTTATATACTTAACAGTGCAGAAAAAATGGTGGGGAAAAAAAGGCTTTAAATACTTTTGACTTCCTAAACCCTCTTTCACAAGCTTTTTCTTCCTCTCTAAACATGGATGGAAAGGGTGAGAGTTGAAGAAAAGAATATGCTTGAGATTAAACCTGTTGTTTATTGCTTACTGCTTTCACTGAACTAAGGCGTGGTGTTGAATGTTTTCTTATTCTCACTAGAGCAAATTTAAAATGCTTATAACTGCAGAGGGGAAGAAACAAAAAATCTAGACTTTCACCTCCACTCTAGGCTCTAGAAAACTCCCTTTGTTCATTTAGGCTTTTTTCTAACTCTGTTGAGTCTGGAAGATAGTTTTGGCTTGCTTGCTGTGTCAGGCTTTTTGTAGCACCAAATGGCTTGTCAGTGCTTCATTCTTAAAAAGTTTGACTTACTAGCATTTGGTGTTGAACTGTCCAATATTAGGAGAAATTGTGTGTGCTACACTGTGATCAGATAGGTGCTTCAGAATTTGCAGGGGTGGATCAAGGCGTCAAAGCCTCCTGTCTCACTTGCCTGTTATTTGTTACCATTTTGTCATCGGCTGGTATTATTGAAACAGTTGAGCCAAATTAGAAGACTGCGCATGGTCACCTTGTGGACTTCAGGACAAAATGAGCTGGCTTAGTTCAAATGCCAGCGTGCACTGCTTTGCCAGGTCAGCAATAGGTAATACTTTTCCTTGAGCCAGGAGACAGTGACATCTTAAACTGACACAATATTTCTGATATAGCATAGTATGGTGTATGTGGTGTTAGCCTGAAAACTACCATGTGTGTTCATTTGCAGTAGCTGACTGGTCCCATAAGTTGGGAATGTGCCTTATTGTTAAATTTGCACATATGGCTTTAAAATTAACTTGGTGCAATTGATGGCAATTCTGAGGCATTGTCAGGGCTCTTTGTCTAGAGGCTGGAGAGTTGCAGTGGCTTTATTTAAAGATATCAATCAGTTTTGCGTATTACCATTTCTGTTATTCATAGCCCATCGTCATGGAAGTGGGTCAGAATCCTGAACACACTTTAATTTATTGTTTGGTGCAGTATTCAGGGATGATAAAATGGTTTATGAAAAGCAAGGAGGGCGTAGGAGGTCAGTATTGAATCTTGTTGGATACAGTTTCTTCCTGCACCACAATGAGGTGGTACCATGTGAACAAGCAGTAACTAGGTTCAAAATGGGCTTGCCCTAAAATGTAGATGCTACACACTTTTATGGATTCAGGAAGACCTTGGACAAATTAACAGAAAGAAAATATCAATTAATACTGTATTCTTGGAATACCATTTCTGTAGGCTGTGCTTGAAGTTAGGTTTGAGTTTTTCCTGTTGAGTAAATATGTTTTTTTCAGTGTGTAAGAGTTGTCAAGCCTTAGTTCTGTCCTTTGAGTTCACAGCTTTACAGGAAAGCTGCCAGTATGATACACACTACCTTTCAAAATGTTTTCATCTTGGATTATTAAATGTACGAGCAGATACTGAGTAATTGATAAGCTTAACATTCTGATCTTCATTAAACAACAAAATTGACTGAAATGTAAATACAGAGTAACTGCATGGTGCAATTTTCCAACTTAGGGAGAAGCCTTAGGTAAGTAAGGAATTAATGCTGAAGACTAATATACTTCTAAATTACTATAAAGTAATCTAAAATCTATTCTAGTGACAAATTTTATTTTGACAACAAATAAAATAATGTACTTCAGTAGTTAATAGAATTTTATTGCATTAGAAATCTTTTAAATCAGTTAGGAACTGAGTCAGGTTTTTTGAGATTCACTGTTGTACAGCCTATGACTGCTTGTTTATATAAAAACAAACAAAGCTACTTATCAGAATATATAAAAGCAAAATTGAATGTAAGAAAATGTAAAATATCTTAGAGTAATAATTGGGTGTTTCTGAAGCAGCTGCAAGAAGAGCTGGTGATTAGCATATTGAAGTGGATTATTTTTTTCAGATTTACTTTCAGGAGCACTTAGGCGATGACAGTTATTTCACAAAATCGTGTCCCCAGAAAGGTTCAGGTTGGCTCTTTATTTTTCAGTTGTGTGTTGTACTCCCTGCAGGGCAGCTCACTTTTTTTTTTCCTCAGGGTAAAACTCTTTCTGTCTTTGTGGTAGGATTAAGTTATTGAACTTTTCTTGAAGTTGTAATCTGTTACTGGGAGCAAATATCCCCTCTCAAGCACTATAAGCTTTCTTTGGTTACAGTTACTTAAATTTGTAAGGCTTTGTGGGGCAAGCCATTTGAACTATTAAGCTTTTGATGTGAATGTATACCTTGCAGTCATAAGATGTAATGGTCAGAACAGCCAGCTTCAGACACTGCTCCCAACTAATTCAAAGGTTTTATTTAGCTGGAATTTAGGGATGTATGAATGGTTATTTTGTGTTTCTAAGTAACTTCATTTAGTGCAGGGATGTTGCAGGCACCTGTTGATCACTGTGACTATCTCTAACTTCATGTCTTCGTTGCCAGAGAGCTTCTAAATGTACGTGAGGCTACAGCCATCTTTGGAAGTGTATGAATATGGGGCTTATTGGAAATGTTGTTATGGAGGTATTTGCAAAGGCTACCTTAGCCTTGTAAGCTTCATTTACAGTTAATGGCAAAGAGGTGCATCCCTCAAGTGATTCAGAGCAGGAGACCAGTTTCTAAGGTCCTTTGAAACACCTCTGTGAAGGAACTGGTCTCTCAGGAGATGGCAGAAGAAAGAGCATCCCTGGGAAAGAACTGCTGTGAGGCTGCAGTTGGCCTTCAGGGTGGTGAGAATGAAGAGAGCTTGGAGGGTGAAAGCATGCTGCTGTTAATTGCAAACCCCCACACTTGTGCAGGGGTGGTGGTTGGAAAGATCCTTTGGCTGCTGAGCAGTCTAATCCCCGGCTTGTTGTGCAGCTGTCTCTACTCAGGTGTCCTTAGAGCAATTCATGTTGCATGTCAGCTCCCAGTTTCTTTTTAGCAAATTCAGTTAAATTTATTTTTATTTTATAGATATTTCTGTGAAATTTTACTGTGAAGTTGAAATAGAGAAAAGCCCTGTAACTAATGTAAAAAAAAAAATGATGGGAAGTGGCTTTGAGAGAGCAAGGATAAGGTAAAAGGAAGATGATTGGGTAGTTCTGTGTTGGTAGAGTATGGGATTATTCAAGTTATTATGTTTATTTTGGCTCAGGCTGTTTGACCTTGCTGAGCATCTTACCTAGAACAATGATTGAAGGTTTCTTCTGAGCCATCTCATTAAAAGTAATGAAAATTAAAATAATGAAAATTAGCTATCCAAATGGATCTGAGCCATGTCACTGATCCATGAAGAGTTTGTTGAATAGATTTTCACTTTGCTCCCGAAGAGGCAGGCCCTTTATTTATTTTCTTTTCTTTGATCATATAGTTGTAAAGCAAACACACTAATTAGATAAAACAGTGAACTTAATGAGAGGAGCAAAAATGCTTTTCTACAAGCTTTTAGGAGAGTCTTCGAAGTTTGTTATTATATTTACTAAGTTTATTTGCCTGATGCCTACTGCCTTTTCTGTAAGGTGCTTGGGGGAGGGGGAAGGGCCCTGCTATATCATGATTACATTTAGCTGCTGCTTAATCATAAAAGGAAATAGTGAAAACCTGTAGATAGGGAAGCTCATTTGTGTGCTGCCTTTTCTGCCTTACAGTGTGTTCAATTCAGCATGATTTGACTTCCATGACTGCTCCATTATGTGCAGGAATTTCAAAGGCAACTTGCTTTTTGTTGGGAAAGTTAGAACAAACAAATGTAGAACAAACAGACTGTGGTTCTATGTGTCAGTTCTCCCTGTTCTTTCAACACAGCACAGTTTCCTTCCACCAGTAAGACAAGTTAGCCTCTGTGTGGTGTTTTTTCCCTGCTGCTGCTCACTGGCTTCTGTTTGATGGGGCACAGGGCCTCTTTTCAAAGAAACTATATGATGGAAAGAAACCAACTTCTCTTAGTAGTTGCTAAGACTTAATTCTTTATTTATTGATTTATTTTTAGTGTATTAAAAATTTAATTGTTAGGTGCATGTCAGGATTCTGGTAATCTGCAGCATGAAACTGGAATAGTTAAAATGCATAATGGATACATACTGCGGCCCAGAGTCAGTCGCAGGTCGCTTTAAAACAAAATAACAGGAAGGTAAAGTTTTGTGTATATATTTAATTTGTAAGTCACCTTTGGTGTAATTGTTTATACTTGGTTCTGTGGAATAGAGCAATCCGTTACTGCTGAAATAAATTCTGTTGAGGAACATTTAAATAAAACTTCAGGAAAAAAAAAACACACAGAAAACTTGAGACCTGTTGAGGCAAGTACAGAGGAGGCGACAAAGATACTCAGAGGGCTGGAGCACCTCTTGTATAGAGGTAGGCTGAGAGAACTGGAGTTGTTAAACCTGGAGAAGACTTCAGGGAGACCTTAGAGCAGCCTTACAGTACCTAAAAGAGACCTACAAAAAAGCTGGAGAGGGACTTTTTATAAGAGCAAGTAGTGATAGAACAAAGGGTAATGGCTTTAAATTGAACGATTAGGTATTAGGGAAAAAAATCCTTCTCTGTGAGGGTGGTGAGGCGCTGACACAGATTGCCCAGAGAAGCCGTGGCTGCCCCATCCCTGGAGGTGTTCAAGACCAGGCAGGAGGGGACTTTGAACAACCTCATCTAGTGGAAGGTGTCCCTGCCCATGGCAGGGGGATTAGAACTTGATGGGTGTTTAAGATCCCTTCCAACCATAATCCCTTTCATAAATAAATCAAGGTATGTTTCAAAATTGCTGAAATTGCATTTCTGTGCTACTTCTGCTGTGGAATAGTGTTCTAGAATCTATCTTCTCTGAGAGTAAAAAAAAAAAAAAGATAAAATTCAGGCTGGAAATGTACTTCTTAAATTTGTGGATAGCATGCAGCCGTTTCTCCTTTACACTCAGCGTGTTCTTTGTGCTGGTATTTCTTTTCAGTTTAAGTAACTCATTTTTCCTCCTTGATGTTTGCTCTAGTGTTTTTCCAGATAACTTCAGTTTTTCTAGACTAAATAATTCAAGTCTCTGTCATGTTTATTGGATGGAATCTAGATCCTCCTGATGATGGGAATAACCTTTCTATGCACCTGGCTCAGTCTAAATATATTCTTTCTCATCTATCCGGTATTTCCCACCAGGTCTGGCTGGTAATACAGCACAGTGCTTGAGCTTACTGGTTATTATATGTAGAGGTCTTACTGGTGTTGCTTATTGATTGTATTTTACAAGGAAAAATAAAAGTATCATACATGTATTTGCAACATGCAACTTGTATTTAAGTTTCTAAATGAAAATAATTGTCTCCCTTTGGATTAAAATTTTGTGTAAGATGGCACTTTTCAATTTTTAAATATCTGTTCAGTGTATGGTGATGAATGTGAAAATAAGGCAGTGGCATTGTTAGATATGGTCTTTTAGAAGGAAGGGGTGACAGGCATCTTAAAAAGCTGATATTTAGCACTGAGGCATTTCAACATGGCTGAAGTTATAGAAAATAATCTGTAAAGTTTTATCAGTGCAATAAACCTATGTCTCCAGAATTTTTTATTGGTGCCATGAGGGTAATGCACAGGCAGATTTCTATTATGCTGCCCCAGGGTTTGTTTTGTTGGTTGGTTTTGTTTTGGTTTCTTTTCCTAGCTATAGAAATAGTTTTGGCTATTGCTCTCATCTCTTGTATTCATTGAAATGTATCTCAGGATAAATTTTACTGCTTCACCTGCTTACACTTCAAGTCCTCTACAAATTGCTGAACTTAACTGTACGGTTTGCCTTTTCTATGAGACTCTCCGTATCTAGACTTCAATGCTGAACATTCATTTTAAACATACTATGTAACTGGTTTGATTGCAATTCTGGAAATCCTGATGTGTTTGATGGAAAACTAATTCTGTAAAAAGGCTGCTAACATGTGATTGACTTTTAGTTTTTATAATTTGCTTATTGAACAGTAGAACTAGATGTTGGCCTTTTCATTGAGACACCCCAGCAAGGAGTGGAATATCAATAATGGTGGAAAAAGTTTATTCAGTTTTCAAAAAAAATCATAAATATTCTTTTGGTAGGGCACGTGCAATTTTTAGAATGAAAAATTGCCCCTATTTTGGATTTCTCTTTGCTTGTGTGTGCAGTCATTGCTGTTCAATGGCGAATAGCAGGGCCTTTTCTGAAAACAAAATTTCAGTAGGAGTTTGTATCAGTGAGTTTCATTGCCCTAACAAAGAGTTTGTCAAAGAGTCATTCAGTTAAGCCAAAGTCTGCACTTCTAGAAAAATATATCACATCTCTGGGAAAAAATAAAGTTGTGTCTGTTACGGTCCTGGTATTTTTATAGCATCCAGTGAAAAAAAATAGGAGGGGAAAAAAAAATCCTTACTTTATGTAGATATACAAACACTGCTTATCTTTCCACACAATATGCTGATAGGGAACTACAATCAAGTGAAGGGCATAGTGCTTCATATGATGTTTGCTCTGTTAACGCCTTCAAAACAAAAAGCTTTAAAATTATCAACAGAAACTACTCAAATTTTAGGGATCAAGCTAAAGCATATTAGAGTAAAAGGAATAAATACTAAGAGTTTGTTCATGAAATAATTTTATGCAGACTGCTTAATATAGCAAACCATGTGGGTTTGTGAAATTCTATAAGCAGTGTCACCAATGTAAAGGAGTGAGTGGGTACCCACACAAGCTGTCGGTATTTTCAGACCCAACAACAAAAGACAGTGTAAACTGTATTATCATTGGTATTAATGCAGGTGTTGTTCAAGATGTTGGTAAATAGGCTCAAGGAATTTGTCATCTTTGCCATCAGTGTTTAGAAGTTTGGCTTGTAGTTGAACTCATCAGCTGAATAGCAAAGCTGTTGCTAAAGGAAATTACTGTGTCATGGAGATGTCCTTTAGAGGCTTCACTTAAATGGAGAACTGAATAAATGCTTCACAGTTTTGATCTTCCTTCATAGGTCATGTCTGTGCTGGGGTAATTATAGTCTGTAATTAGCTGCAGTGCAATTCCTTTGAAGTCAATGAATGTGTAATTTTTACCGTAAGCTGGGAAATAGCATTTTACCTCAGCTTGCTCTTGTGTTTAATTTACAGACGATTTTCTGCTGGGATTTTTGTGTAAACTGTTCAGACTTCAAAAGAATATAGTGATACTTCAGCATTTCTTTCATTGGCTAGAAACCAATTAGAACCTGCCATTTCTTACAAATGGGGTGTAGCCACCTATGTGGCTGGGGCAGTGTCAGGAGGATCAGAGGAGAGACTAAATGTCTTTAAACATATAGACTGCAATATCATATACAGTGAAATGGGAAAGAGAATGGTGTCTTTTACTACGCTGTTTCAAAGGTGCGGTGAGGCTCTTTGCAAATTAAAAGCTCTTAATTAACTTGTATTTCTCTGTGCTCTAAAGAGGTAATATTTTTGTTCTATTTAATGTAGAAAATGAAATTGTTCACGAAGTACAGACATCACATCTACTATACATGTTTTTATGTAAGATTACACCTATGCATTTGCTAGCTCTGCATGTACTGCTTTGTCTTTGAACCTATCTTTTGAGTAAACCAACAAAATCTTACTTATTTTCTTTCGTTATTCTGCTCTGCTTCCATTGATGACTCTAAACTTTTGACTCCAGACTGGCAATATGAGGGTAAGATGACAAAATGGCTTCCTGAACATTGCTTGTCTGTTTTTAATTTTTATTTTCTTTAGAACGTTATTAAAATTCTTTCCACTTTCTTTAAGTAGACCCTTTTGTTGCAGTTAAATTCAAATTACGTTTGTTTTGGTTGTGAAGCTTCAATTAAAATTCATATATTTTAATCATTCCTTTGTTATTTGTTTGGGTTAATTTACCATCCTGTTATCTCTGCCCTGAAGGACTTCTGCTTCATTGAGATCCCTGGTGGTATCTCTAGAGCAAAACACAAAAGAGTTTATTAGTGTAGCCATCAAACTGTATTGTGGTGGTATGTGATGATCTGGGGAGAGGGTGTGTGGGTGTGCATTCATGACGTGGAAAGGAAGGCTGACATACCATAGAACTTACCACAGAACAAACCACAGTAAGTTTTTACTGAGTATTTAAATATTAATTGGTGCCTGTGATGTTAAGTACTTTGTCATCAGATTTTCTCTTGCTTTGTAATGTTTATCTGAGTGAGAGATAAGCAAACAACTGAGATTTTAATCCCCTGTGAGTGTAATTTAGCTATGAGTTGTAATTTATATCACATTTAAGTGGACACTTGTCTTCAGTATGTCAAATGTGCTGACTTGTTTTAAACAAAAGCAACTAAACCCTCAAGATCCTTCTTATGGAATTAGAAATAACTTCTTTTTTCATCCTTATAGATTGCAAATTGGCCAGAACAGGTCCTCCAGCCACAATAGTTCCTATTGATGAAGAAAGTCGGAACGGTGAGTACTCTTTGGTTTTCCATGACACCACGTTGGTTACCTTCCATCAGCTGGTCAGGGTGTGGAGGCACACATGGAAAAGTGGCTTGTCTGGCTCAGTGGTGAGGACTAGTCTCTGAATAGCTGTTAATGGGGATTGTGGGTGGAAAAGTGACAGTGCTCCAAAATGCAGAGAGGTGTCATTTCTTCCTGAAAATTCTACATTTCAATAACTTTGGTCTTTGACTACAGATAGCTCATGCAAATATGCTTTTAGTTTTAACAAGTATTTATAATGCAATCTTTTGTAGTACAGTAGTTTGGCTCCCATGTTGCTGATATACCAACTTTTTACTGCCGGACTTCTTATCAATATGATGTTACTGGAAGATAAAATCCTGGTCTTTGTTTTTTGATGTGGTTAGGTAAAGCTGATACCTTCTTTCTCTGAACCTTGATAGGAGTCACAATATTGCAGGGTTTCACATGCAGCTTTTAGAAGGTGGCTTGTTGGTTTGCTCTAATAGCACAAATTTATGGACATCTTTGAAATGTCAGAACCTGCTTGCATGTAGTCATGGAAGTTTCAAAAGAAAATAAATGACTTTATTTTTTATTCTCCTGTCACATAATACAGTTCTCTAATTGTTGCTCTGTACTCTCAGCATTGCATTTATGCAGCATACTGTAATGTGAAGTGATTTACCCTGTTAGAGTTGATGCTTTTTAGAGGTGGCTGTTATTTCTGATATTAATACTTTTTTCTTTCTTTCTACTTTGTGGGTTTTTTGTGGGTTTGTTTGGTTTTTGTGGGATTTTTTTTTGTTTGTTTGTTTATTTTTTTTTCAAACCTGATAAGGCAGGCACAGTTGTACTTCATATGGTTATGATTTATCACATATGGGTGCTTGAAATGGTGGACAAAGTTCAGGTCATGCTGGTGTAACCTCTCTGCTGTTAACATTGGGGGAACTGCCTGCTGTTGGAATTGCTCGAGATGAGACAGATAATATGTAGATTTTAATGGTAAGAGAACAACATGAAAAAATGGTTAATATTCCTATGTGCTGAAGAACTCTTGGAACTGGAGTTGCTTTTAAGAAGAGGCTGCTATCTTCTTTCTGTACAGATTTTTCTTGCAATTATGTCTGTTGAAACTAAAAAATGATGATTGGTCTTAGCAAAATCAAATTGCCCTGGTAAGTGTGCCCACATGCTCAGCAGAACTCTTCTTTAAAAAAAAAAATATTTTTACATTTGTTTTATTTGGAGTTTTTTTTAATGCAGCCCAAGAGCCATAAAAGTAACTTAAGTGCAAGGTTAATATAAGTAGACATTTGTATCATTTTTATATCATGCTTGTATCAAGTGGGGAAAAAAGCTAAACAAGTCTTTTTTTTTTTTCTGTCAGGGTGTTTAAATGGTGTGTGTGATCACAACATCCATGATAGATCTTAATTTTTACATTGCAGAACTTCTATGCGTAGTCTGTGCTGCTATATTTGTCAACTGTTATGAAAATATTTTTTTAGATGTGATACCTAAATAGTTCAAGGGTCCAGAATCAATAGTGTGTTTTTTTTGTGTTTTTCAATGTATGCACTATAAGGACAGTCTTAGAATTTGATACCTAAGAAATATTTGTATCACCTTGTTGTGAAGGCATCAAGTGTTCTTGATTGTATGTGGTTAGTACCAGCATGGTTTATATCACTTTATGTGCTAACAGCACTGGAGTTGCTTATCTGAAGAATGTGGTGGGAACAACAGCTGAAACTAGGGCTAGGTGCTGACCATAGTAATTTGAAACATAAAAATTTAGAGAAATGAAAAACTTGCATCTCTCTAATTGAATGGCATTATTAACTCAATTTCTCAGCTTTTTAATGCTTGATTCAGTGTTTGCTGAAAAACAGAAAGTTAAGATTTCTGTTCATATGTAAGTGATCCTGCAAGAAAGACAGTTAATCATGAAATCATAGAATAGTTAGTGTTGGAAAGGACTTTATGATAACTTAGTTCCAGCCCCCCTGGCATGGGCAGGGACACTTCGCACTAAACCATGTCACCCAAGACTCCATCCAACCTGGCCTTGAACACTGCCAGGGATGGAGCACTCACAACTTCTTGGCCAACCCATTCCAGTGCCTCACCACCCTCACAGTAAAGAACTTCATGCTTGTATTTAAACTAAACTTCCCCTGTCTAAGTTTGAACCCATTACCCCTTGTACTGTCACTACAGTCCCTAATGAAGAGCCTGTTAAATCGAATATTGTTGGGAGAGGTGTGAATTTCCTAAAAGCTTGGCATGCATTTGCAATGATTGGATTTGTCTATTTTGCTTTGAATTCTTACAAAGTATTAACTCCCCATTAAAGCAGTAAAATTGGAAGTAGAAACTTCAATACACATTGCATTTAATGGAAGTGACGCTTCTGATCTGTAAGTCACAATATATATTAAATAAATGAATCTTCTGGGAAGCCAGCTCTTGAGTTGAAATGGCCTTAAATCTTTTGCTGTCTTTGTTGAAGTTGTAAGTTGTATCCTCCCCACTACCACATGTGACTGAAATTAATGCAAGGTAAATCTCAGTACAGTGTAGAGGCTCAGGGTTGAATCAATGCTACTATTTGTGTATTTCATATTAAATAGTTGTTTTTCTATGAGTTGTGCTTAAACTGAATGTGCATATTTTTAAATAGAAAAAGAGTTATAGCAAACAATGCAGAGCCAGGTACCAGCAGATTTTGTTTTCCAGCTCTGTGTGTGTGCCCTTCTGGCTGTCTTCAGGTTCAGGACAAATGCTTTAGCTTGCTAGAGTAAAATTTGGATCCGTGCTGAATGATGGTGTTGCAACGGAATGCATACAAGTACGTACCAGTGCACAGGTGTATACACACATACATATAGATGGGAAAATTGAATGATCAAGGGGTCAGGTAGTCTTTACTACTTGCATGCTTTGTGAATGCAACTGCACCTTTATTTTCTTTCTGATCATGTTCACGTGCTTACAGGAGGTGTTTATAAGTAGTCTCTGGTTATGCCATCAGTGTTGGAAAATGTTAACACTATTGCTAGCTGTGCTCTTTTAATATGCTGATGTTTTGGTTCTTTGCAAGCTGCTATTGTATCCTAATGATCACACTTCCATTTGTGTGACACTTTGATACAGTATCAATTTGTGTTCTAAAGGACTGCCCTCAGCCCATTTCCTTACATGTTTTACACTACACTTACAGTTTGAAACAACTAGTGGGGAAAAAAAAACAAACAACACCAAAACCAGTTCAAAAGCAGATTCATCACCAGCAGGGCCTCAGTTAGATTTAGAGAATGTCCCCTGTAACATTCAGTAGGAATGGCTTGGTTACCAGACCTCAACTGTTGTAGCCTTTCATCCTTCCTGTGCATTAGAATATGAATCTGTATAGTTGGTCAAATAAACCTATAAATAAGTCAAAACAGCTTTTCTACCAAAAAAACTTCATAATAATTTTGAGAAGGCAGCAAGCAGAGTACATAAAGGGTAATAAGGAAAGTCCGTGTGTTATGATAAGAAAATATTTTAATACTAGGTTTTGATACATTGGTAGCTTTGGTATAAGAGTTGGGTGCTGCTGTGTTATAGAGCATGCAGGCTGAAAATAAAAAATCATGGGTATTGATGCCATGGTGAATGTATTTACTGTGTGTGTTTGAATTCACTAGAACAGTTTATCAAAAAATACTTCAAATCATTTGCCATTCACTCTCAAAATTGGCATTATATAGTTGCTAAAAGTGATAGCAAAGCTGTAGCAGTAGACATTTGGATGATGTGCAGCTTATATGTCACACAATATTTCCAATGACCAAGCAAATTATTATTGGAATTGCCAATAGATGCAGAGAAACAGTCCACCAATTTTTGTTATAATACATACAAATATGTCTTTAGCTCACATAAAGAATGAAATCTAATCAGGTTATTCTATTTCCTTGTACTGCGCTGCAGCTTTCAAGGGTCTGTTGTTGATGTTGGACTACCTCTTTGAAGGTTTTAGAGTGAAGATCTCAAAACAATAACTGAGTTAACACCTCTGTGTAACATTTAATTTCATCCAATACACATATTCATCAAGTCCTGGCAACTGAATAAAAAAAATAATCCTGCTTTTTAGAAGTGTATCTTCAGTTTCGCTGCATTTAACATTGCTTCTCAGCTTGCTGATTTCAATAATTTCTAATTCTCAAAGAGTCTGGAGACCATCAAATCTTGGGGAATAAAAAAAACTTTACAAAATAACTATCCTTTGTTTTCATAGTCAGACACAGCTACCGTGTCTGACCTTCAGAGGTCTCCTTGAGAGATCAGCATAATTGTTACGATTTGACAGTTCTCCATCACTGAATTAATGTATCTTTACATCAAGTAATTTAGGTACAATAGTATGATAGATTATAGTTTTGTGCCTGTGAAGAACGCTAGAAAGGGTCAACTCTATGTTTCTTAAGGTGCAGATGAATATTTTTTTGAGCCTTTCTCCTGTTTGACTGAATGGGTTATAGTACTTGACATCATATTAACGGCAAAATTTAATTCTTCTGGATGTACAGGTTTTGGGTTTTTTTGTGGTTTTTTTTGTTGTTGTTGTTGTTTGTTTGTTTTGGTTTTTTTGTTTAATTTTTTTTTTGGGGGGGGAAAGATTTATTTTCACCCATGGCTATTTTTGAATTTGAGACTTGGTTTTTGACTTGTTTTAAAGACTGAACAAATAAAACTTATCCATACTTCAGGCTTTTTCATTACAACTGCACCCCAAGATTTTGGCAACCTTCATGTAGAGCTGCCTGTGCTTTTTACTATAGGATGAGCGTACTAAAATGCTAAAAGGCTTTGAATCTTTAAAAAGGGGTTTTAATGGAAAGTAGACTGTTAGGAAATGACTTCTAAAAGAGGCAAAATGAAAATCTGCTGGGTATGACTTATTAAAATTGCATTTGGAACAAAATGCAGAGGTTGGGGTGAGGGACCAAGTAGGCTGTAGCATTGCAGGCTTCTTGACAGGGAGTTGTGTGACCTCATGTACAACGTAGGCAGAGAGAGCAGCTGTACTTCTGTTGCCTGCTGCTTGATATTTTCCTGTACATGTTTTATTTCAAGATAGCTGCAAAGTTAGTAGAATACAGGCAAGTCCTGCGCAAATTCTAACAGGTACTTGCTTTGGGTATAAGTTATATACTTAGCTGACAGCCAGTATGCTGGCTGAGTGCGACAGAGAGCATGTTAACTAAAAGATCTACCTTAATATGAATAAGAACTGTTGACTCGTTAACACATTCATAACAAAGACCTTGCAGTTGTGAATGTTTTGTTTCTGTTCTTGCCTAGCACAGTTAAATCAGTAAATGTTCTGCTTTTGATTTATGTTTGATTTGTTATGGTACATGTGTTGTGTGTCACACACAGACAGACAGTGATGGTTAGAGTGTAGGAATAGTAGGACCATCTCCAGGCTTTACACGATTTCTCTCTCCTCTCTGTACATAAATCTCAATGATTCTTGGGGATGTTTAGTATTTATGCAAACACAGGTAAATGCAGGAATGGGTTTTCATGGCTGTAGATGGGTTTGGTGGTATTTTTGTATCTTTTCGTCTTCCTGCTATCTTGGCAGCAATCTTTTGTCAGCCTGACTTCCTGGGGAGGCAGCGGATGTGTGATCACTCTACAAATCCCCATCAATAACTCCCTGTGGTGAGGGATTAAATGGGAAATAGGGCATAAATATGCAGGAAACCAGGCTGTGGGGTTTTTCCACATTACTATTGGACCAATTGATTTTCAGTTTAATTGTATGTAATGCTGAAGAATGGACCTGATTACTAAGGCATTGACAATATCACTGCAAATTTCTGTGCTGTATCAAACTATTTTTCAGGGGCAACTGACAGAGCTTGCAGAAAATGTCTCAAGAGGCACAAAATCTTTAGCCTCTCTTCAGAGACGGGCTTAAGTGTACTAATACATTTCCTATGGACTGTGTGTGATGGCTTCCAAACAGTCATTACTTAATAGAATTTTCAGTGACTAGCAGTGTGGGCTGGAATTGAACTAATGAGCCTTAAAGATTAAGGGTCCTGCTATCCATCTCCTGTGTGGATCGTATGCTGCTTCTGGTCTGGCTGCCTTAAGACATTTTGGCTAAGGGGAAAAATTGATTTGGTAAAATACTGTTTTCTGATTTGAGGGGTTGCTGTGATTGAGCACCAGTTGAAAATAGCATTTCTGAAGAGCTGAAGTTCAGTGGCCTTTCCTACTTTTCCTTCTGTTTCAGAAAAAGGATGCATTAATGACTTGAAGGATGGGAAGGTGCTTCAGCATCTTAATTTCTTCAGATACACTTTTCTTACAGAGACAATGTCTCTGGTATTATTGCACCTTCAGAATTATTTTATCTGAGAATTTTCTAATTTTGCAGTCAAGATTTGATCATGCCACTAAGGCAATGTAGTTGGTTTAAAATATCATTTAGAAGGTTTTTAAACATTCAAAAGTTCACTTCAGGTCTACTCAAGGTATTTGAGTTATTGAAGTCCAACATGTTTTTACAACAAATAGATTGAATTGTGAGAAATGTTGTGTTACTGTACATCCTAAGAGTTGCTGAGTTCTAATTAGTGTAAAGAAAATCTGCAGCAATTACTCTTGAGATTTGATCCTGTACACCCTTGGCAGGGAGAGCAGGCTGAGATGTGCAAAGGAGTTTCGACTTTCTACTGTCCTGTGTGTTTCCCTAACTCTATTTACATGTGTATGACAAATATACAAACCAAGATAAGTTGGAAGACTATTCTGTAAAATTTTGCAAAGTCATGTACATCTAATTAACAGCTCACATTTATTTTGTATACTGAGAAGTAAAACAGTGCATCTCAATCTCCTGTTTTCTGCAGTGGGAAGGAAAGGAAGTAGGGCCCATCTCATGGTAGTGTAGCACACTGTCCCAGGGACTTCACTGGTAGAAGGAAATAGTCATAAGAGTGGTGAAATAGTTGTTTCTGTAGAAGATTTGTGCATGGAACCTTCAGGTTCACATGTCTGTAGGCCTGTTGTCTTTACATCACGCATAAGGCTCACTTTTTTGACTTGTTGCACTGTCTGCAGTAGCTCTGTGTTTACCAGCAACGAGATGAATCAGTTAACAGTATGTGTGTGGGAAGTTATAAATGAGATGAAGACAGCCTTGTATACTCAGCATCTGAACAAGACTTAAAGCTATTCCACGGGGATTAACAGGACTAAAATAGAATAGAGATACAACCTTAACTCTGGGTGTCTTGCAGTGGGAGGGAGGACTTGATTTTCTGTTAAGCTGTACAGATGTGCTAGCATGTTGTATAGAGGTGTAAGAATTTATAAAGTTATATATTCTCGTCAGTTATATTTAGTCTTTATAAGCCTCTCTATCTTCAATTTAAAAACAATAAATTTTTACCTATTACTTCCTTCAAAAATCAGTTTTATGTAGCATTATGAAAGAAAAGTAATGTTAGTTTTACTATTTCAAGTGGTTCTGAGAAAAATGTCTTGTCTGGGATGTTTGTATGGATGTGGAAAGGAAAAGAGAACAAGCTGTAATGTACTATAATTTTGTATTAATTTTTCTTAGTTTCTCCATAAATTCAATTTGAGGACTCTTTGTATTTAAATTTTGCCTTTTTCTTTTGTAACAGTTAACAATTACATTTCTGTAATGGAAACAATATCAGATATTAGCTTATATATTGTTATCGTTACAGTGAAATATTATGGTGAAACTGCTTCGGTCGGTTTCTAGTCTCAGTTGTGCAGTTGTCTATATGCCTGTGTGTCCACACATAGATATTTTTTTTTTTTCACACATTTTTGGGCAATCTTAAAGCTTTCTAATGTATTTGGGAACATTTTTCACTGTGAAAATGTTTAGTGTTTAGCTGTGGAAAATACTTATTTTCAAATATGTCTTCACCAATGTGATGTGTTTTAGGATAGAATCATAGAATAGTTAGGGCTGGAAAGGACCTCAGGATGATCTAGTATCAACCCCCCCTGCCATGGGCAGGGACACCTCACACTAAACCACCCCACCCAAGGCTTCGTCCAACCTGGCCTTGAACACCGCCAGGGATGGAGCACTCACAACCTCCCTGGGCAACCCATTCCAGTACCTCACCACCCTCACAGGAAAGAATTTCCTCCTTATATCCAATCTAAACTTCCCCTGTTTAAGTTTTAACCCGTTACCCCTTGTCCTGTCACTACAATCCCTGATGAAGAGTCCCTCCCCAGCATCCCTATAGCCCCCCTTCAGATACTGGAAGGCTGCTATGAGATCTCCACGCAGCCTTCTCTTCTCCAGGCTGAACAGCCCCAACTTTCTCAGCCTGTCTTCATACGGGAGGTGCTCCAGTCCCCTGATCATCCTCGTGGCCCTTCTCTGGAGGAGGTTTGTATATATATGATAAAGTGTAAGTTAAGGTATTGAAGCCTTAATCTTTGAGTTAAATATTATCTTGCTGTACAAGGGAAAGAGGAGTTCAATCAATGTTGCTTCTAAACCAGCATTTTTTCATCAGTTTTAAAACTATGGTACAGATACTGCCACTTTCTCGGGTCCCATGAGAATATCTTTGATAGATCTGGGAATGCTTAAATAACTAGATATTTGTTGGCCAAGGACTGCAATTTACTCTCATCATGTCAGTCAGCTACTGATGCAGTCTAGATGCCTAATATGATTGTAGCACTAAGCATCAGTAATCTTTTGCTGAATCTGTGTGTGCTGATGGTGTTTTGTGATCATTAATAATGTGTCTGTGCAGTATTAGGTTAGCCAGCAACACAAGTCTGATCTGGATCAGGCCCAGGCACATAATGGTATTTTGTCAAATCAAGTCACGCAGTATGGAGTTTATTCTGGCTTTATGTTTTTATATAGAAAGAAAAGCGATACGTTAGGTCTAATATCCGCCAGATGAAGTAACTTCTATCGGAAGTTACCTTTTCAGCATGTTTTGAAGAAATTTTAAAAAGATCAGTGGATTTGTATTGATCTGCATATACTATGTTGCTTCACAGTGCTAGGGCTGCTGTTAAGGGATGAAGCCTGAATTTACCACATTGTGGAGTGCTGTATATTTCAATCCTGTCTTCCTACGCTTGCACCAATTTGGGCTAACGCTTCTCAAAGTCATCCAGATGAGCAACTGTTGCATGGGCTGTTTTAGCTTGAGTCTAGATGTAGCTCGGAAATTACAGTCAGATCCTGAGATCACCTGAAAAGAAAACCCACAGTTTGGAGCTCAGAGCCCTGGCTCAAGTTCTGGATCTAGTTCTGTGCCATTTAGGAGTGTGTTGGTTAGATTTGGAGAAAGTGGTTATTTTGGGCATAGAAATCCACTGGGAACAGTGTGCAACTCAGGCAAGTTTCAGCAATAACATCGGAAAGGGACTTACTGACTACTGCTGTGCTCCTTAGCTTTGAGGTACCAAGTGTGCAGTGGGGTACAAGTGAAAGAGTACCAAGAGAGACTCAATTGTAGCTGACTTGGTTTATTCTTCTGGCAGAACTTCACACTCAAGGATTTCCTGAATACTCTGGTCCAAATACTGTCCTCAGATTGCCCCATAATGCAGGAAAATTGGCTGATATGTCACAGATTAATAATGCACTTTTAGACTATTTCTGTCATGACTTGCATACTTGGTTGCCAGAGAGAGAATCTTCCTTCTTTTGTATTCAGAGATACAGCCAATTAAGACTAATGCTTATTTGATCTTAATCAGTTGTCCCAGGAATCATTAGATAAAATGACAGGAATGTTATCAGAGCATAACCAGTTCATATTTAAAGAAAGGGCAAATTTCCTGGAAGAGTATAGCTGTTTTTGTCACGTAAGAAGAATCAAGCAGATGAAGGATAAGTGTAACAACTAGAAGTTAGAACTCTGCTAATAAATGCCTTCAACAATATGAAATATTTATTTTGTAACTTAGATTTGTGCTTTTTCTCCAGTTCTTCGTGTTAGGAGCTGGCTGTACATGTTGGTGCTCAGCTCACTGTACTAAGTTGTTTAAATCAAAATGTAAGCTAATGCAAGAAAGTATCGCTTCTTTGCTGACAATTTGAATTATATTATAAGTTCATGAGATTGGAAGAGAGGCCTAAATTTATGGAAATTATTTTTGTTTCATTCAAGCCTGTTTATTTCCATTTTCAAATTATGTGTTCTTAGGATTTTCAAATTAACAATTTCATTGAAAAGTCATGAATCAATTTGTTGTCTAATGCTATTTTTATACCACCGCTTTAAATTCACACTCACAAGTTTTTCATGGAGGGCAACTGTGTAAAGACTGAAGAAGCTGTAAAATGGATGAGCTTATTATTCCACTTCTATTCATGAGTACAGGTATTATCTGTGGGCAGTATTTGAACAGAATTTTTATTAAAGATCTCTACAATTCTCCTTTTTCAGTGATTTTTTTTTTTTTGGTTGGTTTGTTGTTTTAATTAAAGTGCCAAAAAGCAGGAGATAATTTGGGGTGGAAGTAGGCAAGAAAAGAAGTAATCCTTTTAGAAACTGATTAAGTTATTCTTAAGGATAGAAAATAAAGTTAGTAAGGGATAGAGTTGGAATAATTTTAAATTATTATTTAAATTATTAAATGACAGTTCTTTGTGCTGTCAGCTGTCTAGAAATATAGAGTACCAGTCCTAACCTGGTATTGGTGCTCTTGTGGGGAGGCAAAATAGATGCTCTTAAATTGCCTTCAGGCATGAGAAGGTTTTTTTCCCCCTTATTTACATCATTAGCGGTCTTATCTACCTCTGTAGGTTCGTAGGACTTGTATGCAGTCATCAAAGCTATTTTGTTTTTCTTTGCATTGTCTGTGCACAGATGTCATATCTTGGCTCATGTTGTATCTGCTGAAATATTTCTTCTGCTGGCAACTTGCGGCTGTCTCAGTGTACCCACAGGCACTGATTCAATGGGAAGCTATGGAGTTTTGTTCACTAAATATAGAATAACTTTATGAGTAATTAGCAAATCAGACAAGACAAGAGTTCTTCCCTAGTATTGATATTTAAAATGACAAAAAATGGGGAATTTAATTCCATTTTGTGGTAGATATAACTTTTGTGAATAATGATTCTGCTCTGTAATTGCCAAAGCCTTTTCAAAATGTATTTGAGATTCACTTTTTTTTACTGGAAATTCTCCTCAGAGTGATTTCAAATTTTCTGAACAGTTCATCTTTGATAGTTTGAGTATTCAGAATAAATTATTCAAATTATGATACTCGATCCATTCATATTCCCGGGTTGTCAGTTTACCTTTGCAAATGAAGAACTGCACATTTTAACAATTTGTTCATTCATATAATTTTGAAAAATAGAATGTCATTTTACTAGCGATAGTCTTTGACTGTCTTATCCTTTACAGTTCCAGTAAAGCAGTTCAAGAATAGGAGTATTTGATAGATTTTAAGCCTGCTTAAAATCAGTTTTCCTCCAGGGATTGGGAGGTGACTGTTCTGATCAATCCTCCAGTAGTAATTGCCAGAACTGTTATGTTGTGCGTTCTAAGTGTTTTAGCATCACTTTATATTTGGAGTTACTGTTTATTAACTAACATGTATGCCCACAGGAGATTAACAATGCCTCAATTTTTCTATTCCTTGCAAACAAAGAGGGAGCACCAGCGAACTTTGAAAGAAACCTGTTTTGAAATCTTTGTTCACAGTGCATTTGAAACATAAACAGAATTTCTTCCCATGGCATGGTTTTGAATACAGAATACTGTTTGCACAAAACTTGACATGAAGTGTGTATTTCACTTCCTTTTGGCATGTCTCAAAAACAGTACCGTGAAAATCCTTTCAGAAGCAAGAGTAGCATATATGGGTAAGCTCAATAAGGTAGATGATGCGTTTAAATATTTACCTTATTTTCAGCAAGTGATAGTACTTTTGCTGCCATGAATTAAAATTAATTCTTGCCAAGTTCTTCTTTTGTGAAACCTTTCCTCTTGTGGAAACGTATTTTACATTTGGCACACTGCTCATCTGGAAGAAAATCTTTTCCCCAGAGCATGTCACTGTCACTGTAATGGATATCTCTTACTGTTACGCTATTGACTAATAAGTCAGCTGTTCTTGTTTTATATTCTCTGCTGCCTGTTCCTATAAGCAACTTTCTTACCCTGCTTACCCTGATGTGGGAATTGGGGGAATTTATAGGAATGCCAAGACAAAAGAGTGGCAGAGCCAGGAATAGATTTAAGCATATTGTAGCAAGTGGCAGGGGGAGAAATGTTTTTGCTGAGTTTCACAAAAGTATTCCAAAGCAGGCATATAGGGTTCATAGGTGTGGATGAGCCTGCCACAACCACCTTCTAGGAAAGATCAATCCTGGGTCTGTTCTGAATGTCCCAGCTGGCCCTGCTCTAGGCAATGTGAATGTAGCGACTACTAAAGAGAACTTGTAGCGCTGAGAGCTCAGGTCTCCTCTTATGCCACTGGCAAAGGTCTCCACTGTTGTCGAAGTGAACGGATCTTCTGCCTTTTGGGGAATGGCTTTTTACGTTTGTTCAGTGTCAAATGATAGGGTTCCTAATCTGCAGTTCAGAGTCTGTTTTTCCTTTTTCATGTAGCTTTTCTGAGCTCTATGTTGGGCAGGTGCTTCTCCTCCTAAAAGCCATTCCTCTGCTGGTTTCTGTGTGCTTGAGCTACTTGATCTTGGAATCATCTTTTATTATCCACTTGGGCTTTGTTGAGCTGTACAGACTCAGCTCACATCGCTTGTGAACAATTCATCGCTTGTTCAACGCAGTCCTGTGTATGGTTAATAACATGTTGCTCCTTTCTGTATACTCTTGAATTGAAATATTTACAGCTCATGTAAATCATAAGTTGATTTTTTTTTTTCTATCCATGTGAACTAAGATGTATTTGGACTTGTCAGATGCTGCAGCTCTTATGTTATCTTTTTGCTAAATAGAAATATTTTTCACTCTGCTGGAACTGTTCACTAGTTTGAGTTGGAATGATCCGTGTTCTCAGATTCTGGCGGTGGCTTGGGACATGTCATTGATTGCGCATACTGAAGAGAGTTGATGAGCAGAGGAACCCTTTGAGAGTAAGGTCTGTTCTCATAATGTCTAATAATGCTTGAAACATTTTTATTCTGGGCTCACTTCCCCACCTACCCCTTGACTTATTTGAATGAGAAAATGATCTGGCAGAGCTGTAGTAAAAGTTGTCTCTAATCTATGAAAATACATATTTTGGTTGCATATAAGATTCTTGGCATATTCATTTGAATGGTTGCTTGAAAATCTTGTTTTCTTGGTAGTAAAGGTAGGTGAGATATTAGGTACCTTGTAAACTTACCTTTTAAACTTACCTTAAACTTACCTTCTGACATGCCTTCAAGGAGTAAAATGATTTTTTTCTCTGGTTTTATGCATACATTATTGTGGAGCCTGATACCAGGAAATACTGTCTGTGGCATAGGTTTGGAAGCAACATTGTCGCATGTAAAATGCTGTTTAGACTTACAAAACTGTTGCTGAAAGCTTGTAAAGAGGCCTGTAGACAAAGGGGGCTGTGCTTGGTTGGACTGAAACAGTGTATCTGCACATCACTATAAACTGGCAGCTGGATCTACAGTATGTTCAGTTGAATCTTGGCTTGGGAATCTGTTTGCCATAGATGATTTGTATGCATCCCAGAATACTGAAGTATGGAGAGCTAATGACATTTAGTGGAACGTAAGTCTGTGGATAGGTATCTTAAAAGCTTTTTTTAAAGATTGAGCATGTTATGTTTGTAAGCCTGCTTGGTTTTGGTGACAGTCAGGGAGTTTGTGCCTCTTTAGTTCTATGTGTTTAACAGTATGAGCTGCGTTTCCAAACTGGCCTCCTTCCTTTTACGTGTCAAAAGATTTCCCATTCATACTCAGCATGTCTTTTCCAACAGTGCTCATTTGTGGCTGATATCCCAGATTGAAAACAAACAAACAAAAAGTTGTTCCCAGGCCTTTCCTGAACAACCCAGAAAATCAATTAGTTGTCTGTAGGGTTTAAGGTTTGCAGACTGGCTCCTCTTGCTTCTCCTGAGGAGCTCAAATTTACATGGTTTCTACTTGCCATCTGTCCTGTGGAAAGCTCTTCGTGTTCAGTTGCTCTTGCCATGGTGGACATTGTTGTCTCTGCTTGTTATGCAGATTATTCAGAATGATGTAGAGGGTAGTGTTCAGATAGTTACCTTCTCTGCTTCGCTTTTTATCGCAATATAATATACAGAATCAATAGAAAATCTAGCAAATGACAGTTGTGTCGCTGTGTCTCCTTCAGGAGGTGCCTGAGGACTTTGGAAAGGCTTTATCCCAGAAATAAATTTCCCATTACTTTTCTGAAGCACTTTTTATAAGCAAGGGAAGCTTTAGAAGATTTCCCTGCTGTTAAGGAAACCTCAAGTAAATTTTCATTTAAAATGATGATAAAACTAATACTTTTTTCACACCTGAATGAGAAGGTTTGTCTTTGCATCTGTCATTCTTCAATATATGCCTCAAAGGATTACTGATAGCATGAAACTGGACCAGGTGAGTAATGAGCTGTTTGCAATGCTCTCATCAGCATTAATACCTTGGGGAAAAAAAAAAAAACCAACCACCAAACAAAAAAAAACAAAAACAAAAAAAAAAAACAAAACCCAAAAAACAGACAACAAAACAAACAAACAAAAACCCACAAAAAAGAAACAAAAAAAAAAAAGAACAACAGGGGGACAGGTGGAAGAAAAAGTTTTGCAAATGGTCATGTCCCAGCTTCCTTTAATTACCTTTATTTTGCTTTGATCTTGAAAAGACAGATAACTGTTCGGCAACTCAGAGTATATTTTTCTCCCTTATAGTCCCTGTGTTTTTAAGCACGTTCCTCTGAAAACATCAGTAATTTTAGCTTTATTTGAACATTGAAATGCTAATAAGAATAACACTGAAGTTATTGCTTGTTTTGAACAGCAGAGTGCTTGTGACAGTAAAATCATTCAATAAATGATGGATTTCAAAGCTTTGCTGGCTTAAACATAAATTACTTTTCTTGGTTTATTTTGTTACATAGTCTCATGTGAAAACTCCTTGTATCCTTTTAGATTTTCAAAGTCATGTTAATCAAACCCAATGTTATGCTCCATGACTCTGATATTATTCTTTTTCTGCTTTATTCACTTAACCATTTTTCATCATTACTCTGGTATTCTGCATTTTATCTACTGACACAACTTTTCAGTAAAATACAGCCTGGTTAAGATAAATCAAGTCTTGACCTTCTGAGTATCTGCCACCAATTTATACCATTAGCGCAATCCCTGTGATAATTTTCTTTCTCTAATAAGCCCATCTGTAGCTGTTCTGAGGAACAGTGGTCAACTGTAGGATCTGAAGGGCCAATATTTTTTTTCGATCAAGTATTTGACAAGGGAGTTAAGGTTGCTGTCAGCTCTGAACTCTGAAATGCTTTTATGATGTTTTTCATCATGAGTCTACACACTTTTAAGACTCGGCTTGATTCACTGCCCCTTGGGATGGAGCTCTTTTGCATATAAACCAGGTGTTTTACTATTGTTTGTGGTATTGTACTGGAGGACTGAATGTATTTGGAATAAAAATGTAGCAAACTTCTACAGAGTGTGAAGCGTCTTGGAATTTTTTTTTTTTTTTTTTGTTAGATTTACTTTTCTATGACAAGTTCTGAGTCAGCCCAAATGTACATTAGTTCTTTTCAGGATTCCACCTAACTTTTAAAATGTGTCTCTATGTTTTTATAGTTTCTTGTTTGTTCTTTTTCCTAATCACTCATGCTATTACACTTCATATGCAGCTCCCCACCCACTGCTTTATACATTCAAGTCTTTCCATAGTTCCACAAAGTGTGCAAAGTGGCGGGGTGATTGGGTGCAGCACTGGCTAATGTAGCAACCTGAGCAATAGGTCATGTTTTGGTACTTTTCCTTTCTGGTTGTTTCTGGTAGGTAAACCTCATCATGTAGATTCCTCCCTCCTTGTTGCATTTTCACCTGTTTGTCAACTCTGGTCAACTCTTGCCTCTCGTGTCTACTCCCTTTTACAAGCAAAAATCCCATTAGGCTCTTTTGGGGATCCTTTTGTGAATTATGCTCTCTCTCTAAAATTATTTGTTGAATGTCCTGATTTTCTGAGTTTTGGAGCCTGTAGGTTTCTCCCCATATCTGTCTGTCAAAGTTCACTTTTTGTCAAATTCAGTTTCAAGAATTAACTATGCTTACATCATGTACCAGAGACTCCTGGGAAATTCAGTTCTGGCTTTGCCTTACTCTCCTCTTTATTCAGTTTCCCAGAGATCATTCTCTCTTGCTTTGATTTCCTGTTTGCATTGTGTTGATGTAGCTCCCAGGGTGGGTTGTTGTTGTTGTTGTTTCCTTGGGTTTTGTTTTGGTGTTTTGTTTTTGTTTTGTTTTGTTTTTTCTCATCTGATTATTCTGTAGTTTAATTCTATTGGTTTGAAGTGATAGAAATGTCAAAGATGAAATTTGCCTTCCTTAAGGAAATGTTTAGTGGCTTTCACCTGACTTAACTGGTTATTTGCCACTTCTTTTGGAAAAGAAAAAATAAATAAAATGTTAGAACAACAAAGATCTATTTTCCTTTTATCCCCCCTGTAAGCTGTATATTTTTCTGAGCTGTTACTCTTAATGCATTCATTCAGCTTAATTTCCTTTTTTTCTTTTCCCAAAATGCTGTAAGTGCAGTAATGTGTTATACTGATGTCCTCTTGCTTATAATTTTGCACTTGGCTTCAGAGGTGCTACTTGTGTGTGTTAAAACAGTTAACAGAAATTTGGAGTACAGCTGAAGTCATCCTTTGGTAGGTTTGGTACAGTTGAGTGTCATATGCGTGGCAATTCCCTTGAAGGTCAGGTTTGCTGTTCTTTTCTAAATATATATGCAGATTTATACAAAAACTTAAACATGGTTTATTCATTTTAAAGTATAGATAAGAAAAAAGAAACTGAAAAGGTACTAGTACTCCTGTTTCTCTTTGCATTCTCCTACTTTTCCTGCTTTTTTTTCTTCTCCTTTATGGTTTTATTCTTCAGTGCATCTTAGTTCAATACCATACTTATGCCACATCTCCCTTGTATTTCTTAGTGAAACAGTCATGACTGAAAGCATGAAAGATGAGCTGTTGAGCACACGCTGGGCACACCTCACAGACTGTGGTGACACATGGGTTTCATTAGCTTTTCAAGAGGTTTAGGCATGTAAGCCAGTCAAACAGATGTCATTGTGTATACACATCTGCCTTCAGGCTTTGGAAGATACTGGTAACAAGTTTCTAGCTGGTACAAGACAAGGATGTTCACCAGCTGTGTAGGTTTTCTGAGAAATGTCTTGACTTACGTAGCCAAAATATTTGCAGGCGTATGATGATGTGAATGTGCAATTGATATAATTGCATTTACCATTTAAAGACTGTATAGATTGTGGATGCACAATTATTTCTAGAAGTTCTCATCCCTGAGAAAGGTTTTCCAAGGGAATTCAGTGGCTACAGTGTTTTAAGCGATTAACATTTTTCTTATATTTGGCCTTATGAAGAATATTTGTTATCCTTTTATCTTTGGACCTTTTCTTGCATATAAAATTTGGAAACTTGTTTGGTAATATCGAGTCTTGATAAGTTGTCGGCCCTGTGTGCATGCTGCTAGGAATTAATTTTTTTGGGCCACATTTCCCCCTGCGCTCCTCCGCACCAATAACCCATGGGTAAGTTATTGCTTTAGCTTTTAGTCTAACACAAAATACTGGGAAAACCTGTGAATTGCTAAAGCTGTAATTAAGGTTACTCGTGCTTTCTGAAGTTGGTGCTATTTCGAACAGGGGCTTCTGGCCTCTGGTACTACCTTCAAAACATACTTATTCTGCGATTCTCAGCATATACTAAAACCTGCCTTATTAGCAAGCAACATGGTTAGTTTGGAGTACAAATAGATTCGAATTGTTTGCATCTTTTGGGGGTAAAATGTTATACAGTCTCATATGTTAATCATTAAGGGAAATTAAAATAAATGAGAAGGTGTGCTCATTGTCTGATTGCTTTTTACTTTTTACCAACAGCTGTAAGGAAGTCATATCATTTTTTTCTTCTTTGTTGTTCTTAATTTGTTAAGATTTCAATAGGTATAATGTTGGGATATATTAAACTTTAGTTTCTGTAAAAATCTCTGAATACAATAGTTCCTGTTTTTTATATAAGTTTTCTTGAAAATCTCTGGATCAAGATCTTATTTAGAGAGACAAGCTTATGATATGTTCAATTACAAGGAATGTTCCAGGGGACTTCTGGATGTTCTGTTCAGCTTTGAATACTACCCACCTTGGGCTGTTAAAATTTTGGGGATGTCCAGGGAAGTTAATGCTCTGGATTGTAGTGGACAACTGAAAACAGTTTATCTTTGTCCTTCATTGCAAATCAGAGCTAGTAATTTTTTACTTCTGAGGTAGATGAGAGTTGAAAGTACTGAATCAAACAGAAAAAGAACAAGATAATTTCCACTAAAATAATTCTTATTAAATATCATTGCAGTTCTAGGACCTTCTGTGATGACACTGTGCATGAGATAAAGTGCTCATTTGGGGCTCATGAAAGGTTTTGTGATAGCCTGTTGGACTGTTGGTGTGATAGGTTGAAATGAAAAAGGTGCAGTGACTTTATATAGCATGTTGCATTGAATGAGCTACTGATAGTTGATTTGTATACCTCTCTCAAGTTCTGATTTATACCTTGTTATTCTTAGCTAGACAGTAATTACAGCTTTAGAAAAGAAAATGGGAGCAAAAGTTTCCTAAAGAGGACAGCAGACTTCAGTGTCTGGGATGTTCTTTATCACAGTGGAGAACTGGTGTTTGAAAATTTGAGGTTTATGAATGTCAGTGTAGCTCTTCAACTGAATTTATATTCATAGGTCATTATTTAATCACTATGATTTTAAATATTTTTTCCAGTTTAAATAATGCTATTTTAGGGAACAAATAACATTTTATTTTTTTTTAACTTAAGATGCTAAAATTGAACCAGCTAGATAAATGAGATTCTTGAAAACACTTGGGATGTAGATGGTAAGTGGAGAAAGGGGACATTCAAGGAAGAAAGCTTTGACATCAGAAAGTGAGAGCTATCAAAATCTAGTTGACTTGGACATTAGAATATATATTAAAAAAGAAAAGTATTTTTCAGCAAAGAGAAGAAAAAGTATAAATGAAGTAGGATGGCTGCGCTTTCAGGAGAGAGTAAAGGTTACAGATGGTCTTAAATATTGCCTTAAACCTAACTGCACACTTTGTCTGAGTTGTAATTAAGGAGGACCGTGCTGAAATTGAGGGCAAGGGCAGGACAGCTGATGGAATGGTATAGGAGCAATGGAAGTGACTGCATTTAGGTGGAATGAAAATCAGTTAGCTGTCTGTCCTCAAAACAAGAGAGGAAAAGCAGGAAGGAAAGATGATAATTTTATCCCACAGTGGTGAAAAAGCTGATGTATGAAATCAGGGTGAGACAATGAGGATATTAATAAATCTTTCAAGCTTGGCAATAGTATATGATTAGAAAATATATTGCCATATGTGTTGGCTGAACAATAACCAATTTAACATACAATTTTAAGGAACAGAAGTTATTCAGGACCTGATTTCAATATTATGAAAGCAACAGTAAAAACATGCTGGTAAATGAAGTCTAGGTCAAATTAATATATTGCTAATTGTTGTCACCAGATGTGACACCAACCCATGACTTTCTAGAAGAGAAAATATAGTTAAAAAAAACAAACCAACAACAAAACAGGTTATGTGCACAATTGTCAATGAGCGCATCAGACAGAGCAGTTCATCAGAGACCTGGTTTGGGACCAAACATATTCAGTGATGCCATCCATAGCAGTGAAAACTCCTCACACCAAGTCTGTCCTCCTGCTTAGTACGAGACATTCTTTCATCTGGTGGTCTCTCTTAGAAAACTGACATTGCTTGAAAGAGCATCTAGTTTATATCACCTGTGCATGGGGGAGCTCATCAGAAGCCAGTTCACTCCTCTGTTACTTTTCAGTTTAGCATATCAAACAGATTTATTAATAAGATATATGTATAAGCACCAGAGCTTATCCTTCTCTGGTCTTCTAATATAAAATTGTAACTCCACAGCTGGTGGCTGGAAATCATCTGACTGCAACACCATTTAGGCAAACTCTGATCCTCCCAACCAGGCCGCTACAATTCAGACTGCCTTACTGCTGTCTTCAAGGCTGCTTTGCAGAAGAGATCAGCTTTTTATCTTGAGTGTGTATCTACTCTTTTAGTAAGTGCATTCCTTTTTTGCTAATGACAATGAAAGAGAAGTCTCCTCCAATTCCTGTGCAACCTCTGGAGTTTATAGGATCGATTCTATATAATCACACTTGAAGTGTTTCTGTGAGGCAGGTGAATATATGCAACAAGTGAATTTTTCCCTGGAGCTTACTGTTCAGCTTACTGTGACAATAACAAGTTGGGTCTGCTTGTCTACATGGTGTCATGCTAAACAAGAGGAAGACTTATCTCTAGGATTTATTCTCCTTACCTGTGTGAATTGCATTGCATAGGTTTCCGACTCTCTTCAGACCATTGTCCACGGCTGGGATCTGAATGGTGTTGCTGTGGACCCCGTTTCATGTTTTTGCAACTTGGGTTTACTTAATTCCAAATTGTATTTTCTGCTCTGAGGTTTGAAAGCTGAGGTTTGCTTATCTCCAGAAGCATCTAGTCACTGTATCAGTGTATTTTTAATAAAGACTGTCAGTTATGCTTGTTACATATTTCTTCTCTGTATTGCATCGTAACTTCTTTGGGTGATGACTATCACGCTTTACAGCAATAAGAAAATAGATGTAAAGTCCTATCTACACAAAGGAACAATCAAAGAGTGATGCACTATGCGAGATTTTAAATTTTGATAGATGATTCATGTAATTTAATTTTTTTTAGATCGCATGTAATCTTAGCAATATATTTCAGGACTGGGGATAAACTGTGATTGATTCAATGGTCTGCAAGAAGTACGAAATCTTTTGCTCCAAAGCTTTTCTTTCTCCAGCATGGCTGTTGAATAGCTTGGGCTATTCAGTATGATGTATGCACTAGTATATGCATTTCCTGTTTTGGCTTGAAGAGCTCTTTCAAGTAAAACAGGTTTGGGCTTTGCTAGGTGAGCCATGAAGTACAGGTGTCAAACTTCCAGCAGCTATGTGTTGAGAACAAGAACCCTAACTTGGTTTCCAAGCAATTTTAGCAAGCAATTTGATGCAAAATTTGAAACACTTTTAGGGTTAGAACTGAATGAGTTTTTGGTTAACTATGGCTTACCTGATAATAAGGAGTTGCCCACTGTAGGAAAAAAGAAAGCTGACCAAATGGGTGATGTTCTACACACTCATGTGCTCCCACTAGCACTTGTTTTCTGTGGGAAAGAAAAAACTTGTTATGGGGTTTTTTTCTTTGTTTGTTTGGGGTTTTGTTGGGTTTTTTTTTTTTCCTAAATCAAAGAAGTAAAAGTTCAGTTTAGAGACTGCTTCTCAAGATGACCTTACAGCCTCAATAAAATTCATACTCATATAGTATTTATCTATGTAAAGGGAAGAGTCCTTGAAGCCATTGGCCTCTTGTCATTGTCTTTGTCCATGAAGCAATTGCACTCTGCAGTTAATTTCTCCCATTTCTCTTGTAAAATCAAGGGCCTTGAAAGAATAATATCTTATGTCTTTTCCATAACATTGAACTAATGTTACGTTGGACTTTTGCTAGACATGAATGCAATGGCATCTGCACTTTTCTCTAACCCACTTATGCAGCAAAAGCTGTCAGATCTTAGGTGTGTTTTTTGCTATGTAGCCACAGGCTGTGTGTTTTAGCAAGACTCCTCATGCTTCTGTGCCTACTACAGACTGCTGGAAGGGATTACCTTCTTCAGCACTACCTGTGTTTTGGCATGAAGTGGTTAGGGATGACTGCCTTGGGTCATGAAAACCCTTTAAAGTGCAGCTCAAATGACATCAGTTTTGTCAACACATAAGGCATAAACACGTTAAATTTGCAAAGCTGCTATATGGGGTTTATTTCATTTTATTAAGCACTAATGCTCCTGTTGAAGCAGCACAAAGCAATGTTGCATTTAGAAGTGTAGCCCCTCAGTCAACAGGGGTTCTGAAATTTCCCTCCAGGCACTTAATTAATCTAGGGTTGAGAAACTATTTATCTTTAAGATGTGTTGTCAACACTTGTGTTCACTACCCCTGCGTCTCCTACAGAGTGCCCCTGCTTTTAAGCATCTGTAGCTGAGAGGAGCTGAAGGAGAAGAATGTGCTATGGTTATTTAAAGAAAAAAGTTGTGTTTTGTTGTTTGTTTTTTATTTTTTTTTCTTTAAGAAATCCAATAACAGTGGACTGCAAAATGTATTTCCACAAGAAGTATGAATGAAAACATGTTTAAACAATGTATATGGTAACCATCCTTTGAGCTTTCAGCTTATTGAGATGTTGATTATTCTCCCCTCCACTATTGGAATATCATATAGTAGTTCTACTTTGTTATTTAGTTTTTTTATTGATACCATCTCATGGTAAACAGTAGGTTTTCAGCTTCCTTTAGGGATAATTGCAAGCTCTGTAAAAGGCACTTAAAGAGCGCCTTTGACCAGATGCTGGAACTGGAGAGCATGCTTTGCACAGGTCCCTACAGTCTACTACAGGTTGTACATTAGGTGTTAAAGATTTGGAAATTATATTTCTTGCTTGCTGTTGAAAGCTCTCTCATGCATTATTTATGAAACAGTAGGTGAAGACTTCAACCATATTATGCTAATTAGTAGTGGTTAGAATACCAGATTCAAAAAGTTCCTGAGCACCAGTAAATGCCAGCATGGGAGGTGTATTACCAAGACATATTTTTAATAGTTAATTCAAAATAGATATATTTTATTGGGTCTCAGTCAGTCAAAATGGAGGAATAGAGGATAAATAGATGATAAAACTGTGTGTTGATAGCATTGCTTGGGGTTTTGCCTGCTTGTTTTTTACACTACTCATTCAAACTATATAAACTGTGTGATAATAAGATTAAAGATACTTCTGAAGGGTTTACAACCTGTTCAGTATGACTGCAATGCTTCCTTGAAATCCAGGATCTTCCTGGAACACTTCCTCTGTACCATCTGGGGATTTTAAGTTGTTTTAACATTGGGTGCAAATAGAAGTATCTCACATTAATCAGCTGAATCTGTTATGGTCAACAGGAGCAGTGTTGCCACTGAAGCGACTTGAGCTTGCAGGTGACTGTACAAACCTGAACATGAAAAGCACCTTGTACTGCCCAATTTGCAGTGCTGGCTTGTGTGTGAGCTGCTGCATGGCTACTCTCGGAGCTTCCCTTGCTTATGCCAGGTTTCTGTGCCAAACCACCCAAATCCTTCTCATATTTGGGTGCAGTTGATACCTGCTTGGAATTGAGATATCAAAAAACATAGCTGGTTAGTTGTACTTGCCAGTTTAGTAAGGCTAAGAACAAGTTAGTTTAGGGAATCTTAGCTGTTTGTAAATAGACAAAGGATTAGGTGGTTATGAGGTGTTAATTTGTAGGACTTATGATTTTTAGTATGGATTGTATTGAAAAAAGATAAATGTTGGAGGAGATTGAGGGAAAAAAGTAACTTTATACCCATGAACTGTTAATTCAGCTAGATGAGCTGAAGCAGCTACCTATTGATGTCTCATTAGTTTTAAATTGAATAAGGGTTTCCTTTCATTAATCTTTTATTCTGTTGACAGATGGGAAATGGTAGTTGCTTTTTTTTCAAGGGCAATTTTATCCAGCTGGCAGTACATTGAAAGTTGGAGAGGTTACTATTGAAATATGGTGTGGCATAGTTGGAAAAAAAATCAAAACAAAATAAAACCTTAATATGAAAAATGTGCTGCCTGGGTTTTGTTTCATTGCTTTATAATCTGTGGCAAGATCTATGCTGTTTTCAGCTTGGACAGTTGTATATCTGAAAATATGCCTGGTAGTGTCGGATGCAAATATCTCAGATTAAAAGGTAATATTTGTATGCTGGTTATAAGTCAGAAGACTGAAACAGTCTGAAAAAAAGTCATCATAAAACTGACAGGTTGATCCTCACTTGAGCTCATGGCTGGTAGTGGATGTGCTTCTCCTGATGGAAGTTCTGCCCTGGCCTTGGTCTGCACTGGGTAGAGTTTGGCTCCTGAAAGAAATGTGAAAATCAGAAGTGATGAACCTGCTGCTTCTGGATAAAATGTAGTTTGTGACATAATTTCATATAGCCAAGTGTTACTTCTTTGTTGCTTTTTTTTTTTTTATTTTTTCTTTTTTTTTAATTTATGGAATAATTATCCATTTCTCCAAGAAACAATAGAGGTCAGTGCTGTTTCTGTGGCCCGCAAATGGTGTTCAAAACACTATTAAAAGAATACAGTCTGTGTAGCCAATTTAAGCTTAAGTCAGAGCAGTCCAGGCTGTTGTTTCGTATCTTCCTTTCAGCAGCTAGTTCTTTTGTCTTCTGCCTTGTCAACTATCTCAAACCTAGTGTATGCTGACTTGGTAAACATTGAAATACACTGAAAACATATATTTATTCTCACTTCAGTACTGATTTGCACTGTCCTTTGCATTCAGCAGTTGAGCATAGCCCTGGAACTTTCTAAAGAATTTCTATTAGCTTTAATAAGTGTTTAAGCAGAATGAGCAATGTGACAGCTGTGGAATAGCTTTGTGTATTTTCTGAGTTATAGATGTCAGTCCAATTTTTTGTATGTGACTGCTATCTGCTAGGTTAGACATGCAGAATGAAGAAGAAAGAAAAGCTATGAATTGAGGTAAGCCTCTTGCCCTTTCTTGCTTCATCACATCAAAGACATCAGAGTATTAGTGAAGGAGAATGCTCTTCCAGCTCAAGTCAAAATACTAACCATAGTGCTAGATGAGTGTGAGGATGAGACTTGGAACTGGAAAATCAAAAAGTGCTTTAGCTGGCTGAATAGATTATAAAGTTGCTGTAAAGTTCTTGTCTCTCAGGGTATGTGAATATCCTCACACAGAATCACAGAATCACAGAATCCCAAGGGTTGGAAGGGACCTAAAAAGATCATCTAGTCCAACCCCCCTGCAAGAGCAGGGTAACCTACAGCACATCACACAGGAACTTGTCCAGGCGGGCCTTGAATATCTCCAGTGTAGGAGACTCCACAACCCCCCTGGGCAACCTGTTCCAGTGCTCTGTCACTCTTACAGTAAAGAAGTTCTTCCTGATGTTAACGTGGAACTTCCTATGTTCCAGTTTACACCCATTGCCCCTTGTCCTATCACTGGATATCACTGAAAAAAGCCTAGCTCCATCATCCTGACACCTACCCTTTACATATTTGTAAACATTGATGAGGTCACCCCTCAGTCTCCTCTTTTGCAAGCTAAAGAGACCCAGCTCCCTCAGCCTCTCCTCATAAGGGAGATGTTCCACTCCCTTAATCATCTTTGTGGCTCTGCGCTGGACTCCTTCAAGCAATTCCCTGTCCTTCTTGAACAGAGGGGCCCAGAACTGGACGCAATATTCCAGATGCGGCCTCACCAAGGCTGAGTAGAGGGGGAGGAGAACCTCTCTTGACCTACTAACCACTCCCTTTCTAATGCACCCTAAGATGCCATTTGCCTTCTTGGCCACAAGAGCACATTGCTGGCTCATGGTCATCCTCCTATCCACCAGGACCCCCAGGTCCCTTTCCCGTTCACTACTTTCCAGCAGGTCACCCCCCAACCTGTACTGGTACATGGGGTTGTTCTTCCCCAGATGCAAGACTCTACACTTGCCCTTGTTAAATTTCATCAAGTTTCTCCCCGCCCAACTCTCCAGCCTGTCCAGGTCTCGCTGAATGGCAGCACAGTCCTCTGGTGTGTCAGCCACTCCTCCCAGTTTTGTGTCATCAGCAAACTTGCTGAGGGTGCACTCAGTTCCCTCATCCAGGTCATTGATGAAAATATTAAACAGCACCGGTCCCAGCACCGACCCCTGAGGAACTCCACTAGTCACAGACCTCCAGCTAGAATCTGCGCCATTGACCACAACTCTCTGCCTTCTTCCTCTCAACCAGTTCTCGATCCACCTCACTACTTGATCGTCAAGCCCACACTTCCTTAGCTTATCTGTGAGGATGCTGTGGGAGACAGTATCAAATGCCTTACTGAAATCAAGAAAAACTACATCTACCGCTCTACCATCATCCCTCCACCCAGTCACTTCCTCATAGAAGGCTATAAGGTTGGTCATACATGACTTCCCCCTCATAAAACCATGTTGGCTGTTCTTAATGACCCCCTCATCCTTGATATGCCTAGTGATGGAGTCAAGAATAAGTTGTTCCATCATCTTTCCAGGGATGGAGGTAAGGCTGACCGGTCTATAATTACCCGGGTCCTCCTTCTTGCCCTTCTTATAGATTGGTGTGACCTTTGCCATCCGCCAATCCTCAGGCACCTCGCCCGTTTCCCACGACTTACCAAAGATGATGGAGAGTGGCCTAGCAATGACCTCCGCCAGCTCCCTCAGCACCCGTGGGTGCATTCCATCCGGACCCATCGATTTACAGATGTCCAGTTTGCATAGCTGATCCCTAACCCAATCCTCATCTACCAAAGCAAACTCCTCCTTTGTCCTGACTCCTTCTGGGGCTATAGAAATCCGGGGCCCTCGGGGAGAGTCTGCAGGAGTAAAGACAGAGGCAAAGAAGGCATTCAGCACCTCTGCCTTCTTTATATCCTCTGTCTCCAGGGTACCCACTTCGTTCAGCAGTGGGCCTATATTGCCTCTTGTTTTAGTTTTATTTGCTATGTATTTGAAGAAGCCCTTTCTATTGTCTTTAACCCGACTAGCAAGATTGAGTTCCAAGGAGGCCTTAGCTGTCCTAATTGCCTCCCTACATCCTCTAACAACTGTCCTATATTCCTCCCAAGCGGCCAGCCCCTCCTTCCATAATCCATAGATTCTCCTTTTCCACTTGAGTTTGCCCAGCAGCTCCTTGTTTAACCACGCCGGTCTCCTAGATCCCTTACTTGACTTCCTACTCATTGGGACGCTCCGATCCTGAGCTTGGAAGAAGCGGTCCTTGAATGCTAACCAACTATCTTGAGCCCCTTTACCGCCTAGTACACTTTCCCATGAGACTTCCCTTAGCAGTTGACTGAAGAGGCCAAAGTTGGCCCTTCGGAAATCCAGACCTGTGGCTTTGCTAGGTATTCTATTCCTCCCACACAGGATCCTAAACTCCACCATCTCATGGTCACTGCAGCCAAGGCTGCCATTGACCGTCACCACTTCGACCAAACCCTCCTTGTTGGCGAGTACTAAATCTAGCAGCGCTGCTCCCCTAGTTGGTACGTCCACCATTTGCATTAAGAAATTATCATCAATGCACTCGAGGAACCTCCTAGACTGTGAATGACTGGCTGTGTGAGTCTTCCAGCAAATATCGGGGTAATTAAAGTCCCCCACGACGACTAAGGCATGTAGTCGCGAGGCTACTTCCAGTTGCCTGTAGAAAGCCTCATCAACTCCTTCGTCCTGATCAGGAGGTCTGTAATAGACCCCTACAACTGTATCACCCGTGCCAGTCAGCCCCTTGATTCGTACCCACAGACATTCCACTTGCTCCTCATCCGACCCCGGACAGAACTCAATACATTCTAGTTGCTCTCTCACGTAAAGAGCAACTCCACCACCTCGCTTCGCTGATCTATCACAGGTTTTATTTATCCAGTCATCATCTAACAACTTTTCTGTTAAGGAACAATCCATTCACATTGTTGATAAACTGATTGAAAAGTTAAATATTCCACTTCTGAAATAAAATACACCTTCCCTCTTCCCATTGTGAGAATCCAGTCACGCTGGACCGTTTTTCTCCACAGCAAAAGTGGTTTCTGGCCTGGTGCCTTAAGACAAATCTGATCAAATCATTCCTCAGTCTTTGCTTGATGAAACAGAAAGAGGGTGTTTTAAAGTATGTCTTACAATACTAAAGGTTCTCTGATTGGGTCACTGACCTGATCCTTTCTCTGACTCCTCTTGAAGGACTCAAATTGATTTTTATGAGTTATGGACCACTGTACTGCGGACCAAATGTTTCTACTTGGCTATGCTAATGCCAAATAAAGCAGTAGCGGAACCCTGCTGACATCCTTGTTATCCACTTGATTACACGGCTGCAGACCACATCAGTGCTTGTGGACAATTTCCTGTCTCCATTGGTGATTGCAGGCAGATTCTGGAGGAAAAATGGGCATGGAATGCACTGCTGTGATATTTGCCCTGAGTATACTCAAAGTCTACCGTTGTTTTCATCTTGAAAAAGGTACCCAAGGGTCTCTGCAGGATGTTGCTGGTGGCCAGACCATTCCCAGTCATCAGCACACTCAGCATTTCCAAAATGTTTCTAGACCTAGACCTGTGTGTTTATGCAAGGCTAATGCATTGATTTCCTCATGGTTGCATTTTGAGACCTTTCAGCTAACTAGCTCTTAGTCCATTTAACTTTTGTCTGGTTTATTTACATAATTTTGTAATCAGCTTTTATGATGTGAGGCCATGAAAACTTAAACTCGGCAAGTTGCACTCCATTTCCTGACCAGGCTGTAATTTTGTTAAAAATTAATACAAAATTGGTTATTGGTATTTTCTATAAGCCCTTGCTAATAGGCATATTCATATAATATTCCTGTAGAATGCATTGTCTTGTCTGTGTGCTTTCATTGCTTTTCCTGGGGTCACTGTTCAACGGATGTGTCTATTTAGCAGTTTTAAAGAATGGCACGATCTTTGCTTTGCCTGTGTTTCAGGACTATTGCCAAGTGACATTACCAGTCAGCTCTTCCAAACCACCTCCACGTCCACATGCTGGGACTATAGGCACAAAAATGTCATCACTTGTGACATTGTTCTGTGTTACAATGTAAATAATAAGTGTTCCTTCAGCATCTTGTGTCTAAATCACCTTTTTTCTACTAATGAATATATGTTTATTTAATCAGTGCTTCTGACTTTTCTGTCTTGTGGACAGGCATGTTAAGCAACACAGGGTTCAGATTTTTTGCTTTGTATGAAACATAAAACAGGATCTGGAAGCTGCTTTCAATGGCTAAATTTGGTTATTCATAGATTTCTCCCAGGATCTTTTATTTCTCTAGATGATGGTGTGAAGTGTTACCTCTGTCTTGCATTGCTTTGTTTATCTCCATCAGTGCTCAGTGTCTTTCATTTGCTGGAATGTTTGCTTTGCCTGATCAAGTTGAGTTTGGGTTTTTTTGGTGGGGTTTTTTTTGTTTGTTTTTATTAGCTGATTGCTACCTTGAGCATATTCAGCATGTAACCCTTGAGGGTTTTGTGCCTGTGTAACCTCTTAAAATTAAGTGGAAAATACATCCTACTGTTTTAATGAGAGGTGATTACAGGTACCCAAGGGAAGACTGTGCTTGGGTATCAGTAGTTGTTAAAGACTTGCTAATATTGTGCATTGGCACAAGTTCACAAGTGAAGGTTAACATATCAAACATGGTTTACCTCACCAGCAAAATCCTGGCAGTATGCTGAGACCCACATTTGCCAAAGAGGGTCAAGTTTCTTCAAATTTCCAATTACTTCCTTACTGGCCAATAGCAGAGACGTGTAGTCAGTGGCTTCTGACAGAGCAGATACTTTTCCACATTGCTACATTTCTAATTAAAGATGAAGGTGAAGTAAATTTTAGGTTTATGGTCATATAGAGATGTTTGGCATTAGAGTTTTGTGCTAGTCAATGTAAACAGTCTTATACCCACTTGTCTTTTTAAGTAATATAAATACGCCCTTATAAAATTTTTGTGAACATCATGATGATAGGAAAATCTTAGCAGCCATTGACAAATGGCTTAAAGAGTTGTGTTGTCCTCTCAGTTGAGGTGAAAACACGTCTGACACCAGAAGGGATGAAAAGTCAGAAAACAAAGGCAGCTAAGTAAGTCTGACAGCCCCGTTCTCTTTCTGGTCATCCCTAGTTAGTGAAAGATACAGCTAAATTAGAAATGACTAATGGATATTGTTAGAAGTGTGGGAAAAATCAATAGCAACCTATATTAAAAATCTTCAGATTCCTGAAGTACAGAGAAGATGACATGCCGAAGGTATGGGAAAGGTAAATAAATAGATGTAACGTGCCATGGTCACCACTGTCCATATGAATGAAGTCTCCACTGATTGCAGAAGCAGCCTAGGGAGATCTGCTCCTGTGCAGATATCTGGATTGTTGCCACCCAAACAAATCAAAGTGAGATCCTTCTCCTCTAATTTTAAACTGCAGATGTAACTTAATGAAAAGGGTTGTTCAGGCTGCTTCATCAGTAGGATGAAAAAATAGCTGTGATTGTCATCATCAAACCCTATGGTGAGGCCTTGCTTCATCTCACTTATCAACATAAACTGCTAATTGCAACTAGTAATCTATAGATATTTTATAGTTGGTGGGAAGGGGGGAGAATCAAACAGGCTCAATGTCTTATGCTAAGGGCTGTCTGCCAGCTTCCTGTCTCCAGGAGTGGGCAAACCCAGTTCTGTCCAGACAAAACATGCTGAACACTCTGTTGCTGTATGACGGCTAGAACTACAAACTGTCACAGAAGAAGGGCCACCAAAGAGTATATAATGGCAAAATGTTTGAGGTGAGGTGTGGGGTTTTTGTTTCCTGATTTTTTTGGTTTTCTGTTGGGATTCTTTTGGTTTTGTTTTTGGTTTTGGTTTTTCTTTTGTTTTTTGTTTGTTTTTTTTTTTTGTTTATTTTTGGTGGTGTGGTTTGGGTTTTTTGTCTGTCTGGTGGGGTGGTTTTTTTGTTTCTTGGGTTTTTTTTTGGTTTTTTTTTTGTTGAGGGTGGTTGGGTTTTGTTTTTGTTGGGTTTTTGGGGGTTGGGTTTGTTTTGGTTTTTTTTTAACCTCTTTTAAATGCTGGACTAGTGCCTTCATAGAATCTGATCACAATTCCAAGGTCTGATGCCTGAGTGAAAATGGCTTCCTTGGAGCTTGGTGTATTTATACTTAAAGTTCCCCACCCCATATGTGTGTATCTACATTTGTGTGTGCTGACTATTTACCCTACAGAAGACTCATCTCCCTTTTCTTTTGTTATTTTGGAATTGACATTCTTCATTAGTAATGCATCAGCAGAGTGACAAACACTTAAGTTTCTTTCAAAGGTACTGGTTAAATTTTAATCTCACCAAGGACAGGAGTCTTCCAAATTCCTCATCTTCAAGTGCTTTAGTGTCTTTGTAATTCTGATGTTAATTAGCCTCTTTAGAAGTCTTCCATGCAGCTTGTTTCCTGTGTAAGTGGATTTCCAGTTGTGCTAAACCTGCTGGGAAACAGCAAATGGAATCCCATTGGCTGCTGAAACATGTTTCTGCTAAAGCCCACCTGACTGTGATAATGGCATGGGGCAGTGATCTTTTCAGTAATTTGCAGCATAGATGTTGATTCATCCTTTGGTCAAGTTTTGTGCCTTTCCCAAAGCTTCAATAGGTCATAATTACTCTTTTGAGCAGATGATGTTTTTTTGTTAGCTTCCTTCCACTGCATAGTATGCCATGCTGTGCTGAAGGAGGAGGTAAGTTTTGAGGGTGGGTCTTCTGTGTGTATTTAAGGGAGAATTCCTCAGTCTTCAGGGAAGAGATGTGCATGCTTTGTGTATGGTTGTACTGTTTAAAGGCAAGGAACTGTCTCCTGTGATGTTCATTCAGGTAATTTCCAACTGAAGACAAGTAAAAACTCCTGATTTGGGTTAGCATACTCTCAGTTGTGGTTTGTGTCACTGGCCAAATATACAACAATTGAATAGCCAGATGAGAAAGAGAAGTTCATGAGCAGTATGGGGGTACCAATACTGGTACGGTGTATGTGGCACAATTGGTGTTAAATGAAATAGTACTACTACTAATAATAATAGGGAAAACAAACAAGAAAGAGAGCTTGGACTTTAAATATAAAGCAAAGGCATGAATACAGATTAGGACACTCTCCAACTTAAATCAAGAGCTGTATTTTTAAATTCAAAGCTGACAGGTCATTGGTAGGGAAATGTAACAAGCTGTTAGCATTCGAGTGTTTAAATTCCTGCTATGCTAAGTGGTTCTTTTTGCTCTGAAAAACTCTTCTTCCTCTTTGATTTGTAGGTGCTTGAGGGCCAAGAGACTTTTGGTATTATCTCATGCTTTCAAGGACAAAGTTAATTTCCAGCTGTTTGTAATATAATTCGCTTTCTTTGTATTAATCTATATCAATCAAATTTACAAACTTCCTTTATGAGAAATATTTATGCCTACTCAGAACACATCCTGTTAACATTGATTGCATCTTAATTGAATCCAGATTGAAATACTTCTTTTCTGGGAGTGTTGAAAGGAAAGAAAATAGAGAATGTTCTCCATAGCAGTATTTAAATAACATTTTAAGTTGTGGTTGTGAGAATGATAACTTTGGAGTTGCTGTCTGTACTGCTTAGAGCAGTGACCAAACTTCTTCCATAAATGCAAGTACTTACCAGAAGTATTATAGGATTGCAGGGTGAAAGGGCATCCAGAGCTCAGTCTTCATGCGATGTGAAAGAATGCCTGCTGTTTAATCTTGTTCTAAAAGCTGGCTCCATTTTCTCATTAATTTTTGATTTACAAGCTTCTTTGTTAACCCTCTGTGATTACAGATAATGGAGTGGGCTGGTTGCAGCAGAGAGGGTTTGGCTTCAAGTCTGAGAGCGCTACCCTTGTGTGACATACCCACCATTACCATCAGAGTGAGAGCTAGGAATTACTTTGTTTGAAGACATGGTGCATTGTTGAAAATTTGTCTGGTAAATATTCTTCCAGCTAATTGAGAGGTGTGTGATTATTGTTGAGTGCAGAGCACTCTGGAATGAGACATTTACCTGTGTGATCTTCAAACTTCCTGTTAAAAAGAGCTGTCAAAAAATCAGCAAGGAGCATGCTGTGGAAAGAGCCATATCGCCAAAGTGTATTTGGTGGTAAGATGATGAAGAGATAGTGGAATTAGAAAAGAAAGGAAAAGCAGTGTGTAATACTCCTTTGTGCACCCTGTCTGAGCTCTTTGATCCAAATCTACCCTAATAAAAGGGGGTGACGGGCCTGAAATAGCAGGAATGGCTTCAGGCTCTGTATCTCTCTGCCATTGCTGTACTGGAAAAAGTCTGAGAAAGAGCAGGCTGGTAGTCCTGCATTTCAGATACTTTAAGCTTCCAGAGGGTAGGGTAAAACTGCCTTCATTTCTCAACCATTTAAAATTGCCATGTGCATTCACTGGCCAGCATGTATTACATGATGAGTTAATATTACCTAAAGGCTAAATGTGGTATGTTTTCATTTAACTATTTTAATAAATAAAACAAGGGAAGTAACCAGGAGGTAAATGACAAGCTTAGTAGTACATCTAGGTTTTCATAGATTTTCATAGCTCCTTTCAATAGTCACCATTTAAGGTGATTTTAACTTAAACCAAAATGCTGTTTAAAGTTAGAAGTCTATAGGGATCTTGCAGGATGAATGGTTCTGACAAATGAGCAGTTTGAGGGAATTCATCTTTTGTGGAGGAAATAATTGAAACTGGCTTTCTTATTCAGGGATAGGATAGAATTTTAGCAACTTCAGGTAGGAAACAATGAAAAAGTGCTTTGGGAAGTGACATTTTATTCTGATTAGACCAGCTGAGCAACCAGAGCAAGACCAAATATGCAGATTTTTCTACTAATGCTTGAAGTCATAAAAACTGGGTGTGTTTTGGACATCTAAAATTACTGTTGTAATAGATGCCTAAGAAACTTGATGGGTAGAGAATTAATGGAATTCTTACAGCAAGAGCAAATAAGATGGCAGTAACAAGGTGGGTTGTTTCTGGTGAAGCCCTAAAGAAAGCACAGACTTATGAGAGGATAATAAGGCAAGAAATACACTAGTGTCTCCGTAGGCTGCAGTGACATGCCTGAAAAGGAACAGTTGAATGTGCCCTACCTGCCAGTTGTGCCACCTCAGAGGCTAAGAAGACAGAAGGTGCAATAAGTGGAGGCAGGCTGTGGGTAGCCCATGTAGTGCTGGTAAATGGGGGTCCACTGCAAAGTGAGGCTGTGGGCACTGACCTGCATACCAGCCTGCTGCTGCCGCCAAAGGAATTAATGGAGAAAGAGCATCTTTGAAGGTTTACTATTGCATTTTTCGTTTAACTTCACAGTTAACTACACACAAACTTCACAGTTTTAATTCTGCCTATGTGGTTTAACTCTGAAGCTGTTTATACTGATGAATTGGTACTTCTGACACATGACAGTAACTGGAAAACACCCCTTTACTGTCAGTAAAACCACCTGTTAGAAATGAGCCATTTCTTGCCTTGAAGAATGACTTGGTATAAGTGCCTTTGGTAGATTTGTGTGTCACGTAGATTAGAATTCGTGTCAGTTTGTTTTGTGCCTTTGGGGAGGTTAAAAATTCTGATTTTTTTTTTTTTTTTTCCATATGAGCAAGAAATAATGTTTTGCTTCATCTATTCTGGACAATAGCTATTGATGGTTTTAGGTCTAGGTAAACAGCTGAAAAATTCTCATTAACATTTCTCACTTTCCATTTCACCTTAATGATTGCAAAAAACACGTTGCCACTTCGAGATGTCACTTTGTATCACGCCCAGTGGAGTTCTACCAGATAGGAGAGTGGGCCCCTCCAGCAGGCTTCAGAGTGCTGCCACCACCAAATCTTCTTCACTGTATCTTTCTTTTCATTCTTCCTAATAAATGGCCAGGGAGTCATTTAAGTGAGTTTGCTACAGCTTTAATTGCATGTATGTAGTTTTTGTGGTGTATGCCCCCGTATATATACACATATATATATATATATGAGGTAATATCAGTGACTCTGTTCATCATCTAAATGAATGTATTAAGGCATACTCCTTTCTTCAGTTTACTCTGGCAGAGTTCTCAGATGATGTGATTATCAATAATAAACTATATTATTACTTGCTCCCTGTGCCATTCAGTCAAATCAGGTCACATAAATTCATTTGTGTAAATGTCAGTTATTCTTATTGCATTCCTGAATGTGCTTTTCAGGCTGCTTCTGAGTTGAGCAAGTTCTTTCAGTTTTGTAGAACCGATCAAGAGCTTTTCTGACAGACTTCTGACTGTGGGATCAATTTTTTGCCCAAATCCCCAAATGTCCATTAGGTAATTAATTTTTGATGGCACATTACGAGTACTACTCAACTGCACAGACATTTTCATTATTCAATATTTATTTGATTTTTTTTTTTCCCCAGTATTGCATCCAATGCACTGAAAAGTCTGCTTCAGTGTTTTCAACAATTCTTTTAGGACATTCCATCACTCTCTGAAGTTGACTGCATTGTTCTAAATGATATCTTAATACATGTCTTCCCAAGCACCAGCAACAGGACTTATGAATGTTTAAACTGAAAGACATCTTTTTATTTGCAGCTGCTACTATTCAGGTGTTCACTTGTGATCTGAACTGGAAATTCTGTCATTAAGTCTTTATTAAAGTCACACAGCTGAATTGTTTGGGGGAAATTAAATGCTCAGTTTTAATATTGTGGTTTGGTTTCATTTGCCCTTCCCATTAAGATAGTTTTCAGTATTATATTTTCATTAAAAATTGAGAGGTCAGTAGGTGTGGATTGTAAATACTGTAACTAATTAAAATAGCTGGTGATGTGAGAAGAGGTGGAGCATGTCAGAGCATTACCAGTAGTTCTCACCAAGAGGTCCATGGTCGACAGCCGTGAGAAGGCTAGGGGCAGTCAGAAACTTGCTGGATATCTGTGAACCCCAGCTAGGGACTTGCATACCTCTGTTTTGAGGTCAGTGTTGTTTCCTGCAGAGGCCCTCTTGCTTGCCACTCCCTCAAATCTAGCACATATTTAGTCCCTAAATCCCACTGATTTGGTCATAACCAAGAATGGTGAAGATGATACCTTAAAATTAAGGCAAGGCAGCTACATGATGTCTATATAAGTGAATGTATAGCAAAGCTAGGAGTGACACAACCAAATAACTTTTGTATCTTCAGCATAGAAACAGAACAGGTAGACTGCTAGCCGAAGAAAATTTTTTGTTCCTAGCTTCTTTTGCTAGGTGTGTGTGCATAGCTATTTCTTCTCCAAAGTTCTTCCCCAAGCTGCTGCCAGGTCCCGGTATTGCAGCTGATGCAGTGACTTGTCCAGTGTGACTGATTCTGTAGGAAGACAGCTCCTTCCTGTCCCCATACATGCAGACCACTTCTGCACTTCCTGAACTAGAAGCTAGCAGAATAGAAACAAAACAGTGTGGCTGATGGCCATTAAAGATACCTAAAGAGAAATGTGTGTGACAAACAGAGACTGTAGAGAACCACACACCAAAGAAGAAAAATTGTAGAAACCATGGCACTAGTCAGAATTTACAAATGTAGAAATACTTTTGGGGATAAAACAAGAATTCAAAATATTGTTTGTTTCAAAGCTAAACAAGAAGGGTTAGAACAAAGTTAACACTTTATATTGAGTGTGACTCATGCCTAGTCCCTGAGATTAGTTCTTAATTTCCCATAATGGAGGGTTTGTTATTTTTTTTTCTGCAGTCATACTCATCCAAACAAAACACCGGTTAGTTTTTAAGCTCTTTATTTTATTGTGAGGATGTACTGGAAATGACAATTCTCTTTATAAGAAAAAGGAGGATGAGGAAAAAGAAGAAGAAAAGCTAAAGTTTGAATGCCCATGACGAATTACTTATAACACTGTTTATTTGCCTATGTAATCAGCTATTGTGCTTCTCAAAAGACACTGCTTTTCTCTTGGGATTCTTTGACCTCTTCAAGGATAGTCTCATGCAAACTGAGAAAAAAATTACACAGAGTATCTTTTGTAGCAACATGTCAAAATGGAAAGCAGCACTGAATAGTCAATGCTGACTGCACAGGGGTAGGTAAATTCATTTAGATGACATGGTAATGATGCTGCAGAAAAGAGAAGTTGGGGGAAGCGGTTAGCCTTGTAAGAATAAAGTTTATAGCTAAGTATATTGTTAGGTTTTTCTCTGGGAAAAAAATAATGCTCTTCATTTTATAAATTATTTCCATTCATAGGTAATTATTTTATGCACTTTGGAGGTAAGAAAGAGGGGAAATAGTACAGTTTATTAAGATATAGTTTAATGTACTGTACAAAAATATAGTTTGAGAGAAAGAATTATAGATTTATGATACTGTTACTGTAGTAAATGTCATCAACACAGCGTTTGACCAGCATATTGTTTCCAACTGACAAACATATCTGGGTGGCCACCAGCTTCTTCCCCAGGGTTTGGTTTGGGCAGATTCCCCTAGTCTTCCTGCACTTTCCATAGCTGGGCTTGGGGTACCTTTGCTGTCTGGATGTCACTGCTCCACGCCCTGCTTTGGTCTTCCATTGCATTGTAAAAACTGTGCTGCAAAAAGACAAATGGTTTCTTTGCAGTTCAGAGGGGAGGACTCATTGGCTAAAGACAGGATCACTGAATGCCTGATGTGTGTCTCCCTGGGAGCTGTGTGTGGGTGTCAAACAGAGCAAGCCAGTGCCACTGTGAATGCTGTTATTCAACTTAATTTCTCATTCTTTAGAGACTAGGATAACTCAAAATACGTAATTTGCAAGTAGCTGTCAGAAGTTAACCTGATAAGAAAGGACTGCAGAGAAGTACTTTTTGTTATATTAGATACGTATTCGCACCTTTCTGACTCCCATACAAAAATACAAGAAAATTCTAGATTTTAGTTTGTCAAAGCTGGTAGATGTGTACTTGCTTTCCATAATTCATTATTTAAACCAGAATGTGTAATAATGAGGCTGTATCAGGAATCTCATTCCTTCAAACAGCTTTCTACATGTTTTTTTTTCTGGTTTGCAGTTTATTAGGGGGTTAAAAAATTAGGGGGTTATAAATTGGAAATAGAATATGCCATCCCTCAATCCCCCCTCACTATTCACTCCTGTGAATGCTACCTCATAGCTCTGTAGTTCCTGGTCCTTGTGCAGTTACCACATTATAGTTTGAATGAAATTGCTCAAAGGGTTTTAGGCTGACCAAATCTAAAGGGTCTATAAAGATTGTTTTACATTACCACATGAATCGTCTGCCTCAGTATGTTGTTAGCTATGGGAAATAACTTTATTTAAACATGAAAAAACCCCACATACCAACCCACAAACCAACCAACCAACGGAAAAACTCAAAGCCAATAAACCACCAGGTAAATGAGGTAAACAGCCTCATCCTTTGAATTTAGAAACATTCATCTGGAGTAACACCTTTGACAGTGTTTTTCAGAATCCTGTGCTGTAACAGCTGATTGTTATTTTTGGACCTACATAAATAGCAGATGTTTATAACTGTTGAAGGTCTTGGCAACTTCTAAGAAAATGTAGTAGCAAAAAAATCTGGTATTCTGTGACTTGTTCCAACAAGTGAGTAACAGAGCACATTAACAGATGTAACATAGTGATCTTTCTGTCAACACTGTTTCATGTATATTGTTTCCAGTAATTTAGTGGAGTTCAGAGTCAAAATGGATCTTAAAAATCTCCCTCAGGACCTACACACTATAGACTATAAAATAACATTTAGCTCTGTATTGCCAAGGTATTATAATACAGTAAAATATATATATATAAAATCTGGAAAAAATACCTTTAAGGGATAATACCTATTTATTGTATTGCATTTAATGGCATTGCATTTATTACATTACACTTATGTTTGGTTAACCTTAGTGATTAATTTAAATGTTTCATTGTCCTCTCTCTCTTGGTTCCTTAAGGATATTTTTTTAGTATTTGGACATGGTTTTCATACTGTTCTCCTCTAACTCTGCCTTTCATAACTGATACTTCCACCTACTAGCAATACTCATACGGACAGATTGGTTAAGTTCTTGTTCTTTCCCACAGTCAGACTGATTCAGATCTTGCAATGCATTCTTGTGTAGTATTACTTATGCTACATTATCTATTTTCTTTACTGTATTCTTTCCCATTTATCAGTTTCTTAACAAGCAGAGAGGACAGCCATAGTCACTTTTGCAGCTTGAAGCTAAGCATTGCTGTGCAGAGTTAAGCTGACATCCCTGTTTCTTGTCTTTTTTATTGGTAAAATGTCTATGGACAGCACAGTTTTGATTTACTATTTGAGAAGGCAGGCAGAGTAACTTGTCTGGAAGGATTTCTGAACAGTTTCAGAAGCAGTGCAGACTAAGGAGTGTTTCATTTTGTAACTACGGACTACATCTCCTGGTTTTCAGATGCTTTCCATTTGTTTCAAGTAGTCTTTAAATACTTTGGGTCTGCTTCCTGTAAAAAATCTGCAAGCTTAAGATTTGGTCTAACTAAGGATTCCACCACACATTTGTTTGCAGCTACTTAGAGAAGTTACTCCCAAAAACAATCTCTTTGATTTATTAACAGCTCTTCATCACATGTGGCTTAATAGGCTGGATATTTAATAGGTTCAGATGTTTTATAGATGATCAGAGGTATATTTTTAGATGAGAAATATTTCCATGTAAGGAAGTGGATTTAGTACCATGTGAGTTGTTTTCTTTGTAAGAGCTTAATAATTTTGTTTTAAAATGTAGTTAAAATATTGAAGGGAATTCACAATAATACCTAAAATTTTTGAGTAGACTTCTAAGTTCACCTTCTTGTTCATAACTTCTGCTTGAGTTAGGTTTGAACAGCTGAAGGAATTTGTTTTGCCTGGCCTCTTTAAACAAACGCAGTCGTGCCCACATTATTGCTCAATGCCAGGAGCAAAATGGAGACCAAATACTAGTTGGAAAGTGACTTTTCTGCCTGAATGAAAAGGTAAAAATGGTGATTAACTAGGCAGAGCTGTCCAAACTAAAATTCAACTGTTGGCAAGCATTGTTTCTTAAATTGCCCTCTTCACTTCTTTGAGCTAGAAATTAAAAATATTAGAAAAAGCAACTTCGTCAGTGTCATGCATGAAATATCAGCAATCATGAAAGGGTTTGACTAGAAAACCTTAAGATAAACTTCAGTTGCAATTGCAAGTAAAATATGTATGCAAGCAGGGGACTGATTCTGTGGCGATGTTTGCAGCTCCTCTTGCAGTGGAACTGTGCTTCCCTCGTAGAGGAAGAACTGATACTGGAGCAGTTTCTGCACTAGTTTATGAATTGCTGTATTTGCTTGAACAATAAAAGTGCTGCTCATAGAAGATGTGTGAGACAGAGCTATCTGTCTTGGGCTCAGCTATAGCAGACATTTTTCTCCTTCTCAGTAGCTGGTGCACTGCTGTGTTTTTGACTTTCAGCCTGGGAACAGTGCTGATAACGCCGATGATTTTAGTTGCTGCTCAGTAATGTTTACTTTGGCCAAGGACTTTCTGAGCCTCATGCTCTGCCAGGGAGGAGCAGAAGCCAGGAGGAAGCAGAGACAGGACACCTGACCCAAACTAGCCAAAGGCTATTCCATACCAAAGCACGTCATGCCCAGTATATAAACTGGGGCAGTTATTCAGAAGGGGTAAATTGCTGCTCAGGTTGGGCTGGGTATCGGTCGGTGGGTGGTGAGCAGTTGTATTCACTCCCCTTGTTATTTCTCTTATTATTATTACTGGTGGTAGCAGTAGTGATTTGTGTTACACCTTAGTTACTGGACTGTTCTTATCTCAACCCATGGGAGTTACATTCTTTTGATTCTCCTCCCCATCCCTCCAGGAGCGGGGGTAGGAAGAAAGGGGAAGTGAGTGAGTGGCTGCATGGTTCTGAGTTACCAGCTGGGTTTAAACCATGCTGCTATCATATTCTGTGTCCAGTCACTATCTCTGTATCACTCTTTGGTTGGAGATCTGTATACTAATGCATTTACAGCTGCATCTAGGACAATAGACAAGCCTAAACTTCATTTAAAACCTAAAATTCTTCTACCATGTTGCTTCAAGCCTTGCCTTAGAAAGCTGGAGAAAATGGGAAGAAGAATTTTATAGATAAGGATTTCAGTACATGATGCTGGGTATTCATTTCAGTCATCAGTGACTGACTGATGAGACCTGGGAGCAATTTGAGTGATGAAGCCAAAGTTTTAATTAGTTGTTTATACTTGGAGTGTTATTAATTTTGGGCCTCTGTGGGTGTATCTGTGCCGGTAAGTTACACAGCATGAGGGCCTTTTCCTTGCCCTGAAGCCAGCTGGCATGGCCTGACTGCATCTATACAATTATATTCCCTTAGCCTCCAAAGCCAGTACCTGCATCCAAGCCTGGATGGTGGCACATCCCAGGCTGTGCCTAGCCATTGTCTGGGCAAGTACTAATTGGCTAGGGCCAAAAATGTCCCGGAGACAGTAGTAACATTTGTCAGCACTGCCTATTGGTCTCCAGTGCTCAGGTCTATGATATGGCACTGCCTAATATAGTAAAAAAATACTAATTTTATGTGGGAATGTTGGCAAGTGGGTCAGTTCTCATTGCCTTTCTTCCCTCTTCCTAGTGTCAGAGTGATTTGCCTTTTAGTAATTTGCTTGGCAAACAAACATTGCAGATGCTTCATTAGCATTTGAGATACCTGTTTTCATCCTTATTGGGTATCAGCCATTTACAACGCAAGTTGACAGCTATTTTGTTGTTTTCTATGCAAACAAAGAACTTGTGCAACTAAATAGAGAAGTTGCAAATGATCTGTTGCTAAACTTGACAGGTTTATTGCTTTAATATTTTTAGACTCTGTTCTTATTTTCAATTAGCTTTGAAATTTGCTTACATGCTCTGCTGTTTAGTATTTCTGTCAAAAGGAAGGAAGAGATTGCAGCATGTGTTCAGGAAAGACACAATCTGGGAAATACCACTGAAAGAAATACTCAACTGTGCAAAAAATTTTCTCCTACAGTGTGTTGCTGTAATTGCTCGGTGGAGAGGATAAAAGCATGCTGTGTTCGAAAAAGCATCAGAAAATATCATTAGGTTTCTGAGATTTGTTTTGTTCTTCTTCCATCAGAAGCTCTTATTTTGGCTTGTGTTATTTTTGTTTTAAAAAAGTCTGAAAACGTAGACCCTTTTGTTTTCGTGGTTCAGACAAACATTGTGAGAACATGAAGAAAATGAGCGTGTGAAGATTTTGCTGATTTCTTCAGGCTTGAAGTGTTAACAGATTTTAAGGGCTGCCAAACCAAGCATTATCAGTGAACAGTGCCAACAAACTGTGCAAGATCATAACTAGACGGGATGCAAAACAATAAATTGTATAAAAGCAGTGGCAGTTGCCCATTACTGTTAGTATTGTGCAAATTTGATGGCCTGTGTGGATGCTTCCTTGGTTGGTTCCTCTTTCAAGAAGAGTTAATTCTATACTCCTTGTCTTCTTCTGTAGGTTTTATTAAATGTGTTGCCCATTTGGCCAAAAGTATTTGGGCCTTAGTAGGAATACATGGTATGTAGGTATCTTCTTTTGACAGTTTAATTTCTGACATATGATCTGCCACAAGTACTGAGTGTTCTGTACATGTTTGTCTTTTGTCATTAATTTTATCTCCTCTTGTTCCCTGTCATAGGAAGGCAACATGTGAATCCGGCTTCCAAGCCGTGTGCTCCAGTTGCATAGCCAGGCTTTACTTTTGTGGAGGAGAGTCTCCTCGAACAAAATTCCTTGTTTCTTACAGCACCCCTAGGGAACACTATTTAAGATTTCCAGCCATGTTTTACATTTGGTTGAAACAGACCAAGGGGAGTTTTAGTTTATAACGGGGGAATTTGAGAATGCATGGATATTGATTTCATGTGGCCAGCTTCCACTTAAAGGCTAACCAAAAACCAAGCTGGAGGTTAGTGTAAAGGAAGGTTCGGTGATTTTCAGAACAGGAAGGGATTGTTTTTCTGTTTCTCTGTTGCTGTATTTCTTTTCTATAGAAAATGAGTGTGTCTGAGGGGGGACCTGGGAAAGGACATATAGCAGTAACGACAGGATAAATACTGAGTGTGGACACTAAGTAAATAGTTTACTTCCAGTTGTTAGGATAGAATACTGCTCTGGCTCTCTCTATGTAAGCATGATTAATCTCCCAGAAATAGAATCAAAGCTTTTTTTAGTATTATTTCTGTCTCAGACATACATTATTGACAGCAATAAACTATTATTCATGTTGAAATAATGATTTAAATTATGCTTGCAAAGATTCACATGATTTTCTGGAAATATATGTAGTAGTTGTATAAATCTCAGGAAACAAATAATAGAATCATAGAATCATTTAGGTTGGAAATGACCTTTCAGATCATCAAGTCCAACCATAAACATAGAACTGCCAAGTCCACCAATAAAGCATGTCCCCAGGCCCACATTTACCTTCAGGGATGGTGATTCTACCACTGCCCTGGGCAGCCTTTTGCAATGCTTGACAGCGCTTTTGATTATTTTCCCACAGTCCAATTTAAACCTTCACTGGTACATCTTGAGGCCACTTCTTGTCCTAGTGCTTGTTACCTGGGAGAAGAGACTGAAACCCACCTTACTACAACTTCCTTCCAGGTGATTGTAGAGAGCGGTAGGGTCCCCCCCGATCTTCTCTTCTTCAGACTAAACAACCCCAGTTCCCTCAGCTGTTCCTCATATGACTTGAGCTCCAGACCTTCACCAGCTTTGTTGCCCTTCTCTGAACCCACTCCAGAAACTCAGTATCTTTCTTGCAGTTACAGTGGGGGTAATTAGACATTGGAACAGGCTGCCCAGGGAAGTGGTGAAATCACAGTCCCTGGAAGTGTTCAAAAAGTGTTTAGATGAGGGCCTCAGTGACATGGATTAGTGGTGGACTTGGCAGTTCTGGGTGTAATAGTTGGAGTTGATGATCTTAGAGGTCTTTTCCTACTTAGTTAATTCTGTGATTCTATGAAATTAGGTGCATTCAGGTGGTCATTTTTACCTCATAATCTTCTGGTCGAGTAAGTGAAAAAATATATAAATATGTTGAAAAGACTGTCAGAGCTACTTTAAGGTAGCTACTTTAAGGCTTTTCATTGTTTTATTGGTAGAAATCATGCAGTTCAAAATTCTGTAGTTTCCTTGCATTTTAAACTATTGCCAAGAAGCAGTTATGGTCATCCTTATCCTGAGCACTTACTGGCTATAGTAGATTCCAGGTTAGTATAGAATTAAACCAAAAATTATGCACTAAATGTTTTGATGGAAAAAGTCTGAATCATATTGTGTTTATTTGAAAAATAGAACAAAATTCTGAGAATTATTTTTTTTAACTTCCATTATGCACATTTTAAGCTACCCCTGAAATTTGAGGAATACCATGACTTTGAGCAGTTGAGTGTTAAATGGTCCCAGTTAAGTTGAGTGAAGTAATTTACTTCAGCAGTTTTCAGCTGAATCCATCAGTACAGTACGTAAATGCCTTGGACATGATTGTCAAAAAAAATATGAAAAAAGCCCAACAAAACTGATTTTATTTGGCATAGTTTTCATAATGTTTGGGGTGGTTTGGCTTTTGGTTTGGTTTGGTTTGTTTTGTGGTGGGTTTTTTTTGGTTTTTTTTTTTTTTGTTAGTTTTTGTTTTTGTTTTGGGTTTGGTTTTTTTTTTTTTTTTTGGTTGGTTGGTTGTGTTTTTGGTTTTGTTGTTTTTTTTTTTGTCCTGGAAAGCATACCAGATATTGCATCATGAGGTGGTGTGATTTCTTGTCATCCAAGTGGAACATACAGATCTGCTGTGCAGGAGCCAGCAGTCACATGACTGATGCTTCTTCAGTGTGGGCTGGCAGTAGTGAAGGGATGAGGTGACTATTTTGTGGATGGTTTTCAAGGGAGTATCTTGGCAGCAGAGAAACGGTGAGATGTGAGAATCCTTGGTCTCTTACTAGGAATATTTTGTGTGTGAATAGGTTTGGACTTTTCTTCTTGCTGGCTTCCTGGACTTGCTGTATGGAACTGTGTCCCAGTTCTGTCTAGTTTTTGCTTCAGGAGAAGGTCTGTTCTTGACTCAATTTATAATCCCAGTTTTGACCCTGGAGATTTCCAACCACAATCCTGAGCGGCCAGTTTGGGGAAATGGTGTGCTGTTGTGCTGAGGCTGGCACATGATCTCTCTGCTGTGGGGAGGGGGATCAGGTACCAGTGTACTCAGAGATGATGGCATTTTCTAATGCTGTAGTTGCTAAATTTGTAAGTCATATTCTGAACATGTGTGAGTTGTTTTATCCAGCAGCTTGCACCTGGGCAAATTTTCACAGGGTGATAAAAGGCACATCACTGGTGGGATTCAATGCTTTGCTTCATTTCAAATTCCTTCTCTAAAAAAGGTGATTTGGAACTATTAAAAGCTGCAAAAGGTTTATTTTCAGGTGTTTGGGATTGGGTTTTTTTTTTTTTCTTTGTTAAAAATTACTGTCCGAAGACAGCACCCTTGTTTTACTAAAATGTAATCTCAGATGGTTAAAATTTGTGAGGTTCTTGGCGGTATGAGAGCAAGAAGCTTGGCTGACGCTCAAGTCAGGTGGTACAAATTGTGCGTGTATCTAATAATTAATGTGCTTTAGCATTTCAGTGATTTTATTAATAATAATAATAATAATAATAATAATATTTTTTTATTATTTCAATACATGCTGAGGCTTTTTCCCTTTCAGGATTTTCTGCAACCGCTTGATAAAATAAATGCCTGAAGTTTTAATTTCCATAGGGCATACAATGGAACAGCTAGAACTTAGTTAATCACAAATCTAATATTTTATTCTAATTCAGCTTTTCTGTAAGAAAGCTTTCAGATTACAAGTAAAATCAATTGCTGTGAGCCCTTGTGCAGCCTCCTCCAAATGTTTGTTTTCGGTTCACTTATATTTTCTTTACGATAAGACCTGTTTAGTCAGCCTTTTAGTGAGTGTGATTTCCCTTTGGAAAAGGAGCCCATACAAAAAGGGGGAAAAAACATTTGCAAGGTAAGTGATGAAAAGGTTAAAAACCTGATCTTCATGTTTCACTTCTAGGCTGGATATGTCCTTGCTGCTTCCCTAACACCCAAGTCAGGGAAATCTGAAATAATTGACTGTCTCTAGGGACTAGTTAAGGACTAGGACTATTAACAGGTTTGGCTTTTTCTTCTGATAACTGCAATACTTCTGCTTAATATTGTTTTCTGAATGTAACAGTTTAATGGCATTAAGGACTTGAGATTTGAATTATGAGGAAGCCAGTGCTTGGTTGCAAAGCAAAAATACTGAGAACTTGCTTTTGAATGTCCTCAAATAGGAAAAAAAAAAAAAAATGCTTCTAGGCTGGATGGAGTGCCAAGTATTTCTTGTTTTCTTAATTTTATACTGGTATGTCTTCAGATAATGACCATAAGTTGGTACTAGTGACAATGAATCAGCAATGTTGCGTGTTTTAGTGTAATGAGAATAAAATAATATGAAAAGATGTTAGACTCACATTTGTATCAGTCTGTCCATTGCAATCCATCACACTTTCTGCCTGCTATCAAAATTGCCTGATACAATGTTCTACTCCAGAACAGGTGGTGTGGCTCTTTCTTAGCTGCTCTTTCATCGTTTTTTTGGAATTCTGATTCCTTGCTATCAACCCAGTTCATGGCAGTTTATGGACAATTGCAAGTTACAAATGGTCTTGTACATTGCTGTGAATAATGAAGTCCTATTCTTAAGCTTTTTATTTCTGTAATAAAGTGATTCACTGGAAAAGAAAGGATTTCTCTCTCCTCATGGAAGGAAATGTGGTTTTCTGCCCTCATAGAAGGGGAATGCTAGGCAGTATTGCATAGAAAGCTTAGGTGATTTAAAAAAATGTGCCCCCCTCCTCCAAAACCAGCCTATTACAGATCACAAGAAATTCCTTCATGCTCTGAAAAATTGCACCTCCCACTTTTCTAAATATATAAGGAGTTTTCCAAGAAATTGTCTTTATCTGTTATAAAGTCCAGTATGCACTTGATCTGAAATGCTCTACTCCATACCTCAAAGATTCTTTTTGCCACTGAGAACAGGACAGATACTGTAGTGAGAGCAAAATAAGACTGAATTCTTGTTTAACAAGATCTGCATCGAAATCAAGTTAAAGATACAAATTTAGGTCTGTGATAGTATTTCTGTCTAGCTGATGTTCAATGATGGCTCTTCGCTGCATTTCCCACACACTCGCCTTTTTATTCCTGTTTCTGAAGGCTCAGCCAATGACTGTGCACCTGCACCTGGGAGACTGGAGACGAATTCAGACAGTCATCTGGGGGAAGGATTTTGGCAAACATGGATATAATTACTCTGTTATTAAATGGAATACACCAAAAAATCCACATTTGCTGGCAATGCTCATTTTTTTGTCCCAGGATACTTCCCTGCTGAAAGTAGCATTAGCAGATAAAGAGGATGGATAAGCATCAGCAAGTCATCTTTTTTGCCTTCTTTATAAGCAGAAAAATAGCTGTATATGGTTATTACAGTGCTTAGTAGATGCATAGGAATTTTTTAAAATTATGCAATAGCCATAAGCAATATTTAGATAGGCCTTTCAGAATTTTAATAATTCAACTTTAGAGCAGTGTATTATATGCTTCTGCTGCTCCTCTTGTATGCAAACAGGCCCCAGTATGGCTCCAATTAAAGATGACAATATTCAAGTAATTTAATTCACACCTTCAGTGGTCACTGCTTGATTATGGTGGTCCTGAATAAATGCTTAATCTGTTTCATTATTCATAAGTCATTGAGTGTTTAAAGTGTAAATTAGACTTCTCTAAACAGAGAGCTAATAAACCCCAATGTTGATTTGCTTGAGTAATGGCTAAAGGAATTGGAAGGCAAACAAGTTTTACAAAGCCAGTTTTTATTATAAATTTGTGAACTGACACGCTCTGAAATGAACCCAAGAACTCTAAAACAGATTACCTGAATATGTGGTCCTCTCAAGGAAATGTGATGAATGGATAGCTGCCCTCCACTCCATCTCAGTGGTGATTTGGAGAAATCGGGTTGCATGCTGCAATGCTCATTTTGATCAAATAGTTTGCATTAGAATTTCCCTGGTAAAAGGCATTTCCCAACACACATGCCTGCCTCTTTATTATCAGTCTGGCTTGCCTGTATTGAGATCTCAAGTCCTACCCTAGCTGCACAATCCCAGAGATGTATTTTAGGTTAATTTTGAAATATGGGTTTCTATTTTGGGAGGCAAACCTAACCAAAGCTTGACATTTCTTGAGTGACTGATATCCAAATAAGTAATTTTTAATCCAAATAAGTAATTTTTTCTAGAGTCAGAATAAAAATTAGATTTTTTTCTTTTTTCTTTTTTTCTTTTTTTATTTTTTTATTTTATTTGGAGAATGGCAATAGAAATGTGGTATCCTCTCAGAAAAATACAAATGAAGCAGAACAACCAGTCTCTTCAAATTGCACATAAAGAAGCTGCTGCCCAGGTAGAAAGTATTGGTCAAGGAGGAGGACCCAGAGGAACTTTACTTCATATCTGTTTTGAAAATCCAGAGGAGAGGCTTATTTGTAAGAAAAGAGCCAGGAAATGCTACTTGCTCCAACTTTTGAGTTTTGGAGATTTTCAGGTTCTCCAATGTGGCAGGAGGAACTTAAAAGCCTGAAGAGCCTTGGCTGCAGCCCTTCCTCCTGGTCACTGTGCCCCAGAGCTTAGGAGCTGTGGGCTCACCCTGGAGTTCCCCATGTTCCTATGGGAATTGTGGGTCAAGTTTGGCATTTTGAGCTGGTCCAAGGTGACACCACAGGTGTTACCTCAGGCTCCTCTGTGTTCTTGGTGCATGTAAGCACTGTGAGCCTGGTGTTGTAGTCCCAGCAACCGAGAAAGTAAAAAATGAGTCAAATTGCCAATGAAAACCTGTTTGTGTTGCAGCAGCATTTGTCAGTCCTAAAAGAGGATATTTCCAGGAAATTAAAATTATCAGAAAATTATCAATTGAGGATCTTGAGAAGAAACAGAACAACTGCAAATACAAATGTTATCACACATTGCCTCAAAAAGAAGAGTCATTGCAGTCGGTCCTGAGTTAACTCAGGAGCACTTTTCAGCAGAAAAGTTTTTTTCAGGAAGTTTTTCAAAAAGTTTTTTTCAGGAGCAGTTTTCAGTAGAAATATTTTTCAAAGTTGCATTTCTTTCAACCTGTACATGCAAATTTCTCTCTCATTTAAGGACTGGTCAGCCTACACTATAAAAGTGCTGGTGGTTTGTTTCAGTGTCTGGTTTTAAAATCTGGCATATTTGCATTCAGTATGACAGGCTGCAGATACAGTTTGATGCACTCAAAAGAAAGAGACAGAACTTACTAACTTAGAATCATAGAATCATAGAATAGTTAGGGTTGGAAAGGACCTCAAGATCATCTAGTTCCAAGCCCCCTATCATGGGCAGGGACACCTCACACTAAAACATCCCACCCAAGGCTCCATCCAAACTGGCCTTGAACACCACCAGGGATGGAGCATTCACAACCTCCCTGGGCAACCCATTCCAGTGCCTCACCACCCTAACAGGAAAGAATTTCCTCCTTATTTCCAACCTAAACTTCCCCTGTTTAAGTTTTAACCCGTTACCCCTTGTCCTATCACTACAGTCCCCAATGAAGAGTCCCTCCCCAGCATCCCTATAGCCCCCCTTCAGATACTGGAAGGCTGCTATGAGGTCTCCACGCAGCCTTCTCTTCTCCAGGCTGAACAGCCCCAACTTTCTCAGCCTGTCTTCATACGGGAGGTGCTCCAGTCCCCTGATCATCCTCGTGGCCCTCCTCTGGACTTGTTCCAACAGTTCCATGTCCTTTTTATGTTGAGGAACTTGAGAAAGGGTTTGGGAAGAGAAAGCCCAAAGTTAAAGCATGTGAACATTACTTTAAAGGAAAGTACCTGGACTTTTGGGTTTAATATAATGTCACAGATTTCAGTTAGATGAACAAAAAAGTGTGTGATGAAAACTGGTGTGCTTGCAGGTGAGGATGTCTGTTCAGAAGTTTGGAGTAGGAAAATACCAGAGATGGGTGTTTTACAAGTGATCTTTGCAGTCCTGTGCATAGGTAATGAGAAAATTTCTCCTGACTGCAGAAGCCACTGATCCTATTTGCTATATGAAACACATCTTCCCCCAGAAATGTTCTGCAGGCAGAAACTGTGACTAGACTCCTAGGTGCTGGAACTTCTCAGGCACATAGCATAAAATTGGAACTTAGTGTGTGTGCATGGTGACTTTACTGTATCTGGGATGTGTGGGTCTGTCGTAATTATAAGGAGCTTGACCATATTGCACATACGTAGTAAATGAAATCTGAAATGTGTTATACAAGAAAATAGCTGCTATGGGTCTCCTGGGCTTCCACTAATGTCTCGGTAGTTACACAGCTGAAATAGTTTTTGCTTTGTCCCGTCTTAGCATATATTTGGCAGATGAAGAATAAATGCAACACTTATTAATGTTTATTAATATGGTCTCAATAAAATAAAACAGGTCTGAAATAGAAATAAAATTGCTTTTGTGATAATATATTTGAAGGGAAAGGCTTGGATATCCCTGAGCACCTGACTCCTTTTAAATGCAAATAATTTTGTTTGCAGTTACCTAATGTAGTAATTGATGCACATTATCAGAGAATTTGTATTCCTAGGAGCTTGGTTCTGTCTGGGAACACACAAAAACTTTGTTAATATACACGTATTTTTTTCCCCAAAGTACTAAAATAAAATCAGGAGTTTTCAACATGGCAAGGTGTAATAAGCTTACACTCAGAAGTGGTAACTTTCAGTGTAAATTAGGTACTGTGGCAAGAAACATCTGTTACTTTGGGGTAATTTTTACTATGTGAACCATGGCAGAACATCACGGTTCTGTAACCTTGGAACTGTGTAAATTTTCATGTTCCCATGCCCCCCTGTGCTCCAAGGTTTCCATGTACTGATTGTCCCTCATCTCTGAGTCTTTACTAAGGCAAAAAATCATTTTCCAATTGTGACTTTCATAAAGTGGGTTGAATTCAGGAAGAGGTCCATTATATGAATGGAAGTAAAACTTGCTGACGTTTCTGTTCCATCTCTCAAAATAACAGGATCATAGAATGAACAGCTGTCCGTCCATTCCTCTGCCTCCAAGAGTATGTTGGGTTTTTTCCCAATGAAAGTTTATCTGATGTCTTCCTAAAGACATCAGTGCTGCAGCTCTCCCCTTTGTGTGTAAACTTCCTCTGATTTTAGGCAAGGACATTGTGTTTGCTCTTGTTTCTGCTGTACAGCACTGTTTTCCTTCTTTACATTGCTTTTAGTAATTTTGAAAGTATTTTCTTTATCATTAGCCTCTGATGAAATGCAGGGATAATTTCCATGCTGGTTTTTATTTCTCACAAAAGAGTTTAAGTACTGTAAAATCTTACAGTGAAATTATTGATGCTAATGTGTTTCCTTTCAAATGATGTGAACTGGAGTAAGTTTCTCTAATTCCAGATATCTTCATCCCCAAAAAGCCAAACTCAAAATGGTTGCATTCTGCCTGTACATACACATCCCTGTTGTTATTGTGTACTACATCTTAAAAATCTAAATCATCTTCAAGAACTGCTGTTGCCAAGGTCTTTCTGGGAAGTGAGACAAGAAACAGAGTATTTGCTGGAATAGCCTGAAGACCTTTTATCTCACTACTGACTGTAGTGTGTGCATTTTTATTATTTCCGTGCTGACTGTTAAGAAGAGGAGTGTTTTGGGGGGTTTTCTGTTGGTTGTGGTTTTTTTTTTTCAGTGTTCCCAGAAATTTTAGCCTGTGTGTTTGGAGTTTGTTTTGGGTTTTTTTTTTTGTGTTTTGTTTGGTTTGGTTTTTTGGGTTTTTTTTTTTTTTTTGTGATAATAGCATTTCCATTGTGTGTGGGACTACTTTATAAGGTAACATTTTCATTAATGGTCATTTTCTCTGTGTCTGTACATGTTGTCTGGTATGAATGCACTGATCTGGGGATTTCTTTTTTTGAGAATTGGCAGCTTTTTGTATAGATAATGGAGTATCTTACGTCAATCTTAGCAATCCATCAGTGGTCCCATTTTCAAAAATAAAAAATAAAATAAGAATGCCACAATTCAAGATCTTTCAAAAGTCTGTTTCAGTAGACATATTACCCTTGTGAGGTTGCCAGAGAGTCAGCAGCCTATTTGGCAGATAAACAGGTGGTCTGGGGGCCAGGGAGGCTGCTATAAAAGCTCCTGGGCCCCTGGAGAGTCCTCCTGGCCGCCCCACAGCCAGTGAACTTAACTTCTCCTCCAGCTGTTTGGAGAACTTCTACTGCCTTGCATATCTATGTCTGCTGACTTGGAGAGAGGTCACATTAGTTTTTATTCTGGTAGCAGGTTGATATGTTTTGAAAATAAGTAAAGTTAGCTATTTAGAAATAGTCCCTTGAGCAACATGCAATTGATGCCTTCTCAGTGTATGCAGCTGTGAGCTTATAAAAGCTTTGGAAGAAGAGCCTCTGTGTTTTGTAAATGCCTCAAGTGTCTTTTTTTTAACCTGTAAAGGCAGTAAGCCCATAGACAAGGGAGAGCCAAGGAGCATGTAGAGTAGGGAGCTATAAATCACTTTGAGATCTAAATCTCTTCTGAACATATCCTCTTGGCCTCTTCTGCAACCATGATACCAGGCTAGATGAGCCTTTAGTCTGATCTTGTACTGGTATTTGTGCGTGTGTGTGTATATATGTATATATACTAATATATACACATGCATATATATGCTAATATGCTGAAGTATGACTGAAACTTCTTTATCTTAAAAACAATCCTTTGTAAATTACGTTTTGTAGGGATTTAATTTTTACAGCAATTGAGTTTAAACCTTCAGCTATGTTTTGAAGAGAGTGATTGCATTTGTCTTCCGTACCATTCAGAGTCAGAACAGGTTCAAAAGAGTTTGCAAATGTTAAAGAGCATCTTTTTCCTTTTCCTGGAAGAAGTGTTTAAAGGCTGAAATGAGAAAAAAATATTCCCTCTAGGGGAAAGACATTCAGTTCTCACCGGTCATCTGCAGATTTGTTTTGCTTTGCCACTTGCAATGCAGAATATTGTCAGATAGCAAGTAAAGGAGTGTGCAGACCCATAAATCCCATAGAGACATTCCTGTGGTCCTGTGTTACAGAAACACTGCTAAATATAGAGAAAAACCTTCTTTGGTGTTTAGAGTCACTGTTCGATGTTGTTGCCTCTGACCCAGTGCTGTGTGAAAGAGAGGGTAAGATGTGAGAAGCAGAAAGCTTTGGAGGGAGGGGAAGTGATGGAGATGTGCTGCTGTTGATGATGTGGGTGGGTAGTCATGGCAAAGTGCATCTCATGAGCTGGGTACAGAAAGAGAAATGAAAGGCTTTGTGTAAAGGGTCCTTCTGCTAACTCACTTTTTGATTTAAGGTCTCATAAATGTGACCACTGGCGTATGGGGTAGAGAGCAGCCAGTGTAGCCATGGCTCCAGTACTCTGCGGATGGAGTTACATCTCTTTCCCATTTACTTTAGATTGCTGTTATAATAACTGGGAGTAGGACTCTGAATTTTGCCCTGTGTAGTTTGTCAAAGCAATGTGGAAAAATGTACTCTGTTGAGTTCCAGCAAGTATAGTTAAACTTTTGGTAGAAGTACTGGGTTCTGTTGATGCATGGAAAAATAAAGTAATGGTATGTTAAAAATCAACATAAATGAGTAAGTCCTTGGACCCTGAAATGCTTCACCTACTTAATTTAAGTATTGCAGCACTGAGATGTTTTCTGTCAGAAACACTCACATAAAGTGAATGCAAGATCAACATCAGTCTCCTCAGTGTGGGGCCTGGTGGTGACCTTCCCACAGTGAAATATTGAAGGAGAAGAGGATCCTTCTGCAAACCAAGCAATTATCCTGCTGCTGCAAACCAGAGCATAAAAAGGGAAAAACTATGGTAGGAAGGATGGCATACTTGGCTTTGTCTGAGATGCTCCTTTGCTGTCATAGTTTTACAGAATGGGGCTTTGTGCAGAATAACCGGCTTTTTTAAATGTCTGCTCCTCAGAGTGCTGCTCTGTGACCTAAGCTTTCTGACTCACTTCTTGCTTTTTGCTCTCTGCTTTCTCCTGAGCATCCATCTCTGTCTTTCCACAGTCACTCTATCTGTTCACTTCTTGTTCATCCTTTTAAAGTGGGGAGAAGGAGTTAAAAAATTAGTCTAGGTTTGTACGCCTGGGAAGGTGAGTACCAAATATTTAGTGGATTTAGTAGTTAGCATTTGACCATCATCCTTGCCTCTTCTGGTTTCTTTTTATCCTTACTGTTTTGATATAGAGTGTAAATGCTGGGGGTCAGATTTCTCAAAGTCACGTATGAGCTGTATATGTGAAGCTCTGAGGTGCTTCTTGTGTGGCTTTATGGGACTCTGGTCCCATTGTTTGTGAATGTGGGGGGAAGGTAGGGAGGAATGTCTCTGATTCTTAATGTCCCACAGGATAGGTATACATATAGAATCATAGAATAGTTAGGGTTGGAAAGGACCTTATGATCATCTAGTTCCAACACCCCTGCCATGGGCAGAGACACCTCACACTAAACCATCTCACCCAAGGCTTCTTCCGACTTGGCCTTGAACACTGCCAGGGATGGAGCATTCACAACCTCCCTGGGCAACTGACTGCAGTGCCTCACCACCCTTACAGTAAAGAACTTCCTCCTTATACCTAATCTAAACTTCCCCTGTTTAAGTTTTAACCCATTACCCCTTGTCCTGTCACTACAGTCCCTGACAAAGAGTCCCTCCCCAGCGTCCCTATAGGCCCCCTTCAGGTACTGGAAGGCTGCTATGAGGTCTCCACACACCCTTCTCTTCTCCAGGCTCAACAGCCCCAACTTCCTCAGACTATCTTCATACGGGAGGTGCTCCAGTCCCCTGATCATCCTCATGGCCCTCCTCTAGATTTGTTCCAGCAGTTCCATGTCCTTTTTATGTTGAGGACACCAGAACTGCACACAATACTCCAGGTGAGGTCTCATGAGAGCAGAGTAGAGGGGCAGGATCACCTCCTTTGACCTGCTGGTCATGCTCCTTTTGATGCAACCCAGGATACGGTTGGCTTTCTGGGCTGCAAGTGCACACTGCCGGTTCATGTTCATTTTCTCGTCAACAATGCTCTGAACTGATGATGATCTCAGGGCTGCTGGGATCTCCAGTTGGGAGCTACCTCTAAAATGTCTTCCATTGTATTACTGTGTTGTTTCAATCTGGAGCAGGAGTTGTTGCTGCTAGTTCTCTGTCTTGATGTTGGCTGGGAAGCACTAAGACAAAAAAATGGGTCACCTTCTCTTACAACAGACCTGAACTGGTACTGTACAATAAGGGGCAGATGGCATAGTACACAAATTCTTACAGTGGCTCAGGGTGGGAAGGCAAAAGGTCTATGGGGGAGGACTAGGAGTAAAAGCCTTAAATCTGAGCTTGTCAAACTCCTAGTTCAGCCAAAATAATGAGCTGTGTTTTCTGTAGTTGCTTATAGTCTGTGGTGGCACATGAAGCAGGACAGGAGAAGATGGGCCAGCATGGCAGGAGAACAATCTTGAAACAACCTTGGAAACTTCTGAGAGATCCTTACTGATGATGTGATGATAGAAAATAGGAAATATGTAATCCAGGAGGTGGCTTTGTAAAATTATCCTGTTTTGTGTGTGGACCTGCAGTGTGGGTCTGTGCGAGTTCACAGTAATGTTGAGAATTTACTTCTGCAGTAAGGTTCTCCTTTTCCATTCTTTATAATTTATTGCTGTTTAATCCATCCTATTCTACAGGCATACATCTTCAAATGCAGAAAAATAAGTTTTTGATCCAGGTTTAACTATGAAAACCCTGTGGAATATTAAAAAAGCAGCTACCATTACAACTGATCCATATAATGCCTTTCCATAAGAAAATAATCCCTATTTTCAAATTGTTTTTTTAATGCAAATTTGTCCTGTCTGCAAGAAACCTGGCATATTGCGTGCTGTGTAAACTTTTCTTAGGAGTCAGCAAGTTAGCGAAGAAGCTGTCGGGTGCGTTCAGATGGATCTCAGGTTCTGCACTACATTCTTAATAATCCTGAGCAGAGAAAGGTGGGACTGGGACGTGGAGACCTTCCTGAATCTCTGATCTTGCTCTGCCTGCTTTGGTTTCTTCAACTTGACTAGCAGAAATGCAGTTGCAGAGACACTAATGGGAATGCTATTTACCCTTTGGCAGAAGGTTTATAACAGCTTGATCTGTCTCATATTGGATCTTCCTGCTCTAGTGAAGATGCCCATCTGTATGTCAGCACAGCTGCCACTCACTGTCACCACCATCAAGTCTGAGCTTGCCATCTTTCAGCTATCAAAAGTGCTAGCTTTAATGGCTCTTTACAAAGCATGAGTTTCTCATTTCTTTAGGTTCCCTGTTCTTGCTATCCTTGCTGGGTTGGTTTTCGTTTTTTAATACACTAGGTGTGAAAACCCCCCACTGATTTAGAGTGCAGAAGTGATGAGTTTCTTTCCATCTATTGACAACTATTGGTACTCACCCTTACTGCAGCTCAAAGAGTTAGAGAATGTGTATGTATATACATATGCACCTTTTAAGTACCAAGTTTTCTTTTCACTTGTCTTTTGGATACTGATTCTTTCCTTCCAGATGGGTACTATGCATAATTCTCCCAAGCTACAATACCACTGGCTGAAAAATTCACAACTGGTGTTCCAGGGTAGGAAATAGTGCGTATGTTTAATGTACATTCCCTGGCATGTAATTTGGACTTGTTATGCAGGTTTGCTTAGTACGCTGAAATGAAAAATACATTCTCTTTGAACAACAGAATACGACATTATTATATTTAGCCTTTTTGTATATCATGTGGCTGAAGTACCTGCACATGTAATTTGGCAATATTGAAGGTTAATCATGCTGTTGCAGGTGGTTTTATCTTTTCATCAACTTTGAAAGTTAAGAATAACAAGTTTTAGACTGTTCTTGAAGGAAGGGATAAATACATTTGGATGATAAAAACTTCAGGCTTCTGCTTCAGACATGCGTCGCTTCAGCCTTCGGCTTCAGCCTTGTAGCTTGTGAGCATTCAGGTGTTTCTGGGATCTCTGTTTTCTATGGTGAGCACAACCCATGCAGTACTGATGTGGAAGCCTACACTCTGCTATTGTCTACAAGAGCCTTGTGAGAATTAAGGTCTGTGAAATTTGTATTTTGCATGACTGCAGAAATAAACTTTGCTTAATTGGTTGCAGTTAGGTACATCTCTTTGAAGCCACTGAGACTGAACATCTGGTGTCCTCAGTATAAAAAGGACATGGAACTGTTGGAACAAGTCCAGAGGAGGGCCACAAGGATGATCAAGGGACTGGAGCACCTCCCATATGAAGACAGGCTGAGAAAGTTGGGGCTGTTGAGCCTGGAGAAGAGAAGGGTGTGTGGAGACCTCATAGCAGCCTTCCAGTACCTGAAGGGGGCCTATAGGGACGCTGGGGAGGGACTCTTTGTCAGGGACTGTAGTGACAGGACAAGGGGTAATGGGTTCAAACTTAAACAGGGGAAGTTTAGATTGGATATAAGGAAGAAGTTCTTTATTGCAAGGGTGGTGAGTCACTGGAATGGGTTGCCCAAGGAAGCTGTGAATGCTCCATCCCTGGAGATGTTCAAGGCCAGGTTGGACAGAGCCTTGGGTGAGGTGGTTTAGTGTGAGGTGTCCCTGCCCATGGCAGGGGGATTGGAACCAGAGGATCTTAAGGTCCTTTCCAACCCTAACTATTCTATGAATCTATGATTCTGTGATTGTGACATTCCTGATCTATCTATCAGGTACAAATTTGAGCCTTTGGTGCATTGCTTTAGTAGTTTCACTGGGGAGCTGGGACATGCTCCACATGCCTTCAGCAAATGCAGAAAGACAAACCCTGAATGTCTTTTAATTCCCAAAAGTGAAGTGCTGCAGATATTATTCTACTAGAATCCTGTTTTCTGGTTAGTGTGCCAGCATAAGGGTTATTCCCAGACCAGTCATAATTCACTCATCCTTTAAAAAAGGGATCTGCCAGAACATTCAACTAAAATAATCCCAAGATGTGTCTAAGTCATTTAATAAGCAAGTCCTCACTGAACACTGCGCATCTGCTGTCTTTAGTAGAGCATGAACTGCAAATTCTGTACTTCACGGCTTTTGCACCCAAGTCCCTTGTAATGTCCTTCCCATAGAAAGACCACCTTCTGCAGAGACTGATCTGTAAACACAAACTTTTCCCTGTTATTTTAGTCTAATGAAGATTTTTGGCTTCTGGATTCCTCTCAAAAGGATAATCTCGTGTAGAACTATTGTTATAATATTTACAGTGCTCTGCAGTTTTTATTTTTGTTGTCTTGTTTTGTAGGTACTTGTGTAATTCCCAACAAGCTCAGGTAACATGTATGAGTAAATGCTATTATTTTCAGAAAAACAGTATTATACCTGACAATAATAGATCTTTCCTCTCTTGTGCAGTCTGTTGGTTTCTGGCTTTTTTGTTGTTTTTCTAGCCAACAACTTGCTTGACTTTGATTGCTTAAGACTTATTCTGTACTAATCCCTTGAAAATCTCTGCAGTCTTTTCACAAGACACCTCAGTCATCAGTCAGGCTTCAGTGAAGGTGGAAAGGTAGCCAAATTGTGGTATCCACACTAGGTGAAAAGCTGTTTTTAAAACCTACTCGTGTTGATGTGCAATTTAACTTTCACATCAGTCTTCTTTCAGTTAGGCAACATGTTTAGCTCTCAGCAGACTCTGACCAAACCCTCATCCCCCCCAATACTATAAGGTTGAACCTCTAATATAATTACAGAAGAAGGAAAGTAACTTTTATAACAAGGTGCAAGATTGCACTTTAGCTACAACATTAAGCTTCTGCCTGTGAAAAAAATTTACACAAGCAAATTGTCTAAACTTATTGTATTACTGTGTTGCAAATATCAAGGGATGATTTGCTTTTGTTCTCATGTGTATGGAGAGTTAATGGACAAACTGTTGATGCAGTCACATCGAACTGCATGTATTCAGATTTATCATTATTGGTTATGTTCCTGGCATTTTAGGCCAAGGAGAGAGGCAGGATGTAAGGGACAAAATGATAGATCTCTAAAGGGTGGAAAGAAAAAAGATCCCCGATACCAGATTCTTTGTAAATTAAAGGAATAATACGTTCAGGATGGTTATTGAAAGGCTTATTTGCAAACTGCTCTCCTTTGAAGAGAGAGTACAAGTGCCTCATGAATATCTGAAGAAAAAGCAGTCCATTCTTAAGAACAAAAGAATTGTTGTTATCCGAACAAACTAAATAGAAGTGCTGTGCTAAATCAAGCAAATTGCTGTTTATAGAGTGCAAGAGAGCAAAGTTGAATGATATGCAGAATTCAAAGCAGTGGGGCCAGTAAAGTAGCAGTGGTTTACTGGAAACTATGAAGTTTGTCATCAAATCAAGATTTTTAAGTTTTTGGTTTAAGTATGTAATAGGAATCATTTAATCTTAGGTTCATTAAAATTTGAAGTTATTCAAGCTCTTTAGTTCTTGCAGAAGGCTGAGTTTGGCAGAAATCAATCTCCTGAAAACTAGACAAGGGAGGATAAAGGCTGCTTGGACAAAGAGCAACAAACCATGGTGTATGCAGCCTATACTGAACCAAAAGTGCCTGCAAATGCCAGGTAGTAAAATAACTGGTGTATGTTACTGTAAGGACAATGTTACAACCACTATTGACTTGTCTCACAGTACTTTCCTTTTTATGTAGATGTTGCCTTCTAAAATTACACTATTTTTGTAATCCTTAACATGTGGAAAGTGCTTTCCCTATTAAGGCCCTTGTGTCTCACCCCTTCCAAATATGCCATGAGGAATCTGTGTGCCTTTGAAGTATGAATTTTTTCCTCTGATTACGAGCATGCAATTCATGGCACAGTAATTGTTACCTTCACGGGGGCATGGCCCCACAGGCTATTGTATTAAAAGTCATAACTCTGTCATGATTATTGGTCTAATTCCTTTAGCATGGCATATGCTGGATTTCTTGACAGGCAGTACAACTCAAAGTCCAAAAGTAATTTTCCTTTGCTTCTGTTATCTCTTATATCAGTCAAGACCTACTGTTAGTTTATATTCATAATTTTGTGTTTTCTACAAATCGGGGACCAGATTTCATTCTAGGGTAGTCTTTTGGTTGGTTGTTTTTTTGGGGGGTTAAGTTTGTTTTTGTTTGTTTGTTTGTTTGTTTGGGTTTTTTTTGTTTGATTGTTTATTGGGTTTTTTTTTTGTTTTGTTTAAATTTTCTGAGGCGAGAAATAAACCCTTTTTATATGTCACAATTGCTTAAGCATCTGAAAGCAGTGTATTGGTGGGTAGCTGCAGTAGCTCCGTGTCCTTGTAACTTGTGCTATGATGCCCCTTTGATTCTCACGGACTTACTAGTCTTCAGCATGGATGAGAAGACAGAAGCCGTTGCTGCTTTTTCCCTCCCCTGTTTCCTAATTATCCCTTGCAGTTTATTTTTCCACTAGTTTCAAAGCCCTTTCCTATTCCTTTTTCTGTGTCATTTTTGGTTACTTCAGCTGCCCCAGTTCTTCCATCCATGAAACTCCTGCTTTTCTCAGCAAAGGTTTGTGTATAGCATTTTCCGTAAACACCAGCTTTGCTATGCACAGGTGACCATTGATAAAACACCTAATGTTGTGCTGTTTATAGATGGAAATTGTGGATTTTTATTTCCCTTGAGAGCTATTTGAGTGGGGGTGTAGAATCTTTCACTGGGATCAGTGGTGGTGAAAATGCAGCCAGAACTTAGACTTGGCCTTTAGGTTTGACCAAGAACACTAGCAAATAAATCAGGACAACTGAAGCCATTACGACGGTGATTGTGATATATGTTACCTTGTTGTGTTTTTTTGTTGTTTTTTTTTTTTTTTAAGAAGGACTTTTCTTGGGGCAGCTTTTGTTCAGTTGACTTCAAATTTGGGTTGCTGACTTTTCTTAGCGTCATCATGGAGGCCCAATAATGAGGGCAATACAGAGAAGCTGGTGGATTTCTTATAGAGAAATTGGTAACTAGACATAGACACTTTGAACTGTCACAGTGGTGGTAATCAGCTTGTTTTTCCTGGGAAATCCTCATTACATTAAAAATAGTGGTGGTCTCTCAAAAGCTGTATGCCTGTTCAAGCTAGTGAGTCATAGTGTAATTGTATCGATGGTATTGCAGAAGAAATTATGCTGACAGCCTTAAGTCATGTGGGTAGCAACTGTGTTTCTCATGTGGTTTTAAGGGTAGTGCTACTATAACTTGAAACCAGTCTTTAGTGCAAAGTTACACATTTGGCAGTATTTCTTCCCATCATCTCTAGCATGTTATATATAATAGGAGTATCTTTACACAGAGTTGCTGTTGTTATAGAGTGAATCTGTAAAGAAATTTACTCTGCACTTTAGAATGAATTATTTGGGCCCTTAATACAGGAGGTTACATGATAAATATTTTTAACTATGTTAAATGTTCTGCAGCTAGTGATGTTCAAGGATTTTCACTGTTAATGAACTTCAACAGAGATAATTTCTTTTAATATTTTCGTGTGTGGAAAACTGGGTAGTGTTAATTTTTCAGAAAAATGAAATCTTACAGAAGTGTTAATAAGTACTGTGCATGCAAATCTGAGGCACCAGAGTGCAACGTTTAGGATAGTTAGCAATGCTTGACATTTGGAAAGTGAGTTGGAGTGTTTTACACAGGAAATAACGTACATCGTGGGTACTGTGAACTGACTAACAGAGCTTAGGCAAGACTTTTAACTGACAAGATGGAACAAGAAAAGAAAAAAACATGTTATATACATGTTGGATAGATGGCTGGACTTAAGTACTATGTTTGTCTTGGTCGACATGGTTTTCATATCTTTGTGCTGCAAATTCAGTTTTACAGTTGCAGAGCAACTCCAAGGTATAAAACCTCTTTTTGCCTAGAGCTTTATATAACTGTTCTTTTATTCCCTCTTTCCTCTTTGCCCCTCCTCCCCCCGCCTTGATGTGTCACTCTTGCTGTAGAAAATTTATTCGTGTTTGTTGTTATTTCAGTGCTATTTGTTTGATGTGAGATTGGGTGATGATTGCTCAATGGAGAAAAAACCCATAATCTTAAAGATAGCTATATGTGATGGGTCTCATCATCAACTTATTTATTGTGCATTGCAGGTGGTTTTGATGTTGTCTAAAATCGCTTCAGTGTCAAAGACAGTTTTTCATTACAGATAATAAGGTTCAGACTTTTTAAACATCATTCAGAACATAAAATACAAGGACCCGTAGTCAGAAAAGAGTATTTTTAGCATTGCAGGTATTATGAAAAATACATTAAAATGTAGATGCCAATATAAGTTTCTCCCTTGTGTGTTTATTGTTTTTGCAGGCACTATCCTGGTTGACAATATGCTGATCAAAGGGACAGCAGGAGGGCCAGACCCCACCATTGAACTCTCCTTAAAGGACAATGTAGATTACTGGGTGATCCTCGATCCTATCAGACAGACATTATACCTAAATAGCACCGGCCGAATTCTGGACAGAGATGTAAGTTTGGGGTTTGCTGTTTGGGTTTTTTATTCCCCGTAGACATTGATTTCTAAGTCTGTGAGTGCTCATAGACTGTAAACACAAGATCTGCTAGAGTATGATAGCTGCATCTGTCTATCGTCCCAGATAGATGTGAACAGAGTTAATTTGATTCTGTATTAAAAGACTGCTTTATCTCTGTATATTGATATATGAGACGTGAGAGAGAGCAAAGGAATTATGAATATTACAATTCACTTATAAGGTTTGACATACTCAATTGAAAATATCCTATTTATATTCCTTTTTCTAAGGCAGCATAAAATTTGTGTCATATGCCCATTCTGAATAGCATTAAAGAAATATTGCCAGGCTAATTTTGACTTTTATAAAAAGAAATATTAAAAGCGCAAGATGCAAGGAGTGTTCTTATCTATGCTAATTTCATTGAAGAGAAACATTTTAAAAACAGAGACACTTTATCACAGTGTTGTAGCATTGCTGCAATTCATCAGAATCTGAAAGGAATATTGACTCAAAAGTGACTGTAATCAACATGGAAAGAGTGCTTTAAAGATCAGTTCCCCTCAGAGTGCATGAACGTTTGTTTTGTATTAGCTTGATTGATTAATTTGTCTTCTCCATGTGTTTTGAGATATATCCATAAGTACCAAAAACAACATGCAAATTTTTGTTCATTTCCATTTTTAGTTTCAAATTGCTCATTAAATTCAGCTGTTCTTAATTTAGTTTTAATTCAGAAGCTTTTTTCATATGTGAAGCAAAGGCATGCAGCACAGAATATGGCAAAGGGGACATAGTGGCAAAAGAATTCTCAAGGCATCGGCAAAGAAGTCATCATTCCCTCAAGTGCCAAATGGCTGGCTGCCTTTGAGGAGGCAGACGTGCTGGAACACGTTTGGCTTTTCAGTTTTATTTTGAAGTCAGAGCAAAATGCAAGAGCCCCTAATGCGAGGTGAGGCTTGAGAACCACTCTAAGAAATGTAAGGTCAGGTCTTCACCAGCCCACACAACTTGGCATATCCATATGGCAATAGGAAACAGAAGTAATTCCTGTTAGGTCAGTGCTAATTCTTATTTCAGTGGCCGCCCTTTTAGTGACACTTTTCTGTTTACAGGTTCATTCACCTGAGCTGCTTAATCCAAATCTAAGTGTTTTACCAAAACAACCTTGCCAATTTGTTTGATTTTTGTTACTAGCAACAGCCTGACTAAACTCACAAATACTTTACGTTACTATTGAATACATATTGATGCTTTACAGTGATTTTGTTTGCAAGTAGACTCAGGTTGCAAGGAAACAAGTGGATGGTGCACATTTTCTTAATCGTATCTAGGTAATATTTGTGGTTTTATGTTATGTAAAGGTAATATTGGTGTTTTTACATTGGTATTTAAGGGGCTATTTCCTCATTTTTTACTATGAACTGTAGCACTTCTTATCCCTAGTACTGTAGTGCTTGGAAAAAATACACATTTGTGTTTAAGTTTAGTGGGATATGAAAAGAAAATCTGAGATTTAAGGAAAAAAAAAAAAACATGTATAGAATGAAAAGGTGAAATTTATGTAATGGAATTATCTGAAGGCTGTTCCCAGCATTCAGAACCAGAACTGTACTAACCACTAAAATGCAAAATCAGTCAAGTGCAAAGTGCAAGTGCAAGCAAAACTATTTTTCTCATCTTTCAAGTTAAAACTATGTGAAACTTAGTAGTGCCAATAACATTTGGGGTTTTAGTAAGTTGAACCTTAAAATTCAATTTTTTGTTACAGAGCAAAAATGTAGTCTGGTTCACAAATGGTGCATATACAATTGCATTCAATATATTTGGATACTCTCCCATTTTTCTCTCTGATGTGCCCACTTGTCAACTCCCTGCTGATTCAGTTAGCCTGATCCGTTCTTTTTTTATTACTTTTCTTGAAAGAAAATCTTATTAGATTCCATTGATTGATTTTACTGAGAATGACAGTATGTTTTCCAAACAAAATCAGGTAAAAGAAAATTCCAGACATTTCTTCCAAAACTTTTAAGTACTTAGGAAGGATGAATAATGATAAATCAGAACTGAAGGCAAAAGAAACTGCTAAAAGGTGTTGGGATAGTTTGTCCCAAGTACTGCAACTTATTTGTTAAATTGCGCCATTATGTATTTACATTTATTGTCTATAAATGTCTAGATTAAGTGTTTGTTTAAAGACCTGATCTTAAATCTAAGCATTGACCCAGCAGAAGTGGTACAAATGTAAAAGTAATGTTGGTCCTGTACCCTGTCCTATTTTATCAAAGGTGACAAACTTTTTTTTAATGTGTTCTTGTGACAAAGACCTAACATGTATTTTACATATCTATCTACTTACGACTAATTATGTTTTTCTTGGCCATTGCTAATAAATCTAGGTAAACTTATTAGCATTTGAAGTTTATTAAAGGTGGTCTAAAAGCTCTTGGATCTTTTGTGAAGAATGACAGCTTGAAAAATAAATGGAGATGAGAATGTTTGAGGCTTAATTTAAGTTACAGGTATTTGGTATTTTCAATCCCAATATTAATAAACCAGAGGTTATAATGTGTGGCATTTGCTAGGTATCTTTATAAAAATGTATTTTCACTTACAGCCTCCAATGTCCATTCAGTCCATTGTGGTGCAAGTCCAGTGTGTTAACAAAAAGGTTGGCACCATTATCAACCATGAAGTACGGATTGTGGTGAGAGATAGGAACGATAACTCGCCTCAGTTCCAGCAGCAGCAATACTATGTGGCAGTAAATGAGGTCAGAACCACTTACTTTTTTTTTTCTTTCTCTTTTGTGTGGTGTCTTTTCTAAATACCAGCTTTTGGTTCTTTCACTTCTCATTTGAAAACCCAGTAAATTCAGTTGGTTTAAAATACCTTTTATTTGTGTCACTCCAGAAAAAGCACAAACAGTATGCTTCAGTTTTTAACGTTAGCTGGTCTTTCTTTCTGTTAATACAAAGACAATCATGCTCTCTATCAGCATGCTTGCAGTATTGCAGAAGACACTAGAATCTGAATGATATCTCAAAGAGTGAAGCATTGTTTTCTGTGAAATTTACAAAATGTTTTGCTGCATTATGCAGTTGTATCAACAAATCTGGAAGTAAACCAAATGTATTTATGTACAGCAAATAGTTCAAAAGGTTTTAATAAACATATTGTAGCTTGGCAAAATGCAGTTTTGGTTTATGCTGTTTCTCTTTATTAAATGATGTCTGTGCATGAAATCCTTTTGCTTTATAGCAAAACATAGAGAGTTGCGGACTGGACTTCATATTATTTGAAGGAAAAAAATATTTATTTTTTAAGCTGATTAAGTGTTTTTTTATTATTATTATTCTATTAGGGATTGAATAATCTGCTAATAATGGGTACAAAAGATCTGTGTTTTCTGTAAGTTAGTATCCTGGAGCTTTAGCAATGAGAAGTGGAAGTGGGAACTTACATGCAGAAGTAGTGATATATAGGCTGACACGGAGGGAAATGGAAAGATGGGTCAGTCTTTTGGAGGTAAAGATTGAAAGAATAACAGTCATATTTATTAAAATAAATCTGTTAAATATGTAATGAGCATTGAGTCCCTGGTGGGGTTTGGTTTTGGGTGGATTTTTTTTTTTTTTCTGTGAAAGAGAGTGATTGTTTTTATGTTGAGTGATTTATTAGAATTGATTTACTGTTTCAAAAAAAAGAAATCTTTCATAGTTTTGTGTGTTTGGGAGATCCAGCCTTTCAGTGTGTCTCCATATTGTTATGATCGCTACATTGTTCTAAGTGACCAAGCATATAATGATGTGCAGGTCATCTTGTAAGCCCCAGGAAAAGAGTGGAAGAGGATATTTTATGAGCTTAGCCCTAACTAAGCCAAATGTATGAAAGAAACTAAAACAAACCCCCAAACAAACAAGCCCCAACCAAACCCCAAATATTAACTCTGAGACCTGAGGTTGAGATAACGGTATACAGGTTTTTCTTAGTAAAATCTCCCCACTGATGACACTTTCTAAATTGAAATTGTTTCCCTTCAGGCAGATTTGGTAATCCATCTGCTGGTGTTTCTTACCAGCAGAATTTGAGATCACAAAACACTATCTGTATCAATATCAGTAAAGCCCTTCTTATGCTTTTAAATTGTTTTCAAGTTAGTCTTTACATGGTAATTGTAATTCCCATGTTTTTGTGGACTTGTTACGGAAGTGCCTTCTCATCTTGAGTAAAAGTGACAAAAAAATTAGTCTGAAGTGCCTGTATGAGCTGTGATGCACGTCCCGGATCACTTCCAAGACCTGCGTATTTTTTGTGCTAAAACTGAAGGCAGGTGCTGTAATTACGCCTGTGCTGTAATACTAAGGAAGCAAGGATTTTCCATAATTCAAAAGTTCAAGAGGCTGAATGAAAAATGCACCATTTAAATTTATGTTAAAAGATTTAGCAATGTTCCAAGTGCGTTCAATGATTTTTTTGCGTTATTATTGGGCAAAATACAGTGTTGCTTTTTCCACCAGTTGCAGTCCTGATTTAATTAGCTGCCTTGTTTAATTTTATCATTGTTATGCTTATAGCTTCTGACATGTCACCACTGTGCCCTTCAGCAGTACCCAGTGGGTTAATGCTCTCATTAATTAACAACAAAAAGTTCACAAAGCTTCTCAAACTTTCTCAAAGGTTTTAGTGAGTGATCATATTATTTAATGGTCGTTTATTCTGCTAGTAATCGGTACTGCCTCTAGTGAATTTAACTGCAGGAATGCACCGTAATAAGGGGTTTGTGGTTTGGGTTTTTTTTTTTTTTTTTATTACTTCTGGTCTTCTGGGTTTAGTTTGCTTCTAAACTAGAAAGCATAGAAGTTTCTCTGACATAAGTAACATAAAGCAAATCAAAGTACAAGTGGACTGTCTTATTTACAGCTACCATACATGCGAGCATCACAACTAATTCTTTTTCTAACCAGGAAATTTTGTCCTTGTCAATATGAGTAGTTGTTCATGTGCTTTACAGGGCTGTGCTTGATAGTTTGCCTTATCAGGTGCCATGCCTTTCTCTGGTTGTCCTATATGGAATGAAGAACATACACACTGTGCCTTTATAACCATACTACAGTCCCTGGTGCTTGCACAAAACATGAGGTGGACTTTCCACACATATTATTTAACCAGTCTACATGTACAAAGTAAGACCTGTTCTAACCAATGTGACAGCTGTGTGCTCTGTCATGCTGGTTAAATTTCCCCCAAAACATGATGCTTCTGTGTACATCTACCATAAGGAAATCCTGGGAAAATGTCCCAGGCTTGCAATTACCCCAAAATGTTTTGTTTTTTTTTTAAGGATTAAAGTCTAGGGCTATGATTTTCCCAAGTAATCAAAACTATTATATAATTGCTAGCATCTGTAATATGAGACAAATAACTAGCTAGATTTTACTTTATTAGGTAATTTTTCAGTTTCAGAAGCATCAAGGGGTAAAAATATGTTTTTGAGAAAGAGAATGTATTTTTACATCAAATACTCTTTATATGTCAACTGTCCACAACATACTAAAATTAATTTGAAAAACAAGCTGAGGGTAATTATAGTGCCAATGTAAATGCTAGGTTCACACAATTGTTTTCCATTTGCACATGAAAAGGCATAGTTTAAAATTGAGCCCATATTTTTCCAGAAGGCTTAGAATGAGATGGATTTGGTATGGTGGTGTCTGTTTTGGTTTACACCAAATGGTATCTCAATTTTTGTACTTGATTGATTGATTAGAAAAGGAGGACATCTGCACTGAGTTAGACGAGAAGCTCCCCTAATACAGTGCATTTTCTCTCTCATTGGCCCTTACCCATGTCGAAGAAGAGCATAAGGACTGGGAAACTAGAAGTGATACTTTTCTAATGAGCTCCACTGAAGCTCCAGTCACTTGCAGTTGTAAAATATATGAGACCACAGGCAGTGTATGTAACAGTTCTTGACCAATTATTTCTTTACCATTTGCTTATGATTTTATATATCAAAATTCTTATTGCAAGAATTATTGATTAATCTGTATCAGACTTACATGGTGTCACAGACATCTATCACAGCATCAGATGTTACATGGGTGTAACTTCAGAATTACCATGGTAACATTTACTTGATTTGCAAAGCCACCCCTCAGTTTTAGTAGTAGAGAATTTTATCATTAACACAGATTTGTTGATGTCTCAGTATTTCCAAATGGTAAGACTCTCTTCAGTCTCTCTTCTACCTTTAGGTTCCTGCTCAAGTGCCTGAACAAGAACAAAGCAAATTCCATGCCTTAAAGCAACCTTTCCACATCCTTCAAAATATATACGTTCATCAGGCTCATAACTGTGGTTTCTCTTATGAAAAAGAGGTCTCTCCTCTCCTTCCCTACGCAAGCTGTTGCAAAGCCTTTTTCATCATGTCTTGTCTCATCTCTGCCTGAGATGAGAAATACCATAATTTCTCACTCTACTGCTTCAAATATCTTCATCTCGATCCTAAAAATCCTAAGAAATCTCTTTACATAGATAGCATCTGTAGCATTTGGATCTATTCTGCATGTTGTCAAACAACCCTTAGGGGGATTTAAATGTTTTCTTCTGTTATTCACATACTTCCACATGTAGAAGACCTGTGGGTGTGGTGATCCAAAATTAAAAGGTAAAGAGAACTTAACGTTTCCCTCCAGTGCTTGTGTGCTTTGAAAACGTGTCTTTTGCATTTGAGTATTATTATTACATGTTTATTGAAGAAATATTTTTTTTCAGGAGTATCTGAATTATTCTGTTAAATGTATGTGCTTGTCATACGTAGCTGCAGTTGATGGAGACTATAATAATAATTGTTTGGCGTCTTTGAGTGGCACTTCTAGTATTCATAGAAAGTTACAGTTAAAATTTGTTTTCAAGTTTAGCTTCTTAGTTTAAAGTCTAAAATAGAGTGTCTGTTTTCCTAAAATAACTGCTTTTTGAGCAAAATATTATTATCTAAGCATTTATAAATGAAATAGCTAGTTTGAGTTAATAGGGAATAAAACCCTGCGGGGGTTGGGGAGCAAGCAAAAGAAACACCCTACATGTGTATGCGTGTACATATGTATTTATGTGCACACTTGTGTGTATTCACATATATGTATAAACAGTGTTCATTCTCCCTGGTCCTCAATAGTCATAGCAGGAGGCTAATGCAGACACAAAATAACCATCTGCTTAAAATTAACTGGCATTTTGTGCATTAGCTATAGTCAAGAAAATGACATTGTAATTAAACTATTTACTTTTTATAATTGGATTATGACATGATTTTGGAGCATAATTCAGAAAACTCCTAAGTAGTGCTGTTCTGACATGTGAAGTAACTAAGCTGATCATCACTATCGGGCTGTTGCCGTGCATAGCATGCCATAGAGCCTGTGCAAGCACTAGGACAGAAATGGGCTCTTATCCTTCATGTCACATCTGGCCCAGTGCCACTGCCCTGTTAAGAGTGTGGGGTTTCAGGTTCTGTTTCTGTTTTCGTCGTCTTTTTTTTCCTTTCTTCTTGCTGCTAGGGCATCCATGTTTGTGAGGCTGGGACTACAGTCTTTAGTACACAGCAGGCTCCATCATCACCAACAGCTTAGTGAAACTCTAATGCAAAAGCCTATTTTGGGTAGCACTCCAAATGGGTGCTACCATTTAGGAGCAAGTTTCTTTTTTCTGTTTCTAATGCCTTTTCAAAACAAAGAATGTGAGTGTCTCAGCGAAAAGCAAATACAACTGCTATTTGCAGCATTATGAATCTTCTCATAAAAGTAAAAATGAGTTAAGGTATCAACCTTAACATTTTTATGATAATTAGAAAGACCCTGTGGGTTTATTTCCTTTCCTTTGTTCTGTATTTTATATACTTTTATAAAAATGTCACATTGTATTTATTAAGGAAAAAAATTCTGACAAAATTGCATTACTCTGGGGCTAAATTTCACCATGAATGTTAGTAACTTAAAGATATGAGTTACTTCAGTATGTTGAGCTGGGGCACATTTCATAACAGATTTTGTTTGAAATGGTAGTGGAGTTACTAGAATACTGTTTGAAGTCAGTATTATTTTCCTAAATATGCATAGCCTTATAACTGCTTGTAAACCAAAATTTTAGACTTCTTTTGCTTTTTTGGTTTTGGGTTGTTTTTTTACCCCTGAAGTTGGCAGAGATGGGAATCCTTTGTAAAATGAGTGTTTCTTGAACCTCAGTCTTAAAACTTTGTCTTTGGGCTTTTGAAAATTATAACGTATGTTGTATTTTCATTTCTTCTGGTGTAATTATTCATATTTTTTTCATTGTGGTATTGAAGTAATTAATCTCTGCAGGTAGACATCATCAAAAGAATATTAGCTGAGAATTATTAACTGTAAATCTTTGCTGTCCTGTTTGGGGCCACTGTGAAAAATTGCTCATTTTTAACTTTGTAAATAGGCAATAATAGGAAAAGTTATTTTTAAAATGTTTTATGGGACTGTTGAACATTTGCATATGCATCTCGAGTTCTAATAGACATAGTTCATGTTTAAGGAAATCTTTAAGTGTTTCAGCTGTTGACTGTGGAAGAATAAGATTTATTGTGTACATTTCATCTCTATTTGTTTAATTGCATTCTTTTGAAATCTTACTTTTTTCTTGTCATCATGATTCTTTTCACCACATTGAATTCCCACAAAGGTTATTATCCTCAGACCGACATTAACACTCGGAATTTTTTGCTTATAATTCCTAACCTTATCTCTCACATAAGGTAAGACAGTCAGCATGGTCCAACAGTTCAACTACATAACTTCAGTTTCTTTCTGTAAGAGATACTGAAGTTTAATATGGAGAAATCAAAATTCCTCTCCAAGGTATTCTCTGAAGCAGGCATGCCTAGTGGGAAGGAGATTAAGTGGGGCTGTACAGATAGTTCAAGCAACACTTTCTGGAGCCATTTTTGGGTCCTTCTGAAGGGTAGAAAAGTAAAGGAGTGGGGAACCCTTCCACAGACATGTTTCCAGCTTCCGCCATCTCCCAGAAGACTTGGCGAGTGGAAGATCTTTTCAGAGAATGAGCAGAGTTGGAAAGTGTGAGGAAAACAGGTGCTGTGTAGAATCTCTCTGCTACAGATTGGCATCAAATAAGTGTGGGGTGGTTTGAGCTCTAGGTAAGCCTTTACTGCCTAGAGAATGTGTGTATCTACTAAAAAAATTGATAACTGGTTTCAGAAATTATGTTTATCTTATAGTATATAATACAAAACTATCTCAATGTTATGCTTTTTGCCAATGGCAAAAATTGATTAGCCAGTTTCTTCTGCTCATGTATGCATTTATTTAGATGGCATGCCCATTTTATGTCTGTGAAATCAAACCCAGGCTTTCGGCCTGCTCTTTTAGCTTTTGGATACATGTTTCAGATACCTCCATTATATTAAAAAAATTGCCTTTCATTTCCATGTTACCTTTTTTCATAGGAATACAGTTCTTCATGGGCTGTTCACATAATAAGTAATCCTTATTTAACTAAGAACAGTAAGTTCATGTTGATAAAGAACAATATATGTACCTATATAATTTATATGCAGTCACATTTTATAAGGTGAACTGAGTTCTAACAATGAAGTGAATGGTGACAACAGTCTGTTAGAAAGCCCTCACAAATTGCAGATAAAACTGATACTGGTGGCTAATGGTAAATCATTGCAATGTTGAGTGCTTGGTGTAAAAATATTCTGTAGCTTTGAATGCTGAGTTTCTCTCTCAAATGATTAAATGTAGAGTTTAAAACATTTATTTTAGAGCTCATCTGAGTTTTTCCAGAAGCTACAGTAATGGGACATCTTGGGCAGGCTGGAAAGCTGAATGAAATGATGGAGTGACAGGGGATTATTTCACTGTCATTTCTGGTATTGCATAAAGGAAAATGTAGATAAAATAGAAACCTGTGTATTAAATTCATGAAGGTCTGCACATGTGCAGTCAGTTATTTTGGTTGTAATACACTAAATCCAAGACTAAAGCTTTTGACTTTTTGCTGTAGAAGCATGCAATTGTAATTCTGGTGTTTACTGCTATTTCATTTTTGCAACTGTCTCCTTTGTTATCACTTAATGATGTGCTTTACAGTGGTGGAGCCTTTTTATGTTAGTCATCATTTATCTGCACCCTGTCAAGACCCTGATACAGCAGCTCTTGATGAAACAGAGCAAATAACTATCGCCAAGGAGAGCTGCTGGCTGAACTCGATGGAAACCAAGCATTTGTGTGCTTATGAAAAGCCACACAGCTTTTGGCATCCTTCAGCTGTGAGTGCTTGTATAGGTCCAGCTCTTTCTCTGCCTCTTGGCAGCTGTGGAGGTAGCTGGTTAGGGCAGTCTCATCGTCTGGGACATTGCACTGGAGCTCTGCCCTCTCCCTTTGCAGGACATGGCATTACATTATCCAGCTAGCAGGAGCAGTACAAACACCTCCTTGGGTGTCTGCCAGTTCTTGGGCTGTTCTGATGTGACAGGATCTTTTCGATAGAAATTTGTTGTTTGGTTTCCAACAGTAACTTCTCCCTCTCATGACAGCATGCTGGTGTTATGGCTGCCTGCAAGGTGTTGAGCAGCGATCTCAACACTCCATTGCACTGTGTGCTGAAAAACCTGTGGGCACCCTAACGGCGTGGTGTAGCTAATGAGCATAATGTTTGACAGCGTATTCCCAACCTGCGTTCTGGCCTGCTACACATGTGATGTCTTCAAAGCTGCTCCTCCCTGGGAGCACTAAGACTTTTTTGTTTTAACAGCAGAAGCATGGCAGATTTTCATCATGTGCCAACCCCTGACAAGCCAGCAGGGTGCCTGGGTCTTTCTGCTAGCGAGACTGTATCATAACTAATGATTAATTGGCTAAACTGTTTTATTTAGTGTTGTACTGGGTGTCTGTGCCCTGGTTGGTGCTGAAGAGTCTCTGTGAGGAGAGGCTGTGGCTACCCTGGGCTGGCCACAACCAGTTCTGGCCAGTTCCAGCTAGTTCCAACTGCCCCAGCACAAGGTACAGCCCAGCCCCTCAGCCAGTCCTGTGGTGCCTCAGGGAAATGGATTTAAGAAGAAAAAAATACTGTGCAGCAGTAAGGAGTAAGGAAAAAATTGCGAGGAGAAGAGGAACTAGGAGCGAAGGAGAGGAACTGGGAGTGAAGGAGTGAAGCTGGGCCTTTGGAAAATGAGTGGGATAGGGGAAGGTGCTGTTTTGTCGTTTGTCAGCATCAAAGTGCAGTTTTAATTGGCAGTACATTGAATTCATTTTCCCAAAGTTCAATCTGTTTTGCCTGGGAGGGTGGTGGGTGAGTGATCTCCCTGTCTTGACTCCCAAGCATGTTCATCTCATTTTCCTTCCCTGGGCTGCTATGGAGAGGGGTGAGAGGGCAGCTGCCTGGGCATCTGGTGGCTGGCCAAGAGCAGCTCATCATTAGTGGGGGGGGAAGAAGCCCTACAAACTCTCCTTCAAATTTTCCAAATTGGTTTTCAGGTTGTTTTGGTCTTCTATCCCATATAAAAAAATGAGAAAGCTCCTTCTCCCCTACACATGCACTTTGTGCTAAACCAGGAAGTTACTTTGCTTGGTTTATGACAGTTGACTCTGATTTTATACAGTCAGGCAAAGCTCATGTTTCTGACATGATTTCTCTCCTGTATTCTTGAAAGGCTGCTGCAGTGTGAGAGGTACAATGCAGAGACTCTCTGCGAGGTCATTATCTTGCAATTTTTAAGGAACAGTCAAATTTATACAGCCATGTGTGACGCTTCTATCTATACCAACAGCAAGCGAGTCAAGTTCATAGCAAAACATAAACATGCATACTTATTGTGGCATAAGTGTAGATAATGTGAATAAGTATTGTAAGTTAAGCCCCACCTGTTTTATCATAAGAAAAGCTTTGAAGGATTTGATGTTCTCAGGCCTGAAAACATTTCTCAGAGAACCCTGACAGCCATTACACTCTTTAAGTAATTAGCAGCTTTATAAATAAAGCAAGGCAAGGAACTATTACTATAGGAAGAAATGGGCAGTTAATTATTTGGTTTATGGTGTAAACTACAAAATATAATAGTGAAATAGTATCCACATTTGCAACAAATACTTGAATGACTCTGTCCTTTGCCACCTTTTTAAAGTGTTTCAAATGTTTTTAGACCCTATAGGTTTAATGATGTGCAACAATGTAAAATTTGGAGTAAAGAAGAGGAGTCAGTGGGCCAAAACTCTGGGGGTGATGAGGGCAGCAGCAGGAAGCATGGCTAGAAGCAGCGTCTGTACTGAATCCTGAACTGTTTGTTCATTTGGTTTTCTTTTTCAGCTTGATTACTCACAAAGTTTTCTGAATATTAAAATTCAGAAGTGATGACTCCCAAGAAGTCAGTTGGACTTTTGTATTTGGTCTCAAAGGGTCTTGATTTCATGCTATTTATCTACGCTAGGATAATTATAGATTGATTCATTTTCAAAATATGGTTTTATGAGTACTCAGTTGCTGCCAACAAAATATTGGAGAATGAGCATCATCCTTATGGCTGTGTAAAGCCATAAAGCTCTCTTGGTGTCAGTGTTTAGATGCAATAATATTTATCTGGCGCTATTCACATTACCACTAAGACACTGTTAAATAAATTCTGTTTCCTTTTGCAGCTCATCTTTATTTTCCTCCCTGAGTCTGAAAAACTAGCTTGTATTTTTCAGATCTGTTTATTTCATTAATAATTTCAGTTTTAAGACTTTTTCTGTCATCTTTTTAAATACAAATGGGGTTCTGTCCTGATGCAGACAATCTGTGGAATAAAAATAGAAATTGTTTTCACTCTCTATGTGATGCTTGGCATCAGTTAAAGTAGAGTCTGAATAGACTGTGTCTAAATAGTTGCTGGTGCATGGGGTTCCAGACCAAACAAAGGGAAGAAGAGAATGTCAACCTTGCATTATAGACCAGAGCTATTGCAGGTGTGAAGATTTTGCAAACAGTTCTTTAACTGTTTCTTGTATTCCTTAAGATTTTAATAGGTATCTGTCTGTCTCTGTTCTTGCAGCTAACTCCAGTTGGAACAACCATTTTTACAGGATTTTCTGGAAACAATGGTGCTACTGACATTGATGATGGTCCAAATGGCCAGATAGAATATGTCATCCAGTACAATCCTAATGATAAGGTAAATGAATTTAATTTTTTTTCTTTTCTTTTTTTTTTTCGTGTTCAGAGGTTTCTGTGTGCGTGTATGTATTACATATATATATACATATACACAAAGAGCAAATGAGCAAGAGGTTGCCAATGGACTTCATAAAAAAATGCTTTTCTTCATGATGTAGAATATACTCTCTGCCTGTGAGCCTTGCTCACTCGGTAAACACGGATTAATTTACCTTCCCTTTCATTGTCATGCTGTTAGCAGCTGGATAGCTTCAGTATCAATCATTAATAATCCCATCTTCTCCAGTGTTTGCACACTTAATCTTGGTTTTGGCATGCCTTTTCAGTCCATGATAGGTAGTTGTATTTACTCCTACACATTTACACCTAATAGGTTGACAGCTAAGAAGTATTCATAAGCACGACTAAGTTACTCTTAGAAGAGACATTCTGACTTTTCTCATTTATATTGAAAGATCACTGTTGTTTTTTATTATTTTGCTGGGGTTTTTTTTTAAGTTATATATTATTAAACACTAGTGATCCCTACGTGTTTGCAAACACATACTTTTAGAAACAAAAATCTTAAAGCATTAAACTAAATTCTCTTCGGGGTCAGATGTGTGAATTTGTCTATTATAAAAAGGTTCTGTGCATAGCTGATTCTTGCGAAATGTCCATATGCATTTTTGTAGCAAATTTGATGTAATTTAGCAATCCTTTTTTTGCAAGCCAGACTCAATTTTGCCATGGGCTAAGGGCACTTAGGTACTGTGGATCAGGTGGTGTAATAATTTGTTAAGCAGACTAACCTGACTTTTTATTCATCCCAGAGACAACACAGAAGTTGAAAGTGTGTGGGGTGGAAATATAGTATAAAGATTTAGTGACCTCTCATTGACATTCCCTACTTAAAGGTAATTTGAACAGGAATGGGTTTGTGGGAAAACAGCAGTCTAATTTTTAGTTTAATTAGAAGAGTAGGCATACAAGTTCTGATTCAATTTGTGCCATTTTAGCTGTACATCTCAAAGATGTCGATTCTACTTTCATTGAAATCAGAAAGAGTGTAAATATCTACTAAATTACAATTAGTGTTTGTACTTTTTGTGAGGTAGAATAGGTATTTTTGTAGACTACAATTCTTTTGTATTAAAGAATAATTCAGTGCAAACTAATAATATATAAACCCTACTTTTTTTACTTTTCACTGGGTTAATTCTTGATTTTTGCATAGCTATATGCTGAGGCATAGTGTTTACTGACTGTATCTACATATTTTGGGGTAAGAGATGGTTTCTTGAAAAACTTCGCAGCACCTTAAGCCATGGTCTTTTCTGAGAAGCATTGTTTTGCAAAGAGACAATGTCTTTTTGACAAAGTGTGATTGTGATGTTAGGGTTTGAGGAGTTAGCAAGTTTGGTTTTTTTGTAGGTATTTGGAATTGTTTCATTTTTTAATTATTTGTGGCCATTTCTTGAAGATTAATTTGATTGTGAAGACTGAGCAGTCTCTTTAGTTATGGCACTCAGTGAGACTACTTAAATGAGTAAAATTCCTAGCGAGCGATGTGCAGGTTCATCATGTTACATTCTCAGCTGTTCTTTGTACTGATAATATGTATGATTGAAGAGTTTCCTAAAATTTATGGACAAAGTCAAAGGTTTTCTATGGCAACAGTAAGTACTAAAGTGTTATGCTAACATGATCTTTTAACTGTTTGCATGACAGAAGTGTTATAAATAAATGCTATTCCACTGCCACAAATTCTTGAAAAGTAAACAGAAAGGAGGAAGGAGTGAAAGGAAGGACAAGGTGTTTCAGATTCACAAAGCCAGATCAAACCAAACCCTTTAAATTTTTCTCTCTGCTCTTTTTTTCTTACCTTTAACTTATAGCACTTAACAAAACCAGCTCAAATAATTTCTTCTTTTTCAATAAAGACTATGAAAAAAATGTTGGTACTGAGAAAATACCTCTTCCAGACTATATTTTCCTGGAAAACCTTAGAAAAGTGAAGGTGGTTTAAAAAAAACATTAAACATTTTATTATACATTGAATATGTTGGCCTAATGAACACACACACACAAATATTGTTTCTGTCAAAATGCATTGCAGATCAATGAAATATAAGAGGTTTTTTTGTATTTAATATATTATTAAGTCATAGCATTATATTGCTCAAAAGCATGCTGGGAAATTAATCTAAAAAGCATCTCCCACAACGACATTAGCCTCAAGTTCAGCCAAGAGGTTCGTCTAACCACTAAGGACATCACAGCATGCTGAAGTGGTTTGGTCTGGTGTTTTACCACAGAAAGAGTTAAACTTTTCATCTGCTACTCAGTGAAACTTACTTCCTCTTGCTCTCCCAGTGACTGTGAAGAACAGTGAGGGATTTCCCTGTCTGGAACAACTTATTTGGAGTAGTTAGTTGCTTTATTGCATCTTTGCCTTACTACTTTCATATTTGAGATTATATAAATCTGATTCTTTCATCTGTAAATAGCCCTGATGTACATAATGTTGCTTTACCTAGTGATGTGTTTTGTGAGTGTGCTTGACAGAGGTGACTTCTCATCATTGTAAGCTACTTCATCTCATCTGTCAGCTTGCAAGAAAGCTACTGCATAGTATCTGCTACAAGGGGATTTTCTTCCTCAGCCTGGGAAAAAATTACACCAGGCTCAAAAATTAAGTGCACAGCTTAGTGCAAAATATCTCTACTTTTTCTACTTATGGGACCCGCCTATGTGTGATGAAGGTGCCCACAATGCTGTTTGACACCAGTGACATAGTCTCCAGTTATTTGGCAGTCTGTGATGCAATTCCCAGTCCTGTTTTCCTGCACACCATGAACATCTGCAACATGGAGAATGTAACGATTGTTATCATTTATTTGCTAAAAAACAAACTGTGATTTTAACAGATGTTTCAACTTTTAGAAAGAAAAGGCCTTGATGTGTTATCTAAGGAAAGAATATTACTGTCTACATCAGCAGTGTTTCTGTGGAGTTACTGTGGAATGTTGTATATCTATTATCCATTCAGCATACTTGAACATTAACTATATTTTACATAGGTAGATTGAAGCATGTAAAGATATTTTTAATGTGATTAATAATAGAACTGGAACTAGGTTACATGTCAGAAACCTGTGTCTGTTCCTGTAATCCTTCTCCCAAATGAGTCATTAGTCGAAGTGAATCCTTTAAAGGTGTGTGCACCCCAGCAGTACCCTCCTACCATTCAGTGCCACAGCTTTGTAATCTCAATCTGTTTAAGCAGCTCTGCAAGGCAAATTTGGTTTCACCTGATTTGCCCTGGAATCTGAACTTACTAGTGTACGAGCGTGTGCACAACTGCTGCTATGAGCTGGCACCTAAGTGTGTGGTGTTGATGTTCCCTGTGTATTTACTACTTCATTGCCCTCATGAAATAAAGAGAAGATAGATACAATGATGTGGATTTCTTAACCTCTAATACTTGACAATACTTACAATAGTGAGAAAAAAAATAGATGATGGCAAGCTGAACTGTAGAAACTGAAGACCTCAGCTCTCAGATGGGAAATGGAGAAAGCTTTTCTGAACACACCAGTGCAAATTCAGCATGGCAAATCTGCAAGAAGCAGGGTAGCTAGCTCTTCAGTTTATGGTTGGAATTAATAATGATTATGCAAAGAATCAGAGAGATTTCTATTATGTAAGAGATTATTTATTGTTGGGGTGTTGTGGTTTAAGCCCAGTTGGTAACTCGGAACCATGCAGCCGCTTGCTTACTCCCCTTTCTTCCTCCCCAATCCCGGTGGGATAGGGAAGAGAATCAAAGGAATGTAAGCCCCCTGGGTTGAGATAAGAACAGCCCAATAGCTGAAGTATGATACAAAACTACTAGTACTACTAACAATACTGACATGGGAAATACCAAGGGGAGAGAATACAATTGCTCACCACCCACTGACTGATCTGATATCCAGCCCAACCCAGTCAGCAATCTGGGCCTTCCAGGTAACTCCCCCCAGTTTATGTACTGGGCATGACCTACTGTGGTATGAAATACCCCTTTGGATTTTTTGGGTCAGGGGTCCTGTCTTTGCTTCCTACCAGCTTCTTGTGCCCCTCCTCACTGGCAGAGCATGAGAGACTGAAAAGTCCTTGATCAGAGTAAGCGCTGCTTAGCAACAACTAAAACACTGGTGTGTTATCAGCATTGTTCTCAGATCAAAGCCAAACACAGCACTGGACCAGCCACCAAGAAGGGTTAAAAATAGCTGTTACAGCTGAACCCAGGACACAGGGTTCTTATGGAGTAAATTGGGTAGGGAGAAAACATAAAAATCTAAAATCTCTAATCTGGAAAGTGGATGCCATTTTGGTATTACATTCAGTCGATCATCTTGTGTTCTATCTGAAAAATATTTTAATTTTGAAGCATGTTTAATTTTACTGTACTGTTTTAATTTTTTGCAGACTTCCAACAGGACCTTTGATATTCCTCTCACTTTGTCTGGAGCAGTAGTTCTACGGGAAAGACTAAATTATGAAGAAAAGACTCGTTACTTTGTCATTGTTCAAGCAAATGTAAGTATAGATCTCTTAACAGCCATTTATACTGATGATTTAGGTAGGGTTTTAGTTTGCATATTTAGATTTATCTAAGGAAAGGGAAAGTCTCACTAAAATACCAGGTATGATAATACTCTTCTCTTGAAGATCTTATTTGACATTTACCTAGGTTGTGGGAAGCTTAAGCATTTTCTTACTAGTTAAAAGAGGCTTGCTCAGCGTGTGTAACAAGACAGCCTTGTTGGCACAAAGAGCAAGTTGCAAATTTGAAGTACAGCCCATGCAGAAAAGTGCATTCTAGTGTCACTAAGTGTTCATTTTCTGGCAAATATAGTGATGCTAATTTGATCTTAAATGAGTTTAATGGATACAATTTAGTTGTATCCTTGAGGTTTGAAATGCGTTTTTCTATAAAGAAGTGATTTTAATTTTGAGTCACACTGCAAGCATATGTAGAGGGCTATTTTTTTTAATTTTTTAATTTTTTATTTTTTAGTGTCTGGCAGTGGGTAAGGCATACTGAGAAGAAAACTGATGCTTAAACTACATAGAACGTATCTGTCATCAGAGAAGTTTTTTCGTGCCCTTGAGGGCAGTGAAAGCTTTTTTTCCCTTTTTGACCTTCTGATAATAGCTGAAACGAAAACTTTTGCTCTGTTGTTTACTTCTGTTGTGATACCATTTCTTTTGTGAGGAAAATGAGAATGCTCTGAAGCAACTTTAGATAGCTCTCTCCTGAATTCACGCATTTATATTACTGTCATCTTTCCGACACAGAATTGTAGATAACATTTTACAATCTATTTTGCTAAATATTTTGTGGCATGTTCATTATTTCTCCCAACAGAAAAAGGCTCTGGGGTTGTCTAAGTGCTTTTTGCACTTCGATATGTCTAAAGATGCTTCCTGGCTGTTAGAACAAGCCATTTTTTCTTGGTTAACATAATTTTCTGACCTCTTAAACAGGAACACAGGAAGGCTCAGAACTGATTTGCCTTGTTGTTTTATCAATAATTTATTCTGCAGATCACCACTGCACATTTACAGCTCTTTTCCTTTGATGTCAGAGCTCAGAGTGTCATGAGACACTGCACTCCTAGAAAAATAACAGGGCTAGTTGAGCAGGTCATGTTTTTCAAGAGTGCGATGTGCTGTGCAGCAGTGTGAACAACTCACATGAAGATGGAAGCCTGTCACCCTGCAGGAGCTACTGGGGAAGGCACAGCTTGGAGTGCATGGTGGCAGTATTACAAAGCAATCTCATTAATTGGTTCCTTCCTTTCAATATGTCCTTTCACAGTAAATTGTCACCTTTGTGGTGCTGGTTTTGGGACTAGACTTGTGCTAATAGCTTCTCTATCATATTTATACATAATGGAGCAGTTTGCATGACAGAAATGTCTTGCGAGGACATGTGCTTTCTCAAATATACCCAAATGGGAACTGAGCTTACTAAAATTTAGAGCACTCACAGATGAGAAACTAGATCTCAAAGAAAGGCTGTAATTAAGCTTTATAACTGAGCGTTTTTATGAGTTTTCCATATGCAAACTTTTTTTTCTTTTTTCGTTTTTTTATTTTACAAGATATTGTTGGCAACATTTAATCATATAAATGTATTGCATGTACTGTGAAATCATATATCTATTCCACTGATTACATTAGCAGTGATCATTTGTTGTTCTTGCATCCTAAAGATACTACATGAAATTAATTACTTTTCATAGAGTCATAGAATAGTTAGGGTTGGGAAGGACTGTAAGATTATCTAGTTCCAACCCCCCTGCCATGGGCAGGGACACCTTACACTAAACCATCTCACCCGAGGCTCTGTCCAGCCTGGCCTTGAACACCGCCAGGGATGGAGCATTCACAACTTCCCTGGGCAACCCATTCCAGTGCCTCACCACTCTCACAGGAAAGAACTTCCTCCTTATATCCAACCTAAACTTTCCCTGTTTAAGTTTGAACCCGTTACCCCTTGTCCTGTCACTACAGTCCCTAATGAAGAGTCCCTCCCCAGCATCCCTATAGGCCCCCTTCAGGTACTGGAAGGCTGCTGTGAGGTCTCCACACACCCTTCTCTTCTCCAGGCTCAACAGTCCCAACTTTCTCAGCCTAGCTTCATACGGGAGGTGCTCCAGTCCCCTGATCATCCTCGTGGCCCTCCTCTGGACTTGTTCCAGCAGTTCCATGTCCTTTTTATGTTGAGGACACCAGAACTGCACACAGTACTCCAAGTGGGGTCTCACAAGAGCAGAGTAGAGGGGCAGGATCACCTCCTTTGACCTGCTGGTCACTCATTTTGATGCAGCCCAGGATACGGTTGGCTTTCTGGGCTGCGAGCGTACACTGAAGCCAGCTCATGTTCATTTTCTCATTAACCAGCACCCCCAAGTCCTTCTCCGCAGGGCTGCTCTGAATCTCTTCTTTGCCCAGTCTGTAGCTATGCCTGGGATTGCTCTGACCCAGGTGTAGGACCTTGCACTTGTCATGGTTGAACTTCATAAGGTTGGCATCAGCCCACCTCACAAGCATGTCGGGTCCCTTTGGATGGCATTCCTTCCCTCCAGCATATTAACCGAACCACACAGCTTGGTGTCATCGGTAAACTTGCTGAGGGCGCACTCAATCCCACTGTCCATGTCAGCAACAAAGATGTTGAACAAGACCGGTCCCAACACCGATCCCTGAGGGACACCACTCGTTACTGGTCTCCAGCCTGACATTGAGCCATTGACCACAACTACTTGCTTGTGGCCGTCCAGCCAGTTCTTTATCCACCGAGTGGTCCATCCATCAAATTGATGTCTCTCCAATTTAGAGACAAGGATGTCATGTGGGACAGTGTCGAACACTTTGCAGAAGTCCAGGTAGATGACGTCAACTGCTCTACCCCTGTCCATCAGTTCCATAGCCCCATCACAGAAGGCCACCCAATTGGTCAGGCAGGATTTCGCCTTACTGAAGCCATGCTGGCTGTCACCAAGCACCTTGTTGTTTTTCATGTGCCTTAGCATGCCTTCCAGGAGAATGTGCTCCAAGAATACTCAATGGTGTCTTGTGTACCCAAAGATTTTAAAACAAGCAAACAAAAAATAACAAACAAAAACTAGACAAACCATGATACGTAGAAAAGAACCAGTAATGAAGCATGAAGACTTTTTGGGTGCAGCATTGTAGCTGCTTTATTGTGGACAGAAGTGTTCTTCTGCCTTTTAAAAGATGAACAGTACAACTCATTCTCCAGACTAATCAAATGTCCTCTTGGAGTACAGATCTTAGATCAACCTTATTGCTGTCCCCTGGCTGGTTTTTTTTTGGGGGGGAGGGGAGGGAAAAGGAAGGTGATAAATCTTTCTTAAATTGCGGTGTGCAAAGGTGGGTTGAGCATTACTGTCCAGGACCTCTCCACTGCCCATTAGAAAAGAAGTAGTTACTGATTATGCTTTTCATTTCTGTAAGTTAAGACATTAAGTCAAGGACTTTTCAGCTTCTCCTGCTGCCCTGTCAGTGAGGGGGCTGGGGGCTGCACAAAAAACTGGGATGGGACTCAGCCAAGACAACTGACCCAAACATAGATAATACTATCATACAGGGTATAGCAGGCATGCCTGAAAATGCAAAATGTTGTTCACATCAGGCAAAACACTTGGTCTTAGCATCCTGAAATTCTAAGCATTAAAGAAAATGTGACAGGGCAGAGATCATCCTCCTGTACTTTGCACTGGTGAGGCTGCACCTCGAATCCTGTGTTCAGTTCTAAGCCCCTCACTGCAAGAAAGACATTGAGGTGCTGGAGCGGGTCCAGATAAAGGCAAAGAAGCTGGTGGAGACTCTGGAGCACAAGTCTTATGAGGAACAACTGAGGGGACTGGGGGTATTCAGTCTGGAGAAGAGAAGGCTCAGGGGGACCTTACTGATCTCTACAACTGCCTGAAAGGAGGTTGTAGTGAGGTGGGGGTCAGTCTCTTCTCCCAGGTAACAAGTGATAGAACAAGAGGTAACGGTCTCAAGTTGCTCCAGGGGAGGTTTAGATTTCTATATTAGCAAAAATTTCTTCACAGAGAGGGTGCTCAGGCATTGGAACAGGGTGCCCAGGAAAGTGGTGGAATCAGTCCCTGGAAGCGTTCAAAGTTATGTACAGATGAGGCCCTCAGTGACAAGCTTTGGTGGTAGTCTTGGCAGTACTGGGGTAATGGTTGTACTTGATAATCTTAAAAGTCTCTTTCAATCAAACGGATGTGATTCTATTCTAAACTGGCTGAAGGGATATTTCATACCATATGATGTCATGCTGAACAATAAAACTAGGGGGAGTTTGCCAGGGGGGCAGCAGCCTGCTGCTCAGGGACTGGCTGGCCATTGGTAAGTGTGTGGTGAGCAATTGCATTGTGCATCACTTGTTTTGTATATTTTTTAGTTGCTACTATTTTCCCTTTCTTTTCTGTTCTATTAAACTGTCTTTATCTCAACACATGACTTTTACCTTTTTTCCAGTTCTCTCCCTCATCCCACTAGGTGTGGGGGGCGTATGTGTGTGTGTGAGCAAAGAGCTGTGTGATGTAAAGATGCCTCTCAGGTTGAACCACAACAAATTCAGATTATAAGTAAAGCATGAGGGACTTTTTATCTTAAACAGATATTTTTATAGAATTTATATAGAATTAACAAGACATGTATCTTCATTTCACACATTTTCTGAGAATTAATTTATCAAAATTGTATTTTTTTCTGAGTGATAGATGTCTGAGAATATTTCCTAATTCAAGGGATAATTTTATTCCTGAGCCTTCAAGGCCGTAGCTCTGAAGCTGAAGTTTTCATAATTACTCATTTCCTAGAATGTGGATAATTATGCTGCTTATATGTTCTGCCCTTAACTTTAAACTTTTTTGTAGATTCTCTGATTTAGAAAGTCTCACCAAATGTAACTCATTTGCTCCATAGGACAGAGCCCAAAATCTTCATGAGAGAAGGACAAGTACAACCACCCTGACAGTAGATGTGCTTGATGGGGATGACTTGGGCCCAATGTTTCTTCCTTGTGTCTTGGTGAACAATACTCGTGACTGTAGACCTCTCACCTATCAAGCAAGCTTGCCAGAACTGACTGATCCTGTAAGTCCTCTTGATCTTTTGCAAGTTTTATATGTTTGTTTTGCAAGCATCTGCCTTTTTTCTTTTTTCCTGTGAATGCAGTTGAGAACTGTAACTAGAAAGGTCATGTATTCTTTATGCCATATGTTTTATATGCTAAATAAAAGAAAACCAAGATAGATGTAGGAATTGGTGTTGAAATTCTAGCTTTGATAAAATGGCAGACTGCTTGTTCACTAAAATGGCTGAGTCTTACTGTAATTTGATAACTTTGGAATTGCTTTTCCTGATCAGACCACGTTTTGCTCTCAAAATACCCTGAAGAACGCTTTTTGAGAAAGGACTTGACATGTTATTCCATTCAGGATTGTATAGACCTTAGGAGAACAGGGTTGTTGTTTTTTTTTTTTTTTTTTTTTGAAAGAGAAAGCATTAGTTACTACTCCCTGAAAAAATTGTTTGTGACTATTATTGCATTTCAGTCAAGAGGCACTAAAGAGCAATGTATGTTTATTCCATGTAGATGCTTGCATTAAGTATGTTGTTTAACACATCAGTTACGATAAGGACAAAGATCAGTATAAGGCCCATTTCGTGCTGAAACATACACAGTGACTCACAAAAGGAGGAGGTGAGAGCTTTATCATTTCCTGGTGCAAAATGGTGTCAGTTCCTCTTCCTTACAGGAGAGATGCTACTTGGTATAATGGGGAGGTGCATCTCTGTGGTGGCTGAAACCAAAATATTAATTTCTTAATTGATATTGATATATGACTTTATATATCAATATATATTTGAGAATATAAAAAGGAAGAACCAAATGAAACACTTGGTATTACCACACCTGGTTAGCATTGACATTAAGAGAATATTAAGGTTAAGTATTGACATTAAGATCATGATTTCTGTTGCTTATTGCAAGACATGTTCTTTGTCCTGCTTTCTCTGACCAGGAGATGGGGAAGGTTGAGGCTGTATGTTCTGAGAGAGAACTGCAAGTTTTCTGCCTTGTCTTGCCATCCTGTGCCTTGCAGTATTTTCTCATTCCACACGTTGTGTTGTCCTTTGTTGCTCAGTGGTGCTGCTGAAAATATGCTTGAGCTGGGTCACCAAGCACTGCCATCACCCTGCTTGGTTGACTCAGGTGATGCTTTTAATGAGTTTCAAAATCTCTCACAGTGCTTTATCCATTTTAGGTCTAGTGGAAATTGGTTCTAATATACATCAGTCGATTGTTTCGTCCTGCACAGGTCTGGTTTAATAACCAGTGAAATCTCAAAGAGGTGGGACAGGCCTTATTGTAATTAAGATAAGTGTATTGTATGTATTCTGGGTAAGGGAGAGCTAGAACAAATTTTAGGGAGGTGGTGTAAGTCCATCTGGACCCCTTGGCAAACTTCTGGTGGAAGATTGGGTCTTACATATACCTTCAAAGGAGATTCTCTGCCGGAGAATGCAGCCTGATGATTGCAGTTGTGGCAAGACTGGACACTTGATATTCAGCCTGTAAGAGAAGCAAATTGGTTGTGAAAGGAAAGGGGAGAGATGTTTCATATTTAACCTTGCCATATTGATTTACACTTTTTTTTTCTTTCTTTTTTTATTATTTTCCCCTCTTCCTCTTCCTTCTACACCTTGATATTTGATAGCCCTTTGTAACTCTGTTGTCTATTTTCGACTTCAAATAAATCCTTTTACTTAAAATTCTACATTAAATTTGTTTGGGCCTAGTGTCATTTGAAGGAGAGTGGGCAACCACAAGTTACTTTTCAGCTGAGTGTGCAGCATGGTAATAGAGCATGACCCCACTTTATCTGCACAGATCTGATACAGTTCCCAATACACAGGCAGGTGAGCCAGAAATTATTAATAACCGGTTTCGTCATTACTTTGTTTTTTATTTGGTCATCTTAATATATAACGAAAATAATTCAATTTTCCTGATAGAGCTGTCAAAGATTAAAAGAAGCCAGCGCTGTCTCCACTCCTGCTTTAGTTTGCTGCACTGAAAGAGAAAACAGTGTCTGCCAAAGAAGGTGTCTAGGGTGGGAAAAATCTGTGATTTAGGTGCTGAGTTGCAAAATGTATTCATTTAACTTCATAATCTACAATCTGTTCAGATATTGAGGGTTTTTCTTTGCTTTTTGTCTGTTTTGCATCAAACTGCACCTTAAGAAATCTGATCTATGAAATGAGAAACTGGTTCTGTTGATGAACTACCAGCTATTTGCTGTTTATCTGTTCGTAGCACTGTAGCAGTTTTGATAAAAGTAAGTGGAAGAAGGATGTTTGAACTCAAAGTTTTACCTTGGTATCTCAGATATTTACTTGACTTCTAAATGGTAATTCCGTTAGAAGATATGGATGGTACCTAAAAAGATCGAGCTAGTAATTTTATGTATTACGTTTCTTTCTGCAATCAGCACTGTGATAAAGTGCAGAGAAGCCTGAGCTGTCTGGAATAGCCAGGGGCTAGCAGTGGACTCCTGTGATGTGCTAATCTGTTAATGCAGCCTGGGCAGAGAACCTCACTCAGAGATAGGTTGCAGACTTCTGCATGATGTGAAACCATTGAATTGCATCACATAGACAAGACCCATCTGAGTCTGTAAAGCTGTAAGAATTGTAGTACAATCTCAAATTATATAGAAGCTCATAGTAACCAATATACTCCTCAGAATGAGTTATCTGAAGTTACTTGAACTAGTTAGTTGGGGTTTTTCTAAAGATCAAAATTTACTACGCTGCAGGTGTTGAACCTCCAGTGTGTATGTAGCAAGTAGAACAGAATGCTCTTTGCTGGTTTTGATCGGTTTCTTTGATTGTTTTGTGTTTATTTTTTTAATGGCAGCCACTCTAGGTTAAGGTACTATTTTTAGTCCAACATTTATTTTTATTTGCTTTTCCAGTTTTCAATGAACATGAGACAGAATATTAATAAATATAGGACAAAGTTGAAGTATCAGTTATTTGGAAGCAGTGGCTTGAAAAAGTAGTTACTTTACAGGGCAAAATGTATACTCTGCTCGCCGTTAAAGCAAAGCATTTAATGTAACTGGCAAGTATAATATTTTTGTTTCATCTTGCACAATTAGCTGGCCATGAATTTGCTAAGGTAAAAATCGTATTTCTTTTCCAAGCTTCTTTCACTTAAATGCACTAAGGCAGTTGGATACATTGGGAATGAAGAATCTGTATGGCATGTGTTTTGTTTACAGTCTTTAAAGGGCAGAGGTTGAAGAGGCCAGTGAAATTAACGGATCTCTTTGTTACCAGAGAAGCAATTTATTTTCCTGAAGAACAATACCAAGGTTTATACTATGCCTTCTGAGAGTTGTTCTGACTCATGGCAGTATTAATAATATTAAATCAGCTCCAGCCTGGGCAGAGTGTTGTATAATTAGAATTTATACACTTGTAAAAACCTCTTTTGCATTTCTGCCATTTGTACAAACAGTGTAAATTCTCCCAAAACTGCAGATCTTCCAAGCAGAGCTGAAGGTTATCTGATAGTCCTCTCTGGGTGTGCATATAGAATGAAATGATGTGATAGTACCTTCTCAGTTAGCTGGGTGCTGCCTGCAACTGACTGAGTTTTGCCCCAAGATGTGATGTTCTTCATTGGTGATTGCCTGGTTTCACAAGTGTCACTTTTGCAGTGTCACCAATGAGCTACTGTAATTAATTGCTATGATGGCAACTAATTAATTAGTTCTAGGAGCACAGCTAAGATCATAGAAACATTAGTGTCTCTGATATCAAATGCATGTGAGGTGCTCTTGCAACTTAGTAGAAGACACAGAAAATCATAGTTCAGAGTAAACAAACTTTGGGTGTTTTTGTAGCACATTAGTTCTTCTGAATGCTTGATCCTGTGTGTGCCAGGTTCAGCCGTAGCAGTCCTTTTTCTCCTTCTTAGTAGCTGGCGCAGTGCTGTGTTTTTGACTTTCGGTCTGGGAACAGCTCTGATAACACCGATGTTTTTAGTTGCTGCTCACTAGTGTTTACTCTGACCAAGGACTTTCTGAGTCTCATGCTCTGCCAGGGAGGAGGGGAAGCTGGGAGGAAGCAGAGACAGGACATCAGGCCCAAAGTAGCCAAAGAGATATTCTGTAACACAGCACGTCATGCCCACTATGTAAACTGGGGGCAGTTACCCAGAAGCCCCAGATCACTGCTCAGGTCAGGCTGGGTATCAGTTGGCGGGTGGTGAGCGGTTGTATTCTCTTCCCTTGTTATTTCCCTTACCATTATTATCATTGGCGGTAGCAGCAGTGATTTGTATTATACCTTAGTTACTGGACTGTTCTTATCTCAACCCATGGGAGTTACATTCTTTTGATTCTCCTCCCCATCCTTCTGGGAGTGGGGGAGCAAGCGGGGAGAGTGAGCGAGCAGCTGCATGGTTCTAGGTTGCTGGCTGGGCTTAAACCGCGACACTGTGGTAGATGAGTGGCTCTACTGAAGCCCAGACAAAACTAAGTTAACAGTTTGTAATCCACACCTTAGGTTATATATTGCTTCTCTGGGCAGTAATTTACTTGTGAAGTGCTACCTGTTGAGTCTGATTCAGTGTCTATGACAGTGATAGAGTAAGTTGCTTTTCAAGTTCCTAGACCAAGAGGGAAAGAAATAAATCTACTGAGTTTTGAGTCCTCTAATAATCATTGCAAAATTTATCTGCAAAAAGACACCAAAGCCCACTATAAGACAGAATTCAAAGTCATAAAAGACATAAAGACACTGAAGAGCAGGGAGCACCCTTAGAATCCTTCAAGCTTGGATTAGCAAGAAGGACCTCTTTAGTTAGATTAGTTTTGCTTCAGGGAAAGAAAACTGAACTTTTAAGAGGTAGAATTGTAATCCTGCAGGGTAAAAGCCCTGCTTGAGCAGTGGGGGAGTGAGTCCTCCCTGAAGAGCACCGCACACATCCTGTAACATGGTTTTGAAACTGTGGAAACTGCAGACTTTTGATGCTAAGATGAAATGAACAGTGTTGCTCTACTGTCACAGAAATCAAGAGTTACAGTATTTTTAATTGCAAATTTTAGATTATTCTATATTTAATACTGAGCACAGTCTTTTCTGAACACTTAACTTTTTTTAACTTTTTTTTTTTTTCCCTAACATTGAGGAAGGTTTTGAATACTTCATGCAGGGGACAAAAAGAGTTTATTGATTTTTCATATATGGAAAGCATTATCAACCACCATGATATTAAGAATTGTGGCTTAGATAGCCACAATAGATAGGCGTTGTTAGAGGTCCCTGGAGACCCTGCATAGGGAGTCGATGAAAGGCTTCTTTTGGAAAAGACTCTACATGGACAATGGAGATGAAGATGACCAGACCACCAGCTCCACGTGTTGAGCCATTCCACAGTTTGGGAAGGGAAAGGCCCATCCTTCTTATGAAGCAGCATCAGTTTCTTCTGGGCTCGGACTACAGTGTTCCCCAGCATCCTTTCCAGCTCTCGAGCAGTCGGCTCCTAGTCTCCCAGCCCCACAATCATGATGCAGTCCGCCTGCCAGATGCAGCGCTGGGTCCAGGGCATGAGAGTGCTGTCTGTCTGGTAGAGCACAATGCGGTTGATGTCCTGTTGTCCTAACCAGCTGTTTAGTCTGTATTCATGGATACTGTCCTGCGCAGCAGCACCAAGTCGCTGTAAATGCATCAAATCCTCAGGGTATCTTGTCAGGAAGTGCATCTTACTCGTAATCCAGAATTGCTTGTAGAGTTCGCAGTTAGTGGTGAAAATGTGTTTTGTATCAGACTGATAGTTACGTCAAAAATGACAAAAAACTCACATTTTATCTTTTCATTTCTTGCTGAAACTCTAATGGCAATCACAACAGGTTTTCTCCAAGCTATTTCACATTCCCCTGCAGCATTCTAGCTCAGCATCATAAAGTGATGTCCTGTAACTGGCTGCAGTAAAATAACTTTCATACCACATTCTCTGGTGTATTGCTGTTTAGCAGTTCTTTGCATTTATTGTTTTGAGTATTGGGGACTGACCCTTTATGGTACCTTTTGGGCACCATCACCTGTTGCAGAAGGGAGACTGTGAGATGCAGAGTAAATGGGTTATTCTGTGTGTGTGAGGAATGGAAATGCTGTAGGAGGGAACCAGCAGCACAGGAAATACTAGTTTTATTGTGATGGAGAATTAAAAAGGAATTTGGTGGAGGACTGAAGTAATTGGATCAGTGGGTGGGGCTGGTTTGGAAAACACAGGATACTTCATTAGTTACTAGGTTTTATCAGCTGTATACAAGTCAGTTCTGTGCTTTATAGCTAATCAACATTGCAGAGGATGTGCTGGTTTTTCATTACCTGTGGGCTTGAGGATTACAAGCACTAAACAATTCTTTCTGACATAATTTCATTGCGCCTCCATGCTATCTGACAGTACAGATCCCAATTCCTTCCGAACATAAATCCTCATGGAAATTTTCTCATAGATAAATGTTAATATAAAACTTGCTGCAAAATAAGTAAAATCTGAAACTTCTGGAAACAGCATCTCCCCATTTTAGCTATAACAGCACTTATTAGTCAAGGATAGTAATCAAAATGTTCTGGGATTTTTTTTTAGTGGTTTTTATGTATGTTGTGGGAAATACATATCCACAAAAGACACTTTATCCAGGCATCTACCGTGCAAGCTAAAACCAAATAACCTTTATTGAGGTTTAAGAGGAACTTGCCAAGCGTCCATACAGATGCTTTTACAGATGCTAAGTAAGATTTTTGTGGCATTTTTGTGATTAAATCAACTTCAGTGAAACCTTCCAACATACAAGGAAGCTTCCTCTTTCACCTGTGGGAAGAGCAAAATCCCATAGAATAGCAGAAATACCTCTGATGAAAGTGGTTTCTTTCTTGCTTTTTCTTATAAGCATGACTGCTTAAAGTCAAATGTGCATAGAGGTGAATTAACCACTACTAACAGTCAAGCTGGTTAGATATGATATATTTAAAAATTAAGATATTCATGGGCAATTTAGGAAGTTGTTAGTTTCTGAAACTAACATATCTCAATATGTCTTTTCTTTCTTTGCTTTATTTTTATTAAGATTTGGAATCTTCTACTGGAGCCTTTGGTTACTCTGTCTAGTATAGTTTTATGAGTGCTGCCTGTGATTTAGTTGCATCAAACATCAGGAAATTATTTGAGATTTAATGTGTTTTTAATTATTCCTTTCTCAGCAAAATAGGTGCTGTCCAATTTTGGAGACTGATGCTAAATGCTCTTGTAGGGGATGGTATTTATGCTTCATCCTGGAATTAGACCATGATTGAGCACAATTATGTCTGCTGGCATAATTGAATGCTTAAAGTGTGGATTGTATTTGTGGCTTCCTGAGAAAACAGAGCTTTCATCATTAGGAGAACTACGTGCTTCTCTTTATGCAAATATTTTCAGTAGGGAAAGAAGTGACTGCATTTTGACTAGGCAGAGTCTAGCTCTGCAATGGTACCTGACTTTGAGACTCATGTTGAAATTGGAAGTATGCTGGCACGCTCTAGGAAGTAGGCTGGCTGTTTATAGAGACACTTTGTGATGCGTAACCTAGTACATTTGTTCTGTGTCTCTCTCGTGTAGAAGTTTTTGTTGTTTCCCCCACCCCACCCCATCTGTTTCTTTATCCCTTCTGTCCTGGGTTCAGCAGCAGCACTCATTTTTCTCCTTCTTAGTAGCTGGTGCAGCGCTGTGGTTTTGACTTTTGGCCTGGGAACAGAGCAGATAACACTGATGTTTTTAGTTACTGCTCAAATATTTAGGCTGACCAAGGACTTTCTGAGCCTCATGCTCTGCCAGGGAGGAGGGGAAGCTGGGAAGAAGCAGAGACAGGACACCTGACCCAAACTGACCAAAGAGGTATTCCATACCACAGCATGTCATGCCCAGGATGGTAGCTGAGAGTTACCTGGAAGGGCTAGGGCACTGCGGGGTTGGATGAGGTATCGGTCAGTGCTTGGTCAGATGGGGAGAGTTACCGGTCGGCTGGTGGTGAGGTGTTGTATTCTCGTTCCTTGTTATTTCCCTTATCATTATTATTATTGGTGGTAGCAGTAGTGATTTGTGTTATACCTTAATTACTAAACTGTTCTTAGTCTCAGCAACCTGTGGGAGTTGCATTCTTTTCAGTTCTCCTCTCCATTTCTCTGGGAGTAGGGGGAGGGCAAGAAGGGGGGGAGTGAGAGAGTGACTGTGTGATTTATGGCTGACTTTGTTTAAACCATGACACCTTCCCACTTAAAAAACTGATCTTAGCGTTGATTTCAGATATGTGTTTCTCAGGAATAAATACAAGGGAATGCAACAAATTCCTTATTAACTGTTCTGTGTTTATCTTTGACTTTAATTACATTTCTGTTGCCTGAGGATCCCTCTTACATTTACCAATGATAAACCCATGTGTTCTTTCTATCGCTTGGTTTCAGGTCTTAAATATGCTTTTTTTTTAAATGAATGTTTAGTTGAGAAGATCAACAGCTATTATTTCAGAGTTTCTATACTGTCAATAAATAAATGACTAAGGGTAAAAGCTTTTATTTTGTTTATCATTTCTGTAGCCATTCTCTAACAAATGTAGTAGCTCCAGAACACAGAAAATCAGGCCTCTCATACATTGTAGTCTAGGCTGTTAACTTTTTTGGTTTTGAGTGTAGACGTATGTTGTCCAGCTTTCTGTATAAACTCATATTCTGTTGGAACGATGGCACTGCACGGCACAAGCAATCCAGGAGGTTCCTCGATTGTGTGGAAGACAACTTCCTTCTGCAAGTAATAGAGGAGCCGACAAGGAGAGGTGCCATGCTTGACCTTGTGCTCACCAACAGTGAGCCGGCAGTGTGCACTCGCAGCCCAGAAAGCCAACCGTATCCTGGGCTGCATTAAAAGGAGTGTGACCAGCAGGTCGAAAGAGGTGATCATGCCCCTCTACTCTGCTCTTGTGAGACCTCACCTGAAGTATTGTGTGCAGTTCTGGTGTCCTCAACATAAAAAGTACATGGAACTGCTGGAACAAGTCCAGAGGAGGGCCATGAGGATGATCAGGGGACTGGAGCACCTCCCGTGTGAAGATAGTCTGAGGAAGCTGGGACTGTTCAGCCTGGAGAAGAGAAGGCTGCGTGGGGACCTAATAGCAGCCTTCCAGTATCTGAAGGGGGCCTATAGGGATGCTGAGGAGGGACTCTTCATCAGGGACTGTAGTGACAGGACAAGGGGTAATGGGTTCAAACGTAAACAGGGGAAATTTAGGTTGGAAATAAGGAGGAAATTCTTACCTGTTAGGGTGGTGAGATACTGGAATGGGTTGCCCAGGGAAGTTGTGAGTGCTCCATCCCTGGTGGTGTTCAAGGCCAGGTTGGATGAAGCCTTGTGTGGAATGGTTTAGTGTGAGGTGTCCCTGCCCATGGCAGGAGGGTTGGAACTAGATGATCTTGAGGTCCTTTCCAACCCTAACTATTCTATGATTCTTTGATTCTATGTGGTGTCAACTGTTGGGCTGTAAGATGAATGAGTTCCTGTGTATTTACTAAACTATTTGGTAGACAGGGCAATGGTGTCATTTCAGCCATACTACAAGAACTAACCAGAGAAGTGCTTTAAAAATCGTGGTTGTATCTATACATTCTTGGGTTGTTGCTTGTTCAGTAAATTAGAAGGGAGTCTCTCTAATGTCTGAGGCTTTGAATACTCCTTTTGACACTGGCCGAAAGATGAGCAAATTGACCCATTTTCAGATATTAATTTTTCATTAGCAATTTAAGTAAAACCTGAAACTCAGATTAGGAAAAGGAAAATGAAGATTGATTTTCATGATATGTATGCAGTTATGTCAATGTATTTTCTGTTTAAAAAGGTGAATTGTTGTGGCCAAGTTATTTGCAGTATAGCTGAGAAGCAGACAGCAATTTTTCTAATAAAATTTAAACATAGATGCATGATGAACTTATAGACAATCTTGAATTGCTTTGGAAGCTGGAAAACAATTCAAAAGTGATAAAAAAATCCCTTCTTGGATTCAGTTCCCTTCTTAAAGTTTAAGGATAAACTCGTTGGTTGTTTTGGGGTTTTGTTGGTTTTTTGCTGTTTTTTTTTTTGGGGGGGGGAGAGGGGTGTACCTTTTTTTCTTTAGTTGCAGCCATACAGAGGTCATCAGATTGATATTAAGTTCAAGATAATGGACAATGTTAAACAAGCAGTATCATTCACAGTAGATTTAGTAGTGTAGGCTTTTTTATAACCTCACTTGGTGATTTTGAATTAACGGTATGGAAATGACTCTTCCAGCAAAGTCGAATGGGCTGCTTTGATAAGCTATTGATTATCCACTAGTGCATGATAAGGAGTCATAAAAGGTGTTTTAAGGCTTCTGTTATGACTTTCCCTATCTTTTCCATTTTTGTGATTGATTGGCTGTCTCCCATATGCAATGTCTTGATAAGCAGAGCCTTTTTTAAAAAAAGAAATGTCACCGAAAAGTACTGAAGCATGAAAAGGTTGAAATTACAAAGATATGATGTTTCAGGTAATTAATTTTTATGTATTTGGGAGTGTACCAAGACAGTATGGCTAACTAAAAATAATTATCAGTAAATTCTCAGTAATTTTAATATGTTAATACATGAACCTAAGAATTGTTTTTATGTAATCTCTCTTAGCAGGCAAGCAAGCACTTCACTTGCTTGATGTATTGAACAGGTGGGACAGTCACTGTTTAATATCTAAGATTTTAAATATAGCTGTAAATAAAGGAGAAGTTGACTGCTTTTCAGTTCAAGAACAGACAAAACTGTGCTTTTCAATTATAAAATGTAATGAATATTTATAGAAACCAGATGTTTCAATTATTGAAAACACTCTTTCTGGTTGAGAAAATTATAGCAAGGCTGCAGAAGAAGTGAATATAGTCTGAGAGATACTTTCCTGCTGGTGATTTTAGCCAAGTTGCATTTCAGAAACAGAGATTGTATCTCTGGGTAGGAATCAAGTGAATAAAGTCACAGTTTGCTTTGAGTACAGGAAACTTGCTATAAGTGTGGGATTGCTATGGTGAAGACCTTGCCTTGTGGATGCGCTACATAGCACAAAAGGCAGGGAGAATAGTGGATTTTCTTGAAAGACAGAACAGGAAAACACAGACATTTTTAGTAATGTGAAAATAATTCATTGAGCATAATTTATATGCTTTAGATTCTCACTAATACTAATCTTTCTTAAAATGGACAAATGGAGGTTTTAAGGGAAAAAGGATCAAGCTTGACTGAAAACTAAAATGTTTTGGATGATACATACTCAAAAACTGAACTAAGAAAAGAAAAACATAATTGTCAATCATCTTTGAAGGTTGTGTTTGGGTTGAGAGAAACAGATTTGGTTTATTGCTAGAACTGTGTTGTCAAGTGGCCCATGATACAGACTGGCTATGTGGCTGCCTTGCCTTGGAAGGAGGAGCAAGGACACTGGTAGTTCACCAGAGATCCAGTCTATCTGGGTATTTGGCTGATGGTGGCATTTTCTAGGTATTTATCAAGTTGTAAATTGAAATTTTAGAGACTTCATATCAGATCTGATTCCTTTAGTTATCAAGAGTAAGAGGGGAATAAACTGGTAAAAATGACTGATTTTATCATTTACACAATTTTCTTTTTTTTCTTTTTCTCCAAAAACTGAAATGTTCCATTAATTGCTTGATATTTATCATCATGGATAGTAACTTATTGGGACTGCTAATAGGAAAATACTGAATTCTTATAGCTTTGTCAGAAGCTAAGAAGAAAAAGGGTCCTAATTTTGCTTGGAAGAAGTAACTGGAGCTGTAATTAGAAATCGTTTGCTTTCAGAAATGAAGACAATCTGCTTTGGTTCAAACTTTAGTCTGTCACATCAGCCACATAAGTCAAATGCACAAAATGTTCGACACAGGTCTCCAGGATGCCTGTTTGGGTTTAATGTGTGCAGTAATACAGGTTCAGTAGCATAAACCCACCTTCTTGTTGTGTGGCAGAACTGATGCCAAAAATCTTTTGAATTAATGAAATACAAAAAGTGCCAAACACCTTGCTGAAGAGATCTTGCTGCTTCATCCTATTGTATTATTTGTTCATTCTCTGGTTTTCACTTTAAAGTTAGTTTAAAAGAACAACAGCAGCCTCAGAGCAAAGATTTATTCATGATGTGTGAGATCACAAAGCTTACAAAAATAATTACAGGAGGACAGTAGGAAAGTATGATTCATCACTTTTACAAGGTATTTCACAACCAGGGATTTGAAACTGTCTTGCTTTCTGTAAGGCCATTAAAGAATTTTGAATATGAAATGGTAGAACCTTTCACTCCTCGAAAACTAGAGCTTCAGGAGAGGAAAGAGTGCCTGAGAAAGTAACATCTCTGTCTCATTCTGAGCTCTGGTCTGCATCTTGAACATGCAATCGACTACTTATGTGATTTAATTGCTGTCTTGGATATTTGCCATGACAAAACAGCCACTTTCAGACTATGCACTTCTTTTTTCTGTTTCATAGAACTGTGTTTGTTACATCCTAAAGTGTAGCTGTTGTCAAAGAGGAAGCATATGTATTAATTTATTTGATCCTTAAATGTCATTTAGAAGCATCTAATGGTTTTAAATGTTGACATTTAGACAAAATAATTTTTCAGCGATTCTGTATCAATAAACTTCATTTCAGAAGAATTCTCATCTATGTTGTAACACTGATCCTTGTAGAGATAATTATAATTTCAATAACTAGGCTATCCCATTAAACTATAAACTAGCTGTTCACTAAGGGTCACAAAGAAAGATTTCTCTTTTCAGCTCGTCACAATGCAAAGGGTCCAGATTATAATAGCTCTTCAATTAATCAAATAGTGATTCATGTGCAAGTACACTTGCAAGTTATGGGAGATTGAGTAGTAGAAGGAGTTTATTCTCTGAGGCAGGAGTGCTAACCCTTGGAGTCGCTCTGAGTGCTGCTTCCCCTTTCATGGTATGGCTCTTGATTAGCAATGTAGCTGTGGCAACTCAGAGCTCACCTTGGACTGCATCACCTGTTGGTTTTTTTTCAGTTGTCGCTGGTCTTCTAAGGATAACTTAGGAGTCCCCTTGGTCCACTGCACTCTTATGATACAGATGTGCTCTTGTTCCACTTTTTGTTCTTGTGTTCCCAAGGCAGTGTTTGCCCTTAAGGGGTCAGCAGCCCTCCCAGCTGTGCCATCCATCTTGATGGAGCACCCACAGTGGAGCTGCTTCATCACATTGGGGCAGGAGCTGCCAAAGGAGCCCAGCAGCTTAGTTTTTTTTTCCCATTGTCCTGGCCCCCTGTCTAAAATGTGAAGAAGCCAGAAAGAAGAATGCCTTGTGCCATGCTAAATAGCATTTCCCTGCCTCCAGCTGTGGGCTGCACAAGGCAGTGTAGAGTAGGGAAGGGGCAGGAATACATTTCTGTAGAAAACCTTGCTTAAAATCCTAGCAGTCTTTCCTCTAGAGCATAAGAAAATTAATGGTGAACTGCAACGCCCTCTTCTGAAAAAAGAAAATGTGCTTAGTTTGCATTTGGCTCTGCATCAATACCTCTGTCAACTACAGCAGTGCTGAAGTTTAAAGCAGCTCATATTTCTAGGCAGGTAGCAATTAGCTTTGTAAACAATTCCTGCTTTTTGCTCTGGAAGAGTGTTGGGATTAGAGAAGAAAAACATTTAAACATAAAATTTTCACTATAATGTAAAAAGATGTGAGGACAAGTTTAAACATAAAGTATGTGAGCATTGCAGGTTGTATGTGTACGTGTACACATATATCTCTACACAAATGCACAAATATGTTGAAAATGCACCTAGTAAAACCATTTTTCCTCTATAACCTTCACTTACATTAATGCCACTGTTAATGTAACCATTAAAGCAGAGTAATAAAGTGGTTATGATAACGGTGATACAGAATTTGTAGCTGGCTCTGAGCACGAAACCTCTGCCTAAAATTTTCTCTTGACAGGAGACTAATGAGAAAAGGACAGTTTGGAGAAAGTCAGGTGTGAGGTAGTTACAGCTGACATTCCCATGCCTAAACTAGGGAAGTGCCCATATAGTTGCAAGCAAAACCAAAAACCCTCCAAAATCTGTAAAGAATATATAAATATTTCTTCTCAAAGCTGACAGTGGTGGACCATAGGGGTATTTTGCTAACCACAGATGTTCAGTTCCTGTATCAGCCTGATGAATGGAAATGCTGCTTGGCTGAAGATTCAGTAATTCCAAAATTTCCTCTCCTTTGAGACTTCTGAACTTGTTTGTCCCTCTAGGTGAGAACTTGGCTCTACCAAAGCACAGTTCAAAGAAATAGGCATGTTTGTCTTGAGTTTTGCAACTTGCATTTCTGCAGCCATTTTCTTGCTTCATTCTGAATCCTGAACAGATAAGAAACCTACTATCAAGGATTTGAAAGATAATCAAGGAGATACACTTCATAGTTTGTATGGAAAAAAAGGGAAATGTCAAAAAAGAAATGTGTTTGTTCTTTAATCACAGTCATCACATTGGAACAAATAGAACCTCCAGATTGAATTCTTGTTTTTTGTTGAATTGCAGAACAGGTTATGCCTGCATGCCGAGGCAGGAGGCCCATTGCATAATGCATTTTGTTTAGTCTCCAGCACAGTTACTCTGTTGGAGACATTTCTTATACAGCATGTCAGATACAGAAAAAACAATTTAGTAAGCACTGTGATCAGATCCCGATGATATTCAGTTCTTTTTTGGACCTGCTGTTCATGGACGACATCACTGATAAAAATAGTCTGTATTTTCCTCTGTTCTCTGATTCATTATGCTATCTTGATGCTCTTTCAAAATATTTTTCCTCCTCAAATCTGGCTTGTTTTTACAAATAAATGAAAGTAATTGTGTGTTTTGACAGCTTACTCTGTTATTAACATGATCTGTCAGGATATTTGAATTTTCCAGTTTTCATTTTAGTAAACTGCATAAACATTGAACACAACATAAAACTAAGAACACAGAAACCATGGACTATATTGAACAACAAAGGTGCTAAAAGCTATTTGACAAGTACAGTGCTGAATTTAGAAAGTTAGGTCCCTTTTTAGTAATCAATCGCATGTCTTAGTTTTCACCATCAGTTAGTAAAACATTTTTTGTACCCCCAGAGAAAATGTGAGAGGTTAGTTCACACACATCAACTGCATAAATTATTCACTGTTCTTTTTTATCAGCTTTTAGAAAGGAAGGTGAACTTCCTAAAGATAAATAGCTAGAATTATTTTAAACTTGTAAATCACCCCCCCTCATTATAATTACTTTCTCCATATATGTATGATTTCATAATACCAGTTTTACTCTCTGCTGTTAATAGCTAGTTGACATTCCCCTAAGGATGGACTGTTATACCATAGTTCCTGTTTTACTAGTGGTATTGAAAAAAATGACCTTTCACCCAAAATACTGAATTTGCTACACTGTGAATCCAGGAATACAGTTCATATTTCATTTACATACCAAGTGTGGACGTTCTACCCTGTCTGGTCGGACTCTACATCATCTGGTGGTAAGAAGTATTATTTTAACAGAGCACAAATCGTCAGATATACATAGTGTTGCAAACCACTAAAAAGTATGGATTAGGTGAGTTGGCTGCAAATCTCTAGAGTTAAGCAATGTAGATTTTAATGGACTTGGTTTCCTCATATAGGCTTGCCCTTACTCAGGGAGCAGTTTCAAGTCAGAACTTTTGCCATATAAATTTGTTTAGCACCTGTGACAGTTTGATCAGAACAATTTTCTGCAGAGGCTTTATTCTCTAGCTTCTTTCAGGTTCACAGTGTGTTTTAAATCTGTGCTTGGGGTTTTCTTCCTGTCTTTCTATATTGGCTTTCAGTTGAGATCTTAGCCAAAAATTCAGGATTCTGTGTTGTGCCAGAGGAGGGTCAGAAGATCCAATTTACCCTATATTTGTATATGTCTTAGTATCATGTTAGCCCTAAAAGAGTAGCATAGGAAATTCTCCTGATGTGACGCACTGCCTCTCCCTGTCTTTCCTCACTGATCAAAGGGAGCATCTCTAGGCACTTGTAGCTATCAAAAGGAAGGCATGAAGAGGGGGAGAATGGTGAGATCTTTTCTAGTCTATTTCTTACTTTTTGGTTTCACTTGTGGTTGGAGAATGTCGTTGAAATATTTTGTGCATTTTATTGACATGTAAGTACTTTATGATAGATTTATGCTCATTAGTGTTTTGTCACAGCCCTTGTACTGGCATAGCATCTGAAGCAGCAGCAAAAGATGTTATTGGAATGGTTTTGCAATTCTTCCTGCTGTTTTAGAACTGTGTGTTGGCAATAGTACATGCATTTCTGCACAGCATGGCTATAACTTAGACAATTTCCAATTTACAGCTTGTATTCTAACCTCACACGTTTCTTCAGGAGAGCACAAAGACAGACAGTGTAACCATAATGATTCTTCAATTCATCTAAAACTTTGTTGGTTTAATATTTTAGAGCTCCCTTTGAAGGGGTTCTGGTTGTCAGCATAGGGTAATTTATGTTGTTTTACTAATATCTATCTACTGAAAAGCTTCTTGCCTTATTTGCATAGGGATGAGAGTTCCACCGCCTTTATCAGTAAATTCATCAGCTAAGCAATGAGCATGATGTGCATTGAAGGCCCCTAGGCTTTGTTTGGAGTCCACTGGCTACAGTTAGAGCTCACTAACTGGGAAGGCTATAAAAATAGTACTTTTCAGGATGTAAAAAGCTAGCGTGAAATATCTTATGTTAACTAATTGTGATATTGACCACCTTGTTCTGAGAAAATAGATGTAGCTGTATTGCTTTATACTGTGAGAGAAACACAAGAAAAGCTGATGGTTAAATGTGATCCACTGTTTTCTTTGGAATATTTTGTGTCACGAAAAGTTATTACTATGAAATACTCTACAGTTCTCAGCACTTCCTAGAAAATAGCATGCTATGCACAAAAAAAAAAGGTAGGAAAAGAAATGAATGTATTGTATGTTCATACAATTTGGGCATTGCAAAGCATTATATGCATCTTCCTTAGTTTTGTTCAGAGCAGTAATAAAGATTACAAATTGTCAAACACAAGAAAAAGCCTGTGTGTTTCAGTGATTTAATCCAGTTTGCTAAACTCTATTTATATATTTTAACCTGTCAGCAGAGGGACAGAGAATCTGAATCTTATTTTCTTGAAAATCATTGAACCACTTAATCAGTGAAGACTTCAATTCCTAGGCTAGAAATTTGGATGATTGTGTGTATTGGGGTGTTGACCGACGACCAGCTAAACATGAGGCATCAGTGTGTCAAGGTAGCCAAGAAGTTCAACAGAATCTTGCCTGTATCAGCAATAGTGCAGCCAGCAGGACCAGGGCAGTGATCATCCCCCTGTACTTGGCACTGGAGAGAACACACCTCGAATCCAGTGTTCGGTTCTGGGCCCCTCACTACAAGAGAGATATTGAATTGCTGGAGTGGGTTCAGAGAAGGGCAACAAAGCTGGGGAAGGGTCTGGAGCACAAGTCTTATGAGGAATGGCTGAAGGAACTGGGGTTGTTTAGTCTGGAGAAGACTCAGGAGGAACCTTATTGCTCTCCACAGCTACCTGAAAGGAGGTTGTAGTGAGGTGGGGGTCGATCTCTTTTCCCAAGTAACAAGTGATAGGACAAGAGGTAATGGTCTCAGGCTGCACCAGGGGAGGTTTAGGCTGAAAATTAGGAAAGATTTCTTTACCAAAAAGGTAGTCAGTTATTGGAACAGGCTGCCCAGGGCAGTGGTGGAATCCCTGTCCCACAGTGTGCAAAAACTGTAGATGAGGCCCCTAGTGACATGGTTTAGTGGTGGACTTGGCAGTCCTGGAGGAATGATTGATTTAATGATCTTAGAGGTCTTTTCCAACCTAGCTGATTCTATGATTCAGGCCCACAGCTTGGGTAAAGTGGGGAGTTCTCGAGCATACAAGTCCCTGGCCTCAATTTTTATAGTTGAACCAGTTAGTAAAGACACTGGTGTTCCTTGGGAGTAGCAGTGCATGCCACTTGACACAAAGTCAGTGCAAGGCACCATGGTGTGATTGTCTGGAAGCAGCAGCAGGGAAACAGTGATTGCTGTCAGCTGGGAAAATGGGTGGGCAAGGGAACTGGACAACTAGGTCTGCATGCAGTTATTGATGGCAAATGCACATGGTGGTATGGGGTAAGGAGGTGGGAGAAGTTCACTGTGACACAGTAAATGTCAAGATTGAGAAGAAAAAAAAAAGAGAAGTGCTTCAAAATGTAGGATGAAAAGATGACTTTTTATAATCTGTTGCCAGTTGAGTGACGTCATGTTGTCTGTCTTGTAGTGTTGGAAGCAATCTCTGTTGCAAAGCTGGCAGCTGACTTGATTCAGATCAAAATACTTACTTGACATCATATAAAAACATTTTTCTTAAGCTCTCCCCTAACGTTAATAAATATTATAATCTGCTGAATCTGAATAAATTAGATAATCTAGTATTTAGTTATGGTCTTTTCACAATCGAATATATATTCTTATGTTTTCAGAGAAAAATGCCTGGGGAGATATTTCAGATCTTTCAATATTAGACAACTTATTGAATTCCTTACAGAAAATGTGTACCTGTTCAGCATTAGTCATCTTACACATGTCATGCACCCATGGAGCAGATCGTATATGTGTATATGAGTGCCTTATCGCTTCTAAGACAATTGTAGCAAACACAGGGTTTACTATGTGTTGGAAAATTATTTTACAAGAATGTCAACTGATTCGGTATGACTGTGATTTAGGATGGATTTTTACAGCCGTGTTAGTAACGCATGTATTGGGTAAAAGTAAGTTAACTGTGTCTACTTAAGAAATGCCAGCACAAACTGGCAAACTGAAATATCAATGTAAATGCACACTCCATTTTTTTTTTAGTGGACTATTGCCCAAGGCACTGTAATGTATCCTATTTTGTCTGGAGTAATAAGTAGTTTCATGATGCTCATCCTTTTTCTTTTTTTCCTTTTTGTTTTTTTAATTATTTTTATTTTTTAACAGTCTTTGTGTATGTCTTAATAACTTAGCCTTTCATGTGAATTAAGGGTAGAATTGCTGTCTTTGAATGCAATAATAAATTCTAAAGATGTAGTTTTGTCTCGTTTGTTACTCTTTTGTTAGTTCATTTCACATAGGCTAATAAACATAGGAACTCTTTGGGTGGGAAGCTCGCCTTTGAATCCAAACAAAAGTTTGGGGGCTCTTCCTTTCCATATGGTTTTATCTTTTACAGCAGCTGGTAATATTTACTTCTGCCTGTGTAGAGGCCCTGGCTACTGACTCCCAGGAGCACCTTAGTGCAGGCAGGTGACAGCTGAAGGAGTTGTGAATCATCAAAGCAGCATCACCTCAGTTTATGAACTCTTTGTGGTAATAAGAGAAACAAAACAAACAAACAATAAGAAAAAACCCCACAATCAACCAATCAAAAAAACCCAACAACAAAACCCCCAAAACACAAACAAAACAATAAGAACAAAAAAAAAAGGCTCAGGAAAGAAAGAAATATCCGTGTGTAATGATCATAGTTATTACTGCTATTGATCAAAGCATGTTTTGATTATAATTTTTTTTTAGTAATCATTTTTCATAAAAAGTATACGTATACCTTCTGAAACAATCCTGCACACGCTTTTACAAATGTATTAACATACTTAATGGCTGTGTCTTTGTGAAGATGTTTTCATAGTTCTAATTTAAATTTAAATGAAAAAGGTACTTGCGTTATCTATTTCAAAACAATATGAAAGTACCTTTAGTTTTGTGTCAAGGCACATCAGCCTATTTGATTCAAAACAGCTTTAAATTATCCCTAAATGTTTCAGCAGTTTGCAGCTGATCTTGTTGCATTGATACCTTTTAGTTTGAGCAGCCTACTTCAGGATGCGTACAGTACAGTTTATATAGAATAAAAATGTAACGGATTGCATGTTTCATTTTTAGTTTTCTTATACTTTTTCATTTCCTTATATAACTTGCTTCTGTTCAATTGATTAATTTGATTGGAGGAGTCAGTTTAATGGTAATGGTAGCAGTGCGAGATAAAATATCCATTGTCCAAGAAGAACCTGTTAATAATTTGAAATTATCAAATGCTGTTTTTCCAAATGCTGCTCTTGGGCTTCTTGAATTGGAAAGTAAAGCACATATCCTTGTTATCTGAGTTATATTATTTTTATTATTTTAGTCTAGTTTTGGTGGTCTGGTGCAGCTGATATCTCATCATTGACAAGGCTAAATCCCTCACTGTTTCTCTTGCATATATTCTGGATGTTTCAGCTTGGCCTGTGATATATTAGTGAGTTTAAAACCTAGCCAGCTTAAGCAAATGAGACTGTTTTGTTGTGGGTATGTTTTAAATTATAATGTCGATTTGTCTGAAAGTGCTTCAATTGATCTCTAAATTTAAAAATGGCATTTTAGTCTGGAATGGTTTTATGTGCAGTCTTATCTCTCAGCATGTAACTTTTATGCAGTTCTAAAGCATTTTAAAAATTCAAATGTATGTCAAATATATCTTGTTCTCTCTTTCCCTATGCCTATTTTGAGATCATCTTCCTCATTACACTTTTAAGAATTTAATTTTTTTAAAGAGTCAAAAGTGGAAGCAGGCATTTGATGAAGGAACTTGCCTTCTCATTGGAAAGTGTGGAAAAAGCCATGAGCAGAGAGGTAAAGTGAGGAGGTATCAGGCCCTGGATCATAAGACTGGAGAAGCCTTGGTGGACCTCAGTAACCCACAGAAAATGACTTCTGGGTGGGCAAACTGTGGGCAGAATATCTTGTGTTATTGCTGATGGCCATATGCCTGCATATCCAAAATTACAGGAGGGGTTGCTAACTGTTGCCTCTTGCAAACTGCCTTGCATCCATTTCTGTCTTGGTCTCCTCATCCTGCCTCAGCTCTTCTCCCTCTAGGTTTATAGACAGGCATCACTAAAGCTCTTGCAGCTTTTTTCCAGATCTCAGCAGGAGGATTTCTAAAGGCTGTGCCAAAACTTGTCCAAGTGTGTGCACTTGTCTCATTCCTATTCCTGTGCTAAATTTCAAGTTCTCTCTTGCAGAACATGGAGTGCTAGTGCTAGAGCTTTCCAAAGCAAAGGCTGCCAGGATTAGTCACACATAGAAACAAATAGGTGTCTGGTTTTTCGTAGAGATGATTAAGCATTTTTGCCACACAGGTGAAAGTTCCAAGAAGGGGAAGGAAAAGACTGCTGCACATACGTTCATGGAGTAACTACATTTCTAGTTGATTAAGCAACCAAGGTTACTGAAACTGTTCTTGTGCCGTTGGGAATGGAAGCTCTGGTGTTACCAGTAGAGACTGCATAAGCATAGGAAGACTTTAGAAAATATTCAAAGCAACAGTGAGGGCTAAGAGCTATTGAGTAGGTACAGGAATGCTATTAAGTTGGTAGGTAAAGAAATGGACATATGAATACCAAACAAAATGAAAGCCTGCAAATGCTTCTTCTGGCTTTCTGTTTCCATGTTTGGCACGCAAGATCACTTCTGAATAATGATGTGAATTACTGCAGTGTCCGTCCAAACTTTTCAAATGTACCTATCCTTGAAATGTCTGTACCTCAGCTTGAATGTCTTTTGCAGTATGTATTCATGTATCACAGCCACTCTAGCTCCTAATGATTCTCAAATTCAGTTTGGTTTTCTTTCCTTTCTTGAAGCATTTCCTGTATTTCACTGCTATGATGATGTCTGAAATGACTGATTCATGGGACTTTGTATAGACAGTCAAGATTTGCTTGAACATTTGTGAGCTTCCTTTCCTTGAAGATACTATTATAGTATAAGATCTATCTCAAAGGCAGGCAATTGCTGTAGAAATATATATGTTGCTGCCTTGATTTTGATTTCAAAAGGGACATGTGCTGTAAGTATTCTTTTAAATGAGTATTTTTTTCTCCTGAAATTTCAGTGAATATCCTTTTCAGTGAGATGTTTTTGTGTTAATCTAAAGATCTGGCTACTGGCTTTCTGTTTTTTCTGTTTCAAACCTATCTGATTTTTCATTTCAGGAACATGTGAACCCCATCAGTGTCACTCCACCCATACAAGCCATAGATCAGGACCGAAACATCCAGCCTCCTTCTGATCGACCAGGCATCCTCTATTCCATCCTAGTAGGTCGGTGTCTGCTACTCTTGCTATCAGTCACAATCAGCCACTTTATTATGCCTAGCCTGAAAAAGATTGACTGGGAGAGTGGAAACCTCATAAAAATTTGTATTGCAGTTGGTGGGATATTTGAAATCATTGTTCTACCTATTTACGTTTAATTTCAATTTAGATGGTTGCATTATTTATTATAATTTATTCAGATGAGATTCAGAATTGCCTGGCTTAGTGAATGGAGCCGCATAGCAAGCAAAAGGAGAGAGGCTTGTCTGTTCATAGCTATGCTGTAGCGCGTTTTTCATTCACAGGTGCAAAGGCACAATAAAAGATGATAAAGAAAAGCAATTAGAGCAGGTTTCATTGCAAAAGTCTTCTGGTACAAAGCAACTTAAAGGAACTTACTGCAGCCGCCTTGAATTTTGTTGCTTGTGTGCTTGCTTGCTTTCCCTTGTAATGTAGTGTTTGTTTAGTTAACTGTGCTGTTTTCTGGCCAGAAAGGAATGCAGTTCTAGAAAGAGTTCAAATAATAGCCACTTTGCTAGAGGATGTCTTCTATTCTGCTATAGATTTTATTTTGTTCCCTGTATTTTGGCATTAGTTTCCTATTGCTCAGCTTGTATGATCTGAAAATGGAAAGGCCTAAGGGAGCAGCTTGCAGTTGCAGTCCTCCACCTGCTGAACTCTTCCCAAAGAGACTGATATAGTAATTTGTGCCCAGTGACTAGCATGAGATTTGAAAGTTGCGTGTTTTATGAAATCTCATCTTTTTAATGTTCGCTGTGTTAAACTGCAGCTACGTGGCTTTCTCACCCATTGACAGGTAGCAGTAAAAATTAGAATGAGCAGATTGAGTAGCTTTGCTTGTAATTAAAAAAAAAAAGGGGGGGAAGGAGAAAAATAGTAGGTTTGATGGTTTGATACATCTGTCATTTTAAGAGCCATCTCAGAGGGTACAAATGAATCGCTACTGTAGCAGGTATCATTGTACTGAAGGTGCAAGTCCTGTGTTCTGTGTGCAAAATGCAAGAGCCTGAACCCTATCAGTGACAACGGGCTAGTCTTCTGGCATTTCCAGGCCCTACTCCCAGGACCATGGAAAGGGACAATGCCATGGCAGATCAGCCTCATCATGGCTGACTTTCAGCATCCTCTAAGAAATCAAGTTTTGTTTGAATAACCACGAAGCAAGCTTTGACTTGGTTTATTTATAAATTGACTTGCTGCCTTTATAAGTTCTGCTATTGACAATTATGCCCTAGTGCAACATTTAGTGCATTTTTATTTTTTTTCCCAAGTTCTTTACATAACTCGCAAAGTTCTTCAGGAGTGAACTAATCAAAAGTTGTGTTTCACTAACCTGTGATGTTTTCAATGGTTGGGTGACTGTTTTGACCTGTAAGAAATAATTCAGAAAGATGTATTAGAGCAATTTGATTTGGGGAATTTTCAATGGAAAGATTATCTCTTTTTTCTCTCTCTCAGTTTTTTTTTCTTTTTTTTTTTTCCTTTTTTTTCTTTTTTTTTTTTCCCATCATCTCCAAAAGGAATTCTTTTTTAGATTTTAAGTCTGTCTTTAACTTTTCCAGTATTCAGTGCTATTTATATTTTACCCTTTACCTCAGAAAATATTAAATCATTTTGCAGGAAGTATGCCTTGCAGCTATTTCTTGTTTTATGGATTTTTCCCTTGCTTTAAATCTAAATGTATTTCTTTATTTCTTTGGAGATGTCTCTTAGTCCGAACTATGCTTATTATTTTATAAGCTAGTTACCGTATGAGAATGATTTTTAATTGCATTTGATTTGACTAAGTTATTTTTTTTTTCTTTTACCCTGCTTTATTACTCTCTCTGCACAATTTTACAAGACAAGTCCTGGTATATGCTTTAGGCACTATGGTTGTTATGTATGAAATCTGCCCGTCTTTCTCAGTGTCTTTAGGATCTACTCTAAAGACACACTTCTTTTAACAAAGCCCATCATCGCTGCAGTGATAACTCACTTCTATTTGATGTGGCTTACTAACCTTATCCTTGAGTGCACGTAAAGATCTCTGCCTGTCTAACTTTCAAGCTAACTGATCTTTCAAGTGTTCAGGTAGTTGCCTTAAGGCTGCTTTTGTTGAGTCTAGTGATCTTCCCCATGTGGAGGGTACAGGTGAACCCCTCCAGTTCCAGCAACAACAGGTTACTCTGCAGTTCATTGAAAAGTAGTTGAAACAATGCACTCAGTGAGGTAATGACAAATGCCTGTGAAAGTCTTGTTACACAGTCACACGAGCATAGCACTGCTGAACACAAAACTAACTTCAGGGTAAGGTACTTGAGAAATAGAGAAATAGCCCAAGTGTGTTAGTAGCTCATTATTTTTTGCTTTCTTTCTCATTCTGACCTCTGAGTGCAGTCCTCTCAAAGAATATACCATGATGTCTGAATTTACTTGTTCAAGTGTTTATGGACTGATACTGATAAAACAATAGAAGAATAGGTCTTAAGTATTCTTGAAGGTCATCCTAAGATTAGAGAACTAGTTACAACATTGTACTACTGGGATTGTTGTCTTCTATTTAAAATATTGACTAAAATACATGATGAAAGAACTACCTTATAAAGTACAGTAGAGTAATTCAGAAAACAGAGTTGAACTGGGGCCATGATTTAATTTTTCATTTCTTCGAAAATGTCTAATATCTTTACATTTGGAAGCATGATGTTTGGAAATTGTTTTATTTCCATACACCAATTTTTCTGGATCATTGCAATAAACCCTCATATAGTGTCTGGCTTACATAAGTGTGTACACAAGACCCCCTCTTTGCATGTATCATGTGCACAATAAAAAAGGAGTAGAAGTTAGCTCACCCTCTCTCATCTTCAGGTTCACCCCATTTTTTTCCTTAGTGCTAACTGCTGCTCAGCCTGTTTAAAGATTTTCACTTAGCTGTTTTTACTTGTAATTTTAAAGCTTCCTTATCTTTGTTGTTGGCCCTTGGGAAAAGTAAATTTTTTCATCAAATCATCATCTTCTGGTTTTGACCCTGGAAATGTCTTTGTGATTTCTGCTGCAAATTTTGGAAAAATAAGCATATATTTGGCTGATATTTAAATGAAGAGCCAAAAAAGCACAGCAGCATTTTCTGGGGGGGGTTCTCTCCAGTCCTGTGAGCTCCCTGATTCACTTGCTGGCAGGCAACATGCCCCACAAAAGCCCTCCTTTGTCTCCAAGAAAAGCGAACCTAAGAGCACTCTTCACTTTGTGGACATACCTCGGTAAGATCATGTTGTGGTTTAACCCTAGCCAGCAACTGAGCACCACACAGCCACTCGCTCACTCTCCCCCAGTGGGTTGGGGGAAAGAATCACAAGAATAAAAGTGAGAAAACTCATGGGTTGAGATAAAGACAGTTTAATAAGTAAAGCAAAAGCCATGAACACAAGCAGAGCAAAACAAGGCATTCATTCACCACTTCCCATGGCAGGTGTTTAGCAATGTCCAGGAAAGCAGGGCTCTATCACATGTAATGGTTACTTAGGAAGACAAACACCATCTCTTCAAACATCCTCCTTTCCTTCCTTCTTCACCCAAATTTATATGATGAGCATGAAACCATATGGCATGGAGTATTCCTTTGGTCAGTTGAGGTCACCTCTCCCAGCTACTAGCCAGCATTAAATTTATCTGCTTTTCCTAGGTTATATTTTCTTACAGGTTGGACTCATGAGAAACTGGCAGTTAGGGATGTTGCAAGTAGCTCTTCATCCAGTAATGCCTGTCATAATACACAGGTGACACATTTTGAAGGCCCACCATTACAGCTGCAGTAGGAAATTCCTCCTTTCTGGAAATAGAGCAAGGCAATAGCATGAACTGAGGGTTGCTCTGCTCTGCCAAAGTACAAATATTTTTGTCTATGCAGAAGCAGATATCTCTGTACCTGGAAAACTTTTACTTTCAGAGTTTGTTTCCTGGATTTTGGACCATTCCTGTGGGAGGCAGCAGCTGAGCACGCATCATCAGCTAGGATCCAGGCAATCCAGCTCTGTTGTACACAAATTTTTTACTGACTGGTGGTTCTTGCTGTCTTTTCCTTTACCATTTTGGTTTCGGATTTTTGTTTGTTTGTTTTACCCTTGGATTCTTTCCTGACATCCTTATACAATGTTAGCTTCATCTTCCCTGCTGTAGATCACTTCGTATCTCTTATAGCCACCTCTATTCTCCCCTGTATATTTGTTCTTCTTCAGGGAACCTCTTGTTTTCTACTTTCCTGGTGATTTTGCATCTAGTCCTCAATCTCTTCATTTTTCTTAGCTTCAGTATCAGCCCCTGTGATGTGTAGCCTCCTAAGACTACAGCAATCTGTTAACTGCCAAAAGCTTGGAGGTCCTGTTGGATGCCCAGTTGCTCATAAAAGTTACATTAGTTAATTAAGAGTGGAAATTAAAAGTTGGGGCAGGGAGAAACTGGTCTTGGAGCTAGAAACTCTGCATTTGCATTAGTGGTATAATGGTAAAAATAATCCATAATGGTTCTTCTGCTGCTACTGTCTGGGTCTATGGAATACAGGTATACAGAGATGGTTGCAGAATATGTATCTAGCAAATTGTTGTCATTTGATGAGTTGCAAAATTAAATTATTGCACATGAGTTTGGACAGTAATCTATCTTCTGGGAGAGTTACTGGCTTTTTAAAAGCAGTTTCTAATCATTCCACTTGAAAGGTAAACAAATAAAAGCATCATTTATCAGAAAAGTGGTCTCTCTGTGTTGAATCCTATGCCCTATTAGACTGGGTTGAGGATTTGGCATGGCAATATTTGTCCTGCTCTCATGGCTGCTCTAAGATACCATATCTGATGAGGTCAGAGAACTTACTGGGGCATTTATACCATCATGCAGGAGTGCTTTATGCTCTTCAGCTGCTACACAGGACTATACCTGGACATAAAATGCTCAAAATCTTAGACTTGTAGTCAGTATTTTGGTTTCTTTGTATACTGATATATATACTGACAAGATGTGAGATGCAAGAGTTCATGCTGTTTCTAAACACGTAGGTTTTGTGGGCTCTGCCCTCTTCAGGTTTGTGCTCTCACACCTCCCCAGCTGAGCCACGCTGGCTCAGGGCAAGTCAGACAGTTAAACCAAAACAAAGTAGAGACAAAGACTGGAGAAGATGGCCATGGAAATGAGGAGAGAATATCCCTTTGTCTTAGGGAAAAAAAAAAAAGGAAAACAAGAAAAAGGTATAGCCTCTGTTCCCTTGATAGCAAGAGACTATTGCTGAACCGTATCCTATATGTTTAATGCTCCATCCTGCCATGGTAATTAATGCTCCATCATTGCTCCTTTTTTTTGTGTACTGTCTTTGAGAATGCTGTCTCAAACTGGCTGCAGCATATTTCTTACCTCCTTCTGTGTCAGGCTGTACTGCTACAGTATTTCAGCTTGAGCACAGTACCATGGGAATGGTTTTGGGCTGCACGTTTTTGGGCTGCATGTTTTTGGGCTGCAGCTGCCTGGTGGGCCAGCCTAGGGGCCAGGCAGAGGTCATGACTGTCGTCATCTTTTGCAATAGCCCTTCCTGAATCTCCGTGTTTTCACAAGTCTGTTCAGACTCTGAGTGCTTCTTTCTTAACTGGGTTGAAGAGTATCCTGGAAATTTGCAGCCATGAAGACGCAATTTTTTGTTGACAATAAATAGAGACTGTTAGATAAGGTTTCAGCTGGTGCTTCCTCATGGATGAGAAACTTCTTTTCTTAGAAGGGTTTCTAAAATAATGTATCTGCTGTTATTGCTCATGTATATATTATTAATAATGTGTCTAAAGAGCATCCATGGGTGTAACAGAGTGTTAGAAGATCTAAGGTATTTAAAATGTGCATTTTAAAATGCACATGTCAGGGCATCATTTGTGAGCAACAAAATGGCCATCTGAAACTTAGTGGTAACATTTTCATCACATAACCTCACTGTGTATTTTCTTTGTTTAAATGCGTACATTCAAAAAATGGTTCATAGTGTTCATTGCTTTGTGAAAGGTGTCAGCATATGTCCAGTGACACCTCAGGAGAAACGTACTTCAAAGCTGGAGAAAGAAAATCCCAGTGGTATGTGTTTAGTAAGTTGGGTTTCAGGAACATGGTGGATAGGAGTGGGAGACGACTTGCCGTGAAAGCTCATTTCTCCATATGTCCTCTTATGTGATTTGATATCTCCTGGAAGCTCAAAAGCAGAATTTCCACCAGCTGCAGGTGTGTTTGGGCTCTTGTTGTTAAGTCCGTAGGGGTTCCCGGTTAAGGAGCATCTTCATGGTTAGAAAGTGTAATGAAATAATGATATTAAACGTGTAATGTTAGTAGTAACCTTAAGATCCTTGCACACACAACACTATTTTATCCTTATAATGACATGATTTGGTTTTGTTCCTTGGGCTAATACATAAAACAAATATATTGTTTAACTAAATTTTCGGAAACGTTTGTTCAAACCTCGCTGTCTTTTTTTACAGGTACTCCTGAAGATTATACACAGTATTTCCATATGAATCTCACAACAGCAGTACTGACACTCCTAAAGCCAATAAACAGGGATTTACACCAGAAGTTTGACTTGGTTATTAAGGTAATTTTTGGCTGAAATTATATTTCCTGCTTAGTAACAAAAAGCTCTAGTGAAAACGCAGGGAGGACTTGTTTGTATTTCCTGCATTTTGCCTGTCGGGCCTTATTTAGCACAATCACAGGGAAAAAGGGTGTGAAGTACTTTTGAAAAGGGAATGAATCATGGTAGAGTTCTCTACCATTTCATGTTATAGTGATAATTGCATGAAAAAAGTAAGCTTGCTTTTTATGAACTCAGTTGTCTAGAGAATGCATTTGTTCTGTATATCAGGTTTTGCTATATTTATTGGTAAGCAGAGTTCTGCTGTCACTAGGATACATGAAGAAACTTAGGTTGATTAACATCTGAATAAATACGCTAAGAAGTTTGAAGTTAAAGGCCTGAAGTGCTTTGTTTGATTTCATTGTTGTAATCATCAAAATTCAGCAGCCATATACAGTAGCACAATACATCAATTAAAAAAAAATCAGTTACACTGGTACCACGTTATGTGTGCTTAAATAGCAAGCTTTGTTGTTAATGGAACTGTTTATAGGCATTATTAGGTTCATACTGCTGTGTTATATGTTCAGTCAAGAGGGTAATAGGGAAAATTATCAGTTTGTAAGAATGATAATATGCCACCTGCTAGAATAATAAAAGTTTTAATGCTGTGCTGTTCAGGGACCTTTTGAACTGGTATGTCTCAGGCTTGTACAGAATAAGGTCTTCATATTCTTGTGTTGCACATTCTCAAGTTTGTATTTCTCACTGTGTTGAAGTTGAATCTGATTCTATTTTATCTGGAGGTGCACAATATGTGATGTTTCCCTTTAAACAAAAATTATGCTATTTTTCCAGGACTCACTAAATTTAATCTTTAAAATATTCCCTCTGTTATCAAGTGATTTTTTTATTTCGTGCCAAAAAAACCCATGGAGAACAGTAAGAAAAAAAAAAGGTTATTAAGTCAGTACACGAGTATTAGAATGCATGAAGTAAGATGGACAGGAAATGGGTTCACTTATCTGTGGTATGAAACTGCATGGCTGATAAATGTTGAATATCAAAATGGGAAAAGCTAAACTTAGTAAGACATGCTGGTTTTCAGCCTCTCTGCTATCTCCAGAAGATATTTGGTGATAAAGAAGCAAACTTGTTGGCCATCCTAGGGAAGCTCCTGTCATTTCTATTACCTGCAAAGGAACAAGGACATTTACAAAAGAACATGGGGATTTTTTTATTTTTTTTTTCTTTGTGTGTGCATTCCTGTTGAAATTTCCATGTGGCAGTTACAAGGCTGTCACAGTAAGCAGGTGTATTTACACTTCGTAGTGTTAGTAATACTCTAACTAAACGTATAGTCTATATGAGACCTAAAATGTGTAAGGCTGTGAACATGAATAGTGTGTGTTCTTTTCCATTACTTACTGTTACTTTTATTATAAAAGATTGCTTCTGAGATGCAAAAACACACCCCATAGTACTTATTCCTTTCTTGAAATCAGTTGCTGCTTTTGAAGTAAGTTTTATTTGTACATAAATAAAAGTCATTTGAAGATTGATGTCCATAGAGGACTTGTACGTCTCTTTGAAGAGCAGACCATTTGGTAGGAGAACAATCTCCTCTGAAACAGGTGGTCCTACTTTACAGAAAGCAGTTGGTAGAGAAATCAAGCTAAAGCTGCAGGCAGAGGGAGCACACTTTCAGCAACCTTGAAGGCTAAAATGTAGCCGTATCTTTGATCAGCAGCTTTGCTGAAACATCTTCTAATATACTCAATAAAATAGTATGCCTATTAAAACTATATTTCCTTAGCATTGTCACTATGGTAGCTATCTTTCTCCTGGAGGATAACGATTTGTAACAGGAAGGCATGTAATCTATTTAGTCCTCAGTAGAGTTAACTTCACCTCTGATACCTCTTTGCTTGTAGAAGGGGATAAAGTTGCTTGAAGCAAATGGCAGAAGCTTTGATCACCATTCATGAAAAAAAGCCATAACCATTGCACTGTAGACATGAGACTACATTCTTGTTACTAGCTCTAAAAATTGTCAGTCAGGTTTTTTGTTGTTACTTGGTTTGTTTTGGTTTTTCTGAAGTACGCATATCAAAAGGGGACAAATAGCCGAATTGGTGCACTTTGATCCTTTCCTATTCAAACATCAGCTATTTATCAATCAAACAAAATCTAACCTGACAGTTCTATTAAAATCAATTTGCTAAGTGGATGGGCTACTGAAGGCTAGATTAGATGTGCTCACAGTCGACAAAATACTAATGAATTGAAGTGTTACACTACAGAGGAATTTACCACACCTGTAAGAGACCAGACTGATAAAATTACTCATGCTGAGCGGTAGTTTATTTCATAGGCATTTGCGTGGTGTTTGGAGTAGGCTGAGAAGTCTACACTACCACAACGGCTGTCATTCTGGTCCAAAAAATATGTATGTGAAGATTTGGGGGAGAAATTGTCAATAGCAAGTCATAAAGAGTTTTTGTTTTATAAAATACTTGAGAACATCATGACTACTTAGATTCTTTCAGTATATTGTAAAGCAGTGATCTTCCTCTAAGTAAACCAATAGCTGTGAAATTTACTATGATTACAGAAATATTGTCAACTCTGTTAAGACCCAAGGTGTTTCTACTGAATATATGAATAGTATATACAGTGTAAAGGAGGTAGGGAAAGTGTTTTATTAGCGGCTGTTGTGTAACTGCTTGATAATATGCGAGAAGTCAGCTGTGGTTGATCAATACATCTATATTGCAGTGGGTTGGTATCCAGTAAGTGAGGAAGAATCAAGAATTTGGTTCATTCATTTTGCTATAAAACCTGCAGGACTTGCAATAGAAAAAAAGACTGAAAGTATTTAGAGGCTGATGATGTACAGGCATAACCTTTTCACTTTATGTTTGTATCTCTCTAGTCTATGTTACATACCTAGAACAATCAATACCTCAGATTTTTTCTCCAGTGTAAGAAAATGCATGTATGTCATTCAAAAATAGAAATTTTATTTCTCTTGCAAGAATTGATTTTCCATTTTTGATTACATAGGGATACTTGTATTAATGCCTAAAACCACTTGAACTACTATGACCTGAAGTGAAAAAATAGAAGAAAGTTTTGTTAATCTCATGTGGACCCTTCATACTGGGGAAAATTTTTAATGTCATTTTAGAGTAGATTTTCATACAACCTCTATGGTTAATTCTTAAACCACTGTCTACTGCATTTGATTGTGCCATTGGGAATTTGGGAAGGATTCATGTAGATTTCAGTAAAAACTCCAATTAGATAAAAAAAAAAAAAAAACACAAACAACAAACCAAAAACAAAAACAAAAAAAAAAAAAAAAACAAAAAAAACAACAAAACAAACCAAAACAAACCAAAAAAAAAGGGTTGGGGGAGGGTGGAGAGCTTGGGAGAATAAGTTTCCCAGATTCAAATAACATTTGTAGCCTGAATTGTCAAATAAGGCGTTTCCTAGGATGTGAGATTTTTATGGCTCTTAGAGAAGAGACTCTTACAAAAAGAATTGTTTTTTCACAGTTGCTTGGTTTTTCTGGTGCTTTCCCAATAGGTTTGGTAACAGAAGTGTACTTCAACATCATGCCACAGCCTTCATATTTTGAAAAATATCCTTACAGAGTATCTTATGTACCTATCTCAAAAATCTATTATGCCCAGGTGGTGTTTCAGTCAGACTGGCATTAACCTCATGACACATAATGCCATAGAAACAATTCTGTAGTTGGATTGTGTTTCCTTGTTGTTTAGGTGGTAAGAGGAGGTCAATGCCATGTGTCAGAGTTGAACAGACTGAAATTCCAGTGTTGGAAGAAAATTGGTTTGGGATCCTATTCTGCAAGCACTTCTCTGTTTAGTCTTAAGGCTTGAATCTTTGAATGGAGTGTGATTTCCAGTTTTTAGAAACTGTCCTACTGCCTAATTGGCCGTTTTATTTCTATTGGCTGTGACTAGACACAGGAGGTTTAAATAAGTCTTGTACTTGTTTTGAGTGTGCATGTAAAAACTGAGCATGAGTATCAGCCAGATCAAATTCCATGTTAATGAATGAAGATTGCTTGGAAGCTTGGCTGCAAACATAAAGTACTATCCACTGGTGCACACATTTGATTACAGTAACATTGTTGTGATGCTGGCATGGCATGAGTTTGCATGCCTGCTTTCCTGCCCATCTCAAGAAACTGGGTGATGGGAAGACCATTTTTCATTTCTTATGGAGGTGCTTTTGATCAGAGAGATGCTCACAGTACATATATTGGCTGTTCCTGTATAGTTAAGCCCTTTGCATTATTCATGTTTTTCTCTGATATGGATCTCAGCAGAAATTAAAGGAAGTGATGCTCTCCTACTACTTGCACTGGAGGTTAATTGGTTTCTCTGTTCCTGTTGGGAACTTCATTGATCTATCCTGTCCATTGCTCTCAAGGCTGTTGAAAGTTTACTGTGTTAGTGAAGAGGAGGCATATCTTCAACAACAGTCTCAGGACCAAACTGAGGAGAAATGTGCACTCTGAAGGCAGAAAGCGTATGAGATCGTATGGGAACAGACTCAGAACAAAAGCATTCTTCATGTCAAGATAAATAATATCCACTGCTGTCCCCATATCTACCAAATCATTCATCTCATTGTAGAAGTCTGTCAGGGTGGTCAAGCATGAATTGCCTTGCATAAACTCACACTGATGACTCCCAGCCTTCTCCTTGACTTTCATATGATTGGAAATGGTTGTCAGAATTATTTGCTTCACCAGGAATTTCCCTAGCATTGAGGTGAGGTTGACTGGTCCATAGTTCCCTGGATCTTCCTGCTTGCCTTTCTTGAAGATAGAAGTGATATTTGGTTTTTTATAAAACTCAGGAACCTCTCAGTTGCCATGAACCTTTAAAGTAGTAGAGAGGGGTCTTGGAGTGACATCAGCCAGCTGCCTTAAAATCTGTGAGTGCATCCCGCAAGGTTCCCTGGATTCATGTGTGTCTGATACGTTTAAATATATCCCTAACCTGATCCTCCTCTGTCTTCCTCGCTCCAGACTTTTCCATGGGTCTCAGGAATGGAGATTACTGAAGGCAGGTGTTACCTGTATGGGTTTGAGAAGATGATGACATTGAGTATGGCAGATTTTTCCATGTCCCCTGTCACCCTATCTTACTCAGCAACAGGCCTACGTTTTACCTAATGTTCTTTTTGTTGCTGCTAAACCTGTAGAAGACTTTCTTGTTGCCATTTGGTTCCAGGTGGGCTTTGGCTTTTCTAAACCTGCATGTTAATCCTAATCTGCATGCTCAGACAGTGTTTCTGTAGTCCTACTGCATCACCTGTACCTGGTTCCAGTTCTTGCAGGCTTCTTTTTTTAATATTTGACTTTTCTCAGGAGCTTCTTGCCTATCTATGCAGGCCTGCTGCCAGCTTTCTTTGATTTACTGTTTGCCAACGTGGGCCATTTTTGGACATGGAGAAGGTGATTTTCAGCCCTGGTTTAATGAATATGGGGCCTCTCCTACTCATATAACCCTGAAGGCTTTTGTGGCCAGCCTGAGTCCACCACTTCCTCACTTGGTTGTTGGTTGTCATCCACTTGCCACTTTGATTAGCTGGTAATAATAGCAGCATAGAAGCTGTTGCCCCACCTGGGCATTCTGGTAGTAAGGATGAGGATTGACTGTAGAATTGCAAAAGTGTCTTGCAAGACCAAATGAGTCAGTAATAAAATGGCTGATAAAATTAGGCATAGCTTAAAAAAAAGTGAAGCAAGTCAGAAAAGGTCATCCTAGTCTTATACATAAGATGATGGGTTCTGGCTTGAGTTGGGAATGAGATCTTGGCATTGTAACTGAAAACTGAGTATGAAGATTGGCTCAATGATCTGTGGCTGTCAAAAAAACACCAAACAAGCAACAAAACAGACCAAAACCAGAAACAAAAAAGGGCAAATTCAGTGCTGGAAATCATTAGGAAAAATAGAGAACAGAACAAAGGAAAAAATAAATCACTCTGGTACTGTACAGATCCAGCTTGTATATGTGTCTTGACCATGGTGCACAGCTCTTGTCTCTTATCACAAAAAGGGCAGAGCAGAACTGAAGCAGGTTCATATCAGGTGAGGAAGAAAGAAGGTTTGATAGAAACCCATAAAATATAATTTCATGATTCCAAGAATGAAGAGGAATCAATAGTTCACTGTCTCTGTGATGTAGTGAAGCAAGCAGGTGACAAGCTTAAAACAGACAAAATAAGGTTGTTCATCAAATATAGTTTGTCTGCTTTGACAAGGAGTGATGTGGGTCTGAAAGTTGACATGAGCTCAAGGGGAGGCAAGGCTGGATTGTGAAGAAAAATCTGTTGCTTTAAAGAGAAATCCAGAGAAATCTGAGCTGCTTACATTCTTCTCTAGTCTGTCTTTGGCTGCAGCTGCAAGCATGATTTTGTACTGTCTAGATTCTTGGTCTGATCTAATAAAATTATTCCTATGATTTTATTATTTTTTTTTATTATGAGTTTCATAAAAACCACAGTGCAGGCAATAAAATGATGTGCATCAGCCTGAGGCTCATGAGACTGAAAATTCCTGGACTGGTCCAGGAATGGTCCAAAGTCAATATTTTTGTAGCTTTAAAATGTCGTGAAATATCTGACTTTTTCACAACTTCAGAAACTTCATACTTGTAATGCTTGGTGGGATTTTGTAATGATGTAATCCTCCAACTCTTCTCATCCTGTTTTGGCCTCTTGGTTCCAAAGGCTTGTTGGCCTTTGTTATCTTTGTTCAGGGTAGCTCTAATTTCCCTCTTATCCAGTGTATCTTTAAAAAATGTATTTTCTTGCATTTAGGAGGATTTTTGCTTATTCTTTGCTCTTCTAAATTTTAAAATGGTGCAAATAGGGATTTCAGCACAAAGTGTTATGCCCCATTTATTTAGTTTAATCAATATGATACAGACTGATTAGCTTGAAAGATGTCTGGGCTGCAGCTGAGAACTCTGAGAAAACTTCACAGTGATTGCTGCTAAATAGGTCTCTAGAAAGTAACCTGTATGTTAAAAAGCTCATCTTCCTAAAAATTGATGTGTGCTCAGAGAAATTTCAGAGAAGAAAGTGGAGAATAAAATATAGACCTCATGACAAGTATGGTTTTCCAGAAATATTTTGTCCTTGTTCTGGAACTGCTTTGGTTTTGTCTCCCTTTTGAAATGCAACTGAAGATTGTCTCCTCTGATATTCTTCCAGAACAGTAGAGATGTATCAGCTATAACAGGAAAAAGGGTGATTGCTCTGCCTCAAGATAGAACATGAACTGAAAAAAATGAGTGGTTTTGTACTCATGGTGACAGATTAGAAAAAGAATGGAAGAAATGTATTTTCATTAAATAGTTGCTCAGTACAATTCCTGACAATGATAAAATCTTCAAAATCATTAGTTTGGCTGAACTGCTGTGCATCTCCTGTAGGTATTAAGTAAAATAACTGTTTTTTAAAATGGCTTTTCAAATATTCATCCCTTATGTGAACTCAGTATTCGATTACTCCTCTTGGCTTGTCATTGTCAGAAAAGTGTACCAAGTCCAGATAGTCTGGAAATTTCTGTTCTCTTTACAAGAGGCTTTTTCTCAGTCTCGTGTGTAGTGCAGTGGTGAGAGTTCATGTAGAATGGAAAACATGAGTTCAGAGACAGTTTTTCTGTTGGTTAATAAGGAGAGGGGAAAAAAAGGGTGTAGGAAAACAAAACCCTTTCCTAAATATCAATAAAATGTTTCTTCATATCAGTCTATCTCCAATGTTATCACATACGTATTGAAAAACAGCAAGTTTTTCCTGTGTTTAGTAGCATCTCAGCATGGTAAATGTTTTCCTTGCTTTTAAAGTATTGTCACAGATGCACATTAGAAAGACCAGTGATTGTGAGTAAAGACTGACTGCAAATTGTGTGTCATCACTCAGAGCAATGAAAACATTAAAATACATAAATGGTAACCTCTGTAATGTCTTTTATTTACAGAAATAGCTGTATTTCCTCTCTTCAGTAAACAGACTTTTTTTTTTCATTTAAAACTTAAGCATCCATCACTTAAAATTTGGCATAATGACTTCAGAGTTGGTATTTTCTTTAACTGAAGGGAAGATGACCTTCATTATTTGGAAAGGTGGGCAGCTTTGAGTAGCTTTAGTAGCTTAAGTATTGCTGTTCACTGCAGTACAGCATTGTAAGCCTTAGTGAAACTGAAGGCACTTAATCTTGATACCTGAAGAAGAAAATGTATATTTTAGTTTGGGATTTTTTAAGCATAGTGTCTAGACACAATATGTATCAATTTCATTTCAGTGCCACATCACAAGCTTTAGTGACAGTAAAGTCAACCTTCTGTGTTCTAAAGATACTCTGTGCTACATGTTCTTAAGCCAATTTTTAATCCATTTCACTAGTTTTCTTTAATTGTACTTTCTGACCTTGTAAATTAATCCAGTCTGTGGTATACAGTCCTAAATCTAGACAAATTATGTCCCTAGTTTCACATTTATTTCCCAGTTCCATTATACGCTTTAAAGAAACAACTTTGTCAGACCTGACCTTCCTTCTTTGTATCTGTTCTGACTGTTCTTTTTTAAATTGCATTGGTTTAAATACTATATACTGTTTACATCTTCCTCACAGCTTAAAGTCAAGTTTAAGTTTGGGTGTCTGAAGTTCCCAGGCTCTTCCTTGTTCTTGCGTTAAGTAGGAAATCTGAAGTGACCTGCCTGCAGTTCTCCAGTGCACAGTCACCTTCAGTGAGCTATCAAATGTGTTTGCCAGAGGCTTTTTCTTATGTCTTTTACTGTATCTCTTGAAATGCTGGGGTTTAATCAATGGCAGGGGAAGCACGAAGGATTTTGGTATCTTTGGAATGGAGACAAATGCAAGACTGGAAGCAATTATGGTTACTGAATTTGACATTTATGATTCTTACATGGTACCTATGAAGAGGTAACTGGACCAAAAAGCGGTGTAACTTACTGGCAAGGGAAAACAATCAAAGCTGGAAAGAGAAAATATATCTTCAGTGCAGCAGGTTAAAGGTGTGCTGTATCTAGCTGTTCTGCTAAATACTTGAGCCAGGGTTGCTGGGAGCTTTTGGTGTGGGTTTCTTTTCTTTTTTCTGTTTGGTGTTTCAGGGTTTTTTATAGTTTTGTTTTGTTTCTTCTTTTTATTTCTAATTAGCCTATTAAAATTCTCTGGGGAGATCAACTCTGAGGTCCTGTGGAGAAGCAGCAAGTGTCTTAAAGTGCAAACTGGTTTTCTTGCACCTTATTTGTGGGACCAGTGGCTTTCTTTCTGAAACAAATGTAAATTGTCTATTCCTGTGTTCCAAAATATGTGTTAGGAAGCAGAGATGCTCAGCCTGTGGCGAGCAGCCTCAGGCAAGTGTTTAACAGGCGAGTATGAGGAAACACTGTTTTCACTAACAGCATTGAATGTCTGCAACAACTTATATTACATGTAACTTCATCTCTTGAAAAAAAAGAAACGAATAGGGGAAAATTGACAATATTGCAGATATTATTTTTTGTGGCAAATTATGAAGGATATGCTTCAGAAGTACAAGAACTGCTCCTAGCCAAGAGCTGCTTCTGGGAATGCATTTATGTAACATATGAAAACAAATCGATTTCTCATATTTGATATGACATTCTTTGTATCAAATAACAAAAAAAAGAAACGTCTGTTAGAGGAAAAGGTTTCTTAAAAAGAATGTTGTTTGAAAGCGAATATTTATAGCTAGCATCTTAGTAACTTCTGTGGTTCTTGATTTGTCTTGTTGGACTCATCATTATGTGTAAAGGCCAAAGGAAGAACGACAGTTCTATTTTCCGTTGGCTTAAAACACAACAGCTCCGGAAGAGGCCTTATAAGGAAATGAACAATTTGTTCTCCCAGCTTTCAGCTAAATCTTCTTGAAGAGAGAAAGAGCATATATTGTTCTGCTCTTATGAATAGTGGAGGCTTTTGTTGTTGTGGGTTTTTTTAGCTTGTAACTGTGTACTATGAGGATCAAAAAATAGATATGTTTCTCTATGGAGGCTGCATTTTGTCCTTTTTATTGGTCAGAGCAGTTTCAGTGTAAAGTGACAGCACTAGTCTGTAAAACCGATTGAGTTTTAATAACAGTCCCACAAGTAGGTAGGTTGGATTAGAAAAACAGAAATTTTGCAAGTCTGCTAAAAACGCATTAAAGGAAGGTTCACTGAGAAATGGTTAGAATTTCAGCACTATTTTAATTACTCTTTAAAAAAAATTCCCTCTCTCTTACTAGAAGGGTTCTGCTTTACTTTCTTCTGCTGTTGTAAAAAAAAGTTGTTTGCAAGTAGGAAATAAGGTCAGATGCAAAGAACTGCTGTATCTAAGTCTGCCTGGTTCTTAAAGAGGAATTTCAGGTCCCGAAGTTGGCACTGAGGTTTGCTATTTGGTCCTGGTGAAGAGCTAGGTGGGTAGGGCAGCAGAGCAAGTGCATTTGAACCTGTCTCACCTCCTGTGCCTGAGCACAGAATCCCAAGAGCTGAGCTCTGGTGCTTTGGAGATTTTCAGTCCTACCCTCATACATCAATTTCTGGGTTGGTTCTGGAAACAAGACACTTTCATTGGCAGCCTCCAAAGCTTACTTTTTTTCCTAATTATAGGTGTCTTTGGAAACCAATCTTTACTAAGTGGCAAAAGAGATGAGCTGATGGTGGTGGCTTTCTCTTGATAGCTTTGCAGCTAAACACTTTCTGAAGAAGTGAAGGAGTGAAGCTGAGCTGTGTTCTGGTGCTGCAAGAAATGCTTGTTGCTGGCAACAAGCGGATGGGAAGTGACTGTGACTTTCTGAAGAATTGGCTGTCTAATTTTGTCCAGTTCTCAAAGGGGGAGGCCAAAGTTAATTATTTTGACCTGTCTACCCAACCTGATGAACAAAAAGGAAAGCACCTGTAAAGTTGAAGGGCTTTTGAGTTGAAGTGCCCACTGAGGAAGGAATGCTTTTCATTGTAATTTTGGTCTTCCGGGCTTAAAATTTTATGTGCAGTCTTAGGAGCACACATCCACTTTGTATTTGACCACAACTGCAATTTAGAGCACTGTCTTTTGCTTCAGAAAGACACTTCAGTACTGTGGTGATGATGTAGTAAACACCCTTCATAGATGAATATTTCTTCTTTAAACCTGGGATGGGGTCTGTGCTCATTTATGCTTTAAGGCCGTTACTGCAGCATTGCAAGCTGTTAAGAACATTGGAAGCCTCTGTTCTTTGCATTTTCCTTTTTAAGAAACTCTTCATAGCAGCTGCAAAGAACATCGAGGTTTGTTATAGAGAAACTTGCAGCAGTTGTGTATAAACTTTTTACTGTAAAGATGCCTATTTTTCTTGAAACAGAACAGTGTTTAATGATGTTTAGCCATAGATCTGCTTATAAAATGGAATCTGATCAGTATGTATTTGTTGCTCATAGAGTGGACTTTTTTCGTGAGGTTTTTTTTGGTTTTGTCTTTTTTCTCATGCTTTCAGTATATTAACTTAGGCAAAACTCCCTACATTAAATCCTACTGGGTCAGTAGCCAGATTACTTCGCAGTAATTTCAGTAATGTTAGTTTTTACACGTTAGGTTGATTTTTGTTCAGTGGAGCATCAGCTTCAAAATAAATCTCATTTCTGCAGCTTATATTCAGCATTTCAGAGTCACTTATCCAGTCTCCAATGCTATTAGCAACTACTACTGTATTGGATTTGAAATATGTTGCTGTTAATTTCCACAAGACCAGGATTTCCCCAGGGATGTTTGAGTGCTGCTCTGGTGAATGAAATTCAATGCAATTGGAAGGTTTCTAACTAAATGCTAATAAAACAGAGATATGTGATTTTTTTTTACTATGACCGGTGTGAATATAGAGATTTACATTAGCTGAGAAAGTCTAAAATTGGTTGGATCACCCAGAAGCATCATTCTCCTTGGGTGGACTGAAGCCTAGTGTACTGTTCTCCTATTGTGTGTTTTATTTGAATATGCATAATTGAAACTTGCTAGGAAAAAAATAATATTCATACTTAATATGGTAGTAATTCTTTGAGGCAATTACAGGTTTGATCACTAGTAGTATCCTGTGTCCTAGACGCATGTAAGAACAGCGCTAGATAAATATGTTGTCTCCTGTACGATGGTTAGCAAAATCTTAATGTGCCAGTGAATTAAGTAGCAGAACTCCCAATTTCTTCAAGATTTGTCTCATTAACAAAAAATAATCTCCTAGTAAAAGCCATATTAATTTCAAATACTAGCACCTGCTTATGTAAATCCACTTGCCAGATCTCACCTTATAATCATGAGTCAGAAAATAGCCACGTGCAAGCATATGGGTTAGTGGTTTCTTTTAAATCTCTGCCAGTGTCACTGTTGCCTATCTCTTGGTCAGAAGTAATTCTGATGTATTTTATAGAGGAAAAACATTTTTCTTAAGAACTGACTGTTTTGAATGAGTTTCTTTTGAATTACTAGAGGTGTCATCACCTCCTTTGAACAAAAAAAAAACATTTTTGATGTGTATACTTTTTACTTGAATATTTTTAGCATCAGCACTATCCTATTGTTGCTGTGTAAAGAAAGCAAAGCTTTATACAGAATGAACATTTTTCAGACAAAAAAAAAGTGTCTAAACCAGATATTAAAAATAACTAGTTGATGAAATCAAAATGGTATGTTTCTGGAAGAAAGCTCCTTGGATGTTGAACTTGAAAAATGAGGAATTATCCTGTTTTGGAATGGGGAAACACCAGAATGAAGATAAAATCTCTGCAAACAAAAAAATACTGTTAACAACAATAATTTACTTACTGGTCTGTCTTCTGAAATATATTTACACCTGAAGAGTTCATTGCATAATACCATGTCTACAGAAAGGTAATAGTGCGCTACTTTCGCAGTCCCAGGGTCTGTGTGCTTACAGTTTTGATAATGAAGCATGCAAGAGGCTGTCTTACAACACCCTACTGTTGTCTTGTTACATGGACATGTGCAAGACTGTGCTTTATAAATTAAAGAATAAGGTATTTATTGTTTTTGCTTCCCTTATCTACATACATAGTCATGAGTAGTAATGTTTAAAAAAGGCAGCATCTTACACTTATTGGATTAGCACACTGGAATGGGAAATTAGTGCTTTTATGCTTAGGAAGTTTGAAAATAAATTGGGTGAAAATGTATCAGTTTGTAAATCTTGGGGTGAGGTGTTGCTGTTGAGAAAGTGGAGGTTATTGATTGAAGTAAGGAAATTTGCTTGACATTCAAAAATAGGCAAAACCAAACTGAAAATCCTACTTATCTAATAACAGAAAGATGAATTTTGGGAGAGAGGGAAAAAGAGTCAAATCTAGGGCAATATGCTCTTCCAGTAACCTGAGGCAAGTATGGTATGTCCATGTATACTGTCGTCATCTTTTGATTTTAACTGTCCTGCTATATGCTGTATAGCTTTGAGTTTCAATGTGACTATTTAAAAGATTATTGTGATGGAAAGTCTTTTTGTTCTTCTATCCTAGCTAATTTTTATTTGATTTTTTTTTTTTCACGATGCTAAGTTTCATAATTGGGATCTGTACAATTTTACTCATTTTTATAACTAGAGTGTAATTCTGAAATATAAGACAGCATCAGTTAGTAGCTGGTTTACTTGGCTTAGAGCTTTTGACAAATTAGGTGATTTTTTAGGCTGAACAAGACAATGGCCATCCTCTTCCTGCCTTTGCCAATCTGCATATTGAAGTCCTTGATGAGAACAATCAGAAGCCTTACTTCACAAGATCTACGTATGAGGGCTTCATCCTTGAATCCTCGCCGGTCGGGACGACCGTCTCTGACAACCACAATCTGACTTCTCCACTACAAATCATAGTGTTGGACAACGATGTGGAGGAGGTATGTTTCATTTATTTAGAGTATCATATTGTGCTTACATTTTTATCATTTTCAGAGTTATGAATTGTTTTGGGATTTTGCTTTTTCTTTTGGGGGGGGTCTTTTTTGTTTGTGGGTTGTTTGGGGTTTTTTTGAGACAAAACTGATTTGATCAATATATGAAAAAGAAATCTTAATATAATTGTTACGGGATTTTTTTTGTTTGTTTTCGTTCTGAGTTCAAATTGATTTTAAAGTGCATCTGAATTGAAAAATTAATCTGTGTTTTACTTGGCTGTCCTTAAGATTGTGTACTGCTAGAGATTATGAATACTTAGTATGAAAAGTAAAAAAAATGCATTTTGTGAGAAGTATGAATCTACCACACAGTGTGAGGAAATAGTAGAGAGAAGTTCAAAGCAGAAGGAAGTAGTAGTTGAACAAGCCAGGAAGAAGAGCAACAGCAGGACAGGAAGTTAAAGATTCAATCCATTCTTTGCTGTGCCCAGATTTTTTTACTAATGTTACTCATAGTAAACACTGTGCATGTTCAAGAGAAGTGGTAACAATGCCTTGACTCTAGAGCTAATATTCCTGCCAGTCTCACCAAGGCTGTTGCTATTATGTGTTATTTGGTAATGTTTCTATTTCCATTAATTACTGTTGTCTCTCCACTTGTCCCCTTTGTTCTTTTTTGTTTGCATTCTTCTGTTTGCTTATCTTAAGATACATAAGGAAAACTAAGTCAGGAAAACTAAGTCGTTAGGCATTAGTTTTGCCAATCTTATTCTGAGCTGCATCAAAAGAAGCATGACCAGCAGGTTGAAGGAGATGATCCTGCTCCTCTACTCTGCTCTTGTGAGACCTCACTTGGAGTATTGTGTGCAGTTCTGGTGTCCTCAACATAAAAAGGACATGGAACTGTTGGAGCAAGTCCAGGGGAGGACCACAAGGTTGATCAAGGGGCTGGAGCACCTCCCGTATGAAGATAGGCTGAGAAAGTTGGGGCTGTTCAGCCTGGAGAGGAGAAGGCTGCGTGGGGACCTCATAGCAGCCTTCCAGTGTCTGAAGAGGGCTACAAGGATGCTGGAGAGGGACTTTTCGTCAGGGACTGTAGTGACAGGACAAGGGGTAACAGGTTCAAACTTAAACAGGGGATGTTTAGGTTAGATCTAAGGAAGAAGTTCTTTACTTTTAAGGTGGTGAGGCACTGGAAGTTGACCAGGGAAGTCGTCAATGCTTCATCCCTGGCACTGTTCAAGGCCAGACTGAATGGAGTCCTGGGTGACATAGTTTAGTGCGAGGTGTCCCTACGCGTGGCAGGGGGGCTGGAACTAGGTGATCTTAAGGTCCTTTCTAACCGTAACTATTTTACGATTCTATGACTGTTTATCATATATGACAATGTATTTTTAATAAAGTTCTTAACATGATAAAAGTTCTTAACTTTTCTACGGTTTCACTTTTGATGTAGGCAAATTGATTTTATTTTTGAGAAACACAAGAGGCCATTGTCCCTGAAAGATGCTTTCTACCTCACTGTCTGCATTAGAGTGATTTATTGTCCTAAGAAGCTATTTCAAAGCCAAATCTCATGTACAATATCTCCTTCCTATCCATTAAAAAAACAGCCAGTTTACAGGCATGCATAAAAAGTAATTGGAAGGCAAATGGAAATGGCAATTGGATCTGGCTTTTGTAGGGACTGGTTAAAAGGTATGGAGTAAGTGAATGCGGCAGTTATCAGAAGGCATTGCTGATGATTTATATTACTTGTGTAAAACTCTTTTCAGCATTGCTTTTGTTAAAAGCAAAACAGTTTTCTTGTCTGATCAAATTAATGGGATCTTGTATGTTGCTTAATATAGGAAAATGAAAGGTGTTCAGGCATCAGGTATGCATTTATATTTAAAATGCTTTGATTGTGTTGTATAAAATGTTTGTGTAATATGTGCCTGAACACAACAGAAATCAAATCATATGAGTTAGTGTCCACAGTTTAAAGGAATTTTTAAGCTACTAATTTGAGAGATTTTCTCGGAAGGCTGCTTTTAGTTCTCTGTTCCTTATGTGCATTAAACAAAAAAATATGGGGATATTTTTAGAATTCTTTTTTTTTTTCTGGCTTTTTTTTTTTTTTTTTTTTTTTGGCCTAAGCAAAGTGCTATCTATTTTGTTTTATCCCCACCTTCTTGGTAGTATTAGTAAAACCCTTTAGTTCAAGTATGCCTTGGTGCGTATCTGTTTGTTACATAAATATGGAATTTTAGACCACTATGCCCGCCTTATAATACACGTGACTGTGTCATAACTTTACAAAAATTGAAAGAGAGGCTATTAATCACTTGAAGGGTGGAAGACTGAAGCTGAGCAAGTCTGTAAGACTGATAAGACTTGCACATTAGATAGATATGGTCTGAAAATCACAATAGGAGTTTTGGTGAGCTGGAGAGCTTGCGAACCGTTTCTGCCTGGGTTGCTACACTGCCAGTTTGGGCAATGGGCAGACAAAAATAGTACAAAATAATCACTGTTAATCCACAGTGTGCAGCTGGTGCTTCTCTGTCTACAAGTCCACCGATGTTTCAGTGACTGAGATGTTTGCCCTCAATGCTTTGTAACTGCTATGACCTAGGAAAATTCTACTGTGCATACAAAGCCCAGAGTGGTAAAAGAATTCTTGCAGCATTGGCTGATGAGGGAGGGGCTGAATCCTTTATGCTTGAAGTAGTTCAGAACAACAGTTTTATAGAGAATTCAATGTCCTAGTTCAGACACTTAAATTTATGTGGCAGTTTTCCATGCAGGGCTTTTTTATTTCAGGGACTCTCTCCTATTTTCTAATAGGTGATCTTGTTACATACACTAAAGGAATGACAAGAAAGACTTTGGACATCATTAACCTCCAAAGATTTTTCAAGTTGTAGTTAATAGTGCTCTGATTAACCTTTCCCTGGCAGTTGCACAACTCTACACACAAGATGTCAAAGACAGATTAGATAACACAAAGTTCTTTGTAACTATATATTAGATCACGTATGAGACTTAAAGTCAAGATTACTTTGAACTGTTAAATCCCAAATTTGGGCTCACTCTTTGAATAAATCATGTAACTACCAGGTAGTTACAGTATGGCACATGATATTTGTATACTCTCAAACTGTAAATATTTAGTTTCAAAATTTTTTGCATCAAAAAGTAATTTGCTCCTTTAATATAAACTATCTCATAAGGTTTGTAATATAATCCTGGTGTTTATTTTCCCCACCAAAAGTGCTTTCTGTTACTGATTTTAGGAGTACAAGTTCAATATCTTAAGTTCTGAGAGGTGCTCTGAGATTCATCACAAGCTGTTTGACCATAGGGCTCTACATTTTATTGTTGTCCTCTTTGTAGTAAGTTAGTGAATAGCTAGTTGAGTCATATGACACAAAATGAAACAAAAGTTTTCCAGTGAATTATTTTTGTTTGTTATTGAAAAATTGTAATATTTCACTGTTGCATGAGGAATAAACTGCCAAGGATTTCTAGAGTGGGAAATGATGTGTCATTATTTTTGACACCCCATCCCATCACACAAAAAGAAGACAAAATAATGAGGATCTCTGCCCCTGCTGGAGTGTAATGCTGTGTGCTGGGGCACATGGACTGCAGTGGAACCTGGCAGTGTTCTGCCCTTCTTGCTACTAGGATGGCTCTGTACCTGCAAGGCCACTTTCCTTAGGTATCGGGGGATACAGGCCAGTGACATTTCCATAAGTGGTCATTACCAAGCCTGGGAGATACAGGGGGAGGGAAGGTTTGCTCCGTCCCAGCAACCTGAACTACTTAGGGAATCTGGTGCCAGATACCTTAACTGTATCTGTCTTCTCTCTTGCGTGTTTTGTTGATGCTTAAGACCACCAGATCTGATCCATCAGATCTGCTGGAAGTGATGTGCCCTCTTTCCAGAATGCTGTAGACTTAGGACATACAAAGATCTGCCTGCCACCACAGGTATGATCATTGACCTTGTCCTTGGATGGAAGTGCTACGTGCAACTTGTTATTCCTTTGGCATCACTTGGCTTTTGCCAGCACAACTCTTTCTAATTCTTTGTAATAATGCATGCGTAACATGAGTGTGAGAGAGAAAATCAGATTTAACTGCCTGTGTGTTAATGCAGCTGTCAGTGATGCATTATATTATAACCTGTTGCAGACATGAGACTTCCAGCAGGTTTAGGCTGGGAGTGCATCAGTTGCACATAAATCATACATAAAGCAGCCAAACAAACTAAAATAGCAGGTACCTTCTCAGTAGGACTACCTGGTAGCTCAGGATGGGTTATTAAGCACAGGTAATGCTTATTAAATTCTGCAGGTCTTACTATTATGATGGTTTCACTGTATCTTAGTAAATTAATGTATTGAGTAAGTAGGGATTGCTGATGAGATGTCGACATATAACATCTATGTGCTTGTGCATGTTAGTTTCCAGTCGTGACACTAGCTAAACATAATTTATTCAGTCTTCTAATTGAAAAATCAGTTGATTTTGATATCAAAATAACTCGCTGTTATCAGATAAATGCATAAAGAAAGCAGTCATACTAACTTTCCTAACTTAAATTAGGAAATTAAGTTAGTTAATTAAGTTAAATTAAGATTTTGACTAATCTTAAGAAAAAAAGAAAATGCATTCTAAATTTAAATGCTGTGGGAATTATAATGGAGTCCTGCTACAAACCCTCCAAAAATTAATTTATAGATGTGACATTGCAAACAGACCTTTAACTAGAGCAGCACTGCTAAGTACTGATATAATTAAGTTGTCTGTTTAAATGGCATAAATTAAATTAATCCAGATGAGCACCTTAAGACCTGAGTAAACCAAAGCTGAGATGAGGAATTTAAACCATATGATCTGATATCGGTTTACATAAGGCTTCCCAAACCACTTGCTTCCTTACTCTTTTGCTTCCGTGGGAGAGTACTAATTTCTTCTGCTCTGGTAGTCAGTGTTGGTGAAAAAGCTATATAGTAACTGCCTTATTGCCTTGTATGACAAATCTTGTTGAATCTCAAAAAAAGAGAGAGGTAAATAAACTTCAGGATTTAACTTCCAAGTTAAAAGAAGCTAATCAGCATTCGTATCCATTATGTACTACTCAACTAGCAAGGTGTTTACCAATGCCACATCCAGTGTTTTGATGCATAAACTTAAGGTGTAAGGTAATTTCTGCATTGCTCATTAGAACATAAAGTTGATGTCACAGTTATAAGGTGTGCCAGCATATGTTTAAAAGCATTTCATGTGTCCCAGCACACACTCAGAAAACTACCTGCGCAGTAACCCTCGTGTTTCTGTAGATGCCTACAGTCCAGTGCTGTATCTCTGGGCAGCAGAGTATGACACACGTCAGTTAAAACCATAGCTTCCTCTCCAGATCATTTTGTACCAGACCAGTTTCTTGTTTTATGTTTCCATTGTCAATGAAGTTGAAGTCTAACTAAGCAGATGGTTGTTCAACATCAGTGTTTCCAGAGAACTTGTAGGAATTTTTAAAGAATGATCATTTTACATAAAGGTATCTCAGTAGCAATCTGAGGGGACAGAGCAAGTGATGGATAAAGTAACTGATAAATGTAACTGAAAATGCAGATGATGGATTTTCAGTGATATCCAGATAAGTTTGTTTGTTTTGTTTTTTTTTAACCAGGAGTACTGAAACATTTTAAATACTTAAACTTTTTTTCTCTAATATTTGCCTAATTGTTTGTATCCTCCACTGTTATTGTTTGGACTTGTTTTGCAGCCAGTATTCTCTCAGGAGGAGAGTTCTCATAATACTATTATCCCTGTGTAGCACTTCTGTGACACTCTCATAGTCACATTACAAAATAATAATTCAGGAAATATTCTTCCCCAATGTAGCAGCACATTAATATCATCACTAAAATAAACAAAAGGGAAAGGCAAAGCAAAAAAGCTGCTTCTCATATTTTAGGTTTTTTTGCAGATAGGGTTTTTTCCTTTCCTGAATATTTCCAGTTAAGAAAGAAAAAGAAAAATCTTTACATTGAGTCATTATATTTTTACATTGTAGCATTATAGCATTTACATTGTAGCATTATATTTCTTCCTTTATTTGGGTAGGATGAATATCTAATGTTTTCTGCCTTCTGAAACTATTCTTTCTCTGAGTTCCTTGAAGTCCTCAGGGAATTTGTTTTTTGGTTTTTTTTTTTTTATATCTGCCCTGTTTTAAGCAAATGCTATTGCTAATTAGTGGAAGTGCAGAAGGCGCTGACATTTGTTTCTTGCCCTCACCAGCGGCTCATTTGTATGAGGAACAGAAGATACTTTTTCAAAACTTTTCTGTCAGCTTTTCATTCGGGAAAGGGTATGGCCCTTTGAACCTCAATGTAAAACAGTAAAAATTGTTGGAGCGCTTCTTAATGTCTGACTTTATAACCCTGCTTGTGCTTGATGCAGAAATAATTCAGAGTTAAAACACTGCTCAGCAACCATCCTTGTTCTCTTGTTAGTCTTTTGACATCTTTTCCTCCAAAGTGGAGACGACATATATGGTGAAGAGCATTATTATTATTATTATTATTATTATTATTATTATTATTATTAATTATTATAATTATAAACTTTTTAAATTAACTCACTTTAAAGAAAAAAAAAATGTTGTCCTGTGCAGTCTTCTCAGAGTGGTTTACCTCCTTCAGTTTTCCAGTTGCTCAGAATGCTGGGTTGATTTGTTCTCCTCCTTGGGTTCGGTTGGTCTAAGGAGTTTTGCAACTAAAGCCATCACAAAGACTTCTCAGGAAGCTCTGCTTCATGTTATTTTTCTGATACTAATGATAATGTTAAATATACAGGAAATTCATTCCAGAGGCTGTCTCTTCGGTTTTTATTCCATACAAGCTATTGTGAATCTGGAGGACCATCTCGTTAGGCCTTGTAGAAGGTTCTTGTGCAGGTTAGAGAAAAGCAACGAGGTCAGTGCCAATACAGTCTGATGGCAAACCCCTTGCAAGTGTGACTGAGGATCTCAGTTGTTTCACCTCTGTGAGACTGTGAATCTCAGATTTTTCCACTGAAAGATGTGAGTGGAAGAGTACTTTCAAGTAGAAATGAGGATGGCAAGTGCTAGAAACATCTCTTCAAAAAAACAACTCTTTTCCCATGGGTGTTTCAAGTGCCGATTATCATCTACATGAAGGGTGTAGGAAAATCAAGGCATTGTCATGAAATTGTATTGGATACTACTACAGCTATTTGAAGACAAGACTCTGCTAGCAGTCAGGAAGCCTAAGCAGTTTGAATATTCTTGGAGTTTGTTCTGTCTGCCCTGGAGATTTTAACAGCCAAATATACATCCACTAAAAAGTCCTCGGGGATGTTGAAACACATGCAAAATAAGTGTCATTGTCTATTTGTTCTTGACAATATCATTTAATATTGATTTAATCTTAGTAAATTGTAAAAAAACGTTGGCTTTAGAAAGAGCTTGTAAGCCCTTGTGGGAGGAAAGAAGCAGCAGAAATGTAACATTAGCATCCGCACAGGCTTACCAACTTCTCCAGAGAATTTCAAGTAGAGCAATTCAAACCTAGGGTTTGGTTTATATTAAGAGTGTGTTGGAGCATATGCTTATCTCATTTTGTTGTATTTTTGTCTGTATACATTTATTTTTCCCCTTCAATGTACTGCTTTTATGACATCCATCAATATCAGGTTTGCGTTTCATATATTCATTTTGTATCCTGTTTTATTTTGTAGGTTGCACCAGGTGCCATTCCTGTAGGTATTTGGTAATATGTTTGCAAAATTTCCTTTTTGTTTTAATTGTGTGGTTTCTTTATTTCCCCCATTCACTTTCATTCTTCTCTGCCCTGCCAGTGTTTGAGACTGGGACTGTTCCTTGTTTTGAAAACCCTGCAAAGAGCCCTTTAAACACATTAGACCAAATTTATTTATGGCATAAAGTTGTACTGTGGCTATGTTGTGGCTGCTTTATACTGATTAAATAATTACATATCCTTACAGAAATCTTAAATGCAATAAGAAGTTGTTGCATTGGGTTTTTTTTTAATTTAAGGTATAATTGCTAGTTGGTTTGAAGCATGTGAACCCCATCAGGTTTGAACTGTCCTTGAAATGGTCTTTGCAGGTTGCATGTATGCTCTCTTGTGTGGATTCTGATTTTCTACTTAAAATTGTATGCTTAACAATTTAACAGAGATAAGCTAGTCTACTGACCCATTAATGTAGTCAGAAATCATAGTGCTTAAGTCCAGGCCTCAAAAATAAAATGCTAGTTTGAAAAATTAAAGTATTGGAAATACTGTTGGTAGCATAGGTGAATTGTGTTCTCTTACAGGCTCTGCAACATAAAATGTTAAGTTGAATAGACTTTCAGCATACTCTGTGATAAAAATGTAAAAGCATAACAATTCCAAAATTAAGGAAATATATTGTTTTGTATGTCCAACATGCATGGAAGGTAGTAGAAACAGGCATTGATTGCAGGAAAGGCAATTTAACATATGCATTAGGATAAAATTTCTAATATAAGAATACCTAAGAGATAGTATAGGTTGCTTGGGGAGTGTATGGAATCTCCATCACTGATTTTTTTCTCAAGAACAAATTAAGAAAAAAATACTGTTTATTAGTGTTCAAAATGGCATGACAAGCAAGAACTGTAACAACTAACCAGGGGGTTTGTAAATTAAATTTTTCACCGACTTTGTAGTGTCTACAAAGTGAACAATTATTGGCAATTACCTTCTGTAATTTTTCCTGGAAAAGAGAGATTGCCATTTCCACTGCTAGCAGAAAAATGAATTTTAATTTTACTGAAAGCTGGCGTAGTTGCAGCAAAGCTTTAGGCAATAGAAAACCACTCATTTGGAACACTTTGATATTTCTTTCACATAGCTTTCAGGAACTGAAATGGTTTCTCATTTAAATAGTATAATCTCAGCCTTCCATAATGTGTGCTTTAGAGTATTTTGGATTGCTAAAATAAGTTTCTCTTTCTCCTTCTGTTGTACTAATCTGTCCTCATAGTTGTTCATTATGACACTTAGTGCATGTCAGTGTTAGCTCCAGTGTTTATGCCTGCTATACTCTAGGGATTGGTTAACTTTCTAGTGGTCTGTTTTCCTTTTTTAATTATGTAGGAATGACAATAATCATGAAATCATAGAATAGTTTGGGTTGGAAAGGACCTTCAAAGGTCATCTAGACCAACACCCTCACAATGAGCAGGGGCATCTTCAACTAGATCAGGTTGCCCAGAGCCACATCCAGCCTGGCCTTGAAGGTCTTTCGGGATTGCACATCTACCACCTCTCAGAGCAACCTGTTCCAGTATTTTACCATCCTCTTTGTAAAGAATTTTTTTCCTCATGTAAGAGTTAACTTTCTAGAAGCATTTTGGATTCAGGTTAAGGAAATATTCAGAGAGGAATGAAATGCTACTTTTTGGAGAATTTATTGAATTCAGCTATTTCTGATTGCACTATGTCCGCTACCAAAGGCAGGTTCTGTAGAATTGTATTGGAAAATAGCTGGTAAAAATAGTTTTCAAGTTATGCCTTGTGCAGCCACTGGATTTTCTGTTATGTTTTATTCATGGTACTAGTCCTCTGATTCCTCATCTTCACATTATTTGAGGCAGTTCAAAACAGTTTTTATAGTACTTGTCTCCCAGCCTTTTGTCTTTTGCCCAATCACATTTGCATTCCTCATTTGTAACCTCACTTCATGTAACAGAATGAAACTAAATAACTAATGACAGAGAGTAAAACATGGAGTCAGGTTAAATTAACCAGATTACAGGTTACCAGGGCACAGAAAGGTTGGTTGGAATACTGTAGGCAATAAAAGGTAATGTAGCTTATTTTAAAATTTAACTGTAATGTAATGTGACCCTTGCAGTCTAATTAGTTTAATAACTCAATAGCATCTTTAAAGAAGTGGGGGAAGATGTTGAAATATTTCATTCCGGTCGCAATTCACATTTCTGTCATTTCAACAACACTGACATCTCAGAACAGTCAGTTTGGGGGCTTTTCAGAACTACCAGTCCATACAGAACTTAAACCCTCTCTTTTGACCGCTCTGTGCTGGCATCCAGCAGACTACAGGGTAAGGACAAAAGGTAGGAAGTCCATTTTGCAGCTTTATATCACTCTGGTAAGTTTTCATTTGAAGAAATTGGCTTGAAGTTCTGGACTTTAATTAATCTGCTCTGTTTCCTGTAAATACAGTAATAACTTCTGATTCTGTCCATGACAGAAACATTCCTCCCATTCTTTGTTAGCTGAAATTCCATTTGGCCACAAATTAATCTCATTTTTTTTCCCTGGGCAACATTTCATTCTTCTTCTCCATACTCTTATAATCTGCCAACCATGGTAGGAGAGAGGATAAAAATGGAAGGATGAGTTCCTGAGTGGTTGCTCAGGATATCTCAAAAAGCATTAGCCTTTCTTTATGTTGTCACATTGTTTTGCACACAGCATTAGAACTGCAGCACCGCTTTTGGTGCTCACCAAAGCATGTGCAACACTTTTGTGACTTGAAATCCAGACTTGAAATCTGTGTTCCCAGCAGGCCACCTAGAGAAGTCATGAGCAGAAAATTTACAATGCCTTGATTTGTTTTTTGTTTGGTTCTTTGGTGTTTTTTTTTTCCTTCTTACTTTAAAATGTTACTTACTATTGAAAATTTTACCACAGTTGGCTTACTGTGTTTTTCACCTGATCATTTGACAGATTCATAATTCTACAAATTCTGCATAAATTTATCTAGATTCTTTTTGAGACATAAAGAGAGTCTCTGAACGGCATCCATTTAGAGATATGCTTTAACATATATGATTATATTTTTTGTTCCATCAACCCAAGTGTTTTATTGCTCCATTAATCAAGATAAGGTTTTTTAGGTGTTTAATATAGTTGAAGACCAATGCTTGAATCTGGTTTCTTAAATAGGCAAGTTATATTTGGCTAAAAATTGATTGCTTTGATGAAAAAATGGTATAATTTAAACTAGCAGATATAAGCATTCATTTACTGTTGGATTTACTTTGTGGGTTAGAGTGTATTTTTAATACATTTTTCATCAAGAAGATTAGATGTTTAGATAAGTGTTATTTTATATGCTTAAAATCATAGAATCATAGAATAGATAGGGTTGGAAAGGAGTTTAAGGTCATCTCTTTCCAACCCCTCTGCCGTGGGCAGGGACACCTCACACTAAACCATATCACCCAAGGCTCTGTCCAACCTGGCCTTGAACACCACATGTGGAGCATTCACAGCTTTCTTGGGCAACCCATTCCAGTGACTTACCACCCTAACAGTAAAGAACTTCCTCCTTATATCCATTCTAAACTTCCCCTGTTTAAGTTTGAACCTGTTACCACTTGTCCTATCACTACAGTTCCTAATGAAGAGTCCTTCCCCAGGATCCTTATGAGCCCCTTCAGGTACTAGAAGGCTGCTATGAGGTCCCCACGCAGCCTTTTCTTCTCCAGGCTCAACAGCCCCAACTTTCTCAGCCTATCTTCATACAGGAGGTGCTCCAGTCCCCTGATCATCCTTGTGGCCCTCCTCTGGACTTGTTCCAACAGTTCCATGTCCTTTTTATGTTGAGGACACCAGAACTGCACACAATACTCCAAGTAAGGTCTCACGAGAGCAGAGTAGAGGGGCAGGATCACCTTCTTCAGCCTGCTGGTCACACTCCTTTTGATGCAGCCCAGGATACGGTTGTCTTTCTGGGCTGCGAGTGCACACCGAAGCTGGCTCATGTTCATTTTCTCATCGACCAACACCCCCAAGTCCTTCTCCACAGGGCTGCTCTGAATCTCTTCTCTGCCTCACATGTAGCTGTGCCTGGGATTGCTCTGACCCAGGTGTAGGACCTTGCACTTGGCATGGTTAAACTTCATAAGGTTGGCATCAGCCCACCTCACAAGCATGTCAGGGTCCCTCTGGATGGCATCCCTTCCCTCTGGATGGCATTCCTTCCCTCCAGTGTATCAACCGAACCACACAGCTTGGTGTCATTGGTAAAATTGCTGAGGGCACACTCAATCCCACTGTCCGTGTTTGAAGAGTTTTTAACAGTTTTGTAGATTCAGTTTGTCATGTTATTTGTACTTTCTGCTTTTATAATTTTCAACTAAAATAAGCACTTACACTGAGTAATTGGAAACTTAATAATATATATGAATTTATAATAAAATACTTTTTTTAATATTATTTCAAGACCAAGGATCCCCAGCTCCATCTCTTTCTGAATGATTACAATACGTTTTTCACTGTGACTCAGAGTGGCATCACCCGCTACCTCACCTTGCTGCAGCCTGTTGACAGAGAAGTCCAGCAACTTTACACCTTCTCGGTAAGCTAAATGCATTTCAAGGCACATTGGGCATTGTTCAGAGCAAGTGTTGAAAAACTGTTAGCTATATCATCATTGTAGATAATTAAAATGGCACAGAAGAAGAAAAACAGTGAAGGATGAGCAGCAGCAATACCAGGGGCCTGGGGAGTTGATAACTGGGGTAGTGTTCTCCTCCAAAATGCAAGTGTTTGGTTTGATAGTAACATTTTAGATCCCCCTACCAGCATCATCTCCATGGTCCCAGTCTTGTACGCTGCTCCTTAACACCCTCCCATGACAGTCTGACCCTTCTCCTTTGTACCTGGCATGGTCTTTAAGGCTACCTTTGCCTTTTCTTCTCTTGGCCCTTGAGCTAGGAAGGTGTGACACCTTTCCATTTTATTTTAGTACAAAAATAAAAAAGTAGGCTAACAGAAAACACAGCCAGCAGCCTTAAAAAAAAGGAAAAAGGCAAAAAAAAAAAAGTTTAAATGGACTTAATACTCCCTCAGGCATTTGCTGTGCTGCCTATAAGCATCTTAACAGCCTTAACGTAATTTGCAAATGTGCTATAAGGAAGCCCCTTTCCTCTCCAGGGGTTCCCGGTTAAGGCATTTTCTGTCCGTTTGGCATTTGAAAGGAGAGCTTAGATTTCCTCTGCAGAGTAAGGCCTTCGGTTCTTTTAAATCCCACCTTAAAATGCTCTGAGGTTTAATATATGTAAAGAAGCTCCTGTGTGTGGCCATGGCCAGGTGGGAATTGCAGTGTTAGACAGGTTTGTGAGCTGTTGTGGCCAGGCACTGCTCCTTGAGGATGTTCAGCACAGCTGGGGACAGCCTCTGCCCTTCCAGCAATGGACTGTAGCATGGATTCTGGATCTAATCCTGTGAAACAGTTACTCTCATTGCTCTTGCTAATCTGACAAAGTATGTTTTAAAGGCATTGTTTTGCTTTGCTTTTGCCCCGAGTCTTGCACACTGCAGGCTCAAGCTTAGCTGATGCCTCCTGTAATTGAAGACAAAAATGAAAAATGAAGTGCTGACTTTTAGTTGTCATACTGTATTTTTGCATAGTTGGAATTATATTAAGAGCACACTATTAAATTATATTCCTGTTTTGCTTTATTTTTTTACCCTGAAGATGACAGCTTCTGATGGTGTACAGGAGAGTATTCCAGTGACTGTCAATATCCTGGTGATTGATGCAAATGATAATTCTCCAACCTTCTCCAATATATCATACAACGTCAAGATTTATACAGATATGAGGCCTGGGGAAGGCGTTATAAAGGTAATTTCAGGTCTTTTTATTAGCTTTAACTCACCTGTTGTAGCGGTAGATTGTGGTCTTAGTTCAAATTCGAAATGCATTGGAAACAGCTAGAAATAAAGTTTGTTTATCTCCATCCACTTTGTTACTTACACATCTAGTAAAAAGTTGCTAAATACTAAATGATAGGCCTGTTCAGGCCTATCTGAAGTTTCACAAAACCTTTTCATCTGAGAAATCTCAAGAGTAAAAGTGCTCTTCAGTGTTAGCAGGATATTGAAATAAAGCATTTTGGAAGCACAAGTGAACAGTTCAGTAGAACATAATCAGAAATGTTTTACCATGTCACAAAACTGTTTGGTTTTTACAGAAGCCTGAGTTGGTTGGCTGTATAGCAAATGAGCAGTGAAAAATGTGTTGAACACATTTTGTTGAACACATTTTTCAGAGGCCCAGAGAGAGAAGCAGTTTTAATTAAAGTCTGCAAGCACTGATTTATATCACAGACTGGAGGTGAATCTGGTTTCACTGGAATAATTTGGAAAAGGCTTTCTTGGGTTGTAACTCTTCTAAGATCTCAGCCATGCTCCTGAGGGCTTCTAGACTAGATGAATGAGAAGACAAGATGCTGTTTCTGGAGGTTGGCATTCAAGGATGGTAAAAGGCAGTGGGAATACTGGGGGGAGAAAACACCCTCATCAGCAGACTTACATAATAAAGTATAATTTTCTGTAATATAATTAGGCGTAAAAGGTTTGACATCAGGAGCTGTATTTCTGATATCTCATAAAACTCATATCTCCCTGTATAAACATGTGGATTTTGCAAGTATAATACATTTAGTTGATATTTAAAGTACAGAGATACATACAGTGCTGAATTTTTATTTTTTTATCCTGCAGCATAAGCACTCTAGTCCAAAAATAAGTCATTAGGATTGGCACATGGCCTTTGTTGCACAAAGGCAAAGGAAGTGCTATGGGTTTAAAGTATTTGAGCATCTAAATGGTTTTTCCTCTTGAAGGTACATCTGCCAGGAAACAAGGCAAAAGATGCTACTAGATGATGTTGTAGCGTGTAAAAAGTTGGCCTTAAGATGCTGCGAGCTGCCTGTGTTGTGTTTATGATACTTAGGAGAAAGTAGAGCAGCTACTACGCTTTTCTAAAACAGCTGCAGTGCTAAAGTATTTCTGTGTGTAAAGGGAATGTGCACACTTCCTGGTGTTTCAACTGCAAGTATTTTCAGACCCTGAAGGCGTGCAAAGTACAAAATTACGAATTCCTTAGTAAACTGTTCCTTCTGGGGAAAAGCACAGGGGCGGCTCTTCAAGGCCATCTGGAATAGCCTTTGCCACCTTAGCTTAGTGGAGACACAGATTACTTTGTGAGCAGGTTTGGTCTGAGATACCATTATGTTCCTGTTCCTCCAGCGCTCGTTGCAGCAGTTACCTTTTGCATTCCTGCACTGATGCTGAGTAACTGCTGGTCATTATAAAAACCATCAGACAGATCAATGAAATTATGCAGGTTAGAAACATTGCAAGGACCAAAAATTGAGAAGGCAGAAATGGGAAGGGGAAAAGTCTAGATGCAGATATCGTCAGAAGATTTTAACTTAGCTAATGCCTGCAGTAGATCTGGAACAGGTACCTTCTAGAATAACGCTGTGAAGTCGGAAATTAGTAGAGGCCTTAATCTTGCCTTTGCTAAATATTAATATTCTCTCAGAAAGCGGAGTTCTGAGGGGGAGTTTTTTCCCTTCTTCACACATCTGTCTGTACGTGTCTGGTCAGCACGTGGTTACTTTCAGAATATGTGAGTTTATAATGTGGTCAGAGAGTAGAAAATTCTGTCTGTTTTAGAAGAGGGGTTGTTTTCAACTAATCTTACATCACAAGATTATCTGATTTTATAAACTGACAGAAAAACCCAAGAGTCATCTTAAGATTTCTGCGTACTGTGATAATGCCAGTAATACTGATTTTTAGGCTGCTGGAGTATTTGGGAGGTTGCTTACCTTGTTATTTTGCCTGGGCTGCAGGCACCAGGTCTTTCATTCAGTGTTACAGGAGTATGAGAAATGGGATTTGGCTTGTGGAGTTATGAGTAGCCACCATTCTGTGGTGCCACAAGTACCCATGGGTTTCCTTAGGCCAGGAAGGTAAGTATATGCTGCCTGATCACTGTTTGCTTCAGTTTTATAAATAAATATCTTCTCAAATGGAAAATAGACTATTTTTTCCCCTTCTTAACTGCTAATACAGTGATTCTGATGATAAATTTATCTTGCTGTCTGTATGTGGAACAAATTAATCTTGTACCCCTATCTCATAATTTGTTTAAGAATCATTTGAGATTCTCTGGGGTGAGCTGACAGTCAGCTCTGAAAGTTACCAGAGGGAAATGACACAGGTCAGATGTGATTGGTCTGTAAAAAAGACTTTCTGTAATCAGAGAAAGTAAGTTGGAAAAAGAACATTGACCTCAGTTAATCTGTACGATCTCATAGTCATATACATATAACCGATGACTTGCACTTTCTACTGAGACCTATTTTCAGAGATGATCAAGAAAGTATTTATTTTATGAAGCATGTAATCTTTCTAAAAAAATGCAAGTTTCTGGTATAGCAGTGTAAGTGCGCTCGCACAGTTGCCACTTTGCTTTCATTATCCTGAGGATAATAAGGGATCATAATTTTTTTTCTGAGTGCATTTGCATGAATATCTGCAAATACCCAGTATATATGTACTTTTTGTTCCATTTTGTGGTAAATTTTGTTGATTTTACTGCTTAAAAAAAAAGTAAAAAGTCCAATATTTTCCCCTAGGTGGTTAGAGCAAGGTATTTCCCTCTTTTCATTGTTGCCTTTCAGTGAGCAAAACAGCGGAAACTAACTTGGGTGCTACTGAGTTGCACTGGTTTCAACTGGGAGCCTGGTGGTGGCTAATTTACCTTTTGCCTTCCAGTTGTATGTGTTAGCTGCAGCTTTGCGTGGCTTGTGTATTTTTCGCAAAGCTGCTGGTTATCATGATAACCACAATGAGCTTGTTGCCTTTATAGGAATGATGTCCCTCCGTTTTCTGAGGATACAGCGTACAGCATGAAATGCCTGCTTCCCAACTTCTTGAGCAGGCACTAATGCAGTACCATCGGGGTGCTGAAAATAGCTGCTTTGGGAAGTTCTTATTTCAGTTGCCTACTCTGAGTACTTGTGAGATTGAGGCCTTGCTTGAGGAGAATATTTTCTCAGTTAAGTTTAAATGTCTGTATACTCTGTCTCTTTCAGCTTGACAGTTACTTACCTGATTTTTCCTTCTGCTTTTATAGGTATTTTACTGTGCCCCCCAAAGAAAGAAAATAGATGACTGACATATCTGCAATTTAAAACAGTTAAATGTGTGGTAAATAATAATTACCACAAGATAGATGGATGAATATTAAACTTCTTAAAGTACTCAATTCCATCTTCTCTATATTATTATTATATTTTTTCTGTCCCGATTTCCACTTTCCTATCAATATTTTCTTCCTGCAGTTCAGGTATTTGACCTTGTTACACATTGATGGTTGGAGTATGCAGCAATAATGCAAAATATTTCACATAAGTAATTCAAATCCATTCTGGTTTTGTATATGTTCTCTTTACAGAATAACTTGTGAACTAGCCTTGAAAAGTATATGCTGTTCTCACTCCGCTTTAAATTTATGAAACAAAAATAATCTATTTTAATTTATCTGTGTATCTTAATTTCTACCTAATTTCCTGTATGGCTATGACTGATGTTCAAAGGCTCTCTTATAAGAACAATTAAATAACTACATGATTAAAAATGGAAAATAAGCTATGCAGTCGATTAGTGCATTACCTGTTTGTTCACCTTTTGCGAGCTGAAACAATTCTGCCTAAGATGACCAGTGCAAGTTAACTTGGAGGTCCTGCCCCAGATCTTGGTTACAAAGCACATTCAATTTCCCACTTCACAGCATAGACAACCGTTGTGCTGGAGGTCAGAAATGAAAGCAAAAAGATAAAAGGTAGTAAAACTGCAGGCAGTAAAGTTTCTACCCCTTTGTCTTGCTTGCAGTTAGAATTAGTCTTGAGCAGTAACAGTACTTTAAATTGTACACAGGAAAAAATTTATTTAGAGCCATTAAATAAATGCCTCCTCTGGGACTGTTTTGCTGTTACCTCAAATGCGGCTTCTCAGTGCTGGCTCACTTTGTCTCTTTTAAACAGTTTCTTTTCATTCCCTACACTTGTGCACAGGTAACTGAAGCCATCCTTGCATACGGACGCATACTGAATTATGTATTAGAGACATGCTTGGGTATTTGCAGCCTGGCATATGCTCATACAGCTTTTAAACATATGCTGATACAGCTGCATACGGCTCTTAAACATGCATCTTGCTGTAAAACCACAGAACAATTTAGAGGAAATTTTGTAATAGTCATCTGCACACCAAACTTAATGTTTTATTTATATGGTTATTTGCAACGCTTTGCCTTCAGTCCATCACCATATTAATTTCCATCTTCAAAGTAAACATTAATAGCAGAGAACAAAACTGGCTTATGTTTGCATTTCTCAATAAATATACCTATATACATGTAAAAGTAATGGACAAAGACCTAATATCTGAAGAAGATATTGAAGTGTTTTGGTCTGCTCTTAGTATTATGTTTTATTGGCTCAAGTTCAGGAATATTTTCATCGCCATCCTGTTTGCTCCTCACACATAGGAACTCATTACTGCTTTTCCTAGCGCAACTAATAGCTGAATTGTACTGCTGAGCCATAGAAGGATGAGGAGGCTTGCTACCTAACTTCTGGCAGCCCAGTGTTTTTCACTGGTGTGCTGCTCTGGAGAGCAACTATACTGTTTCCTCAACACTGTTATACAACATAAATGCATACCGAATGCGCCCTGGAGCCTTGCACTCTGTTGACTGTAACACTCATTTTGATGACAGCTGTTGAGAGGTGAACTGCCATGACTCATGGTTTCTGCAGAATTCACTTTAGGTCAGTACAAGTCATACCAACATTGTCAAAGATTTAATTTCTTGAAAAATGCAGGGCTACTGGAAAGGTTAGTAATCTCTTTATCTGTTCAGGGCAAGCTCACTTAAAGTGTTGCTGTGGAAATGTTGCAGGTCAAATGGTGAAGCCCAGTTTTTTCCAAGTATAAAGTGAGTCTGAACAGAGCTTATATAGTGACGAAGAGTGTGGCATTGTAAGCTGTCAGCATCATTGTAAGTCCTTTTTTCCTTCCAAGAAAGCCACGTCTTGCTGCAGCAGAATATACACCTATTTTGCAAAACTTTCAATACGTTGAATCATAGAATCAACTAGGTTGTAAAAGACTTTTAATATCACCAAGTCCAACCATTACCCCAGGACTGCCATGGCCACCACTAAACCATGTCACCAAGGTCCTCATCTACATGGTTTTTGAATACTTCCATGGACCACTGCCCTGAGCAACCTGTTACAATGCCTGATTACGCCTCTGTTAAGAAACTTTTCACAATATCCAATCTAAACCTCCCCTGGTGCAGCCTGGGATGATTTTATCTTGTCGTATCATTTTTCACTTGGGAAAAGAGATCAGCCACTTCTTCATTCCCTCCTCCTTTCAGGTAGTTGTAGAGAGTGATAAGGTCCCCCGTGAGCCTTCTTTTCTCCAGACTAAACAACCCCAGTTCCTTCAGCTGTTCCTCATAAGACTTGTGTTCTAAGCCCTTCACCAGCTTTGTTGCCCTTCTTTGGACCTGCTCCAGCAACTCAATCTCCCTCTTGTAAAGAGGAGCCCAGAACTGAATTCAGTGTTTCTTAGGAAAGTAAAATAAATCTTGTTTTGTGTTTCTTTCTATATATTTTACACCATATTTCTCAAATCTTGTTAACTATGAAGCTCTATGATTCTGGGACAGCTGGAGATGGAATTTATAGACTCATATGTTATGGCAGCTGTTATACTTTAATTCTATTTAATTCTGGTTTTGAGTCCTGGTTTTGCCCCCAAACAAGTCACTTATCTTTTCAGGCATTTGTTATTTGTAATTTTAATTAACCTTATTAATCTATATACTTGTGTAGTCAATTAATTCCCTTTTTCATGTCGTCACAGTAAAAACTGGCCTTGTTCCAAATCCTGTCATTAAATACTTAAGACTCTGTATTTTGTGTAAAGCCCTTATTTATCTTTTTGTGTGTGTTACTTCTGAAGTTCAGGAGAGAAGGTTATTACCACACTTTTCTTAACTCTGTCATTTAGTTTGATAGTTACTTTTTGCGAGGTTAATGAATACATCTGGTTGTGTATAGAAATGATAGAAAGAGCGATTAAAGAAACTGGGTTTGAGAGGGGTTTAAGTTCTAAACCCTATGAGGGTGCAGAAAATCTGAATTTTGGTGTGTTCAGATGGGCCATTGCAAGTTAATATATTGATATATATTGATAGATCGAGACATCACATGGGTGGAATGCAAAGCGTGTTCCAAAAGTGTAGTCTTCATAGAATTACTTTTTTAGAATTTCAAAATACAGGATGAGGTGGATATGTTCTCAAAAAGAGAACAAGGTTTGGTTTCTGCTCTTCCATTTTTTTAGCTATCCTTGGGCAAAGGTGGTTTGAAAGTTGTAGGTATTGTTCTGAAAGGCTGTGAACTGCTGAAGGTTTAGTGTGATGCTATATTGATTAATAGATTACATTATATGCTAATATAGGAGACTTCAATGAGTTCTTCTACCTGTTTGCAATGCAATGTGACTTTGAGAGTGTCACAGGGATGAGAAAAAGGTGTCTAGAAGGCAAGCATTTAGCCTGCTGTGTTTGCTGGCCCTGGCTGAGATAATGTCTGTTGATCCTGCTTTTAGCTTTGCAGTTGTTGCTAGCGTTTCCTGTCAGTGTGTGTTATACTTAAATCCTGAACTTGCAATGCTCTGTGCAGTACAGCCCACCGACATGAGTGTGTCAAGAAAGCCAAAGCAGACAGGCCAGCAGAGACCTTTCAAGAAGCTACAAGTGTATTATTTTTTTCATACTCACTTTAGGAGCCCTGCAGGGAATCGTTCCTTGGCTGGGATTTCTTATTGGTTTTACATCCCAGGGGGCTCTGCTGCTGTACCTGCTGGTGCCCTTTGCCATTTCCCACATCAGACTTCCTTAGCTGCAGCTGAGAGCAGCAGCACCCCATTGTGCCATTGTTCACTGTCATTTCCACTCGTCTGCTCTTGGTACCAGGCATCTGGGTGCACAGGCAGTGCTGCCACTGCATGCTGCAGCTGTGGCCTCCTAGATGTTCAAGTACTACTCATACCACTTTTATTACCTTGTGTGCTGTTTGAGGTGTAATGTATAATTATACAAAATTAAGAGCTAACTGAGAAATCAGAGTGGGTATAAGCCAAATAACCTCTATGGGAAGAAGAAATTCACCTTAGAAAATCCAGAGGTACTGGCATAGTTCAGTGGGACTTTGGTGACTAAGCCCCAAATGTTACAAAATGCTGTGTTCTTTCTGTGTTTTCTGAACATGGTGATAATTAAGATGCAATTTTAATTGTAGTAATACAGGTCAAGTGATAGGCACTGTGAGCAGTTTGCTGTGTGATTATAGATTGTATATAGAATAACCTGTGTTTTTCTATATATGAGTAAGTGAAGACGAGAGGTGAAAGGGCTTAACTAGGACATGGGACTGTCACCCAGCATGACTGAGGCATGAATGTATATTTCTGATTGTCACAGCAGAGGTCTGATTTAAAATCTCAGATTTCTAGTTACTTGCTTTGTGGTGCATCAGTCAGAGTCATTGCTACTTGGCAGTTGGCTAAAAGCAAACGAATATGATCACTGAGCCATATTTTCTGTCTGTATGTGTAAATATTTATTTTAGCATGGCACCCTACAGAAGTGGGATAAACACATTGCCTTTCCCAGGGCAGAATAAGAACCCACTCATTTCATTATGTTTATCATTGTAATATGGGTCTGAAATATTAGGCCTTAGATTTTTCTCATGCTTAGAATCAAAATTATACACTTATATAAAAGAAACACTATAAGCAAGAATAGTCACAGTCCTGGCAGAGAGACTGTGTAGAGATTCCACAAGCACAGCCTTTCCGGTCAGCAGTGTCATGTTCCCATGTCAAAAGAACCTTGCACGTCTGTGGTGTGCGTGGTTGTTTCCTAGGTGTATATCCATATGAGAATGCTGCTAGTTCCCTTCCACTAGGCTTCCTTTATGGTACGTGCACAGATGAGTGGTACAGACTGAGGGCTTGTAATATAAGCCCTAGATGTTAGAATTTCCTACAGAAACAAGACTGACAGTTTGAAGAGTGTAGAGAGGGGTGAGAACTTTCGATATTTAAATGCAATCCTCTTGTTATATTTTCAACACAATAACTATCTTCTTCACACCACCTCTTCCCCCTTTATAGGAAGTCTTATAAGTGTAAATCCAAAGAGAATAAGTTTGGTCTTACTTAGCTTTCATAATTCATATCTTTCTTAAAATAATTTGCTTGCAGTTTTAGGGAAGCAGTTTTTCTCTGCTTCATGATGTTTTTAAGCCTACTATCCTTTATTTAAGTTGTATCCTTGTCTTACAGTAGTTAGAAATTACTGCATATGTTACAGGTGTTCAAGTTTCCCCTCTATTTCCTCTACCCCTACTGGGTTGCCTACAAAAAGCTATTAAACTACAACACTGAACCATGCATGCTGACATTCTGGTTTTGAATTGCAGCTCACCGCTGTAGATGCAGACGAGGGACCCAATGGACAGATAGTATATGAAATTTTGGCTGGGGATCAGGGAGACTTCATCATCAATGACCGAACAGGCCTTATCACCATTGCTCCAGGAGTTGTATTGTCAGTGGGGCGATCCTATGCTCTCACTGTAAAAGCATCTGATAGTGCTCCTCCTGCACAGAGAAGGTAATTCATCTTATAATGAAATTAATTTTTTAATCAGTGCTTAGCGGCGCGTAAGAAGTGTAGCACACACTTATGTCTATAAATCTGCACTGGAACATAATTCAGTATGTTGTGTTTGGTATAAGGATCCCATTTTGGAAAAATGTCATATTAGAAGTCTTTCACTTTTTTTCCCTTTTTTATATTTTCCTTACGGTATGCAGTTTTCATTATTTAATTTACTTGTAATGGTCTGGGGGTTTTAAGTTCACATGTGCTGTCATTGTGCATGCCCATTTGTTAAAAGAAATTGAAGTGAAGGGATGTGAGGAAGAAAGCAAGTGAGAAGGGAGATGATTTTTGTTCAGAATGCAGCTTGCTGTGATGCAGAAAGGATCCCAAAGAGTCTGATGCTGAGCAGGAGACCTTCTCTCCAACTATGGGGTGTGCAAGGTCATCCAGATTTGTCATACTGTGGACATACTTGATGAGCTGTCCCAGTGGTGAGCAGTGCCCCCACTAAGACTTAAATTCTCATCAGCAGAATTATTTCTGTTCACTACCACCTGATAAGGAAGAACAGCCTGCACATTTAGTATGGTTGGAATAAGACACTCTTGTGTTCAAAAAAGATAAAGGTACTGAGTCCCACTTATCTCCTTTTGAGTTTGTTTTCTGCATATGGCAGTTGTGCACAAATGTAATTTCATGAGGGTGGGATGAGGGGTGTGTGCATAAAAGCGGCTCTCATTTTCTTGGCCTGGTATTGATAATGTGGCAACCTCATTGTCCAAAGAGGATGACAGTAGTTCCCAGCACTTAAATCTCAAACAATCTTTTATTTTTCTTCAAATGGGGAATGCAAAAGAGGAAAGATAACACGAAAGTGTCTTTTTTTTCAGGACCTGCTGCTTCTATCATGTCTCCAATAAAGCAGCTCATACTGTTGTGCTCATATTTTATAATTACATTTTCCAATAACTGAAGTATTCAGATTGTTAGATGGTTCACAAAACTAATACCTGATAACACAGTCTTCTGGCTGAATTTACTTCTCCTTCCCCTCATGCTTGCTTTCTTGATAAGCCATCTCTTAGGGTAGCTGATAGTAGTCTGTTAGTAGTGCTGAGGAGAAGATTGTGGATTATTAGGTACTTGCTTTTGTATAGTACTAGCATAGTTTTAAAGTGGAGGACAAAAATCAATAATGCCACTTCAGAGAGCTTCAGAATCCAGCAGTGTGGCCACAGCAACAGTCGCCCCTACAATACATCTTTGATTGCTATCAGCTGCTTTTATGTTTGAGAAATCTTTATATTGTCTAAAAATACATGCTTCCGATGATGTATGTTGGGACCATGTACTTCCTCATCTGAAAATGTCTTTACTGCAAGTAATCTTCAAAAGTGGAAAAGCTCTCCTCTCTGGTCGTTTCTGCTTGTCTCCTCTTTTATGGGATTCCAAGTAACTTGCTTCATAGCTTTCAATGTGTTCAAAAAACCACTTCATCTATGTAGTACTCCCATAGCTTGGGTGAGTGGCCCTGGGTTCAGCCTGGCCTTGACCTGAGTTGTGTTTGGGGCCCAGAGCTGTTCTTTATGTCTGTGAAGGTTAAAAAAGCAGGGAGGAAAGAGGTGGGAAGGACACTGGAACTTCAGCAAGGTGCTGTGGAGCAAGAATGTAGACAACCAGACTTACTAGCTGGTAAGGAATATTTGGATAAAAAGATTTTGCTGCCTTCTTAGTGTTCTTTCTGTAAGGCTGTGGAAAACCAGAAATGAGCTGGTGGGCTTGAAGCAGGCTCTTGTCTTTTTGCACAGAGAAAAGTCAGGAAAAGATTATGTGAGCTACAGCTCTGAGATCCTTAAAACTGTTGTTTTGTATCTCCTTAGTTCCTTCCTTCTGGCTGTGAGGTGGTTAGTATCTCACAGTTGGGGTTATATTAAATTCTTGCCGCTTCTAATGCAAAGTTGTCACATTATGTTAGGTGATTTGCCTTCCTGGATGCAGTAACCTGTATTTGAGACTTCTAGGAATGGGCTTGGTCTAGCCAGCAATTATGTATCTGAGCAGGCAGGAAGGTGTATGCCTTGTAAAATAAGGATTTGGATGTAATTTGAAATATTAAGGATTTTTTCCCAAATTTGGATTCTGATGCAGGGCATACCACGCTAACTGTAGACAATGTGTTAACTGGCTGGATTTGAATTTATCACCTTGCTTCTGCATGAAGCAAATCCAGACTACTAAACCTGGCTAGGAAATGTAGCTCTGTAGCCTTTGTGTGCACAAATTTAAATTGCGATGCATTCTGTGTACTTTTTTTTGCATGGTATGACTCATTAAATTCTTGGCTGTTGACTGTGCACAAGACAAGATATTTTTTTGAGTATTCTTAAAGTTTCCATCTATAGCAAACACCATTAATTTGAGTTACTAAGGTACATTTAAATACACTTAAATTCTTTAAGTATATTTAAGTCTAGTTTTTAGAACTGAAGGTGTAGTTAAGCATATAGTGTTTATCAGTTTCTGTTCTTGAAATAAATGAGAATAGTTCTAAAATTCATTTCATTTCAGACCTAAACCTTTTCACTGTTGACCTCAGATTCCTATAAAATGGAAGCATGTCAGTGATAAGAGTCATCTGCTAGACAAAGTCCAATCTGGAAACTACCCAATTATGAAATTATTATTCCGCATAGTAGAAAAGTATATTTTCTTTTTGACTTACATAGAGAGATATTGTTTGTCCACAGATACATCAGTCTACATGTATATAAATATAGTCGTTATGCATTAAATAATATAGTTGTATGTGGAAATCACACAGAGTTAAAGGAGAGACATGGATGCAGTCTCAGTGGCTTGTTGACCATGTGTTCCTTGCATTACCATTTAGCTGGTGTAGAATAAAAGCCATATTTCCATGCTTATAGGAGGTTGTGAGCACTGCTTAATTCCTGAGCTGTGTTCTATTCTCAGGGTTTTAACCTGTCCCTGCAGTGTTAAAACACCAGCTGCAGCTGTAGAAAGGGTTAGCTCTTGTCCTTTCCTTTCCCATGCCAAAGTAGATTTTGCCAGCCACCTAAATGGGCTGTGTTTAACACACACAGAATGACTGGGCTAAAATTGCAAAGTGCTGATCAAAAATGGGTTGGAAATTAAAAAGTAGCCATTTAATATTATAGTGCTTTTAGTTTGCAGATTACTAGTGCTTTAATTTGTGAGCTCATCTTAAAGATTTGGGAAAAAATTGCTTACTCTTGTGGTGAACAGAAACCTTTTCCTTTTTGTTTTAGAGCTTGGTAAACAATAAATCAGCTTGGGTATTATTAAGATATAGCAGGATCAGGAAAAAAATGGTACAGAACAATATATTTTATTAAATACTTATCAGTGGAAGAAAAATGCACACTAGACTGCAACTATTTGGATGTGTATATCATACACAGACAACAGCTATCCCACGAAAATATGCAGCACCAGTGCTTAAGTAATATTTTTTCTGTTAATTTATTGTGTCTGTTGTTGAGTATTTGATGATGGTATTTTGTTTACTCCGAGGATGTAAGTGTGGAACATCGTTAAGATTAGTGGAATATGAAGGAGTATTTTAAAACAGACAAGAAGACAGGTAACTGGCTGTAGTTCATAAGGAGGTAATGAACACAGAATGATCAGCTTTAGTTGTAATTGTCTTCCCCTGATTACACTGGTTTTGTTTATATTCACTGAGTCAGTAAACTGCAAAATCAGCTTCTTAAATGCCCAAGGATATGATAGATAGGAAGGCTCAGTCATTCACTAATGCATTTCAGTGCAAGTTATACATTTGTTTGAAGTTTGATTAAACCAAATGAGGACCTGGCTATTATGTAAGTTCTAAGCGATAAGATCCACATCTCCTATATTTGTAGATGAATGAGAATCCTGTACTTGCTCCTAAAAACACTTGGCTGTGGCAAGGGTAGCTTCCACAGTATCTCTTCCATGGAAGCTCAGGATTGCCCTGGACTAGCTGGTAGCCAGTGTGTAGCAGTTCAACGTTTAAGGCTCCTTAGAGTCAATTTGTATATATTGTTAATCTATAAGTGGTGGGTTGACCTAGGCCAGCTGCTCTCTCACTTTACCTCCTCAATAGGATGGGGAGAAAATAAAGTGAGAAAGTCTAAGGGTTGAGATAAAGACAGGGAGGTCATTTTACCAGTTACCATCACAGGCAAAACAAACTTGAATTCAGGAAAATTAATTTAACTTTTTGCCAATCAAAATGGGTGAGATGGTGAGAAATAAAGACAAACACTAAAGCAGCAACTTCCAAAACTCCCCTTTTTTTCCCCAGCCTCATTCATTCTCTACCTCTGAGCAGCACAGTCAGTAGCGGTTATGGTCAGTTCACACAGGCCCTCTGCTGCTCTTTCCTCCCCGCATCTTTCCCTGGCCCACTGAGGTGTCCCCATGGGCTGCAAGGGAGTCTCTTCTCTGCTGCCTGGACCACCTCCTCCTCTGCTCCTTGGTGCTCACAGAGCTGTTTCACACTTTTCTTTTTTTTCCTCCCATTCGGTGTGTGTTCCCTTTTTTAAATCTGTTTCCCCAGAGACCCTACTATTGGGGCTGAGAGGCTGGGCTGTGCCTGGCCATGGCCTGTTGAAATGGCTGAAACCAGCCATGGCCACAATAGGGAGCCCCAGCTTCTCCTCACAGAGACCCCTCAGTACTCCATGCAGTACAATTGATAAATGTGTCTGTCTCCTGTTCAAAGCAGGCAGCAGCAAAGCAGCATTCGGTATGTGTCCAAGCTGGCCAAAATGTGTGGCTGAGCTGTTAAAGATGGAGTGTCCCAGGCTGAGTTTAATCCCTGCCTTGTGGGCTGCATGTGTGGATGTGCCCCTAGGGAAGCAGCTACTTCTGTAGCAGTTACATGTGGGTGGGATTTGTCTTTTTGGACAGGGGTGTTGATGGTTCTTTATCTGAGTGTGGTCAGCGCACTGTCCCTAAAACGTAGCTATCTGTCATGGTGTTGTAGAAGTGATGGCCTGCACAGCTCTTATCAGTGGGATGGAGCTAGAAAACCCACTGGCACAGGGCAGTGGGAAGCATCTGTGACACAGTGGTGACCATGCTTGGTCAGAATCCTGTAGAGCTAATTAAAAATATCCATCAGTGATGTGTCATTTTGGTAATAATTAATTCTGCCATTTACCATAGAAGATATCTGGTAATTTCTGGGAGGAGCCTCTAAAAATGTACTGTTTGCTAGCCATGCAAGAAGCACCTCATTGTGTGTTCATGTTTTTCTTGTCTTTCTTCCCTCCCTTCTTTACACCCTTCCCCTACCCACACCTTCACCCCCTAAAAAAAAAAAATGGGGACAAAATTTGGGACAAATTCCTTTGTTCTTGAAGCAGTGCCTTTCCTGAAGCCCTAAAGCCTCCCTTTGTTCTTGAAGCAGTGTCTTTCCTGAAGCCCTAAAGCCTGAGATTTACCAGTTCTGTCAAAGGGGAATCTTTGCCTGTGTTACATTTGCTCTCCTCAGGATTTTGTTTTGGGGCAGGAGTACTGTTTAACATACAGGAGAGAAGGCAGATGGGATAAATGAGCAAAGATGCAGGATAAAGGTCCCTTTAAGCTAGATTTTAAATGTTTTTCAACTTCAGGGAGACTTTTGTCTCCCTTTCTCTGTTTGGAGCCACTGAACAGCAAGTATGTCAACAGCATGGTCTTCGCAGGGTGTGTACTGAGTGTCAGTGTTTGCAGAAGAGACTTCAACTTGCAAACTGGAATGCTGCTTGCAGTATATTTAGGTTAGGGGTTCAGTGCAGTTGAAAGGTTTGCCAGGTTTTCTCATAGTTTCCTGTACTTCCATGACTCACTAGATTGAAGTGGGTTAGATTTTGTGTGAACCTCAGTATTGATGTAGCCTATTAAAGAGTTGTGTCTTCTCCCAGCATTATCCTTTCCATCAATATTTTCTGTTCCTTCTCTTTCAAAGAAAGGTAGCAAACTGAACAATAGGAGGGGTGCCCCAGGGGTGGCTATTGTGCATGGCAAGGCAGAGTTACCATCTCAGAATTTGTCATGCTCTTCTAGACACTGCATCACCAGGGGGGTTATGAATCTTTTTTGTATGTAGAGTGTGGACTGAAATCTTGCTGCTTTGGGGTTTTTCAAAGAACACTAGGGCTACTTTTAAAGTAATCATTTAGCTTTTCTTCTGTTAATGTGGCAACCTGCTTTATTTTTGATGCAGAATGAAAAATACATTCTAAAGCTTTTAAAGGACTGAGGGGAGATTGTTAGAGCCAGAGAACACACAATGGATAAAATACATAAATACATTGTTGTTTGCCTTGTGTTTGTTGATTTATTGATTTTGACTGATTTTTTTTTTTTGTTGTTGTTGTTGTTGTTTTTTAATTCTTACATTTCAGGAGCTCTATTACTACTGTTTACATTGAGGTCCTTCCACCTAACAACCAGAGCCCTCCCCGCTTTCCCCAGCTGATGTACAGCCTTGAAGTCAGTGAGGCCATGAGAACTGGAGCCATTTTGTTAAACCTGCAGGTAGAGATGTTTCCCTGTAAGCCTTTACCACATTCATTCTGTTTGTACCAGTGCCAGAAACCAGTCCTTGCATACATGGGGAAACGACAGTTTCTAAATATTGAAAATTACTTAGCTGTAATAAATAGCCTCTTTTACATGGATCATATAGGAAAAGTGCTTGCTTGGATATTTGTGTGTGTTCTTTTTTTGTGTTAAATGTGCCTGGAAAGGTACTGTAGGCTGCATATGGGACTGAAGTACATAAGAAAATATATTCCATGAATGGTTAAAACTGGAAAGGCCTCTGATTTCATATGTTAAAATCTCTATATGTATGTTTGCCAGCAAACCAGAGGAGCTTAGAACCTCCCACACCTAATTCACATGGAATTTAAACAACATTCTTGGCATTCAGCCTTCTTTAGCCTGTTGTTTTTGAAAAGCATCTGAAGATATTTACTCCCCTTGGTGTATGTAACAACTGCTGTTAACAGGCTAACAAAAAGCAAAGCTCCCTGTACAACTGATCACACAAGATACCTCTGCTAGTGGAAGCAGTGAAAGCACATTAGTCCAGTATTGCTTTTTAAATAACGCTGCATTGGCATAGTTTGTAGACCAACTTGCTTCTCTGCATGCTCTTGCATGATTAACTTACCAGCTTTCTGCTAGTTTATTTACCATTTCCTAAGCTTTTGCTGCATTGCATTCTATCCACATGCCTGGAAAGCCAGCTGTGCAAAATAGGTAGATAAATTGCAACTCTTTAGATGTTTGGGGAGAGGGATCAGATTGATCAGGAGAGGGATTATTGTCAACTAGTTATGGCCTCAAGTCTAAAACAAAGTCAGTACAGCATGCTCTCCTGAGCTTGGTTCCTGTAAACATAGAGTTATTCAAACTTCACACAAAGCCATTCAAAGGGGAAAGACTGGAAATACCTGATTGGAGATACCTGAGCTAAACAGAAACCATACAGAGCAAAGTCTTATCTGCCTTAAGTCAGTGTAGCTCTATTGAAACATGTTGAACTTGGTGGAATTTAGGTTAGTTTAGAACAGCTGAAGCATATGGCTCTGTGTTTTGCATATTCAGTAAATGCACAGAAAAAAAATAATTGAAACCGAAGTGTGTGAAATAAAGGAACTCTAATTGAGTCACTGATGCAGGTGAATGGGTGAATTTCTATTAAAATTGTTTGCTGATGAAAGATTAAGATTATTATGGATGGTTAAACTGATACAGTCACCTGTGCTGAGGGAGGATGACTCATTTAGCTCAGTGCTGAAAATTAACTTCTGTTATGTCTTTAATGCCTGCAATGAGTTCAGAATTGGAGCCATGCTGTTCAGAAGCCTTTTCCTCACTGGAGGGGAGACGCTTGGTTTTAGAAACCCCAAAGGGTAATGCAAGCCAGGAGCATGCTGAGAAGCAGAAACACTTGTGTTTACTTGACAGGTGCTGCAGTCTATGGCTGAAAGCCTAAGTGATCTTCGGAGGCAGAAAAGCTATTAGCAGGTTTTAGTATTTAGGGATTTTATGCAATTTAAATGTTGTTAGAAAGTGAACCCCATTGTTGAAATAATCTGTCTGCTTTAAGGTTTTGCTAAACCCCAAGCATTTTACCCAGATTTTGGTTTCCTTTTCAAATGATCCTTGGTTACGTTATGCTTACTAAATCTGGAAAAGACAGCCCATGCCAGGCAGGGCAGGGGAGGTGCAAAATGGTCATAACAGCTACTATCCTCGTAGCCCAGTTACTAGTAAGATTTATAGCGACGCAGCAGTGGGTGTTCTCTTGCTCTATGCCCCAGATCCCCAGAAATGGCAGTTTACTTTGTTTGGGAAAGAGTGAGATGCATCAGTTTTAAGAGCTTTGGAAATGTATAAAAAATGTTATCTTTTACTTATTGCAACATAAATTTATCTTGTATTAACAATATGCTATGAATGATTGAATTTAGGTAGACAATTTCTGTTTATGAAAAATACTTAATTGTTAAATCACAAAGATGCATGGCTTTATCTCAGGGGACTGGCAAAGACTATATCTCTTGTAGGAATGGTGGTCCTGAACCTGAAATATGGATGCATTGTCCTTATTGTGCAGGTTCATCTGCCTCATTCTGCATTAATACGCCCATCTGTATTAAAGAACTTTATGTGGAGTAGATTTTGGTGTTCACTTTTTTTTTTTTATTCTCTGTGTAATAAGGAACATCAGAAAATCAGAAACTGAGTATTTTAATCTTATGAACTCTTGTGATGTCTTTTCCAGGCAAACAGAAACTTAGCAATTAGTCATATTAGGTTTGGTTTTTTTGTGGAATTTTAAAAATAGCTTGAGGTATTGCTTGTATTCCATAGGTACTATGGAATATTACCAGCCCTCAAATATTTAACAAGTGTTTTCATGTGTAAACTTTAACACTGATTTTTCTTTTGTGAGTAGTCTTATCAATCCATTAAGTGTTTTGAAATTAACGTATTGAGGTTTTTGTTGATGCATGAGGTTAAGAGGTTATGCTTTTATGACCTTTCATAGTTTCTTGTTAGTGTTGCATACAGCATAAGGATTACAAAAACTGGGAGAGAGTGAGCAACTTATTTTAAATATTCCTGAGTCAGCAAATCTGAATATCTTCAAAACACCAGTGTCAATGCAAATGCAGCTGTTTTAAATTTGCCTATTAGACTTTAAAATACATGTTCTAAAAATAAAATTTACATTTTTTTCTTTTCCATTTAAATATTTCATACAGATGATGGAAGGTTATATTTTTTCTTATACAGAATCACAGAATCCCAAGGGTTGGAAGGGACCTAAAAAGATCATCTAGTCCAACCCCCCTGCAAGAGCAGGGTAACCTACAGTACATCACACAGGAACTTGTCCAGGCGGGCCTTGAATATCTCCAGTGTAGGAGACTCCACAACCCCCCTGGGCAACCTGTTCCAGTGCTCTGTCACTCTTACAGTAAAGAAGTTCTTCCTGATGTTAACGTGGAACTTCCTATGCTCTAGTTTACACCCATTGCCCCTTGTCCTATCACTGGATATCACTGAAAAAAGCCTAGCTCCATCATCCTGACACCTACCCTTTACACCATTATTTATTTTATGATGTACCCAGTTGATTGTGACTGGTGTTTTAATTAACAACGTTTGAGATTAAGGAATGCAATATTAAATGATCTCCACAGTACTAATTTCTAAATAACCCTCAGACTTTATTGCATGCCAGGGAGGAGTTTATGCTTCATGTTCTGCCAGCCATTATTAATTAAAATATGTAAATAGCGTAATTTTTCTGGGAGTCTGCAAAACAAATAGGATCATTATCATGGTCCAGTTATGTGCTGAGCAAGGAGGCAACATGAAATCAGTGTACAGTTTATGAAGGCACTATACAATTGATCAGGAAAATAGTAGGTATAGATTGCTTTTTCCTTATGTGTAATCTTCAGTGTTTTTCCTATGTACATAATAACTTTCTGTTCTTTCATTTTAAAAGAAACAGGGGTTTTTTTATATATTTTTTTTTTAAACAATGATAAACTTTCCCTTGTGATTTTTCAAGTGTGTTGATTGAAAGGTACACTTTCTTTGGACATAAAAAGGAAAAGAAAATTAACTAGAACCAGTCTTTTACCTTCTGTCTTTCTGAAAGTCTCCTTACTTATTATGAATGAATGTAGACCACAAACAAACCTCTGAGATACCATCAAATATGAAGCGAGGACAGGATGACCCTGAGGTGAGGTAAGGTAAAATTAATACAAAGAACCACTAATGATAGAAGAAACAATGTGATTCTGATGAACTAAAATCTATGATAGTCCACACAGATGACAGCTAGTCTGATTTTCTGCATCCAGTATTTGTATAATATTGTATTCTTGGCTAACACTTTTTCAGGGTTTTTTTGTTTTGTTTTGTTTTTTTTAATTGAGTCAGCTCCTAACCGTTAATATCGTCAGCATAAGACTATCTGAATTCTGCTCATAACCTCTAATGTGCTGACACCTCCTTCCATTTGGTGGTATTCATGGATTTGATAAATTTCCTATTCCATCACTAATGTTGTTAATGAAAGTATTGATCAGTATTCGAAGAAATATGCACAACCTTTTAGAATTTTGTCAATGCTAAAAAAAAAAATGGGGACAAAATTTGGGACAAATCCCTTTGTTCTTGAAGCAGTGCCTTTCCTGAAGCCCTAAAGCCTGAGATTTACCAGTTCTGTCAAAGGGGAATCTTTGCCTGTGTTACATTTGCTCTCCTCAGGATTTTGTTTTGGGGCAGGAGTACTGTTTAACATACAGGAGAGAAGGCAGATGGGATAAATGAGCAAAGGTGCAGGATAAAGGTCCCTTTAAGCTAGATTTTAAATGTTTTTCAACTTCAGGGAGACTTTTGTCTCCCTTTCTCTGTTTGGAGCCACTGAACAGCAAGTATGTCAACAGCATGGTCTTCACAGGGTGTGTACTGAGTGTCAGTGTTAAAATAAGTTGCTCACTCTCTCCCAATTTTTGTAATTCTTATGCTGTATGCAACACTAAGAAGATAGTATGAAAGGTCATAAAAGCATAACCTCTTAACCCCATGCATCAATAAAAACCTCAATACCTTAATTTCAAAACACTTAATGGATTGATAAGACTACTCACAAAAGAAAAATCAGTGTTAAAGTTTACACATGAAATTCTGCCCACTGCTGCCTGACCTTAATTTGTATGATCAGCTTTATTCTTGATTAATCCCATCATCTATTTGGAGACCATGTTGTCTGAACTTTTTTTATGAAAATGTTACATAAGAAAGTGTGAAAAGCCCTGCTATGGCTTAGATGCATTAATACATCCACATATTTTTCCCTACATACAAGACCTGTTGTCTTCTTGTAAAATGAGATTAGATTGCTTCGACATACTTTGTCTTGAGAAATATAGTTTTGTGTTATCCATCTCCATATTGTCATCGTGGGTACTTATACATAATTTGATTATTTGTGGTTTTCTGGGAATTGGGCTTTACCTGTCTGGTCTGCGATTTCCTGGCTTATTCCTCTGTGAAAGATGTACCTGGTGTTTGCCCTTCAGCATGTTTGTCCTCTGTGAGTTTTCAAAGAAAACTGTTAATGGCTTTGAGATTGCTTCAGCCCATGTTTTTATACACTAGGATGAATTTCATCAGGCTTTAATTTTAGCAGATGATTTAAAGATGCTTTAGTTATGTACCTATTCTCTGCTTTATTTTTTCCCAATTCTCATCTGAGATTTTGCTCCTTTATTGCCACACTTAATTTTGTTTGCTGCTTGATTGCAGCTGAAATGCAAGAATTGTTAGGTCTTTGACCTCTACATCAAACTTTCTGCTTTTATGCTGTGGCAAAGTACCACTCTCCTGAGCTTTCGTCTGTAATTTAAGCATTTCTTTGTTATCCTTTGTATGCTTTTCTGGTTTTTGTGTACAGTTTTGCCTTGACTTTTTCTGACTTTGTCCTTATATAGTTGTTCTTGCTTTTTCTTTATACTGGCCCCCTGCATCTGCCTTAGCCGTTATTTTCTATGTGCTTCCTTTGGTTAAGGCAAGCTGGTTTCTTGATAGATCCTCTGTTCTGCCTGCATGCTGGAATAGTTTGCGCTTCTGTTAATAATGTGTGTGTGTGAGGTTTTTTTTCTGGTTTTGTTTTTTGGGTTTGTTTGGGTTTTTTTCTAAAGAACTGCTCTTTAGATGGTCAGACCAAAGATACACAGCTTTGACTGTGTTGTACAGCAAATGCTTAGAGAAAATAGGTAAGAAAAAGGATGGTTGTTGAAAGATGAGAAACACAAAAATGCTCCTCTTTTTTTTTTTTTTTTTTTTTCTGACCTGTCTCCTAGTAAATCCTATCTATCTTTCTGTGAACTTGTTGGTTGGCCTTCTTACAATTCTTTTAGCCGTTTCATCATTGTTTGTCAGAATCATATATTCATAGAGTCATAGAATGGTTAGGGATTGGAAGGAACCTGAAAGATTGTCTGGTTCCATCTCCCTTGCCTTGCACAGGGACACCTTCCACTAGACCAGGTTTTCAAAGCCCTGCCCAGACTGGCCTTGAACACTTGCAAGGATGGAGCAGCTACTACTTCTCTGGGCAGCCTGTTCCAGTGTCTCACCACCCTCATATTGAAGGATTTCTTCCTTATATCTAATCTAAATCTACCCTCATTCAGTTTAAAGCCATTACCCCTTGTTTTATCCCAACATGCCCTTGCAAAAGGTGCCTGTCCAGTTTTCTTGTAGGCCCCCTTTACGTACTGGGTTTCCTGTGGTAACGCGCTTAATCACTTTGGATTTGATATGCTAAATAGTTGTAACTGTGAGACAACTCAAGAAATTATATTTTCTCAGAAAAGCTCCTGAAAAGTCTTTTTGGGGAAAAGGTGTGTGTACATTTGATGAAAAAAGTAACATATATTTATGGCCATTTTTGTAAATAGGTTAGCTGAAGCATAACTTCAAAAGTAGTTTACTCAGCTTCTCAGAAGCTTTTCTGTCATCTAGTAGGTGGAATATACTTGCTTTGATGCGTTTAATAGTCTTTCTCAAACATCTCATCCTGATCTTCATCCCTTTCCTTCCCTCCCTGAAACAAATTATCATGGAGGGTGAATGCTGCAATGTCTAAACTGCTCAATGAAGCAGCAGTAAAAGTATTGGGATTCTAATAAACTAACAGAAAAAGGAGTGGAAATGAAGAATAGGAACAAAAGAAATAGGCAGTTCAGTTTGTTCAGTCTGTAGACTCAGAAAAATATAAGTAATTCTATGAAGCCTGAATGTTATACTTTTTGTGCTTTGTGTTTATTTTTAGCAGTAATTTGAAAGTCTATATTCAGGATATTGTTTCTATGTATCATAAGAATTCTGATGTGCTACAGCTTTATCTTAAGTAGCCCGTCTGTAATTCCCACTGTTGCCTTACAAACAGATTCTTGTCATCCCTGTAGAAAACTTTAAGAGAACTTCAGGAGTTAATTTTCCAGTTTATGAATTGAAGGAAAGAAAAGAAGGCTTTGTAACTGACTTAATTTTATCCTCTTTTTTCCTAAAGGCTTTTGATAGAGAGGGTGACCCTATAAAATACCTCATTCAGAATGGAGATCCTCAACAAGTTTTTAATCTCTCTCAAAGGTAAGTGGAAAAACCGTTAGAAAATAGACTTGTAACTTTTCAGTCAAGTGAAAATGTGGGCTGAGAGCTAAAGAAAGACTTGCAATCAGACCTATTCAGCTGTTCCGTAGATTGGCTCTTAGACGTTAATGAGAGCTCTGTGAATGATATTGTACTCTGGAGTTTTTCAAAGGGGACTATCTGTTTATTTTAAACACGTTTGTAGGTAAAAATCACAGAGGTGGAAACATTCTATTCAAAATAGTGACCAGAGATTAATTAATAACTTTATACTTGTCACCTCTTGACTAACATCAGGGACAACTTTTGCTTTCTGTTTTTAGTTTCTTGCCTTCAAGTGTTTTAGTCTACAGTGGAAAGTCTTTTGTTGTAAAACCTGTTTTTCTTAAATTAAATGCTGACTTAAATAGAGTTAGAAAGAAAGGTTATGTTATGAAATTATAAGCACGAGGTAGGTCTGTGCCTGTCCCACCACTCCCTTCTTTATTTTACCCAAGCAGCTATTATTTACATGCCAAAGTATCTTTTATCTTTTTGCAGGAGGAAGGGAGGGTGCTAAACTGACTTCCTGTGGTAGATGATGGGACAAATATAATCTGGAGCTTATTTGTTCATGGTGCAGGTGTAATTGTAAAAAATTGTTCTAATTTGGTGTGAGGAAGTGATTGAACTAAAACAGGTCTGTACTTTCTGAGTAAGTTCTGCACTACTCACTAATCTCTCATATACAGAGAATCAAATCACTTATGATACAATGTGAAAAAAATCCTTGAACATCCCAAGGGATGCTGATCCCAAGGGATCCCACCAACATTGATGGGCCCTCTAACAACAAAGACTTGTCAGGCAATGAAAGGGAAAGCTTAGAGAGGAGACAATTTTGCTGAGATGGCAAAAGCAGGAAATCACGTTAGGGTGTTGGTTTTATTCATTGCTTAGGGCTGGAGTTTTCAGTGCAAATCAGGGAAGGTATGCTTTGCTTATCAGCTCAAAGGGAGCGCTAGGATTCATAGCTCCAGCACTGTGCAGGTTTATACGGTTTGTACAAGCGATGATAGCAGTCCTCCCCATAGAAACATGAGAAACTTGGTCAGACCCACTCTGTGACTTTAGAACTTGAATGATAAGAAGTGTGCCTGGCTACATGAGAGGTGCTGTGAAGTGAGGGGGACCACTCGGTAGTTGTTTTGTGTTGTTCATGCTTATCACGATGCTGTTAACATTGCACCATAAAAATCCTGATAGTTCTCCATACCAGACAGACTTAAAAAATGTGTACAAATTCAAGCCAACTTCTGGCCTGCCAAACCCATGATGTAAAGGTATTCTAGAAGTTGGATCCTAGGCAGCACCTGTATTGTCCAGCCTCGGGTGTAAACAGTGTGGCAATAGCCAGAAATCAAGCCGTTAAAGGCGGCATGTGAATTCACAGCTGTGAATTCAGTCTGAAAATAAGTAAGAAATGTCCAGTTTGCTCTCTGAAGGCTTCAGGTACAGCATACCCCTATGTTGTCAGGTAATGTTGAAGCAGTTGTAGGTTTCACCTCCCAGGGACTGTCAGGGGTGGCTGGGAGTCCTGCTCCATCCTGCTAAGCCTCTGTGGCTCATCATGGGCAGCCTGACATCCCCCAGCCTCACATCCCCCCTACCACTGCACACTGAGGATTTCAACGCAAACTCAGGTGTGTGTTTGTCTTTTTGATCTGTTGCCTCTTGGTAAAAAGAAGAGCTCTTTGAAGTGTTCTCTGAAAAGTGTTCTGAAGTGTTCAAAAACCACATAGATGAGGCCCCCAGTGATAAGGTTTAGTGGTGGTCTTGGCATCCTGGGGTAATGGTTGGACTTAATGATCTTAAAGGTCTTTTCCAACCTAGTCGATTCTGTGATTCTCTCCTCCTTGCCCTCCTTGCATCTCTCTCCTTGGAAATTGTTCGTGCAAAGTTTTCTTCAGCCTTTTACACATTTTTTCTAGATGCTGAAAAGCCTTGATAGGAGATTAAAGTAGGATTAATATTAAACAAAGCATATAGTCAATGTGAGTGGCATATTAAGGCTACTGGAATTCATCTCAGTGTTATATTTATGCATTTTTAAATACTTTAAAGCAAAGACAGAGACCATGAACATGATTCTGTCTCTTTTTCTCATCTGGATTATTTTCTTGTATCCTCGAGCACATCAGTTAATCCCTGTGTAATTGCCTAACTGGCAGCATGAGTACTGAATATTACCAGTTTTACATCTACCTACTAGATCTCTCATCCTGAGTCTGAGGATTGCGAGATCCCTTTGTTCCTTCTTCTTTCGCAATGCAAACTGAGCATAAGCTGTAGTAATTAGGTACCTCCTTATGTTCCCTAGGGACAGTGATGATTAAAAGTTGGGGTATTAAATGAATGTGAATACATTGGAATCCTTGAATAAAACCTGGAAGTTTTTATAAACTATCCTGTTTCTTGAATGATGTTCATCTATTGAAATGGAGACTGTAGATTGCAGTTGAAGTGGGAGGAAGGAGGAGATAAAAAAGGTGGTATGATAGTGCAAAAATAGTGGAGAAATTTAAATGGATATATGCAGCTAAAGGTCAGTGTCAGTAACACAGTATTTGTTGTCAATTGCTGTCAATTTTTTATTCTTAGCTTCACTTTGATATTTAGTACTTTACCACATAAGTTTTAAATGTTTTATTCACTGTTCCTTTTCTAAAAAATTCTTCTGTTTATATTTTGTTGCAGTGTCTTGAACAAATGCTGAAAAATATATATGATCTATTATGGTAGCTAATTGTTTTGCAGAAATGCCTGGAAATAAGAGAATTGTTAAAATACAGACCATAATTTAACAATTTTGACAGTTAATAGTACATCTGACTTTTCTACAGCCCACAAAGGAAGTTAATGCCTTTCTCAGTAGCATCATTACCGTTTGAGCATCTTCTAAGTTTAAAAAGTATAGTTTGAAAGTTAAATGGGTGATATAACAGTAATATTACTTCCACTCACCCAAATATTCCTTAGCAGAAGGCAGTACATAAGAGTGAAAGCAAAAATGAGGTGCACAGTGTTACTAATTTGTCACACACAAGTTACAGGATGGCTTGCTGGAAATGCCACCACCTTTAAACTCATTGCTTTCTTGTGGGCAATGTATGTATGCAAAGCCAAGAATTTACTGTTAGTCTGAGTAAAGTCTTAGTAGTCGCTAAAATTGCAAATATACCTGTATTTTACTATGTGTATGTACATAAAAATATATAGAGTGTTATTTATTATGCCTATATGTAATTTTATAATTTATGTATGTATAATCACATATATGTATACATACCCATGTATTTTAATGATATGTAGCTATATTTATTGTATATATTTTTATATAACATTTATAGATAGCTATATATAGCTACATACATTTATATTACTATATATGTGGCTATGTTTAAAAAGAAACAGAAACTTTCTAAGCTTTGCCCCTTGATCTTGTGTTGTGCTTTACCCTTTCACTTTCCCTTTGGGGCTCTCAGGGCAATAGAGCAAGGGTCTATGCGAAGTCTTCAGCATGTGCCTGTACTGCTCTGTACATAGTTCAGTCTTCACACAATAACCATATTATAGCTAGCTATTACTTAGAAAAATATATAGAAAAATAGGCACCACACTACAAAATTGCAGAAAAGTAAGCAAAAGTTAAAACAACTTTGGTGTTAGGTACATGCTTATTAGATAATTGCTGTTTAAAGTTAAAACTATCCTCTGAGCAGGCCAAGACAATTCCATGCAAAGAAGCATGATAGGTCCCGAGGCCCTTTTGTAGCGTGGCACAACAGTTGCGGCTTGAAACAAGACATGTCAGCTCCATATTTACTGTGTTATAAAACTATGCACAATATTCGTGTGTCCCATTGTTTTTAAAAACCTCCAGAAAATAATTTGAGGTACAATGAAATTGCTAGCTTTTCCTTTTTTGAGGAAGCTAAACCTGACTTATGCCTATGTTTTACTTGTGTAGCAACGGGACAGATCTAATGTAGCATCTCCTGAAATATTCTTTTATTTGATTACTGAGCTTGTATGTTATTTTACCTACCAACCTTTCACTCCAAGGGGAGAATTACGCTCCCACTCACTGGTTTCACCTATGTCTGTAGTATTTATTTAAAGAAACTCCTTGCAGTAACAGCTTGCCAGTAAGCATTGGTATTTGTCTCTGCTGAAAACAATGTTGGAAAAATTCTTGTCCTGGAACCAGTTTGCTGAGGTCTTCTCTGAGTAAGAAGTTACAGCAGAAACTAAGAAATTTATAAGAAGAATCGTTAGGTAGAGATGGTATACATGTAAGCATTCTGGACAAGTACAGGTAATGAAACCTCATAGTTAGGTGGGACTTCAATGGTTCTGTTTGGATTTGGTGGTGGTGTTGTTTTAATAAAATCCTTTTCTGAACAAGTAGTTGTTTAGGTTCTAGGTCATGAACATACAATGTAGGTCAACGAGTAAAATGTATAGCTGTGACTGACAAGCACTTATGTCTGAAATCTCCATTAAAAAACGGAGTAATACTAAGATCCCAGCTCATGTGGATTGTGCACTGCAAAATCATGCACTGTTACACTTTTCTTAAAATGTTACAAGTTGATTATGGTGTGTTTGGTGGAGTTTCATTGGAGAAACTGCTTAGCTATGCAACAGGAGGATAAATGTCATCCGTGTTTGTTGGTGCATATTTGTTGAATAGCCAATGGACTGGGTGGCATGTAAGAGAAATATCAATTTGTTACATACATAAGCAGGTTCCAGTAGACACCAAAATCCTGTAAATGAAATGCAGAGCTTTAGCCCTGGTCAGGGCAGTATCACTTAAGTTAAGCAGAGTCTAGCTTGCTTAGACAGGATTGTCATCTTAACGTTGTATGGGATCAGTGGCACAGTGGGATCTTGTCTCTGTGCTGCTGCACACATCTACAGCACACCTACATGAGAAAATTAGATCATCCTAGAGAAAAAAATCTAAAATGCTTTATTTGTCAGCAGTTACAGGAATTTGCAACATTTTCAAACAGCATTTTTTGTAAAATTTTATTTATTTTTGTATATGTGCATTCCAAATAGCCCTTCTTTCATATCTGTTAAAATGGGCATCAATAATCACAATATCCTGATTTGTTTTCGAAAACATTTGTGCCTATATTAATATGTTATTATTAGGGATTGCGGTCTATCTGTGCTTGCATGGAAAGGGTATTAGCTCATTCCAGCACTTTTCCTGAAGTTACTCAACATGCGAGTTAGTAGCCTTTCCCTATAAAACTTGGAGAAAATTTATCTGTAAGACCATGTATGTTGTATTCCCAGAACTTACTGCTGCAGTCCTGTCAGGGGTATCACACACAACTCCTCTGTGATTAATAGATTGCTTGTGATTCTCCCATTTATTATAGCAGTGCAGCTGTCTAACAGATAAGGGTCCTGTGTTCAGTGTAGGCCTATCTACTGCAGAATCCTCTAGATCAGTAGGTTGTTCTTTATATCCTAAATTATACAAGAACTGAAGCAGAAAGCATTAGAATGTGCTTCACTGTTTTTATTAGCCTTTACCTACCATGGAGCATGCTTCCAGTTTTAATAAAGCCTAAAAGCTATTAACTTGCTCAAAGGGAAACATTTGTATAACACAAAGTAGTGGAACAAAAATGCTTGTAGATATCTCACAACTGTTGTGATAATATTTTATGTTTTTGTTTTATTACTAGTTCTGGACTACTAGCCTTAGGAAAACCCTTGGACAGAGAAAGCACTGATCGCTATATTCTGATTGTTACAGCCTCGGATGGCAGACCAGATGGGGTGAGTTTCCTGTGAATGTTCAAGAAAATGGGCTATTACACAATATGTAGTTAGGCACTTGAAGGAGTCTAATTGTAGTATATTGTAGATGGGTGGGTCTTGACCATATATCTCTGTAATCTGCAACAGTTTACTCAAAAAGGTTTGCTGGAGATAAAGCCTGTGTATCACTGGAGTAATGTCTTTGATCTTGAAACAAAGTGACTTTACTTCTACTTCTGCCTTTTTGTTATTCTTTGACAAAAACCAATGCAGTCAAGGTTTTGCATTATTCAGATATGTGCATCTTCTATTTCTTCTCTGTGCTGTGAAATAACCTATCTTGCTTCTTACTTTCTCCTGAAGATCAGTTATGTGGGCAGCTATATTATAGATTTGTACTTTATCTAGTAAAATGTATTGCACTTCTTTCAGAATTGACAGATGAAAGCGCTTTCCAGCTTCAATATTTTTAAGCTCTCAAAGCTTCTCTGGGAAAATGCCCATGTCACTTAACTTAAAAAAAGAACAACTTTTTTATCAGGAGGCATTTCTAACTTTTTTATTGTGTGCATTGATCAGGCATACAGTGACCCTGCAATCAAAGCAACAAACTGTTGCTCACATTTGTGTTTAGTATAACAAAATTGTGGCTTTCAATTTCTATACTAAAAAGTGGAGGCCTATTTAAAGATACATATTTATTTATCAAGCAGAGGCAATGAAATTAGTTTTTCTGAAAGTTTGCAGCAATCCCAACTGGGAGAATTTACTGCAGTTGGATTGTGCAAGGTATATGGGAGCACAGCAATTCTGCTGTGGACTTGTGCCATGGAGTGGTAGCATAAATGGAGGAGAAGTCTTAATGTATCTGACCTTAAATATACAGTGTATAAGGGCAGATCTGAAATAAAATATCCACATTATCTGGGCTGTTCTAGCAGTCAGTATTCAGTTTGAGACTGAAAGAAATTTCTGACAGTTTGCTATGGAGCTATCAAGAAAGCTCTGTGATTTGGATCTTTGTTCACCCTGTCTTCACCGCATCAGAAGAAAATCTTATCTATTATTCCTGTGTCATGTTCTGTTCCCTAGTTTAGCTTCTTCAGCTTATAAGGCTTGACTTCCTGCTCAGTGTTTAATCAGAGTTTGGTTTGTTTGGTTTTTTTTTTCCCTGAAGTATTGAAGTTTTAGGTGCTTTATATAATTCTGTCGCAATATGGAGTAACTATAACGGAGCCTATACTTTCTCCATTAAAATTTTGGTTACTGTTATCTTCCTTAATTCATCTTAAAATTGGTAATTTTGTTACTTATGAGCTACTTTCTATTCTTGATAGCTATGAGTTCAGTCGTTTTAATCCCTGACTTCCAGCTGTGAAGTCTGAAGATTTAAATAAAGGTCTCATGTTCTGTTTCAGGCTGTGTTATGCTGCTTAAATGCTATCTGGGGCATGGAAAAGCTATCGAAAATATACTTCTGCTTCCTTTCATCTAGAGATTCATTCTCTTTGTTTTGGAACTTAGTTGGACATCTGATCCATTTTAACACTCAGAAGATAATAGTTGTTTTTTTTTTTTTTTAATAGAGTTCCAGTTAATCATTGCATGCTATTTAACACAAAATAGTTCTATATAAGGTGAGATATATATGGAAGGTGAGATGTAGTTTTTGAAGCTAACAGTGTGAAACTACCCAAAAAAAAACCCACTGTGGAGGGCTTCTTAGTATTGTCTGTGAAATATGCTGATGTAGGGTTGACTATCTGTTGCAGTAGAAGTCGTTGATACTCATGTTTGTGAGCAGCTCAGTAGCCAGGCTGGAGCTGTAGTGGCCATGTTGTTGGGGGAATGGACTGTGCTTTTATTCTTCATACGTTACCTAACCCAGTGAAGATAGGGCTAGAAGTTCCTAGAGGTGTGATAATACAAATAAGAACGGTAGCATTCTCAAAAGCAATTTTAATAATATGCAAATTTCAAGGATTATTTTAGAGGTGCAGGTTGGAGTTTTTTGGTGGGTTATTTTGTTTGTTTGTTTTTGGTTTCTTTTTTGGGGGGAGGGTTTAGTATCCCATAAGGAAAGCAAATAATTAGAGTCCAAAGAACTGTTGTAACATCAGTGAAAGGTATTTGTGATTTTTTCCAATGCTCGCATAAAACTAAACTCATAATTTTTCAATAAGCATAACAGTTCTTACTAGTACAGCTGTCACTTGACAAGCAGAAAGATGAACCAAATGGCAGCAGGTCGCTTGACCCTTTTGTACTAAATGCTCTTAATGGATGGTGGTGTTACGTTGTTGCTCCTGTAACAAAAACATACACTTAAAAAAATCCACTCCTCTGCTGTCTCATTACCTGCTTTCCTTCCTTTGATGCCATATGTTTGTTTGTTTGTTTGTTTTTTCCCTGGAGTTCTGTATCTGCAGGTGTACATGTTTATTGTTTTCACAGTGAGACATGGTCACATTTTCTAGTTTTTGCGTGTTCTCTTTCCTGCTGCTTGGTTTCGTGTCTTCATCATTATCTCCTACCTGCCTGTAGCTGTCTTCTTCTGTTATGATACTGCCAGTGGTGGAGCACCTTTCTTCCTAAAATTGTTCAGCAATATGGCTTACTTGACAAGCTGACTGGACTGCTCTTGCACCTTGAGCTTCTGATGACAATATATGAAGCGAAAGGGTTGGCTGGGCTTGCCAGTATCACAGTTGAGACTAAGTTTCTTGGCTTTTACAATCAGATGAAATGGGGCAGCTCAAACCATTAAATCTCCATGCCTCTTCCATGCCAGGAAACAGTGAGTTTGACTCATTTGCCAGGCTTCCTTACGTCTTTACACAATTTCTTTGATTTGCAGCTCTTTTGGACTTATTTTCTGCTATTTGACGGCTCCTCCTGGGCCAGGGACTCATTTAAAGTTTCTGCCTGGTAACATGGGAAACTCTTCTAAAGACATGAAAGTTTTTTAAAGCAAGCTAGTGGAATTTCATGGAGGCCTTTTTAAGTAATTATATCAGAAAGCAGCAATGGTGTCCATGAAAATTTCCTACAATTACAAAACTGCTGTTCCCCAAACTAATTCACCTGCTGCTTGTCATGAAGGTTTGTTTTTTTGAGCAATTCTATTAGCACCTACAAAAAATCTGGTTATCTGACTGAAGAACTTGTTTCAGTTAATTCCACATGTAGGTGCAACTTAATTTAAATGACATTAAAATATTTTAGCTAGTAGCATACAAAACCTGATTTCTTTCCACCCAACAGTTGCCTGTTTGAAACCAGCTATATATTTGATTTTTAAATAATAGTATATAAAATACTGCATTTTAGATTAAATATTTCAGATGGGAAACATTGCTATGCTTTGAAATTGCTGAAGCTTTCTGAAAGAAGTTTATGCCAAGCTGCTTTTAAATTTGTCTGTCTCAAGGTGAGCACTCTTGTCTGTTCAGCATTGTTCTCTATGAATGTTTTCCTCCATAGAGATAAATAAGGCTTGTTAGGTGGTTGAAGCCTGCGTTTCAGTATTGTGTCAGGGTCTCTGGGATTGACTCACTTGAAGCAAACAGAAAGAAAAGGCCAGAATGATTCATCATCTTTCCTACCTTTAACAGTGGTTTAGTTTGCACACTGATTACCATCTTCAGCCCTGTCAGGATCTTCTTTGGCCCACGGACACATGCCAAAATGGATCTTTTTCACTTCTGGTATCTCAAGGAGTTTGGAAATTAGCACATGGGGCAGCAACACACTTTCCACATGGGATCACACTTCTGCTTGTGGTACAGGAGCCCACACACCAGTCTTGGTGAGCAACATTTCCTCCTAGTGCCTTTCCTATAATGATGGTGGTACAAACGATTACTTTTCTAAACTCACAAGTTACTTGATTCCTTATCTTCTTAGGGGCTTGAAACACTTCTCCCTGCAGCTGCAACCAAGACAGGCCAGCACTGTTCGCCCTGCCTGTTCCACTCTGCTGTAAACCCCATTGCATATTGGACTAGTACATAGTTTACGATGTGGTATTTGCTCTCCTTTTTATTCTCAGTGTTCTCTAGGGAAAACTAACTGCTCCCCACCATAATTTATGAAGTCTGTTGAACACCTTTTTGCATTTGAAGTCTTTGGTCCCACACACCTTAAGTTTTTGGTGTTTTAAAGGTATTTTTTGCCTGCTGCTTTTTCAGTATCATTAACAAAGGGTCTGAGACTTTTAACAATGTTGTTATGGCACCAAGTAGTCGAGGTTTCTGTATTCTAAGCTCCAAGTCTTATCTAACTGCCTAATGTTGTGTGGTGACAGTCATGTCCGACGCCTTTTGACTTTCGGGGACTGCTTATTCCATCAAAATCAATACAGACTTATGCCTTCACTAAGCGATACTGCTTTCCATTTAATGGTGTGTCCTGTCTGACACCATTTCATCACTTTTGCATGGCTTATAATGCTCTTGATTGTTTAAAATGCTCAACTATGCTTCCCAAGTTATTGTTGTTCTTGAGTTATAGCGTGGAGTATTAACAGGCTTGTGGTTTTTCTCTGACCTTGTAATGGTACAACCTGCCACCCATCACTGTTAACAATACAGCCCAACAAACAATTAAGTATGAATTAAGTAATTAGTTAGGAAAGATTTTTATTTCTATAATGAAACTTAGTTGTAGATGGGCAGAAGAGTGAAGTGCGAATCAAAAAAATATATCAACCTCAATTTTTGTCACAAACTGTGGTGTGTTCAGATGGGATTTCAAGGCAAGAATTCACATCTTTGCATTTCAAAGGGAGAAGTAACAAATAAATATGCATGACTTTTGTTAGAAGAAAGAAAATGCCTTCTGTGCTACTTATTTTTGGCTTGTATGTGTGTGTCAGTTCATTTATATAGATAAAACAGGAAGCTCCATTGTTTTGCCTTAGTGTGTATTGTGTGATTTAAGCAGAATTCAAACCTCCAAGTACAAGCATCTAGTCATGAAGTTATTCACCCAGCACTTCAGAAATGTGTTTCTGTCCAAGTTTATAAAGTCATTTGAGTTAATAATTAGGCATTCTTAAAAAACGTCAGTCATCCAGGGGCTGTTCCCAAACCTCCCAAGGAGGGAGGCTGAAGTAAAGCAACAACACTGATGTCCCGATTCACTGTCACTTTGTGGTACTCAGAAAATACTGACAGGGTTCATATGCTCTCATATGGCTTAGAAGACTCAGCCACCAAGCCACTAAACTACTTTGGAAGTCCAGAAAAAGCTGTTGTCTATCTGCTCATTGGAAGTTGTGCTTTTCAGGATCTAGTCCAAGATTGCTGGTTGGGAATGATCAGAGGCGACCTAGCTGTGGGAGTGTTTCTCTGCAAGCCATGAATCCAAGACTCTGCCCATTAATCTCACACTGTTTCCCTTTCTTCTACAATGATCACTTTATGGAAAATAAATGAATAATTTTAGCATTGCAGACCCCACAAGTTTAGGGCCATGTTTCCTGAGGAGACAGAGGCACCATCAGGTGACCCTTAGGAAGGAGTCTGAGAGAGAACTGTTTTCTCTGTTGTCTGGGCTGGACCAGATCAGCTGGGCGCAGAATGCAGGGATTTTTTGTGCTTTGTATATGTGGTTCTGGGTACCCAGCACTGGATTCCAAATTCCATTCTGATGTCTAATGCATAAAAGTGAGACACTGCAGTTTTTAACCTTTAAGTATGGCTAGAACATTCATGGCTTTGCACTGTACTAAGCACAAGATCTTAAATGAGTGAGACTTAGAAACTCTGAAAATCATATTTTTGGCTACAGTATGCAGGAGTATGGTGTTTGTAGAAGGTTATGGTAGTCACTCTGCCACAACAATGCCATCAGAATAACCAGCATTTGAAAACTAGTGTTTGTCACCTTATGTTTATCTAGCTAAATAACTCCCACAGGCTTTAAATGAAAGTCGAGTATTGCGTATACAAGTGATCCTAGACAAAGATGTGTCAGAGCAGGGCAGCCTAATAGTCAATCTGTTCTAGGGACCTTGAGGAACACTGGCGTGTGTTGTGTAGACACAGATGCCATGCCATATTCCTCTGCACTGTCTCGTTATTGATCAGAACAGACCAACATTTCAAGAAGGTATCCATGCACTGAGAGAACCATAAGTAGCCTTATTTCAGTTCATTGTGTTTCATCATGTAATTTAGACTTGGTTATTTCAGTCATCTTAGAAGATCATTAATAATTTAGAGCATCTATCTCCCATGGTGCTTGGATTAATTTACTTCCTTAGAGCAAACAGGTAGCACTAGATCAAGATAATTTAGACAAGGATTTACTATTTGAATAGCATGCAGAAAATTAATTGCAGTAAATTTTCTGTCACTCCTGTAAATATTACCTATATCTGCTCCATATCAGTTCCATTATCTACCAAGAATAAAGCATGCATGCCTCTTTCAGTAAATACTTACTGAACAGAGATTTTGCATACAAAAAGGCTTGCATTGAAGAGGACTTCTACTTAACTGAATTTTTTGTAAACAGTAAGACAAGATTGAAAAAAAGGAAAAAAAGTCAATGGGATCTGTTCATACTGTGGAGCTTTAATACTACCTTCATGTGGCACATTTATTTTGATCTGTTGGTGCAGTGGGAAGGAAATGTTCTTAAATATATGAAAAGGAAGAATTCAAATAGATAAATTATTTTTTACTTCCTCCTCTAAAAAACTCCTCAAATTATTTTCTTTTCAACAGTGCAAACTGTAACAAAAAAAAGAAACACTGACTATTACTATTTTCCTAATAAGTTATGTACTTCATATGAGAAAGCCTTAAAAATTTAAGCTGACCTGTAAATTTCAGTTGGCATGAGAAGAATTGTCCAGCCCGATTTCCTCTTCTCCATGCGTTAGCTCTTTTATTAGGACGATCTTTAGGAGACTGACAGATGACCAGTGTCTGTGCAACTTGTCTGCTTGCATTGCATAGATAAAATTCCCCATAAAGGCTTTGATTTCAAATATTAACAAGGAAGGAGTGATTTAAGTAATCCTCATAAAAAAAAAATAGATTAATCAGTTTTCAATCAAAGATTCTGAGCAGATTGTAATTCCATTTTGAAAGACGACTTTAATTATTTTAAGATGAGAAAAAGTTCTGCACCAAGGATTATTGAAGATTTTGTATGCCCTCATAAATAAGCTTATGTAGAACTTATTTATGCTAAAATGGATCTTACATCAGAGTTTACAGAAACAGTAATTTATAGTGTAACATTATGTATACATTATGTTATTGTGTATATTCATTCAGTAATACCAGTCATGACAGTAAATATCATGAATTCTAGCTAGACTGGAAAACATAATTTGGGTAGACTGTTTTTCAGACAGCACTGTATGTGCAAATGTAGAGAGCTCAAGAGCAGACACATAAAGCTCTTTGCCCTGTAGCTGAGCGTGTCTTTCAGACAGATCTTGCAGGTTAGCAGAAACCTCTGCTGTTTTTGTAACAGCAGTGAATTCTCCAGTTCTAAGTAAATAGATAACCCATGGAAGAAGGATTGGAGAATTGCAGCCCAAATTCCTCACCTGTTTTGAAGTTCTCAGGTTTGGTTTATGATATAAAGATCAATGTAGAGATGCCACAGCTTCATCCATTTTTGATTAAAACACTGAAATCTGAGCTTTTCGTATAGATGCAGATCCATTTTTCCACAGCTTTGTCTCTGCCAGGGTGAATGACAAATGTAGCCTACTTTTTACATTAACCTCCAACTATGTTAGGTGATGTGTAGCACACATTATGCTCTAAACTTGGGTTGTTTAGCCCGGACTATATAGCTTGGGCTATAAGTTACCAGCTACTGCTGGTGCACCCAGTAGGAACAGTAATTTTTCATTCCTTTTATATTGAGATGCTGTTCAGCTGTGTGGACAGCAGATCAATACTCTTTCTCTTCCACAAATAGATACACAGGGTTGGAGCCTATGTGGTTACGTAGCTGGTGACTGACATAACAGTAGAGACCTCTCACATAGGTTCCGTGAATTTGTCAAAGGCATTTCTTGAACGTACATGATTTTATCTTCCTTTCCTACTAAAGTTCTCATCTTTTATATTTCCTTTTTGAATGTGTGAGGTTTTAGTTTCGGGATGTTTCCTTTAGAGATCTATTTTTGTGTGTTTGACAGCTTTTCCTTTTTTTTTTTTTTTTTTTCCTCACCCCCTCTCTGGCTTTTTCTAATCTTTATTTTTCATTAATGTAATTATTGACAAGCTCCAGCCTTGTCTTTCCCTTCAGCCTCACTCTCTTCTTTCTCCTGCATTTCTTTGCATTCCAGCTGTCCATTTCTTCTTTATAACTTGGAGAGGAGTAGAGGGTCAGTAGATACCTCTTTTAAAGCTCTTGTGCCCTACACTGGAAGGAATCAAGGTCTGAAAATACCTGAAGGCTTGCAGCCTTGCTGATAGGAAAATCGCTTCCACATGGCCTAGTGGACATTGTTTGTTGTGGGTATGCAGCTTCTCTGTATTCAAAAAGGTTAGTGAACAGGACTGTAACAAGTTGTGCATATATACCCATTGCTTTTTCAGACTTTGGCACTTCACTGTCATCCAATATTAGATTCCCATTAGCAACATCTTAGCTGTCACTTTCCTGGAGCTGAACTTAGACAGCATGCAATTTACCTGTTATGTAGTTAATGTATATTTTATTCTGGTACTTATCACTCCTAGTATCTTAAGATCTAAGCATCTGTTTCCCCTGTTTGGTAAAGAATAGCCATTATTTTGGATATCATAATTTTAAATGTAGTTTTCTTTAACTGAATATAGACAAGTCCTGATATGTAGATCAGAATCATTATTTGCAGTTTCTTTTTTGATCAAAAAAGGCCTTGGGCTTTGCTTCAGATCTTACTATTTGCAAACTCACATCTAGAGACAATAACGTTTACCTTGGAGTTTGTCTAAATTAATAAACTTGCTTGACATCAGAGCTAAGAATGTTTCCTCTCCGAGGCATAGAATGCTTTCATCAATATCCAACTTCAACTTAAATGGCAGGGTACAAATAAAATAAGTCACAAGTGAAATTAGCTTCAAATTTATCATCCGTAACGTTTATCAGGGCTTGGCATACTTAGGACAAAAGATATTTGTGGTAGTGATGTAAATGTTACATTTATTGCTTAGGGAAGAATTACATATGTATGAATTATTTTAGTGGCCCTAAGAAAGCCATAAATTGCAGCTGATGATCTTTTGTTTGACTTGTATTTATTATAAAAGAGAAGTAAACACCGTTTTGTTGTGGTTTAAGCCCAGCCGGTAACTCAGAACCATGCAGCCGCTCACTCACTTCCCCTCTTCTGCCCCACTCACAGAGGAATGGGGAGGAGAATCAAAAGAATGTAACTCCCATGGGTTGAGATAAGAACAGTCCAGTAACTAAGGTATAATACAAAACTACTGCTACCACCAATAATAATGATGATAAGGGAAATAACAAGGGGAGAGAATATAAATCTAAAAAGGGAAAAGGAAAAGCAAACAATAAACACAAGTGGTGTACAGTACAATTGCTCCTCACCTGCCGACCAATACCCAGCCTGACCCGAGCAGCAATCTGCCCTTCCAGGTAACTGCCCCCAGTTTATATGCTGGGCGTGATGTGCTGTGGTATGGAATACCCTTTTGGCCAGTTTGGGTCAAGTGTACTGTCTTTGTTTCCTGTCAGCTTCGTGTGCCCCTTCTCACTAGCAGAGCATAAGACCAAAAAGTCCTTGGTCAGAGTAAACATTATTTAGCAACAACTAAGAACATTGGTGTTACCAGTGTTGTTCTCAGACTAAAGTCGAACACACAGCACTGCCACCATCTACTAAGAAGGAGATAAACAACTGTTAAAGCTGAACCCAGAGCAGGTTTACATCACTAATGAATAGGAAATGCCTGATACAAGGCTGTACTACTCTTTCCCTGCGTGAATTTCCAGTAATAGCTTCAACGCTCCTTTCAAAATCATACTTGACAAATCTTTGTAGAAATGTCTAGTTTTAAAACAGCCAAGGCAGATTTTTATCCTTACTGTATTATCTTAGTATTTGCACGAGGAATATCCATTCAGTTAATACATAAAACAAGTTGTGAATTAGATGTCTTTCTCATTACTTTAGGGAACCACTCGAGTTTGTTTAAAGATTTTAGCGGTAATTAAACATATGTCAAGAGCTTGAGTGAAACAGCAGCTCTGTTACATGAGAGTTTGTTTTACTGTCTTTTAGGATCCCCTACAAAACACTGCAACTTTTCACAATTCCTGTAGAAATCTGTAAAGTTTGCTTTTGTTCTGAAGTACATAATGAACAAAATAGTGTGTATACATTCAAGGGGGCAAATTAAATTAAACTAGCTGCATATGTTTTTATTCAAATATCTTTTCTTCAAACATCATCTTTTTCAGTTTGTTTTCTCCAAGATTTGCAATGAAAAATCTGCTCTCTGATGCTGGTAAGCACTGACTTATTTTTACTCTGACATATGCAGGTCACCTTGCAATGGTACAAGACTAGAGGCAAACAAAGAGGACAGTGATGTTTTAGGGAGTTGGGATGTAGGTTACAGATACACATCACAGCACTTCGTGTATGAGAACAAGTGAAGGAAGAGATAGCACACATTTTTATTGTATTTTGAAGGTATGAGATATCCAATGCAGCTGTATTTTTTCCTTTGCTAACAAAACAAGAAAGCTGGCTTTGCAGAACTAAATAGGCCTCCAATTGGAACTTGTCTTCAAATAGAACTTTTGCTGCTTTGATAGTCAAAGGTGAAAATTATTCTTACAAATCCTTATGCTCTTCATTACTGACTTGAAAAATTTTGACGTGATATTGTGACAAACTTAAAAGCATCACTACCTCCCTGCAAGTGTGCTGGAGGTTTCCCTGGGGGAAGTTTTTAGGCTAGTGACAGAAGAAATGGAGTTTATGTGACAGTGGGAGTGATCCTAGGCAGCCACTGTTACTTGCAGTTGGAAGTGATTATAACAAATGGTAGGCTTCTCTAATAGTATAAGAAACTGAGCTTCATACAAAATCTGGTTACCCTTTCTCAGTATGTTTACTTTCACCCTCTCTGCAGTGCGCGTTTTCATCCCCAAAGCATCCATTCACTACCTGTGGTCTTTCTCCCCTCTTGACTACTATGCCAAATAGTTACTTGACTCCTTTAAGAAAGTGTATGCCCCATAGTCTACTTGCTTGCCTTTTTTTCTGTTCTGGTGACAGACTGAAAAAAGGTTATGGCTAGCCCTGAACTTCTAAGCAATGATTATTTAGTCAATGCAATTTTAGTGTTGCCGGTGACTTTTTACATTATGTACAGGATGGATGATCATGTTGTTACCAATACCGATCTGTGCTGCAGTTCTGAATAAACCACTGTAATTTATTCTAGTTGTCTAATAAAGGCTATTACAGTCTTAAGCTACAGCTTGCAGAGAGCTTAAGCAAATCTTTGGAGCCATCTAATGGGGATATAAAAACGATTTTATTTAATAATCTTCATTTATAGCAGTTTCTGATGTTAATGGCAGAACTTCTGCTTTATGCATCTCAAAGTCATAAAGGTAGCCAACGGATGACTGCTTCGTGTAAAAGGTTGACATTGCTCTATCAGTGGAATAACAAATGTTTCCCATAGCAAATCTTTTGAGTATTCCATTATTCTTTCTCAGTTTCAGAGTTTGTGGTGGAAGAGAGCACACGGACATTGCTGCTAACCCAGAGTTTGTTTTGAATGCCCTACTTGGTCATCCTGACACTGAATTCACTTTTGATAGTTTGTTAAATTGTGACTAATACGAAAAGTAGTATTATTTGAAATGTTGTTCTTATTACAGGATCTTATTTTAGTACCTTTGGAAGTTTAAGAAGAACGGAAAACTCAAATTATAAAATAATTTTCCTGCTCGGCATCTCAATAAATCTTATTCCTTTGCAAAAGAAAAATTGCTTTTTTAATTCATAAGTGAAAACTTTAAGTGTGAATTGAGACTCAGTAACAAGTGGAGCACTATCGTGTGTGGCTGTGTTGGCTGGCAGGTAAGGTAGGATGCCTAAGATGAGTAAAAGTATTGCCATCAATTTCAAAAATACAAACATTCTTAGATAATAGAAGAGTTGGGAAATGATTCTGTCTCTTCTCCCACCTCCCTCTCTCCCTTCTCTACAAACTTTCTTTTTTTTTTTCTTTTTTTTTTTTTTTTTCCTTTTTTCTTTCTTGCAAAACTAAGCCAAGTAAAAACTTTTCAGTTTTTCCAATGCTTGTTGGTCTGGGGGTTAGTCTGACCTAGAATCCCTTAGCACCCATGACATTACAGAATAACCTATAGAATAATTCAAAAAAGCTTTCAGCATTCACATACACAGGTCAGGCTGGTAGCTGATTTATTGATTTTTTTCAGGTAATCCCTATCTAATGATATAAAGGCATCAAAACCTTGTTTCTTTATATTCTTATCCAGGGAGTGCTGAGACAGATTCCCTGTACCTGTCTATGATGTGAAGACAAGCTGGAGCACAGCATGTAGAAAACGCTTTTGCTTCATCATGCTGAAATGCTCTCGTTGTCCACGTGGCGAGAAGCTATTCCTTATGTCCAGCCTGAACCTCTCTTGCTTTGCTTTACACTTGTTTTGTCTCTTGACACTAAGTATACAGGTATGGTCTTCTGAGGGCTGAGCAGAGAGGGTAATCCCTTCCTTTCGTCTCCAGGCTAGTCTCCTGTCCATACAGCCCATGAGCTTCTGGTTTCTGTTGTTGCCAGGTCACGCAGCTACTCCTGCTCTACTCACTGTTTGCTGACAATCACAGGCTTCCCACAGAGCTGCTCTCAGCTAGGCAGGCCTTTGCCCAGGTACCTGTGAGGGTCTTGGTCCATTCCAGGGCCAGGCCTGGGCATTTGTCCTTGCTGAATTTCACACAGTTCCTCTTGGCCCATTTCTCAGCTGTTCCACATCCCTTCTGAATGGTAGCCCTGCCCTCCAGTGTATTGACTGTTATCACCAGTTCAGTGTCACCTGCACACTTGAGGAGAGTGTGCTTCATTACCTCCTCTACATAATTGATAAAGATTTTAAAAAGGACCTTAAAATTAATCTTAAAATTGAGGCTATTTTAAGCAGAGTTCAGCCTCCACTGCTGCCTCCACAGTCTCCTCTTAGGTGAAATCTGAGACTTTTTTGATACTTCAGATGACCACTTCTACATGTATTCCAGTATTTCAGGAAGCTCTGTATTTCTAATATTATAATTATTGTGTTTCAAGAAGACTTGAAGGAGAAGAAAGGTTTCCTTTTGTGTTCAAGACATAAAAGTATTGCTGCAGGGTCCTGTTGTTAATAGCATGCTTCCAGACCAGAGAGTTCCCTGGATTTAGAAAAACACTGTCAGTTAGGAGAAGAGCTTGTAAGAGTTCCTTGTAACATGCTGCTACGTTTGACTCAAGTATGTGAACCACCCCCTGGCATGCACTTAGGTACATAAGTTAGACCTGTAAGTAATTTACAACCGTGACTTTATGTTCAGCAATTGATTCAGAAGTTATCAGATGCAGTGAGTCATCCAAACTAAACTATGTTTAGTTTGTCATCCAAACTAAACTATCTAGAAGTTATCCATGTGATAACTTGGATATCACATGAATGAGTGTCATCCAAACTAAACTATCTAGAAAAAGGGCAAGAAGGAGAACCCCAGAAAATACACGCCTGTCAGCTTGACCTCAGTGCCAGGGAAAGGTCATGGAGCAAAGATCACACAGCATGTGTGGCAAAACTGGAGGATCTGACCTAGTCAGCATGGGTTCATGAAGGGCCGGTGCTGCTTGATCAGCCTGATCTCCTTCTATGACAAGGTCACCTGCCTGGTTGATAAGAATAAGGCTGTAGACATTGTCTGTTTGGACTTCACTAAAGCATTTGACACTGTCTCCCACTGTCTCCCACTGGAGAAACTAGCTGCTCAAGGCCTGAATATGTGTATTCTTCACTGGGTTGATGGCAGAACCCCAAAAATGGTGATAAATGGAGTTGCCTCTCATTGGCAACCAGCCACTAGTGGTGTCTTTCAGGACTTGGTACTGGGACCAGTCTTGTTTAATGTCTTTATTGATGGTCTGGATGAAGAGATCGAGTGCAGCCTCAGTAAATTTGCAGATGATACCCAGTTGGGTGGGAGTGTTGGTCTACACTCTTCTGTAGGAAGGCTGTGCAGAGGGATCTGGATAGACTGGATAGATGGGCTGTGACCGGTGGTATGAGGTTCAACAAGGTAAGGTGCTGAGTCCTGCACCTGGGCCGCAATAATCCCATGCAATGCTCTGGACTGTGGGAAGAGTGGCTGAAAAGCGGCTCAGTGGAAAAGGACCTGGGGGTGCTGAATGACAGCTGGCTGAACATGAGCCAGCTCGTGTCTAGGCAGCCAAGAAGGCCAATGGCATCCTGGCCTGTATCAGAAATAGTGTGGCCAGCAGGACCAGGGCAGAGATCATCCCCCTGTGCTGCCTCTCAAATACTGTGTTGAGTTCTGGGCCCTTCACTACAAGAGAGATAGTGAACTGGTGGAGTGGGTCCAGATAAAGACAGCAAAGCTGGTGAAGGGCCTGGAACACAAGTCTTATGAGGAGTGGCTGGGGGAACTGGGCTAGTTTAGTCTGGAGAAGAGAAAGCTCAAGGGGAGACCTTATCACTCTTGACAGCTATCTGAAGGGAGGTTGTAGTGAGGTGGGGATCGGTCTCTTTTCCCAAGTAACAAGTGATACAACAAGAGGTAACAGCCTCAACCTGCACCAGGTGGGGTTTAGGCTGGATATTAGGAAAGACTTTTTTGCTGGAAAGGTAGTCAGTTATTGGAACAGGCTGCCCAGGGAAGTGGTGGAGCTTCCCTGGAAGCCTTCAAACTGTGTAGATGAGGCCCTTAGTGACATAGTTTAGTGGTGGTCTTGACAGTCCTGTGGGAATGGTTGGACTTGATGATCTTAAAGGTCTTTTACAACCTAGTGTCTGCACACACCACAGATTATCAGATGCATCCCGTTAAAATTCTCTTGAATGAAAAAGAAGTATTTTCAAAATGAGAATTACTCACTGTCTTAAGCCAGTGGGTTTTTCTATGCCATATTTCTCTTAGTTTATTAAATCTAAGAGGTTTTATTACCTTGTATTTTGTGGAATCAAGTTAGCTTCGGAAGGTTGATTTACATTCAGTGAGCGTTGCTCATAAGAGCAAACGTTTGGAGTGGTTTTTTGTGACAATGACGCATAAGTTGTAAAGTACATTTTCCTTATAGAAATTGAATGTGAGAATGGAAGTTTCAGAAAAAAAAATAACAAATAACTGAGCATAAGCAAATATAAGAAGCCAGCTTGAAAGCATCTTTTTGTTTGTTTTGAAGTATTCTGTATTCATTACTTTTTCAGTATTAAGTACTTACTGTATTTTTATTGTGGAACAAATATGTTTTCTACATTTGCTTCCATAGAAAAACTGTAGAAAAACTCCCACTCTGAAAGAGCTGTATTGTGCCTGGGTATTACTTATGCCACTTGTGTGTGTTTGGCATCCGCTCTTTTCTGTGCCAGTATCAAGAGGGATTGCTAAGGAAGCCTTGTAGCACAGGTATCACCTCAATGAGTATGTGGGACACAGCAAATGTGCCAGCCAGATTTATAGCTGTGAAGAGGCAGCTGACTCCAGTACCACTGGCTGGGCTGCTTGCCAAGTCTGAGGATTTGGAAAGAGAAGGAGATTGACTTGTTACAGGATCTCTCCTGCAGAGAGTAAGTTATCAGATTGAACTGGTGATGCATCAATGAAAGCACGACCAAACACTATTAAGATAGTGAGTACATTAGTTGTTCTTTGCAAGTGCTTTTCCCATGTGGCAGAAATAAGAAACTTGACCCTTCATGAAAATTAGACAGCAATCTGCATTTATTTGCTGTGGGCAGTTACTGTGGGAACCTGTGAAGGTGTAAAACTACTTGAGGTTTATTAAATGGGAGGTACTTCACCGGAAGTTGTTTCTGAAAAGCATACAAAGATGCAGCTTCACATTCAGACTTCTTAATCTTTAATTTTTTATTTTTTTTTAAAGAGGGTGGTTAAAGGTTTCTTTATGAAAACTGTGAGATACCACTAACAGGTTGGTTAGTCTCCGCTAAAGCAAGAGACTTTTTTCAGGAGTTAGTGGCATCTGCACAGTATAATTGCCATTACTGTAACGTCGTATGGATTTTGTTCGATGTAGCTTGATACAAAGTAGTGTGGTATCAGAAGCCATCTAGATACAACACAGTAAAGCCGATTTAATACACTGTGTTTGATTTTACAGTGCATTTCACAGTAACAGTGTACCCATCATTACAAATATTACTGTCACTAGGGGAATAGTGCAAAACTGTCTGGACAACCAGCATTAGCAATCTGCGGCAATGAGGCATCAGTATTAAACTTCACATGCTTCTGGCATCCATCTCCCTTACTATACTTGTCTAACAAGCTGTATTTATAGAATAAGATAGTTCTATTTTCTTTTCATATGAACTGAATGGAACACTGAAGGAAGCATTCATGCACTACTGACACTGTGTTACAATGCCAGGTTAGCCTGCTCATCCACTGCTCCATCAGCACTGGTTTACACCACTATCAGTCATTGCCAGATGCTAATATGTCTTGCTCATGGAGAAGATGCTGTAGCCTCTGGACTCTCTGTGCCTGTGCTTCTATGTTCTTGCAACGAAAGGCTTTCCTAGTGTATAATTTCAATCTTCCTTACTGTGTTTTTTGCCTAGAAGCATTTCTCTTTGGTGGATGAGGAGTACCGATCATTCTTTCTGTTTGCAACCCTTGTTACAGGCCACAGAAACTTGCAGTGTTAGCCTCAGATAATAAGGTTGAAAAACAGAAAGAAAGGCATGTTTCTATTGCTCTTGCCACAATGCTTAAACTCATGGGGCTCAAACTGAGCTATTTCATCTCAATGCAAAACTCTTCAACTTGAGAAACAGAGAAGAGATACCAATGCTTAGGCATATTCTGAAATAACTAACAGCTTGAAGTAACTAGCATTAGTCAATGTATCTGCTGTGATCTTAAACTGTGATAAACCTGAAGTTATAGTTCACAATGATACTTGCTGCTGTGTTAGATTTGAATTTATGGAATGAAAGTGTCTTTGATAGCAAAGATGTTAGCATTTTATGAATTAAGATATAGTAGTGTATTACAATAATGTATTAAATACAACAGTGTGGCATTTTGTGACTGAAATGGTATCTAGGACCAGTGAAAAGGGGTCTGACTTAAGCTGTGAAGATCTGCAAACAAAATATTTCACTTTCCAGTTGCTTTGATTTGTATAGAAAATTTCAGTAGGCAGCACAGATACGTTTTGTTGAAATTGAATATGTGTTAAATATAGTTGCTTATGCTGTACTCAGTGGGCACCTCTCTGTATGTTAAAGTTGATGTCCCAGTGCTTGATAACATGTCAGTGTGATATGGGTGAAGGATGATACGGAGACATGAGCTGATACTGACTGAGCTCCCCATGATGCTGTGGTAACATGATTGTGCCAGCTAAGAGGCTGACTAATCATCTAAGCTAATCATTATAGTATCATAGTTGGTTAGTAAAATCAGTACTTTCTTTCCAAATTTATAGTTCTGGCAAATTTTGATATTTCTAGATTTTTCCCCTACTCAGAATGGATCATCCTTAAAATACATATAAGAAATAAAGTTATCTGATATCCTTTGTGCATCTCTGATCTATTATTCAGTCTCAAGTCTGTTTTGTCTTATAAGACATGTAGAAATAAACTCTTCAAATGAATAATGACTCCTGTTTCACAAAACCATGAAAAAAAATTGATAGCCTGTTTATCTGTGATTCTGTACTGGATCATTCTAATACATAGCAGTAAGGTTGCTGAGCAGTTGTAATCTGTGCAATTGTAAAATAAAGATAATTTGTTCATAATGTTATCTTTCTCTGTAGACCTCAACTGCTACCGTTAATATAGTGGTGACGGATGTAAATGACAATGGGCCAGTGTTTGATATGTTTCTACCTAAAAACCTGTCTGTACAGGAAGAGGAAGCCAATGCTTTTGTTGGTCAAGTAAGGGTAAGTTATTAACTGTGAAGAGTTAAATTGTTTATTACCCAAACTGCCCAGGCAATTAGGAATGACCACAAAATAATTGTGCCTTAGACTAACTCACATCAAAATGTGTTGGGTTTAAACTCAAACTGTCTATTGTCAGTTGTATTGTCAACTGTCTATTGTATATGCTTTTATGCTTCTTTTCTATGCTTAATATCTAAAGAGCTTTTTTCATTTATGTAGCACATTAAAATACTGGTTTTGAAGGCACACCAGTGTAAGAGATTTCTTGTAAGATATTTACAGTGTTATGTTGTTGCCATGTTTTTATACTCTTACTGATTTATTTTAAAATATTTTTCTAGCGTACTGAAAGAGTGATATATATGTATATGGAGTTGTCACACATATAGAAAATTTTAAGGCCATTAAAGGGGAAAAACAGTTAAACTGTTGACTGAAATAATTGATCACCTGTCATGGAAATAGCTGGCGCTTGAAGCATGCATCACTTTTTTTTGGAAAAGTAATTTTTTTCTAAGATCAGGTGAAAGAAGGAAGTATGAATTGTTTGGGGTTTTTTTTACTATTAGTTGAATATAGTGTTTCATATTTCCTTCGGTGATTGAATAACTTTGTGGGTTACCATGAAGGCTGGATGCAGTAAGAGCAGCAGGTAAAAGATAAATTTGGAAACACATTTTCTCAGGAAGTTAGGCAAAAAAATCTGCCTGTCTTTCCAGTAGCAACCATAGTAATAAAAAAATGGGAGCTCCTTAACTGCTGTATTAGCAGTACCTTCAGAAAGAATAGAACATTTTGGATATCATAGGAACCAGATTGGAAGGCATATAACCATAATAACCATGTCTCTCCAAATTTATATTGTTCACTAAGACATCCATCAGTGTTTCTTGTCTATCATCTTTCTTGTTAATGTTGTGTTGTTTTTGTGGGAACTTCAATTATTTTCTGGTATTTAGAAGTTTAAAAAAATGCTTTTTCGGGATTTTGAGTTTCCTTCCAATTTTCCTTCCTTCCAAGTTTGAGTTTCCTTCCAATTTTGTTCATTCAAGTTTAATTTCATTCAAGTTATACTTTAGGTTTTGTAGACTTCTTCAGTACAGTTCCAATTATACTTATGCTGAAATGGTTCTACATATGTCTGTGCTGTGCTTGCTGGTACCATTAAAGGTGTGGGTACTGTGCTGAAGCAGTTCAAGCTCAGGTGTAATTTTTAAGGGAAATAACTTTTGTCAGTATTGATGAAGACTACAATTTTCCAATTTTTTTTTTTTTTTTAATGACTGATTGAAATTTCAGGCATGTCAAAGGCTGTTTTGAAGCCTTGGACATATAGAAATTAGGATCCCCACAATTAAATCAGTTTTCATAAATTGGTAAGTTATTGGTTTGGGTTTTGTCATTGTATTTATCTTATATGGTCATCTTTCATTTTGCATCCTAAACTGTGTGACATGATGTTTCAGATCAGTAACAAATATCTTTAAAATTAATTCTGAGTTTTGTCAAGTGCCCTCAAGGTGTAATAATCTACTCAAACACTAGATTGAGAAAATAAAACAAGTTATTGCAATAGAACCTCTCTGTCTTGTAAATTAGTATAATTTCTAAGTTGTGTTGAAGTGAGAATATATAATGAAATTTTGTAATAGCTTATTCCTAGTTGTGGAATGACAGAAACTGGTTATGTCATTCATTGTCACATTTATCACCAGTCCTAATTCCCAGCTGTTGTGGTTTAATCCCAGATGGCAACTAAATGCCATGCAGCCTGTAGCTCACCCACCCCACACCACCGGCGGGATGGGGAGGAGAATCAAAAAACAGGTGAAACCCTTGGGTTGAGACAAGAACCATTTAAAAATTAAAATAAATAAAGTACAATAGAATATTACTACTAATATAACAAGGAGAGAGAGAGAGATAAAACTAAGAAAGCAACAAGCAATACTGATGCACAACACAATTGCTCACCATCCACTGACAGATATTCATCCTGACCTGAGCAGCCGTTGGTCCGTCCTGGGTAACTCCCCCCCAGTTTATGTACTCGACATGACATGCTGTGGTATGGAATACCCCTTTGGCTAATTTGGGTCAGGTGTCCTGTCTCTGTTTCCTCCCAGCTTCCTCTGCCCCCTCCTGAGAGACTGAGAAGTCCTTGACTTAGGGTAAGCATTACTTGCAACAACTAAAACATCGGTGTGCTATCAACATTTATTCTTAGGTTAAAGCCAAAACATAGCACTGCACCAGCTACTAGGAAGAAAATGAACTCTGTCCAGCTGAAACCAGGCCACCAGTATCTGTATGGAAAAAGCTTTCACTTTAAAGCACAAATACTGAATGTAATTTCTACTGTTTCATATTCACAAATGCTAATAGATAGTATAGAAAAGAGTGATTTGGGCATTGTGAAATTTTTTCTTGCTTCAGTAAGATTATTGAAATAATGATGATATGTGTTTAGGTGTAGCTATGTTGTTTGAGGATATTCTTTAAAATCTGTAATAGCTTTTGTTATGTGCTTCACAGTACATTAGAACTGCAGTAGGTATGGCAAAGGTTTCTATGGGAATACATTGTGTATTAGAAGCTGTAATATGGGTAAAATATAAAGGCCTATTTTAGATGAAAATAGCCTGGTAAAAGAACGTAGTCCTTATTGTGTCATGCGTTTTCACTACCAAGAATTGAACCACTGACTGGCATGTCTGCTTTTCAGAATGCCTTTTACTATCTTCATTTGAAACAGAAACCTGAAATCCACCAGAGTAAGCAGTGAGATAAATGATTTAAAAACATAAAAAGCCCCAACCAAACCCCCAACCCCAAACCAAAAAACAACATGAAACCCCCAAACAAGTTCAGTGGTGTCTCTTTCCCTTTTGCATGTTGCCTTCCCATTTTTTATGGGGAAAAATATAGCAGTATACTACCTTAAAACCCAAAGAGATATGAACCCTGCTGTTTATTGAGGCAGAGGGCCTAGTGATACAGGATAGGTGCTCAACTACTTTGATGCCTCAGGGGGTTTTTTACAGGTAAGGTTTGGTATCAGGATCATCAGCTGCCTGAGCCCAGTGGTCAGTCTGGGGGAAGAAAGCATTACCCATTGAAGTTATGGGCTGCTTAAGGAAATAAGACATAAGCATAATACAACAGAATGATCTAGATGCTGAATGATTGACCAAACTGCCTTCAGAGGTTCCTCTCAACTGAATTAATTTTGTTTCAAATCAGCTCATTGTTTGAATATATTTTATAGTGAAATTCATTATTTTCTTTGTGCAAGATCACCAAAAAATCAATTCTTAAATGCTTTGATTGTTATGAGCAGCTACTTCCCCCCCCTCCCCCCCCCCCAGACCCAAATGCTAGTTGACTTGATAGTAATGCTGGTAGGTCTGAAAAATATTAATTCTATGATGTCAGTAAGTAGAAGGGTTAAGCTGTAACAAATTTATCAGTACCTAAATAAATATTAGAAATAATCTGGATGATGTGAAAAGTTATTGAAATGTTTTTCCCATTCTTGACATAGAGCTTCTCTTTCTTTCTTCTCATGAGACCACAAAACTTCATGTGTCTTGTCTGCTCATCTGTTTTAAACAAGTGATGAATTTCATTCACCACCCTTCTTTTGTTCTCTCTCCCTTAATACAGATAAGGTTATAAGCAATTTGGGGTATAAAACCAATTAGGTCAAATGCTCCCATGAATAACTCCTGCTGCAGACAAGAGATTTCTGTGCTCTGCTTTGTTTTCTTTGTTTTGAGTGGGAACTTAAAAGGTGTTCCTATAAGAGTTTACCTTTCCCAAGTAGATGTAGAACAAGGGCAGCGAAAGATTTTCTGTCAAAAAGCGGATAGCTTGTTACGGGCAGGGAGGCAATAGTCCCAGTATGAAGTGCTCTCACTCTGGCCACTCTGATGGCTCTTTGTCTGCCAGCTAGAGTTCCCGAAGGCACTCCACACAGGCATAGAAGTGCTTCCTGTGGGGATTTAAGTAGCATATGAATATTAAAAGAACAAAAGCTGGAAAGGATAAGGCTGGAAGTGTAGTGGGTGTATTTCAAATCCCTTTTATTTTACACAGTGTTGCCTAAATTGGGGCAGTTGGAGGTGTATTAGATTCCCTGCTCTTCTTTCATGTCTGATCATGGGGACCCCCAGCAAGACAGGAGGAAAATTGCTGCATGAAGTTCTCTACAAAAGACCAACAGGAAACAAAATGCTTCAAATGGGAAAATTGAAAATTAAATGCAGGCACCTTATTGTCTACTGCAGTCTAAAACAGCTGTAGGTCCTGCTGAAGATAGGACATCTGAATTATTCGTGTAGTATAGTGTATTATTTATCAGTACTAGGTACATAGGAGGTAAAAAGTGGGATGAAATTTAGGTGAGGATCAATGTATTAACTGCAAAATCGCATTCTTGTTCAGTGAAAGACAGTCCTGAGTAGTTTGTTACAGACTTCAAAAATGCAGTCTGTGGTTAAATAAGAAGCTGTTGACCTGATGGGGGCCCAGGAGAGAAAAACAAATCACTCAACTGAAGTTTTTGATCATCTGTTTTTTATATTTATCCATATTCTTTCACACACATCCATTGTTTGTTTATCGTAGGCATATTTTTGTGTCACTGATCAGTGCTGTTTGAAATCTCCAATGTTAACACTTTGGTATCAAGGGGAGATGAAAGAAAATGAGAAGGCAAATATGGATAAAGAATTACATGACAGTGGACAAACCAACCCCTGATCAGATATTCAAATATCACTGGACCTTAGATCTTCCCTAAAATTGAGACAGTATAAATAAGCTCCAATAATGAAAATGGCTTGCAAACACTGTGTCATCTAGTTTAGTTTTTAAGTGAGAAAAGAAATGCTTAAAGAAAGTAAGTTGCTATTTAGGATGGAACTATTCTAGCTATTGGAAAAGTGGGCTTTGGACGACTTTCTTAGACTGTACTGTACATTGGAAATATTTTGCTTTTCTATTTACATGATAAATAGAAATCCATACCTGTGATATATATATCTGATAACGTCTGTGCACTACAGAGAAAAAGCAAGGCAAAACTGCAAGGCAAAAAGGTGAGGCAGAGACTGTATGTGGCATCAGTCTTCTGACTAGACATTTTCGTTTAATGGCATAGAAGCATTTAAAATGTGTAAATAAGCAAACTGTCCCTTTTGAATACTAATGAAATGTAATTATGATGCCAATTTCCTAACAGAGCTTTTTGTCTGTGAATATCAGTGAATACTTACAAGCTTCTATTTTTATTTAAATTCTTAGGTTGGTAAACCATGCAAGTCTCATGATTTAAAGCTCAGTTTAAATTTCACAGATGTTGGTAAAGCTAATGGTGTTGGACTAAATGACCTCTGGAGAGCCCTTAAAACTACATGATTCTGTGTTTCTCTATACAGGAAAACTGCTTGAAATACTGATGAGCTATTACATTACAAGATTTTATTTTAAAAGTCTAGAAGGAATCTCTACCTGAATCACCATTATCATGTTTTCTGTGTGAAGCTCATAGAGTTGGGTGTGATTTCCCACAACCTACACTGTAGATTACACCTTGCCTCCATTATACGTAGCATCTAATAGAGGTAGAAACAATGCAAACAGCTGGCATTTTGAAGTCAGAATCCATAAAAATTAATCAGAATCTAAAATCACAGAATAATAGCATGGCAGATGGACCACAACAGAAAATTCTGACTTTTGTGTTTGGTTGCAATATGTGCATTTGTATCACTGTTATATCTGTTACCACTTGGTGGTATGACTACCACTGTGTCTGTGTGTGTAAGGATGGGGTGCGACTTTCCAGTGCAAAATAGCTCTTAAACTGTTATTCTTGAGCTTTGGTTTATGCTCATTTCTGTAAATTCCATGTAGTTTCTTGATTGGATCATCACAAGGTCATTTTGGTAGGACCTCATGGTATCATTTCTGTGCAAGCTTATAAAGCTGTCTACAGGGTAGTTTAGAGAGATCTTTGGAAAGGCTTTCAGCATCACCTCCCTTAAGATCCTTATAGGGATGCTGGTGAGATAGACTTTTATATTTTCACGTCAGATAAGAATTATTTCCAGTAGAGCGTGGATGTGCTCAAGTCTTGTTGCAAGTGCTTTTATTCTGTCTTCCTGCCCAGTCCATATCAGTATTTTCAGCCCTTAATACCTGATCATGGTGAAGGAATGGTAGCTTCTCTAAAACACTGTTTTGGATGTGCATGATAGGGCAAGCTTGTGCCAGCTTGTCTGAATGCCGCTTTTAAAATTGCGTGCAGAAGAAGTGCTGGGGTTTGCTTTTGGTTTAAGCTAAATGATATGCATCTTGCTTTCCTTAAAATGAAAATTCTTAGAGAATATCTTCTTTTTGACCTGGAAAGATGAAATATACAGGAAATGGTAATTTCTATGAATTTCACTGCTTATTTTAACTGAATTTTATCTTTCCCCTTAATAGTCAGGTTTTATAATTAGCTGTCACAATAATTATCAAAGGCAGCTTCTCTGCTTAGATGGTGAGAAGAAATGAAATGACAGTTGTTGCTGAACTCTGTCAACATTCCACATGATTTTAGTTGGATTTTTACCTCTTTGTTAACAAGCAATTTCATTTAGCCTCTTAAAAAAACAGAAGCTTGAAGTCCAGACCTGTGGCATAAGAAGAAATAGATGTGGTTGTAGATCTGTCCTATTTTTTTCCGTCTTAGACCAATAGTGCTAGGCAGGACTAGCTTTTTTCTGAAAACACCCTGACGGGTTGTACAGTTCGTGGAGGGTATTTTGCAGCATGCGGCTGCAGCCACACTCCCTTTGCTTTTTGGTGGTTTCTTGAACTTAGGTGAGTTTAAGAGACAAATCAAATAGGTTTAACATTTAGGTTACACGTTTGTGTATTATTTTACATCTTTGTCTTTACAGTAGTAACATTTGTGTTTTAATGCAGTGGAAATTTTGATACTTGTTACCAGAGAAGCATTTCAACCATTTTTGCATTCATGGTAGTTGATAGTTGAGAGTCCATGGATTTTTGGTATGAAAGGAATTCTTATTTTTGTCTGCCTGACAGCCTGCTGCATCCCAGTGTGGTTTTAAGCCCTTTCATCTATTTCAGCCTGATGCATATTAAATCTTCTGAATCAGTGGTTTTATGTCTCTAATACATGGCCATTTAGTATTTTGATGGCTGATTCTGTTTGTTTATATTTGGCTGTTCAGATTTCTGTCACTGGGGTAAGAAATTATGGCTTACCTGAGTTTACAGATTAGAATGGTTTGTACTGGGCTGCCAAACTTTTGGCTGTAGTCTGTCATTATACATGTTCTGTGACTTGAGTAATTGTCTAGATTAGTGATTCATTTTTTGAAGACTGCATCGTATAAGGAGAAGTTGAAGATTTTTCTTGTGCTGCATCAGATGTCTTTTTTCTAATATTCGTATCTTGTGGCCTTTATATCTGTAATTGATATAAGAAAACTAATTTCCTCCAAGTATTCTTCTGTGAACAAGCAAAGACAATAGAACACAACTGAAAGTGCTTTAGGAGTCTGACAGGTGAGACAAGTAGTTTCAAATCCAAAAGTTGGCTGTTATGTTCCAGCTTGAATTATAATCCTCTAATTAGGTAGTCTTATGACAAGAGACAGCAGCCTAGAGAAATGACAAAAATAACTTTAAAATGGATTAACATATTAGAGAAATGTTTGGAAGACCAGCCAAATCTGAAGATTTTAAACAACATATTTCATCTGTGATTTAGACAGCTTTGGTTTTTATATTTGCTGGTATGTATGTTCATTGGTTTAATCTCTGAATCACTTGATCATATCTATCAGTGCTAAAGAACATACTCATCATAAAAGCAGAATTTTTAATAATCTTTCAACTAAGAACAGGGACTGCAAGTTCCTAAATTTAAGATCTGATTGCATGCCAGATTGAAGAAAGTCTATTTTTAAGTGTTACAATGTGATTAACTTTTGTAGGAGGTTCCCCCGTCCATTAAATTATGTTTTTGCAGCCATGAGCTTTCCGATTTTCATTTATTTTAATTTATATTTGCTTGTAGAATTTAACTGTTCTTACTGTATATTTTTATTTAGAGTCACATTTAACTGGTTTCCAAACTAACCCTCCAGGTGTACTGGAATTGAAAATTTACCGTGTTACTTTTACCCTACCAAATTACACTAAATATAGTTATGAAAAAAATTATAAGCTGGTATGACTTGGTAAGCCATGGTAAGATACTTTTTCTTTTGAAAAGCTCCTGGAGGACATACTACAAAACCTGTAGTGTTTTTCAAAAGCATGTGTGGGTAAGGCATTAGTTGTTCTCTTGAAGAAGGAGTTGGCTTGGAATTTCAAGATAGCCAAAATTTAAGGGTGCTGCCTGTATTTCATTTTTGCCTCTCCAATTTTTTTAGACCAGCTACACCCAATTGGATTGGCCCAGCCAGTGATAAATCACTGAATTTACCCCCTGATATTACAGTATCCAATTTTATTTTATATTCTTTATCTTTCTTCATCAAGTAATTTTGTGCAGGCCAGTCATTCAGAACACTTTAGATTTATCACACATTGTAACTAAGTCTCTGACTCTTCTTGCAGTGTAACATTGAGTTTTGTGGCACGTCAGAATTTGTATAGCAGAATCAGTTACAAAGCCTCTGTATACTTCTGTTTGAGCATCAACACAGAATCAAAGCATTGTATAATTTTGTATCTGAAACTTGCACAAAGCCTGCAAGTCTCTAATTTTTTCTTTTCTTTGATTAATATAATTTAAATCTCATTTTTATAGGATGGTCTGTAGAAATTAACTCGTGTAGGTTTGGGGGCTGCAATGGAGTGTTGCAGCTATCTGTAATGGGCATACAGCGATACCATGTGTGTTTAGGAGCATGATTTATTAATTTAACTGCATTAAGCAAGAGAAAAAGTGTGTGTGAAACTATTGATAACACTGGACGGACAAAAGCATTTCCTTGTTTCTTTAGAACTTTTGACATTGTTTTAAGCCCAGGTGACAGAAATCTTTCAAAACTGTTAGTACCTTCTGATATTTTCATTTGCGTAGAGCATGTACTGAATGAAATAGGGAAATGAAAGATCTGCATCCCTCCCTCAAGCTGCAGAGTTTGCTGGAATACTGGAGAATGCTGGTCTCCTGAAATGGTGGAATGCTGGTCTCGTGTCAGAGATCAGGAGTTTTGCTGGGTGGGTAGGCATCATGGGGAACTTCTGCCCCTGAAAAAGACCCAAAAGAAAATTTAATCTGGAGATGGTTAGGTTGATGGCAGTGTGGTCCTTAAGAAGTGTTTCAACTTGCAGCTTTAATGAGGTGGATACCTGTTATGTTTGCCTCTGCTTTATGAACAAGTATGAATAACAACACACTGCCTTATTTTGCTGTTTTCTGGCTCCATCAGTCTGAGCATAAATCCTCAATTAACCTGCCTAAATCCTGTTACCCGTTGTGAGCACGAATTGTGGATATTAGCAGGAGTTTCTTTTGAAAAGAATGATAATGATATAATTAATGTTGTTGACATTTAAGCTCTTGTCATTATATTTCATAGTTAATGATTCTTCAAGAGATATTTTTGTAATTCAGATCTCCCAGATTCGTGTTTTCAAGCTGTTTGAGTTGGAGGAAGATAATTTGTTACTCTGGAACTCTGTTGGTTTATATTCATGAGGGTTTCTTAATGATGTTGAAACACGGTAATGCAAATTCAAACCTAGCACAACAGATAAAGGCTCTCACCTTGTAGATTATTGTATCTCCAATAAATGTGGGATATATTTTTTGGGGGAAATAAAATTATAATTCATTGATATTCCTAGGTTTCCGGCTTTTTTTCATCAGGCAGTACTTTATGTTAGCCCCAAGAGAGATGAAATGAGACTAGTCATGTAGATCTGAGTTACTAGAATAGTAGCAGTAGTTATTAGACACTCTTCAAAGGAGCATGCTTTTCCTAATTCCGAGTAAACATAATGAGATGGGAGAGGTAGAAATGTGTATCTTATCTTTCTGCATCTCTTGCAGCATAGGCAAGAACAGCCAGTAAGCAAGGGATAATTTTGTTTCTTTTCTTTCTTAAATCCAATTTATACCCCTGCAGATGCTCTCAGGTTAAAGAAAATAATTTACCTTCAACCTGTGTAAAGCAGTCTCCTCTATCCTGACTCCTTTTGTTTAGGCCACATTGACTTAAATGAATTTGTGAGCTCTTCAGTTGTGTAACACTGGTGTAGTAAATTTGCCTGTCAGGCTGCTTGAACCAGTTTCATTAAGAACAGAAGAAAACCTCCGAGCATGTAGAGGGATGGTTCTGAATTTTTCTTTTACTGGGAACAGCAAAATCATCTTAGCTTCCTGTCCTGAATTACTAAGTGTGCTGCATGTGATTGCAAGTGATCAAACACTAGAATGTGTTGGCAGATCTTGGAGATAATACAGTGAGTGGGAGCTCAAGTGTTGCGGTAGTGCTGGTGTGATGGTTGAGAGTTGCTCTCTTGCTTGTTGCCTCTACAAGCTCTCTTATTGCTCTCTTCTACCTCTACAAGTACTTGAACTAATAATTTTCTTCCCTTTTATAACTGTAGGGATGAGGGGAAGGAAGACTTTGGTTAGGGCTGGGTGCAAGAAAAAAAAAAAATCCAGCACAAAAACAAGGCAGAAATTAGTAGGTTCTTTTTTCAGTTGCCTGGTGTTGACATCAGATGTGATGGGTGAAGAGCAAGTGATTGTCTTTGAAAATGTGGATTATCACTTGTGCTGCCCTCAAATTTGACAGCTTTGATTTATAATGGTGTGTCGGGGGAATTTGTTCTGCACATATCCTACACATACACACAGGATCAAATGTGTAGGGATTTGAAGCTAGGGTGAGACAGAGTCTGCACTGTGGGGAATAGAAAGAAATCTGGCGTATTTTGTGCTCAGTGCTTGCCTTGATGTTTTTTCTCCTACTGGACTTTACCTAATAGAAGAAATTTCTCTGGTGTAGCCCAGAGAAAAATAATATTTGAGATTTTTTATTTCATTGTTATAGCTGAAAGTAGACAAGGGAACTGGTTGTTGGAGAGACCCTAGAGCTCTACATCCTTTCAGACCTTCTAGCAGATGGATTTTGGGAGCATTTGGAGAAAATGCTGCCTAGAAAAGTCAGGAACAGGTGATGGCAGAGTCAAAACATCTCTTTATCTCATTTTGTAGTGTGCTGTTGCTCAGCTTGTGGAGCTTAGTCCTTTAAAGATCTACTCTATGTCTATTTCTGGAAAGGCTGACATAGCCTGGTTTGCCCATGAAGCCTGGATTCATACTTGTGATGTCTCTGTGCAGAAGCTCAGACAGAGCCAGGAGTGTTGTAATTCCAGGCCCCCCAAACTTGGTCTGAACTGAAGCAAGCCTGTGACTTGCTGGGGTTTTGCTGTCTGACTGAGGGCATATGGCTCAGAGATTAGTAGAGGAGCATGTAATGCATGTTATCTGGATTTCCAATGGTAGCAGTGTTTCAGATTACTTTTAGAGATACCTGTGGGGTTTTTGTTTGTTTGTTAACTCTGACTATTTAATATCAATTCAATTGCTGCAATAGGGTTTTGGCTTAAATTAGAGGCCAAGTACGAGGACTGATTTCTCACATGTGTTGGAGAATAAGTCTTATGAAGGTGAATAGTGCTGCTAGTGTCTTATCCAAAAGCTCTGCAACTTACTCTGTGTTTCCTACACTATTTCTTTTAGTGGGTCCGAGCGTCTGTTAATGTTTAGCTTAAACTTTTCCTGACTAGCTTTCTGGTAATTTTTGAGGATGTCATCTAGGAAGTCTTTCTGCCCCAAATCAGTTATTTCTATGGAGAATATAGAATTGCTTATAAACTAAGCAAATCAAACATTTGTTGAAAGATCACAGAATTATAGAAAGATGTGTGTTGGAAGGGACCTTAAAGATCCAGCCCCTCTAGACCTTCCACTTCCACCTCACCTTCCACTAGACCAGGTTGCTCAAAGACCCATCCAGTCTGGCCTTGAACACCTCCAGGGATGGGCATCCACAGCTTCTCTGGGCAGCCTGTGCCAGTGCCTCATCACCTTCACAGGGAAGAACTTCCTAACTGGGAAAAACTGGGGCTGTTCAGCCTGGAGAAGAGAATGCTGTGTGGAGACCTCATAGCAGCCTCCTAGTATCTGAAGGGAGCCTACAAGGATGCCAGAGAGGGACTTTTCACTAGGGACTGTAATGATAGGACAAGGGGGGTAATGGGTGTAAACTTAAACAGGGGAAGTTCAGGTTAGATACAAGGAAAAAAATATTTACTGTGAGGGTGGTGAGGCACTGGAACAGGTTGCCCGAAGAAGTGGTAAATGTTCCATCCCTAGCAGTGTTCAAGGCCAGGTTGGAAAGGGCCTTGGGCAACATGGTCTAGTGTGAGGTGTCCCTGCCCGTGGCAGGGGGGTTGGAACTGGATGATCCTAAGGTCCTTTCCAGCCCTAACCATTTCATGATTCTGTGATTCCATAATAATGTCTAATTTAAATCTACCCTCTTTCGGCTTAAAGCCATGTCGATTAAAGATGTTGATTAACAGGGTGTGTTATCCATAGACTGGTCATTATGAAGTTGTAGCCATTACTGCTTAGCACATTGATGTAGTGCAGGAGGAAAGCACAGTGAAAATTTTCTTATTAACAGTTCTAATTAGCTTTTAATTGATTTTGAGGAAGATAAATGGTTTCATTACAAAGTCTTATAATGAACACCTTCACTGGAATTAAACATTCATGGAAACTTCCTGACAGCTTTTCAGATAACAAAACATGAAAATCTCTTATGATCTTCTCAGGTGTCTGGAGCCTCATTTATAAAGTCAAATGAAAATACCTTGGTCACAGAACGCCCTTTGTGTAATTTACATAACCTTATTTATCAAGCAATAATTTAATTAAGAGGAGGAAAAATAACAGGTCAGCATTCAACCTATGTTAAGGGCCTGGAAGCTCTAGGAAAACTATGAATTTTTCCCATCCCTGTAAAGGCAGTTATGTAATAGCAAGAATTATTTGGCTGATACTGAAATTTTAAGTATCTCAGAAAAAAGATACCAAAAATCTAAATAGTTTTCTACTGCAATCATCTGCCTCTTCTGATTGAAGGGAATAAGAATGAGATGTGGTTACATTTAGTTTTAAAGAACATGATAAACTATAAAAAGTTTAGCTCTTCAGAGAGGAATAATTAACATATCATTAACAAACATGTTAAGTAAAAAAAAAAGTTTCTAACTATTAAGTAAAAAAAAAAGTTTCTAACTAATGTGTGCATTCTAGCTATCAGCTGACTGTGTCTATCTTTATCTAAGTATGTACTACATAATGGTCAGGGCAGCAGTGAAACACCTAAATCATAGAATCATAGACTAGTTAGGGTTGGAAAGGACCGTAAGATCATCAAGTTCCACCCCCCCTGCCATGGGCAGGGATACCCCACACTAGACCATGTTGCCCAAGTCTCCATCAAGCCTGGCCTTAAACACTGACAGGGATGGAGCATTCACAACTTCTTTGGGTAACCTGTTCCAGTGCCTCACCACCCTCACAGTGAAGAACTTTTGCCTTGTATCTAACTTGAACTTCCCCTGTTTAAGTTTAAACCCATTTCCCCTTCTCATATCACCACAGTCCCTGATGAAGAGGGATCAGTATAAAATAAAACTTCTCCTCAGACACTACCTAATACTGAAGATAATTTAGCATTAGAAGTATCTGAGGGCTTGATTTCTTAAGCATCTAGTTTGTCTTCATCTTAAGTGCACTGTTGTCCAAGGCTGAGCAACTAAATGTGTATTTTCTGCTGATGTCCAGTTGTGATACAGTAAACCTACCTTCTGTCACTGCAAATTAAGAAATTTATTTCTTTTAAAGCACCAAAGAGAGGCAAGCAGCCATGAACAAGAGATGCTGAATAGCAACACAAACATTACTATTCTGTAGAATATTACCCTAGCTTACCTTGCTACTCCCATGTAGGTATGCCCCTTGTAGGTATTTAAAATGTGTGGTAGAGCATGGTTCTTTTTTCTGTTTCTTTAGGCTACAGACCCAGATGCTGGTGTTAATGGTCAAGTTCATTACAGCTTGGCAAACTTCAACAATCTTTTCCGAATCACATCAAATGGTAGCATTTATACAGCAGTTAAACTGAACAGAGAAGTAAGGGACTACTATGAACTTATTGTTGAAGCAACAGATGGAGCTGTGGACCCCCGCCATTCAACACTAACTTTAGCAATCAAGGTACTGGATATCGATGACAACAGCCCTGTTTTTACCAATGCTTCCTACACTGTCTGTGTGCCAGAAAATCTGCCACCAGGCACTGTTTTCCTGCAAATAGAGGTAAGAAAGCATTATGGAGAGAAGATGTTTTGTAAATGTTCTGCAATGCTAAGCATGTTCTTATTTAAATAACTTGTCAGTGAGACTGCAGTAAGAGATTGCAAACCAAAGTGGGGAAAGTTATAACACTTAGACTGAAAAATGCATGATATTAGAGAGATACCTAAAAATACTTTGAAACTGAGGTTCATTTGGAAATAAGAGCAATTATTAAAAAACAAAGAAACAACAAAACTGACATTGCTATTGTAATTTCTTGGAATATTGTTTTACACATTTGAAGTGCCTTTGATATTTTTTGGAAGCTTATCACATTAATTCTACCTGTTTACATTAGTAGCAAGAGGGAGCCTTATCTCAACTGATTTAGACACTTAAGTCAAACGTAGATGTCTAACCTCATGTTAGTTCATGGAGATAAATATTTGCTTCCAGAAGCATTCCATCCAATACCAAGATCATCATCTAAGATAGCTAGGGTAAAGTCAAGTGAACGCTGGAGGTGTTGTCTTCTCTTCACTGACTAAACTCAGAGAAGTGAGAGTTGTTCAAGGAGGAGCAAGATCTCTAAAGACAAATGAAATTCACTTCTTGCAAGCAGTCTATGTCCTCCTGATGTTTTGGTCAGCATCCTTTAATGAGAAGAATCTGTCTGAAGACAATTTCAACAAGAATGGTTTTCTCTGAACCTGACTGCAGATAAACCTAGTATCAAATTACAACAAAAGCAATCACAATACTTCTTATCCTGATGAAAATTTAGATTCTTTTTCTAAATACTTGTATAAAATAAAAATATACATGCTGCCAGGTAGGGTGAGATAAAATATCTGCTTGGCCCAGCATCCTCTCCCTGGCAGTAGCTGAATTCAGATGCTCAGGGAAGAGAACAAGAACCGTCTGAACTTCCAGAATCCTTCCCAGAATATTGTGTTCATTTCCTTGCAATGGGTATCTCTGGATTTTACAACCTTAGCTTGATTTATCTTCCATGTGGTTGTATAATACTGTTAAATGCATCCAATATTATTAGGATAACATAACAAAACTAAAGTTGTTTGCAGTAGTTTGTTTTTTGTGTGTTTTTTAATCTAGTGGGGACTTTTTGTGAAAATTTTTTTTCTGTATGGCATGTTCTAGGCGAAGGACGTTGATCTTGGTTCTGATGTTAACTATCGAATACGAACACAGGAAGCACTACAGTATTTTGCACTGAACAAGTATACAGGCGAGTTATCGCTTTTGAAGTCCTTGGATTATGAATCATTCTCTGACACAGAAGCAACTTTCACCTTTCTTGTGGAAGCCTTCGATAGCAAGGGCACTATGCCACCTGGTCTTGCTACTGTCACAGTGAGAGTAAAGGTAAGAGGAATAACTTCTCAGTTGATAACATCCTCTTCTACTTGTTATGAAATACTTCATCAGCCATTACAGGTGACCTGAGGAAACAACAGAGCATGCTAGCAGTATGTCTGCCATCCTGCTTTTTTACTTGTGTGGAGCTACTTCCTTTTAATGCTGTCAACTTGTTCAGTTAAACATACACTTTATAATAGCTATAATTACTTTTCTATATGCCATTATGTAGTTAAATTTTGGATTACAGATTTATAAAGTACAAGAATACCTGACACATATATAAATATTTAGTTCTTTAGTATCCCTGAAAGGTTTAAATAAGTACCTAATGGAATTGTTTGCAAAAATGACACCATCACATTGCAGTTAAAGCTCTCATAAATTGTAATTTTATGAACCATTCAAGTGTATCGAGTGCTGAAGTGGCACACCATATCCTATATTTCAGACTCTGCTACTTGAAAATACAGAGCTGCAATGGAACAGACTTATTTAGTGGTCTTGCACAATGAATCGTTTTTATACAGTGAGTTACAGCATCACCTCTGGGTTTCAGTTATCTCAGCAGTAACATAGGGATAATGGTATTCTGTTTGGTAATGATCCACAAATGAAAAGCATTTGTAGCTGAAACATTAGCACTTACCCATCTTCATTTGATTGATGTACTCTTGTCCAAGAGGATAGGATATTTTACGTGCTCTAAATCATGCCTCCTTGCATTTACAAAGGTGCTGTTCTGGAGCCAGTCAGTCAAGTCCTTTTGTGCAGCTGTTTCGTTTTTGTTGACTTTGTCAGTGAAGAACTGTGAGCTGTGGAAGAGAAAAATGTTTAATTACTCGTATTTTAGCTAAGAGGCAAAAATTGTAGCAGGAACAAAAGCATAGCTTACAAATGTGAACTTCATATCTGGCAACTTCAGTTTAAATGTAAGTCTGTGGCACATATTTAGCATATATGAATCAGTCTTGGGTTCAGCTTACTGTGTATCTGCAGATGCTATGAATCGCCACATGATTTTGAGTAATTCTGTTTGTCAGTCTCTACTGAGCTCAGAATTATTTTAGGGACAGTAAATGTCTCCAATTACTATCTTCAATGACAGAGCAAGAAGGCTTCTACAAAACCTCTCTGCCTCTGCAAAATTTCTCAGCCTGAGATGCAGGTTACCTATTTCCTAATAGTCTGCACTCTTTACTGGCAGTTTCCAAGTCAATCAAAGGAAATATAGCTTTTGTCGTCATTCCCTGAGCCTTTTTGCTTACATTTTTTAAGGAGGAAGCTGCTCAAATCTGTTTTATTCCTAAAAGAAGCTTTTTCCCAGCACAGTGAATTTTTGAAAGAATTAATCATTTCTGTATGTTTGGGTGGTTTTGTTGGATTTTTTTTAAAGGTACTTATTTTCAAATAGAACTGTATTCAGAGAAACCACTGTAGTCTGCATCATAGGGCTGACCTAGCTGTATGATTGTGTGTTTGTATTGTATTCCTTAATGACAGGGTAAAGGGAAGCAGGACATTTCAACATGGTGGCCTTAGCATAACAGCAGCTTGTGCACTGTCAAAGGAGGTGATGTGGGAATAGGGAATTTAAGAAGTGGACTAGCAGAATCAAAAAATAGGTGTCTTGTTTTCCTGGAAACTCTTCCACACATGAGCAATAAAAAGGGAGCATGACTTGTTTGGAAAGGCAGTATGTGAGAGGCTGGAGTACAAGGCTGGAGCCAGAAGCAACAATTTCAGCAGTAAAAGGTGTTAAGCTGGGGACAGAACAAGGCCTGGAAGTAAGATCAAGCAGCTTGTGTTTCAAATGAGAAGGAAATTAAGTAAAAGAAATTAAGTGAGTATTGTCATAGTCAGTGTGACAGGCTGGTCAGTGGACATAATTAAATATTATATGTGTTGCTGAGAACAGAAGTATTTTGTGTGACAGTTGAGGAAATGGGAGAGGACTTGTGGAAAAAACATTTTGAATATCTCATTTTGTTGGGCAGATGTCATTACTGGGTAATATGTCAGATGGTAGAAATTCAGAACAAGGGATGTCTGGAATAGAAAGAGTGGTTTAATTTGAGCTTGTAGATGAGCTTTCCAGATAAAGAATTTACAAGGGCAGTAGAGGAAAAGGTTGAGGTTGAAATCAGAGCCTTGTGCTGTCTCTGGTGAGATGATAAGGATCTACAAGAGGACCTTTAATGTTTGATTCAAGACACAGAGCAGCAGAAGAAGGGTGCAGAGTCTTAGAAGCCAAGTGGGAACAAGAACAGCAGAAGTAAAAAGTGTGTTGCAATGCAGTTTGGTTTTGTTCTTAATGGAAAAGACTACTGTTCCCTTTGTTCTGAAGGGGGAGAGCTGACATGCCTTTGCTGGGGGTTAAAAGTCCCAACGAGCACAGAGAGGACAAGGCACTAAAGATCCCTTGAGGATAGAGGCTGCTTACACCTCGTATGGGGCCAACAGCACATTCTGCTAGCCTGATGGAAGGAACTGATTTCTGTCCAGCAGCTCAGTGAAGAAGTTTACAGGGCACCGAATCAGGCCCAAATTTTTGAATGCATGATGGCATAAACGATATGTGGTATGTAGTGGTCTAGAGCCTCATGCACAGTGTATTGCCTATTCCAATCCAGGCTTTTACTCCTCAGCAATCGTAGCAGTGGTCCAAGGTGCTGAATAGGGCATAGCTAAATGGATAACTCCTGGTGAGCGTGTTCACTGTTTCATTAGTCTCATTTATAATTATTTTGTTGACCAATTAAGATGTCTACAAAGGGAACCAAAGGAGTTCTAAAGCTCACAATTTCTGCCAGACCATCTGCCAAATTACAGCCTCTGTTCAGGGACAGGGTGCTCCTTCATGGGAATGTACATCTTTCTGCTATGGCTCTGAAGGAATTGTTATCTCCAATTCAGCCTGGTTTTTGCTCCTACTCTGGGACCAGGAAATGGATGTGTCTATTTCTTCCTAGTAGTAAATGTTCTTTCACTTTATTTAGAAGATGGTATTAATTATTTTAATACAGTGTATGTGACCCCAAATAGAAAATAAACCAATTGAAGGTACACTGTAGGCCCTAGCATAACAGCTGTTCAGTCTTTTTAATCACACAAAATTGAGCTAGAGAAACCTGGAAGCAAGCATTAAGGCAATAGTGGGTCCAAGCAGGGAATTCTTGTAACCCATTAGGGATTCAGTCCCTATAATCCTCAGAGCATTATTTGTATTATCACAGACATCTCAAAGTGCTTCTGGGCTTATGCTGCTCTGTTAACATTTGTCATTTTTCACAGTCCGGCTCTTAACCAAAAGCATTGTAATTTTTACTGTGTAATAGGATTCCGTTAACCAGCTATGGACAGAATCTGATGGTGTCATGTATCATTTATGTGATATAAAACTGAATGAGCAGCAGTGCAGTATACCCATAATCACACTGATATTTGTGGCTAGGAGGAGAGTAGATACGCACAGTGATTTTCTTTAGACTCTCACTTTCAGCCTTTGGCATGACAAGTAACAAATAGTTTGTATTAACCTTTCTTGAACTTGGTCAGAAGTCAGATTATATAGCAGAATGCTCACTGTAGAAAAGAATAACTTAATCTGTTACGTGCTTGTCAGTATTGAAATACATTATTAGCCTCTGCTGCAGCCACATGGCTCTTTACATTGTATGGGTGCCTTATGAACTCTCTTGTCAAAGAAAGCAAAAGGTAAATTAATGAATTGTTGCATCCTTTCTAGTATTACTAAGGAGGAATGGTATAAGTGGCATTTTATTTCTTCTCTCCAGAAAGATGCACACCACCTCAAGCAGACTGAGATTATTTTTTTTCCTCAGCTTTCAGATTCCTTTTGCTGTTTTTATAACTTTTCACCTTAGCCTGAAAGTAGTAATGAGTCATCTTGTCTTGGCATGACATGGGAGATCGCACAAGTGTTCATCCAGAATAATCAATGATTGTAATCTGATCTGTAGGAGAGAAAACAAAACTTTTTTTATCTGTTGCATTTGTTTTGGGTTTTTTTTAATACATATATATATAATTATACAGGTTAGACAGCAAATTTTATCAATCTCGACAATGTAGTTTAAGGGATAAAAACGTTAGCAACTCCAAGAAACTATTTGTATGCTATTTTTCAGTGGTTTGTCACTGTCGAGGCATATTTTCTCTCACCATGAGAATGGCAGAGATTTGCATTCAGTCTGTGTCTGAGAGGGCTGAAATGTTTGCTAAGAATGCCTGTAGTGCATATTGCAGTATATGCACTGGGAAATACAAATGTTTCCCAGTATTGGAAGAAGGAAAATCATTGCTGTTCAAATGATGCACTTATGATTCAGCATTTGGAAACAATTACTGTGGTAATAGAGCTTCTTAACAAAAACAGGACTAACCTTTTTCCAGTTTGTATGCTGTTAAATGAGTAATGTGTTCCTAAATGCATATGATAAGAATTTCTGTATCATGGGGCCTGCCTGTAAGGTATTTGAATATTTTTTTATTATTATTATTATTACCAGCATTATTTTGCATTACTTTGTCTGTTTCATGATTTTTATAATTGCTTTTTCTCCTTGTTCTGGGATTGGTTTTCTTTCTAATTTTTCATGAGAGTGTATACTGTAATGAAGCCATAATCTCTGGCTGATGATTCAAAGAAATTAGAATAAATAAAAATGGATTTATATGTTTCCAGCAATGCCATGTTACAAGTGCCAAGCAAGCAAGTATTTCATATAATTCCTACTGTGGCTTAATCCCAGTGGACTGTTATAAACATTACACAATGAATTTCCAGGAAATTAGGAAAACTGACTATAGCCATGAACATCAATAAACATATTGCTATTATCAGAGAGTACACAAACTGCAACTGTCAAACTAGATTTTCAAAAGAAATATGCCACTAAGAAGTCTTCATATGCATTAGATCATGCATTATGTGCATTGATAGGTACTTATTGTTGAGATGAATTTGAAATGTGTAACAGCTAAATCTTTGTCATGGTTGCTCTGAATGATCCTTCATCAGCATGATAATTCTTGCAGTCCTGCATATTCAAGTTGGAAGAAAATGGCTTTTTCTTGGTTGTCATTATGCTGTAGCAGTGCAGGGCTCCAATCTGCTCACAGAAGGAAGCTCACTTTGTTTCTCTGACAACCTAAAGCTTGAATCAGAACAAGGAGAAATATAACTTGTTTACTTTTCTAGGGTGGGAGGGTTAGCTGCATGTTTGTGGATGAATTGCTCTTTCAAACCGAATAGACCCAACAGCAAAGCAAAGTAATCAAGATGTGTTGGAGAAAGTATGGAAGGACCCAGCATTTGAAACAACTGGAATAAAATTTTACAGCAGGACCCTCTCCTCTTGCAGAGTATGTTTACTGTACTGCTGCAGAGTGCTGGGGAGTGAGTGGCTTTAGTCTGTAAAACACTTAAATTGTCACCAGGAAAGAATGGGAGAAGAGTGATCTACAGGTTGTCATTAGGGAGAAGGGGGTATATTTTGATTCAAATCCTGCTCCACCAGATGTTAAAATCTATGTGTAGCTGCCACTACTTTCACTTCCTGCAGTTATTTACTAGAAATTCAGTCAAGTCTTGTTTCTAATGAGTAGCTGGGCAGTAATACATCATTGCTTTATTATGGCAGGATTTCATGTTAAGGCGAGACTTAATTACAATAATAATGAAGATTTTCTGGCAGAAATTATGCAGGTAATGAAGGATACATGGAAGATAACCCATTAGTGAATCGGTTAAGGTTGAAAAACATCATCCGTTTCTAATATTTCTAAAATCAAATTTATGGGTTTTCATTAAACTTATATCCATGAAGTTAATCCTTCCTCTCTAACATGCAGTCTAAAACATTTCCCATTTAAAGAGTAACAGAGCAGTCCAGAACAGCAGTTGCATATAACTTACACGAAGATTTGAAAAACTAGCTGTATTGCCTCCAAAATGTAACTGTTTATTTATCTGTTTACTAGTGTCATTATTGATGTAAAAGGCATGGTGTAGGACTATGGTGCCAGTAAGCAGATCTAGTTTTTGTTTTTTTTAATATCAATGTATCTGTTCAATCATCTGCTAGCCATTTATTGCCTCATGTATTCCACTATGAATGTTATCCCTTAATTTCCATTATGAGCTACTTTAGGGCTTACTGAACACTAAACATGAAAGAGAGGCAATTATACCGTGTTAACAAGCCTCTGGTTTTTATAGCTTCAGACAAAGAACCATGTGTAAAGAAGTGCTGCACCCAATTACAGAAAAAATTCAAAGTGCCACCTCATACGGTTTGTCATAGTATTTTGTCAGCATCGTCACAAAGATTTTGAACTTGCTGCTCAAAGCTACTCAGCATTGCTTGATTCTCTAACCTCAGTCCTAAATTAGTCACTGTGGTCAATATATAAATTAAACGATATTTCAAATACTTGCAGTAAACTTAGGAGTAGTTTTTGGGTCGTGGCTTACTTCAGTGGACTTAATGTAGATGTAAAATTGAAACAATTTTCTAGTAAAGGGATTACAGATGAATAACATTTTGGTTTTCTTTCAGAAAAATTAACTGACTTGAAAGAGAATGGTTTTCTAAAGTCACAGCTCAAATTTTTGGTTCCTTCTATGGTGAGTCTGTGACTCCAAATCCAGAGACTTTGTTTTAGAAGAGCATTAAAAAAGCTTTAAAACTTATTTTTAGATTATCATGTAATTTAAGATCACTATGACATTAAAGCATATGAAATTTTCATTTTAATATTTAGTATTAAATTAGTACATTTGTACTGTTCTGAATAAGGTTGATTAGCATCATATTGAAAGGCTTTGGAACTTACTAAGATTAATAATAGGAATGTAATCAAATGAGGATTTACAGAAATTGAGAAATTGGAGAAAGAATCAAGGGCATTAGATGGCTATTACCAGGTAGCATGGATCAGAGGAATGGATGGTAAGACAGTACAGCACTTACAGATTCTGTAGCTGAAATGTAATGATGGTAGCAAAGTTGTCACCCTGTGCTAACATCAATGAGTGTCATGCTGGAAAGGTTTCCGCCGAGGGATAACCTGCACTTGGCATTTCCTTTAAAGCTAAGCAGAGGTTTATGAACCCATTGTGAAGCATAAATGCATCAAAATGAAAGCACTTTCTCATTTGGGCCCAAAAAGCATTTTGGTGAAAGGCAAGGTCAGGCCTTGTGGCAGAGGTCAAAGATTCTTTGGTTCCTTGGCTACTTGTTAAAAAGGGTTCTATTCCCACTTCCCTATTTTTTTTCATGAACTGGTTGTAAACAGATGAAGAAATTGGAAATTACTGTGAGAGATTAATGTGAGCAAGGCTGCTCCCCAGAGAGGGATGAGCCAGGGGCTTAATGACTCAGTGTGGTCAGTTCCTTCCTCAACCGGGTACAGTCCCCCTGTGAATGGAGCCAGGCAGGTAGATCAACAGCCTCCACCAATAGCCCCAGACATGGTGAGGGCATAAACCCCATCTGGGGTCTGTCCAGGGAATCCAGCCAGGAGTAAAAAGGGATGGGGTCAGAAGCAGAGTTGAAGACTGGTATCCAACAGAATAACTGGAGCAAGAGTCAGGGCCCCAGCTGGGCTGAAATGGGGTCCTGGGCCCAAGGGCAGGGGTGTTGAGGGGGGCCTAGGTGAGGTTAGTCCAGACTATGGATGTCCTTAGGGTCTGTGATATCTTCTGACCTTTTTTTTTTTTTTTTAACTCTGCTGATTTAACAATAAAATATCTTGGATTATTGATTTATGTATTTATTTATTGTAATAAGGTATTCAGTGACATTTTTCTATGGTTAAAGGATACAGAAGAGGAATAACGATTTTCAAATACAGTGATACTAAAACACCCCTTTCCTTTCTGTAGAAGAGAGTTTCATGGATATGCAAAGGAATGTTAAATGTGCTCTTGGAAGTCCCCAAACATCAGGGGATTAATAACACTTGGAGGCAGCTCAGATGGGAAGCCACCAGCTCCGGTAATGTGCACATAGACTTAAGTGGCAGATGTTTGAAACAAAATGACAGCAGAAAATTACAGATACCTATCTGTAGCTGTATAAAAAGACTGGGAAGGTTTGAAAACTTCAGTGTGTGACATGCTATGCTTTGAAGTAAACCTTCTTTCTTTCTCCCTTTGTGGGATTATGTTATGTACATTTAATACTATTGGAAGGAGGGATCACTTAAAAAATGCATTTTTTTCCTCATATTTATTACGCTTGTCATAAAAGCCAGCAGAATGCAAAAGAGGCTTTAAATGCATAACATGCATTTATTAGCTCAGATACCATTCAGTCATGCTGGTTTTTTATAGCAAGAGAATGTTGATTTCTAATTAGATATAGTTGACTGGAAACCTTGGTATCAGCAGGTATAGTCCTGAAGCGGTAAGAAAAACACATGGATATACTTCAAACTCTTTATATAAGTATTTACAAACAAAGACAATGTAACATTCATTTTTAACAAAAATGAGTGATTTCTTTCAACAGGTCAGAAATAGGAGAGTAAAACATTTCCTTGGACTTTTAGAATCTTTATGATAAGATGCTTTCTGCTTAACTGTTGAGGATAGAGGCAAGAAGAAAGGGAAGCCTTGTGCAAAATTGTTTTTGTAATGCAGGCTCCCCAGGTAGTCACCTCTGCACACATACTGTTTATAATGGTAAAAATCATCCAAGCAGTGTTGATTCTTTTAGTGGTCTAGATAAGTCAACAGAATATGTGATTTTGGTGTTCTTGGACAGGAACTTTTCCTTCTGAAACTGTTCAGCAGATTAATAATTAGATTTTGCTGTCAGAGATTTACAGCTATTTTAATAAATAATCAATATTGCTTATAGTTGGGTCACAACCTACCAAAAAAAAATATAAATGGAGGTGGGGGAATTTTAAAATCAGACTGATTTTATCAGCTGCAAAAAACACCCAAAACCTCGATGACTAGATGTGAAACAGTATAACCCCATTTTCGTAAGAAGGAAGTTGTGAGAGGGTAAAATGCGTTTATTTTTGTGGGTGCTGGTGGAAGAGAGTCTTCACTCCCATTTGGTAGAGCTGCCCTCTAGTGCACTGAAGGCTAAAGACAGCAATTTTTGCAGTGCAGTGGCAGGGCTACCTTTGTAGGATAAAAGGCATTTGCACAAATTATTGTGCCTGAAATAGATACAGATATGTATACATAAGTATATGTATATACGTGCAAATATATATTAAATGTATTAGAGTGTCATCTGGAGTTGCTTCTGTTTGTGTGGAGATAGCTGATGAAAAAATATCTCATGGTTTTATGCTTTATTTTTCTTTTACAAAACCAGATCTCTAACAAAAAAACATTAAAAAAATAAATACCATTCTTTAGAATGTCTTTAGGTTAGTGGTAATAATAAAATCAGGCAAGTCTGCACTGGTACTAATGTTGCATGTTATTAATTGACACATGGTAACAGCTGCGAGCTGCAGCTGTAGTTCACTAGAGTGAGAAGGAGCCATACCCTTAGCTCATCACAACTGCCTTGCTCTCAGCAACCGGCAGGAAGGAGCTGTAATCCCAGCGTATCCGGCTCCTTCCTTCAGGTATGATTTTCCTAATACCCTGGAACTACCATAGCAACTCTTGGTGTAGGTGACCTTCCCAGTCTTTGCTGTTCAGGTTATGTTTTTGAAGTGTGGGATTTTATTTTCATATGCACATCTTGATCCTTTGGGAAGTGGATCTGCAGAATCCACTGCAAAGTCATAGAGGAGCACTGGCTCCAGTTTGTGATAAAGACTGTCATAAATCCTAATGACTTCAGGATGCAGGAGCTGGCAAACTGCTCCTCTGCTTGCTGCCTGTGAGTACACAGATCTGTGCTGTCTGTGCTGTGCTGCACATACAGGACTCACAGCACTGTGTGCACTTCAATGGAATTTAAGGGGCAGTGATGGTGCAAGGAAGAAGGCAGATATTTGAATCCAAGTTGTGCATTTCCCAAGTTAGTGAATGAGGAGGAAGAAGGGATTATTTCACCCAGGTGTTAAATGCTTATATTCTCAATTTAGTGGAGTACAAGTATTAAAGGTCTCTTGGTGTCCCCATAAATCAAAAATACATTAATGTCTCTGAACTCCATTTAATTTTACAAGTTAATTTTATGCTGGGAACACTGTACTGCAGGTATTTTTCTTCTGCTGTAGTTGTGTATTGCCCTCTCATGTTGGCAGTCACCACCTGTCTTGAAGCACCTAGTTTAGCATTAGTGCATTACAGCTAGTGAGTGTCTTAATGATTTTTAAATTACATATTGATTCCTCTTTAATGCCTTTACTCCCCCATGCTTTGTTTCTCCTCATTGACATTCCTACATGACTTAGTTCACCAATAGTTTTGTTCAGCATTTTCATAATCTCTGCAGACAGGTCAATATTTGTTTCCTGCAAGCCTTTTGCTAAACAGCAACTTTTTAAATCCTGTGAATGAGATGTGCCTTGGTCGGAGGGAAAGGAAGTCGGTCAGGAAGTGGGATCGTTCATATGTTAAGGGTGAGGTCTGAGTTAACAAAATGCTTTGAAAGTACTAATGTGAATTCTCAAGAACAATAGTATTTGAGCATCACCACCATACTGTGCTTTCTTCATGCTTAATTCTTGATCTTTGTGCAAGTGAAGGATGTAAGGATGTGTCCTGTTCTGCTTTTATGTGCTGCCTAGTATGAGCAATGTGAAATAAAATGGAACAAAAAGGCGTAGATAAAGATCATCTATGACAGGGAGAAAGCTTTGGAGTTTTTATGCTTTGACTTTCACTCTGTTATGTAAACAATGATGTATGAAAAGATAATAAATCTGCAGCTAGATGAGCAGTGACAAAGGCTGTTTTGTATTTATAAATATATGGCTACTATTACCTTACTGTCAAAATACACAGCCCAAGTACTTTAAAGTGAGATATACAGATAATTCATTACCTATATTTTCCATTCACATATTTTTTATGTGTGTCTGATAGTTAATAGCAGCCTGGATTTATGTGACTGAAGCAATGAACTATGAACAGTTGTAACATGCTGCGTTCTGGCCACAAGAGCATGTGTAAGATTATGCCCCAGATTTAAAAGGTGATTACATTACTTCTTACTACCACTTTGAGGAAGTTTACTACCCTATTCCTAACCTGTTGTTAGGGATTGCACTCATACAATGCACCCATTTCTATGCAAAGTCAGGTTTAGTGGTGTTTCAGCAGAATCCATCAGATATATAGAGTAATCTTCAATTGTTTAGCTGTGCAAAACCCAGATCTGTGCCTTTGGTCTCCAGCAATAACATAACCCCAGTACTTTCTCTAAATGTTATCTTCTTGCCCAAAGTCCCCCTGTGATAAAAATCTGAAAACAGCATCTGCATCTGTCAGGGAATGCTGAACAGTACTCGCTGTTAAGTCCACTTCAATTAACCGAATTGCACTGGGGACCTTGGCTACAGAGGCACAAGTTTTGGGGGTAGGATGGAGTGGATCATGCCTGTGATCTCTTGAGCTATTCATGGAAAATGCATATGCATTCTTTCTGTGCTCTAACAGAATCAGCTCTAGACTGTATTCTGTCCTTGATGGTCATGATTTTTTCTAGAAAATCAGTAGTTCTTTTTGTGACTGTTTTGGTACTTTTAAGTACCCATAATATGTGAAGAGAAATTATACCAGTTGAAGGAGATAATTAATAATATATTAATTTCTACAAAATGTGTCTAACAAAATCTCTACTTCCTTTATTGGAAATTGTCCAGGAGAGTCATTTCTTCCTCCCATCTCTGAACCAAGACTTTGGCTAGAAAAAGAAAGCATTACCAAAAAAAAAAACCCAACAAACAAAACACCCCCCCCCCCAAAAAAAAACCCAAAAGGCCAACCCTAATTTCCATGCCACCTGCATGCTTTGTGTGTTAAACCATCCTCTTTCTGCTTCTAGCAGTTATTGACCATAGACATTTGTGATGGGTACATGAGAGTTGATCACCTGTCCATAATGACAGCCTTGCTCTCTCTGAAGTGCACTTACTGCAGCTGTGCAATGAGAAGACCTGTGGTGATTCTTATGGGGAACTTTAATTTTGTTAAAAGTGGAAACACTTAAACTTGAGCTCTGCTATAAAAAAAAAATGTGTCTGGTTTAGGATTCAGGAAGCGATGAGCCTGGAAGCAAAGCACATGGAGCTGTTCTGTCTAGTTACTACTGAAACAATTGGTGGCTATTCATTCAGCTCAGCTAAAATTTATGAGGCACAATCATACATAAAGCTTGTCTTAGAGAAAAGGTAAGTTAGGGAGGCAGAGGACTTTCTGTGTCCTACTCGATGCCTTGCTTTGTATTCCTGTGTATTTTGTACTGATCCATATATCTTGAAAAGTAGGTGTGCTAGGTGGGATGTCTCAGTCATTTTCTATAGCTAAGGATATAGTTTACCATCTTTAAACAGGACTATGCTTTCCAATACCTAAGTCATGGATTTTCAAGTGCTAAGAGCACTTAGATATATTCAGAAGATAACAAAAGCATCATATGGTGATTCTCCCTGCTCCCCACTGAGCAAACAGCAGAGAATTCTTTTGCTGCTACACCAAAGAAAAAAAGACCACGTATGGCTCTGGATCTGCAGGTGCACAGGAAGAGATGGATTCAAAATAAACTAATAAATACATGTAAAAGGCTGGGTTGTTTCAGAAACTTTGGCTGCATTATTGTAGTGATCATTGGGATCATGGGAAGCAAAAACTGGGGAAAAAAAAAAAAAAACAAAACCCAGGGGGTCATTACCCCCAGGATAGAGAATTTATGTGAAAGGACAAGTGTCTTCTCTGTCTATATGCACTTTAAAAAGGTTGTGTGTCCCACTGGAAACCTTTCAAGGTCTATGAACCAAAGTAGTTTCAAACACATCTATTTACACTGTTGTAAGACCTATGCATATAGTGTTGTATCACATTTCTCCTATCATACTAGAGATGATTTTTGATGTTCCACTGATAACTGCATAGGATTTCTGTACTCATAACTCCTGGGTGTCTGCTTCAAATAATGTAGTTTCCCATTTTTTCTTTGTGGTAGAATGGCTGTGAATGGAATCTTACAATGTGAGATTTCTGTATGATGTTGGTTTCTCTGCCAGAGTGAAATACTGCTCTGGAGTGCAGCTTCTGTGAGCAAAGTGGAACAAAGGGTAGCTTCTTTTACAAGCACAATGCCACTTTGAAGAGTGATGAGAAACATGGTTATTTATGTAATTAGTCTCAGCTGAAGTAAATTACTTTCTTGCAAACAGGTCAAGAAAATGAGATGATAAGATTCAGTGCCTGTTATTCCGTGCAGAAATGCTAATCTGTTAGAATTTGAATGTTTTTCCAAAATGTTTTCATCTGAATTCTCTCCTAGTTTGAATTGCCTGGTAATCACTTTTAATTTGATGATCCAGTTGTCTCTTTGAAAATCTGAAAATGAGAGAAAAAGCATTTCCAGTGCCTTGAAGACTTGAATAGCAGACATTTCAGCAGAACACAATGCATTAATTATTCAGGCATTCACTGAACACTCATGGACATGTTACAGCCATTCTTCTTCATATATAGATGTTTATTATACTGTTGTTTTCTCTGATGAGGTATGGATGAGTGTTTTAAATGATTGTGTAATATGGTGCGCTAGCCAGTATCATTATATTGCATTTGCAGCATGAAGAGCTGTGACAACAAGTAGAGACATTGTTGTATGAAGTTTGAGGAACTGGGGGGAAGGAAAGGTGTTACATAAGAGGTGATTGGCACCTGCATTCTCCCAGAGCTCAGAAACAAATTCTGCTTTGAGGAGAAAAAAAGTATGCTCTTCATTTGTGGACCAGTAAATTCACTCTTGTGTGCTGAAGGCATCTGATGCTGCTTATTTGTTCAGAAAAAAAACAAAAACAAAAACAAAAAAAAAAAAAACAAAACAAAAAAAAAACAAAACCAAAAAACACCAAAACCCACAAAAATTAATCTTTGTTATCCATATGTACAAAAAAAAAAAAAAAAGGAGAAATAAATTTTATTAGTAGAAGACTATGATTTACAGAGGTGCGTTTCATTTTTTGAATGGAACATACAGATAAAGTTTCTGGACCTCTCTGTGAGAGAATTTTGACAAAAACAAAAAATCAGTTCCTGACAATTTAGGACAGTCAGAATGATTACCTTTTTAATAACCCATGAAGCTATTTGATTTCTAAATGTTCGTGGCCCCTGATGCATGGGGCAACATGTCACAGTCATGTATGTGACTGCACAGCTCACAGAATTCCACACAGCCTGGTGTTTGGGTAAGGGTGTATCTTTCACATAATGAGGTACCTGTGAAAGTGTACTACTTATGTATCTATGCACACATGTCTAGATGTGAAAGTATACATATGTACATGCACACACTACTACAGCAGTGAAGTTAGGCCTTTGAAGCTTCTTTTTTTGATAACATACCTGTCAGTCTGAATAACACCATCTTAGGCTCCCATGAGGTGTTGATACTAATCTGACATTATATTTTCCCTTCATTTATTGCATATTAGAGGTAACAAACACTGTCAAAAAACAGCAGCTCATTCATTTTAGAAAATTAGCAAAGCCATGTTGTGGTCCACTGCTTCAGAAGCAGGTGTCATGGAAATTTCTGCTTTGTTTACTTGTGAGATTATGTGTTTTTCTGCAAAATCTCCGTTATCTCTCACATGAATATTTTTATTCAAACTTTGGCACCTTATCCTGGTGTGCTAGTTTTGTGCAGTGGTAAAGGAGTGGAGATCCAAGAGAGACTGTGAATGGCAAATAGGCTTTCTAATGAGTATGAAGTGATTGATAGAGTTTGAAGAAATTATTGTGAATGCATCTATAATGTTGCTTGAACTTCAGAACTAAACTCTTAATTATGTTTTGCAGGATATGAATGATTACTCTCCAGTATTTAGCAAAAAACTCTACAGGGGAATGGTTGCTCCTGATGCAGTCAAGGGCACTGTTATCACTACCGTTTCAGCTGAGGATCAAGATCCTCCAGTAAGTAAAAAGGTTATATTAATAGTCTGCACCCAAGAGGAAAAAAACTTTAACCCTTATAAGTGACCTAACTTTTTCAGCAACAAAGATGATTACTGTGAGTTTTACGGAATAGTAACGCAGACATTTGTTTATGTCAGCCTGTCCTTTGTCATTCTGGACAGAGACTGCATTTACAATGGTTGTTCGTGAATCTGGCAAATCGATGATACAGCTCCTTTGTTAGGAAGATTTTTGGAAAGTTCTGTATCCGACTTTACAGTGTAGATAAATAAGAAGAATAGGTGGGAAGGGAGGCCATGCCTGTCTTTGGTACAGCTCCACAGCTTAAAGAGGAAACAAATCACGACTTTGTAAGATTATTTCTTTGTTGATTTCACAGTCATTGTGAATTTCCAGTCTGAGACATCACAGGGTCATGTGGAACTCTACAGCTCAGCGGTCAGCCATATTGAATGTGCAGTATTTGAACTGTGTGCACTTGTTTTGGGGGTAAAGTTTCTTTCTGCTACTGTCTTTTATCGTTTTTCCCTGGTGAAGCACTTGATTGACAGAACTGGGCACGTATTTCTGACTTGTTAGCTCTTCTGAAGGGTAATATCAATTTTTATAATCAGAGGTTGGTGAACACTGGTGACCAGCTGATACACTGAGGACAATAAAAGCCAAAGATGTTCTGCCAGTCAGGTTTAACTTTTAATTGTTAGTTTTTGGCATATTAATGAGAATAATCCTCAGGGAGAAGAGTTCAGAGAGAATGTGCCATGCACGTTAAAAGCCGGTGGCATTGTTTGACGCAAATAAAATGTAGCTTAACTAAATATGCTACATAGTAATTTATTTACCACCCAAGAACAGAAATGCTAAAGTAGTGTAAGTCCTACAATGCCTTTGTAAAAAGTCCTGATAGACAAAGGTGAGTAATTCATTGCAGGTGATATATACTAGCGGGGTATTTCTGAACTTGGAGGTATTTAAGGTAATTTATAACAGCTGAAGATCTGGACTATTGTTTGTTTAATGTATATGAAAGACAGTATTGTCATCAAGTAGGTAATGAATAGCAGTAGTTATCAGTTAATAGCGGAACAGGGTATTTAAGGAATGTGGCAGCAGAGGATATAGACATTATTTGAGTAGTAAACAAAACAAATGGACAGAGGTGTGCCTTAGTGCCTAGTCTTGGACAATTTTAAGAGGTGTATTAAGAGACATTGGTGCCTGATTTTGAGTCCTCTGCTTGCAGGTGGAACGCAAGGTGTGGTGGTTTAAGTTCCTTCCACAGGGCATAGGCACATTAGAATAGGTTCACAACCAGCCCAACATGTTAATCACAGACTTGCTTAATTAAAAGCAGAGTAGTCAGCTTTACTGATGTCTTGCTTAGAGATGCTTTAAAAAAAAATGCACAGCCTGTTCTCTTTCTGGCAGGTACCTCGGCTCCTCTTCAGAGACACATCTGAGGATACTTTTAGCATACAGCAGGAGAAAGATGAGGCAGTGGTAGTGCTTACTCTCCTCCCTTTGCATCTTTTTATATTACTCTTGCTAGGAAAAGCCTTTCCATGGGACACTAGAGGCCTAGACTGCCTTCCCTCCACTGACTGAAGGATTCTGACTGAAGGAACTTTTAACTCTATTTCCATACAAAATATTTTAACAACCAGAAAGGAGGCTGGCCAGAGTTCATAAGAAACTTGAGGTATATCTGCAGGTGTGTAGAAGTCTTCCAAGCAAGAAAATTGCTATAAAGGTAAAAAGGGAGCACCTGTGAATATCAGGGACATGCAAGGTTAACCAGACTTGTACCCACATCACCTGGTCCTTTTCTGGACTTGGACCATTCTGCCTAGGCAAGGGGGCATACCTCTAGCAGCATTGTAAAAGTCTAAAATGTAGGACTCCTGGCTACTGCCTTTCAGAAGGCTTTGTAAGTGTTTTTGTGGACTACTTATACTCTTACTCCCACTGCCTTTTTTGCTTTGTGGGAGTCTAGTGCTTTTTATTTCCTTCACTGTTCCTTGGGGCACACCAGGCCTAGGTTTCCACCATTGTCTCAGTCACTTTAAAATAGTGATTTGCGGGGGAAAGTAGGTTTGACTGCTTGTATCTGGTTTTGTTATTTTTTGGTTGGGGCTTTTTTTTTTTTGTTGTTAGTTTGGTTGGTTGGTTTGTGATGGAAAACAATTTTTAAATTGATTTAAGACTATTTAATTTTACTCTGTGAATGACTTTTACTGTTGCATTTCATGAAGTCTTATTCTTCCATATGTTAGGTGCGATAGCCTAGGGATTACAGAATGAAAATAGAGATCAAAGTGCGCAAATTCTCTGTGTCACATTAGAAGCTTGCAAGGTTCATATTTACATTATATGTTGCAGACAGTAGTAGCTCGTTTTACTAGCATTTCTTCCTGAATAAAGCACTCATACTGCTGGAGTACTACCACCAAATAAGTAAACCTTACCTGGATATAAATGGGTCTGAGCTGCATTCAGCATTTCAGAGAGTTGCTTTCTTGATTACCAGCTGCTTAGCTGGAGAAAATCCTCTGTTGCTCTCCCTAGGAATGACTTAGGAAGCAGGGAGGTTCAAGAGCTCTCATCCTCTGCAGTTAGCAGGAAATAATTCAAAAGGAAACCCTCTGTCCTTATCACAAGTGCGGTCACTTCAGGTTGATCTGCCAGTAGAGAGTGGGGAAAACTCGTTGTGCACATGTGTTGAAAGTGTATGACTTTTTGATTGCCAGAGTAGAAATCTAAAATATTAAATTCACTAGTCACAGTCCTATGGACCTGTCTCTGCCCTTTACACCAGTACACATTTGCTTCTATAAGGTTTATCATACCAAACTTGAGAAAAGGGTAGAGAAAAGGATGCTATGGATCAATGAAATGGGGCAAGAAGATTAATTTTATTCTGTGGAAATTCTGACATAAATGGGTTAGTGAGGATAGAAAAAAATACTCATTGGGTCTAGAGAATCACTTTTTAGCTTTGTTTTTGTGCAGCTTTCATTTAATAGTATCTGTTGATTTACAACAAGATATTTTGGTCTCAACAAAGTATTTGCCCACAAGCTCCGTTTTATAATCCATGGATGTAATGTGTCTAAATCTTAAAAAATAAGATATCACTGAGATACTGGAGGAAACAAAATAGTTCAGAAACTGATTCACATATAACAGTTATTAGTCCTGTGGAATAAGCATTTTGTAATGCAAAGTTATTTCACTTTTTCATTTAAAAAACCCAAGCCCTTCTGAACTCTCTCCTTTTCCAATGTTTCTGTTACTATCACTTGAACAGATAAATGTAGAAACTTGACATGGATAAGCTTCTGTGCTATTTTGTACAGTGGGCAAAAATGGCCACCTCTAAGTGTTATGAGAATGGCAGAATAAAAACCTGACTAAAGCTCTTATGTCCCCCAGATGCCTTTCTTGTGATTTCCTTGTGTATTTATATGGCTTTCTTTTATATGGTTTTAGGTGTGTTATTTCTGAAAGAGGTGGGGATCACTTCCACTTCTGTGGAGAAATTGGTGCACCTACATGAGAGATCAAAATAACTGAATGTGGGATCCTTTTCATTACCATTATCACAGGCATAAATGCATATGACAGTAATGTTAAAATAATGTACTTCAAAATCAACTTTTTAATTTCTTTGATTTTTATGCAGACTTAAAAATGAAGTTAGCTTTAGGTTCTTAATGAATACAGTAGCCGTAAAAGTTAGTCAACTGTGGAGGAAAGCTCTTAAAATAGTTTTTGAAAGTTGGTATTTTATTTCAAACTAATGGCTGATAAATTTTACTTTTAAAATAATAATAATAAAAAAGAACATAGAGAAAATTATGAGGCATATATGACTTTTTCTTTTTTCTGACTGAGCCAACATGGTTAGATGCTCTGTGCTATTGGCAAATCTCTATTTATTTGGGGCTGGTTTTGACATTAAGTGGTTTCACAAAGTATTTTATATGAATTCACAAGAAATTGTTTTAAAAAACGCGCAAGATTTTCTCTGTTCACCAAGAGTACCTTCCTCAAAACTTGCCTTAAAGGAAAGAATATTCTTATCAATTATCAATATTTTAGTTGTGTGTTTTGTGGTTTTTAACCTGGTGGAATCTTGTTTTGCACAATACTAATACATCTATTTTATCAGGCCAGGAAAAGAAATATATATATATATATTCCTTTATATATACATTTAAAGTAACATATATATTTATATAGATATACGTGTTATTCAAATGCAACTGGTGATAATAGGACTTGTTTGGTTGCAAAAAAACCCTGATGGATTTCTGGTTACCTTTGACAATTACTAAATTAAATCAAAAATTATCTGTGCTGGATTCAAATGTTTCAAAGTATTTTGTTTTTATTTTGATCTGTGGATTTCAAAATGGTCAAAAGAACCTGTCCTGAAGGCATAACAGATCTCTCATAGTTATTCCTTCAGTCCTTAGTAAAATGTCAATTAAAACATAGAAACCAGTGCTTTTTGCTTAAAGGCCAGCACAGGATTTGAAGGGCTGTCTTGAGCAAATGTCAGTTTAAATCTTTCCTTTTCTTTATTTTCCAGTTTGAATTAGCTTTTTTAGCAGTGACTGAGAATATAAATTATGTTTCATATGTTGCTTTTATATTTGTTAAAGACACTCTAATTTGAAATACCATTCTGGTCCATGAAAGCTGGTAAACTCTGATTTGCGTGTGTTTCATAAACTAAGGTAAGTCAACATATTGTCCTTTGATTTATAAGAACAATCCACAGAATATTTTTCTACAGTTTTAAAATAGTTATATGGTATCTGATTTTTCAAATTACTTCGTACATCCTATAGTTGCTCACCCTGTCTTTCCCAGAAGAGTTTACATCTAATTCCAGGGACACTACATGTAAAGGGTAAGAAAATACTGAACAGAAAGCAACAAAAACAGTCGAAGGGAACCAGAGGTAATTATGGTAATAGACTAGAGGCATGAATATATGGCTGCCAAGAAAAAGCTTGAGTACAGCTTCAGTTCTTTCTAAATAACTGGTAAACCTTACTAAAATAAAAATTTTCAATTTTATAAGCATTGCAATTGAAATTGTTGAGACAGTTGAGAACAATTTCTGTCTAGCATTTGAATAATCCCTTTAAGGTGTAAGTACTTACATATTCATAATATTTTGTTGTGTAGAGATCTGAAAGACGGGAAGGTGAAAAGTTGTACTGTGTGCATGGGGTTAACCATGAAGAAGCAGTTGGGTGAGCCATCACTGGCACTGTACAAATTGAGCTAAAAGGGTGATAACACTGGTTTAGGAGGCTGCACTGAGTGGGAAACAGCAGAGACAGTTGTGTGCTGAAGGTTTCCGTCTCATATCATCCTGAGTTTTCTTACCAGAAGTGTTGTTGAGATGTAGCTTAAGGACTTTCTTTTTATCTAGTGTTTCTTAGCATCTAGGAGTGGATAAGGTTAGGCTGTTGGACATTAGGGTCAGGTGTCATGTTCAGGGCAACTCTGGAGTCCTGCATAGTGAAGCTGTGCCTCCAAAACCCTCTTGGAATTCCCAAGCACCAGGTGTACAGTCACTCAAACAGACTTTGTTGTATTTGTGTTGCCAAAGTTGCTCCAGTGAGTCTCAGTTTGGTTTTACTTGCTGTATACAATGTAAGCTGATATCTAAGTAATCCCAGGCAGAAATACAATAAAACTGAGACAATATTTTTCCACCATGAACTCCTTGCTTTCTTTCCTGGGAGCATTCCACTGACCCTATTTGAGTTTAATTTCCCCACAGACTCTTTTGTGTTGAAGACAGTCATCTGACCAAAAGACAAAGTGAAAAATGGTGCAAGCAGGTATCCTGTGTGAAATACACAATTTTGCAAGGGTTTTGTGTGCCTGGAAAACTAAAGAAATGCTGCATCTCTGCTGGAGGTGCCTAAGAAATTCTTCTAGAAACTAAGGAAAATGTGATAATGACATATAGATACATATTTATTTTTAAGTGCTACTTTGCTTTAGCTAACACAAACATACGCAGCTTTGGTTTGTCTCAAATATTTTCAAGTCTTTACAGGGAGAGATATTTGGAGTCTCCAAAGCATGTATGAAGTCAGTATCTGACTCACCTACACTTCTGAATCTTATTAGCACAGTCTTTAGTATCTCCAGTCAGCATCTATTGTCATTTATTTTGGGGGCAAAGAGATGATTCTTTGTAGCTGAAGAAATCTGAAGCCTGTATCAGGGTTGGTACAGTTGCATAAGTCCCTCAATTTAATGATGTTCAACCACTGAGAAAGTCCTCAGAACTATTTATTTTCCCCCTCTCAGTGCTCAGTTTAAGAACATAGCTCTCAAAGAATGGCAAGTAGCCTGGCCAAAACAAGAGCTTCTTAAAATGCTTCAGGAGTGGCAAGGGAAAATGTGTGGAATCAGTGTCTATAAACTCTTTGGGCCATCTGGGTGGCTCACCACTTCTACAGTCAACAGCTGTATAGAGACTCAGCTGAAATTGCTTTTAAACTGCCTCTCTCTTGCTGCCTTTCCATTCTTTGTCTTGGGTTTTGATTTGGCTTAAACTATAAATAAATCCTAGTCCACGCTGTACGTGGCCACAAAAAAAAGGCATGGCATCTCTGTTTCCTACACAAGCTAATGTATACTCTAAGTTAAAATGACAGGGACTATCACTTTGTGAGCAAGAGAAAGGAAAGCAAAAGGACTCTTGTGGCTCTGTGGAATAATCAAACCAAACGCAGAGCAGAGCAGTGGTTTACTTCGAAACTTTAAATGTCAAACTTGATCACAGCTGGGAAGGTTCTGGAGAAGGAGCTTTAAGCGAGATTTATTTTCTATTAATTACGTACCAAAGTTTACAAAACTGTATTTTAAATGAGACAATTGTGTGTTGAGGGATTTGAATGGTGGTTGCTTTTTTGCTTGTCAAAGGGGCTACCTGTAATTATGTTCAGCAGGTCTGTACAGATGTCTGCACAAATACTTCAGTTATTCAAGGACACCTGAGATCATCCTTGGAGTTTTCTTCATTGTGAACAGTTTATGCTTTATTGAAGTGATGTGGTGATGAAAGATGCTAGATGATTATGACTACATTCGCAAAGCTCTTAGCTCTCCAAATATTTTGAAAAGAAACCAACATGAGCTACTTGATACTTAGTTTCCTTGCTTTGTTTGTCAGAAGGTGAATATTCTCAGAATTGATGTAACTTGAGGTGTTTGCTTTTCCTGTATATGCCCCTGTAAATGCTGTTTTCGTTCCATGGGTAATTTGCCTGCATATTCTGATCTTATTGATTTAGAATTGTCAATAGAAACAGATGCAGAACACTAATTTTAATGAGCAGCCAGCTTCCAGAGCTCCAGAACATCTGATTTAATGGTTTATCCAATCTTGTAAGGTTTTTGTTCAATGGAGCACTTTTGTCAAATTGAGAGTAATTGTCCTCATTGTTCTACAGGAAGCCTCTAAAAGTAGGATGCTAGCACATATTTAGTTAGAGATTTCACAGATATTTAATTGGAAATAAAAGCATTTTCAGGCAGTCCAGGGCTTGATCTTTTAAAAACTGTTACTGTTTGGTTTCATAGTATCTGCTGGAGATTTGTATATGAATCATGCTGCAAATTCAGTGAGTTCTTACAGTATTTTTATCTTATGGTTTAAAAAGTTCATGTTCTTTTTGTCCAGTTTGTTATAGTTAATACTTCAGAATTTCCAGATTTAGAATTCAGAATTCCAGGCCCCCTTGTTAAGTTACATACTAAAGAATTAACTCCTTCAAATTTTAGAGTTTATATAAATAAATTTAAAATTATATGCATAAGTGCACCATTCAAAACCCATAGATGGGATAAGACCCACCAAAATCATTTGCTTGCTCTGTAGGCTGTCCCATTTTTAATAGTTCCTTTACGCTGAGTATGTTAGAACATGTGCAGCCACTTGTAAATTCTGCTTCTAGCATCACTTTCAAATATTTTTTTATAGAATTACTTTTACAAAATTTGCCTTAGTGAACTCTTCACAATGCAAATCATTCAAATTTTAATCAAATGCTACGGATAGAGGTAATTTATTAAACTCCTTACCAGTGTCACATTTTGTCTATAAAACCCTCAGAAGTTTTCTGGCTTCAGTAAGAAAGTGGCATTGAGAACAAAGAGACTTGGTAAATTAATCTGTATTCATTATGCACTATTCCACACTAGTACTTAGGGATAAAATCCAGGTCTTTTATCAGATGCACATCTGAGCTCTTCACAGGTAGACTGAAAATAAAAGTGAAGTGTATTTTTCAATGGACTGCTCTTTCCTGGGCCAACTCACTTGGGTTTTGTTACCCACTTGGATAGTGGAAGTTGCATTTCCAAGCTTTCTTTTGAATTGCTTGCAGAAATATGCATGAAAACATTTAGAAGTTATTGTTGCTTTGTACTTCTCACCATTTTTCCTGACTTTTTAAAATTACAATTTCTCTGCAATCTGTCTATGCCTGTTGAGAGTTATCTCAACAGTGCACATGTGTACCCTCCACAGCCTCTTTGCCCAAGCCCTTTGTGTGCAGCTTGATCATCTAACATAAATGTTGGGAACATTTTTGTACCTATCAGCTGTATCACAAATGAATATCGTTTCCCCAGAGCAAATGGAAACTTGAGGAATTATGCAACAATAAAAGAAATAAATGAAGCTGGATGAGCTTTAGATCTAAGTTTGATACTAATCTTGAACTGTCTGGTAAACTTTGATTTGAGAGAATGAACATGGTTCCTGCCAAGCACAATCCTTGCTCTATGGTTTATTTAAGAATATTATCTACTATATTCAAGTTTTGCTGTAGACATATGACTGCATCTAAATTCATTTAGAAAGAAGACAAAAGATGATTAATATTTGAGATAATTAAAACTTGCTTCTCTGAGAAATCTCTCTGGAGAAGTTTCTAATTACATTGGTGCCAAAATATAATAAATAAAAAATAAATCCCTCCTTTGTTATTTTCAGAAATGACAGAAGTGTTCTTGAGAGTCAGATCAGTAACAATAACCTGATAAGATTTTTGTTTATTTAATAACAAATTAGCTAGTGTGTGCAGGTTTAATGATGATGATGGCTTTTAGTCTTCCAAGCAAATGTGAGGACCATTAGTTTGAAACCAGATAGAGTGGATTTCAGCAGGTAATTTCCTCTTAATTATAATGTTGAAGAAAAATGACTGACTCGGGGAATGCAGAGGGGAAGTAGTATAATGACCTCTGTTATGCTATGATCTCTGAAATTAGTCATGTTTTCAAGGATTTGTATTATTTAGTGTATATAGACCCACAAAGTACTTTTAACTATTAACATGGTCTTTCACATATTACTTCACTAAAGACCAAACACATCTGGCAGACCCACTTCTGAATTATTAAAGGTGCTGAGCACTTTTGAGCACTTTTTTGAGCACTTTAGGCAGCACTGGAGCAGTGTACTGCCTAATAAACCCTTCCTGGGCTGGATTTCCTTTAAGGGCTCAAAGAGGCAATGGCCTCATCACGGCTGCAGTTAGAATCGTCAAGAAGAGCAGCTGTGCAAATCTTCCCAGAAACTCTGTGAATTTCCCAGTTGTATCCAGCCCTGTTCACTTCTGTTTATGTGCAAGGTGTTATGTGCACAGGGTTTTATGGGGGAGGAAGGTTGAGATGGCCTGGCTGCTTTGTCCTCTGTCTTACTCTTCAAATTACTTAGGTCTCACTAGGCTTGTCTTAGGAAATATTAGACTTGGCCTTATAGCAGCCATAAAATTCTTACAAGCTACTTCTAATTTTAAATTTTAATAAATATTCTTTAATAATCAGTCACTTTTCTCTCATTCAAGATGGTTTACTCATTGAATAGTCCTACTACACATCAGAAGTTTATGCGGCAAAATCTGACATGTTACACAGCTCTGTAGCATTCAGTTGCATGATGTAAAATGCCTGTACTAAATCCATTCCAGTAAAGCTTTTAGTTTAGATCATGCATTTTGACTGCATTTCAGTGCACTTTTATTGTATCAACAAAATGTTGATATGATACAGTAAGCTTAAACCACTTCTGCAGCTGTTTCTCTTGCTATTTACAAAAGTAAATTTTCTATTTCCTAGTAGTTATTAGCTGACATGGTACATTGAATAGATTCTCAATAACAACAAAGCTGCTTTATACCACATCATTAAATGCAGAAGAAAATTATTGATTCACTATTAATGAAACTGTAGGCTCTCATATTTTGTCTGTTTAGATACAATGTCAAGGTTAAAACCTCACCTGAGGTCGAGATTCAGAGGCATTAGGAAAATGAAATCATGTTGATAGAGCCCAAGTTTCTTAGTGTTTCTATGAGTCTACTCCCACAATGTTTAAATTTTGTGAAATGTCACAAATGTCGACACATCCAGATAACACAGACTTTTGTTTAGTGAAAAATAATTATGTAGATATCAGTGTGGAAAAAAAAAAACCCTTTCTTTGCTTTAAAGCCCTTCTTTGATAACCCTTTTTCTTACAGCTCTTTAGTATATAGTTTATATTCATACTGGCTTCAGTGCTTTTGTAAGCTGCTGTTATGTCACCTTTTAATCTTTGAAAACAGTAGATTACTATCAATTCTAGTGAAAGGGCATTTGCTGAAAGTAACCTGTTAAAAATTAATGTCTCCCAGACATCCTCTGTAACCTGTCCATGGTACAGTTCATCTAGTAGGAAAAGAGTTTGGGTGATTGCCGCCAAAAGTGCCTGATGTCATCAAGAGAGACTTCAGGGCATTGTGATGACTGGTTAAGGGATCAGGAGCACAAGTAGTTTCTCCTCTATCCTTCCAGTTGCATGGAATGATGAGAGAGGAAACAGGAAGAGCCAGCAGATCAATACCTGGCTCCAGGCCTGGTATCATGGGCAGAATTTTGGGGGTCTTGGACATGGGTCAGTTTGCACAACATGAGGCCTGCTGGCAACAGATGTGGTACACCTGTCTCAAAGAAGGCAAAGGATCTTTGCACAGGAGTTAGCAGGGCTCATTGAAAGAGCTTTAAATGATATTTGATTGGGGATAGAGATAAAACCAGGCTTGGTAGAAATAAGCCTGGTGGTAGCATACCAGTGTTTGGGGGTCAGTGTGCTAGTGATGTCCTTTGGTCTGCCATCTTGGTGGAGGTAGGTGATGCTGATCCAGGCAGCAGCAAAGAGGCAAGGATTATTGAGGTGGTTGAAACAGCCTTTGACACCATTTCTCACAGCATTCTTTGGAGAAACTGGCTGTTCATGACTTGGTTGAGTGTACTCTTAACTGAGTAAAAAACCGGCTGGATGTCTGAGACCCAAGAGCGGTGGTGAATGGAATTAAATCCAGTTGGCAGCTGGTCGGAAGTGGTTTCCCCCAGGGCTCAGTACTGAAGCCACTTCTGGTTAATAACTTTATCAATGAACTGGACAAGGGGATTGAGTGCACCATCAGTAATTTTGCAGATGACACCAAGCTGGGTGGGAGTACTGATCTGCTTGAGAGTAGGAAGGATCCACAGAAGGACCTGCACAGGCTGACTCAAAGAGCCAAAGCCAGCTGTATGAGATTCAACAAGACAAAATGTCCTGCATCTGGATCACAACCACCCAATACAATACTACAGGCTTGGGAAGAGCGGCTGGAAAGCTGCTTGGTGGAAAAGGACCTAGGGGTGTTGGTTGACAGCTGTCTGAATACGAGCAGTGTGCCCAGATAGCCAAGAAGCACCCCAGAACCCTGGCTCTTGTCAGAAATACTGTGGCCAGCAGTACTAAGGCAGGATTGTCTCCCTGTGCTCAGCACTGGTGAGGCCACACCTTGAATATTGTGTTCAGTTTTGGTATGTAAAAAAGTCCATTTAAGCTTCATGGTGAGTTTGCCCAGGCAACCTAGTGCTGTCTTCATTTCATTTCCTCTAAAAGAGAAGTGTGTTAATGTCACATAGACTGTCTTGTATGTAGAACTATAGTCTGACATTTCAGAAAATAATATAACATACATTTTTCCATCTTCAGCAACAAGATACTGTGACTTTCAGGACAAGCTAGATAAGTGTTAAAGTTTATAGGATATTTACAAGTTTCTTGAACTTCAAAGGAGTTTTATAACACTAGCAGTTTTGAAAGGTATATTAACCAACATTAAGCTGTGCCTATCTTCTGTTATTTAAAAATTGCAGTAGTTATAAAGCAGATTACTGCTTCTGCCTGTATTTAAGTAGATGCATTTTTCAGCTGTCTTCTTTCCAAACCTGTGTTCATTTTCTTACTGGACCTCTCACATGTCACTGTAAGGTATTTTGGGTGGAAATAGAGGGCATGCTCAGTAACAAATCCAGTTATAAGGAAGACAAACAGAAAGTTTTGTTCGTGATGATCTGATTACCAGTGTTGCTTTTTAATCCTTTACTAACTTAATGAGATGTGTAAAAGTACAAAAATATGCAAATTGCTTTGTTCTTGCCTTACAGGGCACACCAGCAAGTCGAGTCCGATACAAAGTAGACGTTGTCCAGTTTCCTTACAGTGCTAGCATTTTTGACGTGGAGGAAAACTCAGGACGTGTAGTAACCAGAGTAAACCTAAATGAAGAGCCAAGTACAGTGTTTAAGGTATGAACTCGTATAGCTGTTTATTGTTAGTAAATGTTGCCTGTATTTGATAGATTTCCTTCTATCTTTGTGTTTCTCTATGTTGTTTTATATTGCATAGAAAGATGTGAAATTTTGATTTGGTTTGTTTCTTTACTTTCTTAATTTCTTCCTGGCACATATTCTGTGCTCTTTTAGTTTCAGAAACATTTTGAATGGATGTGATTGCTACTGTTAGGAGGATGGAAGAAACAGGGAGGCAACCTCATCTTTTGAAAGTTACCTTGCTGATCTCTTTGTTTTCAACAGGCTGTCATCATAGCAATTTTGTGAGAACTTCTTAAGAATAACGAGATATCTTGTAAAGTTATTGTACAGTGGATAGTTTGGTACTTCCTGTTCACAAGTCTCCTGTCTTTAAGGAGATTTAAATTACTATTGTGTTGTTACCGTTCCTGAAGAGTCTTAAGTGTAAATAGTATAGACTAAGTTATGATTTTAATCAAAATCATTGTGACAGATATCCCCCTTTAAATCCATAAGTAGAGGTGGTAGTTAAAAATTAAAATAGAAGTGTGTAGGTATTATACTTTAACCCCAGACAGCAACTAAGCACCACACAGCCATTTGCTCACTCCCTCCCGAGCGGAATCGGGGAGAGAATTGGAGAAGTGAAAATGAGAAAACTTGTGTGTTGAGATGAAGACAGTTTAATAGGGAAAGCAAAAGCTGTGCATGCAAACAAAGCAAAACAAGGCATTCATTCACTCCTTCCCATTAACAGGTATGTGTTGAGCCATCTCCAGGAAAGAAGGGCTCCATCATGTGTAACAGTTACTTGGGAAGACAAACGCCATCCTTCTGAATGTGTGTGTGTGTCCCCGCCTTCCTCTTTCTCCCCCCAGCTTTATATGCTGAGCATGATGCCATTTGGCATGGAATATCCCTTTGATCAGTTGGGGTCAGTTGTCCCCCTACTCCCAACTTCTTGTGCACTCCCAGCCTATTTGCTGGTGGGGTGAAATAAAATATAAAAACCATAACAATAATTATACTAATAATAGGGAACCCAAAAAGAAGAAGAAATAAAAAGTTAGGAAACACAAGTGATGTGCAATACAGTTGCTCACTACCCACTGACTGATGTTAGGCCCATCCCCAAGCAGTGACTGGTGGCTCCCAGGCAATTCCACCCCTTTTATATACCAAGCATGATGTTCTGTGGTATGGAATATCCCTTTAGCTAGTTTGAGTCAGCTGTCCTGTCTGTGTGCCTCCACTCATACAGCAAAGCATGAGGGGCTGAAATGTCCTTGATCAGGGTAAGCATTCCTTAGCAACAACTAAAACATAGGAGTGTTATCCGCTTTATTCTCAGACTCAAGCCAAAACACACCACTGTACCAGCTACGAGGAAGAAAATTAGCTTTATCCCAGCAGAAGCCAGAACAAGAATCTCTTTTCTTAAGAGGATTTTTTTTAGGGGGGAGGTAATGTTAATTTTTTTGTTTTGATATCAAATATTAATGTCAGCAACACTTTTCCTGTTTATTGGAAGATATGGTGATTTTTCAATAAAAAAATATAATGCATAAGTGGAGAACAGAATTATATACCATTGAAGAAGGTGAAACTGATTCTGGAGTTCTGAGTGAAGACAGTCTGTGGTTAGATGTGAAGGAAATCCCCTGAAAAATGTACTTGAGGTTGGCAATGTGTTTTGGGGAGGTGTTTTTACAGGATTCTTGTATTTTAATTCCAGTTTACTGTGTATTTCTACATTTTCTAGCAGCTGGTTCAGCTTTTGGGTGGCTGTCACCTTTTTAGTTTGTGTTTTGTTTTTATGCAAGGTATGATTTGCAGTGAAAGAAAATCTCGTCTGACTTTTTAGACTGAAAATATGAGAAGTGTTGTTTCAAGTCCATATAAAAAGTATTCATGCCTATAGTAAGAGGGTGATTTTCTGTATTGTTTATAGCTAGTGGTCATTGCATATGATGATGGGGATCCTGTGAAGTTCAACACCACCACTGTAGAAATTGCTGTACTGCAGCCTTCAGTAATTCCACGTTTTACACAGGATGAATACAGGTAAAGCATTTATTCATTCACATTATAACTGTTTTGGGTTTTTTTTAAGTTGAAATAAGTTTCTGTTTTAATGCTATTCTAAGATATATGGGATACAAAAATACTGTATTGCCAGTGTGTAAGTGCTTCCCCTGCATATACTTGAACTTTTGTACCTTCTGCTGTTCATTTTGGCTCACAGAAAACAATAAGACACAAAAATAAGGTTTGAACAAAATTACCAAAACCTTTATTACTTAGAACTGATAACGTATTTACTGATATCTTGAGGTCCTTTCCAACCCTAACCATTCTATGATTCTATGATATGAACTATTCTTCAGGAAATAAATTGGGTGCTGCTCTGAAGAGAGAGCAGTCAGCGCTCAAATCCAGCAGAAGCATGACTGTGTGAAATTGCATGTAAGACTTCTTTGCAGCACTCTTGTTTGACAAAATGAGGGTGACAAAATACTTGAGAGTTCTTCTTCCTCTTAGCCACAAGTTATTTTGCAGCCAGCCATTCCCTAAGCATATTAGATAGTGGTGCAATTTTACTGTCTTAACAGGTTGTCTCCAACTGAAAAGATCTGGACTGTAGGTGACAATGACAGTGAGGAAAGGTTTGTTTGAAATTATCATTTCAGAAACTGTTGAAAATGACAGTCATATTTGAGTGTTTTTCGATTCTGTAAACCATTTATGTGGGATATGAGATAATTCAGACTCTTTGACATTAGAAGGGAAGATAATAGTTATTACTACAGCTTCATGACTTGATAAAGTTTACCCTCTGGCAATTTAATAAAATCAATCCCATTTTCTTAAAATTAAGTTTAAAAAAATAGTGCAAAATATGATTATTTTCTTAAATTTTGTTACAGAGAGTGTGTTCGTAGATGATTTGACGTCTATATAATAGTAGGAAGTGATATGATCAATGCAACCAGCCTCCTGAAATCAAGAAGTTGCAGCCTTGCTCCAATATGTGCTCTTGATTCCAATGCAGTCACATTATCAGTATCAGAATATAGCGGGGTTTTCGAAATAGTACATTTTCAAAGCAAACTACTGCAGAAAATTAGAAAACAGAAATTGAATATAATATTATTGGCTTCAGCAGACCTTAATGAGAGGACTTGCTGAGCTGTCTTAAGGACTTCAGACAAAAAATTCATTATATTCATGCTGTTTTTCCTCATTATTAGAATATTAACATTTTGAAGCAATATCTTAAAAAAAATGAAAAATAGCAAAATACCATTAGTCCTCTACTAATGTCGTAATAAATCTTGAAACAAATATGAAATCTGAAGGAATAGCACAAAATTATAAACTTTGCACTTGATGATAGTGCAAATTATATTTTGAGGAAGGATTTTTCTTGAGATGGATAGTTTCTGCTGCTCTCTATATTTTATTTGCTATCTTCAAATGTATGAGGTGTAGTTTAAGTAATGTATCAAAAGGTAGTCATAGAATCATAGAATCATAGAATAGTTAGGGTTGGAAAGGACCTCAAGATCATCTAGTTCCAACCCCCCTGCCATGGGCAGGGACACCTCACACTAAACCATCCCACCCAAGGCTTCATCCAACTGGGCCTTGAACACTGCCAGGGATGGAGCACTCACAACCTCCCTGGGCAGCCGATTCCAGTGCCTCATCACCCTCACAGGAAAGAATTTCCTCCTTATATCCAATCTAAACTTCCCCTGTTTAAGTTTGAACCCATTACCCCTTGTCCTGTCACTACAGTCCCTGACAAAGAGTCCCTCCCCAGCATCCCTATAGGCCCCCTTCAGGTACTGGAAGGCTGCTATGAGGTCTCCACGCAGCCTTCTCTTCTCCAGGCTGAACAGCCCCAACTTCCTCAGCTTGTATTCATACAGGAGGTGCTCCAGTCCCCTGATCATCCTCGTGGCCCTCCTCTGGACTTGTTCCAGTAGTTCCATGTCCTTTTTATGTTGAGGACACCAGAACTGCACACAATACTCCAGGTGAGGTCTCACAAGAGCAGAGTAGTCCTTTGAAAATGTTTCCATTGGTTACTATAATTTCAGATATCATGTCAGTGCATCAATTTCTGAATAATATTTAAAGCCTTTCTGTAATAAGTCTTAATTTATGGGCTACTATTTGCAAGACAAAAGTGAACAGATCCAATATGCATAGCTGTGAGGAAAAAAAATAAAATGTGTAGCTACATTTAACAAAGCATAAGAGAATATGGTACTATGAGACCTTTCCATGATACTCCATGTTTTGGGTAAATTATAAAAGCTAATTTATCTAGCCTCAGGAGCCAGACGAGGGATTGGAACTGCTAAAGAAGACTCTTCACTGCTAAAGGCATATTTAGTAATGCACTTTGTTGCCTTTTTCTTTTATAACTTTATTCCAAATGGCCTTCACCTTTAAGGAGCTTGTCTTTGAATCTTATCTGGTGACAAATGTGATCCCCAACAGTATGTTTTGGAAGAGGCTACCATGCAACCTCAGTTCTAGACTGCTCAGGCCAAATCCAGCTTAAGCCCAGCCTCAGAAGTACTTGGAGCACTTTGTGATCCGCCTCTCCAATGTAGAAGAGGCATCTTGCAGTTATGTCAACCAGCACAACATTTTTGTTTGCAGGATTGTAAGAAGCAACTTGCAGGTTCAGGAGCACAGGCAAAGTTTGCATTGCCTTCTGAACAATGAACTGAGCTCGCACTTCCTGAGGCCACCTTGAGCTTCAGTTTTATTCTAGGGTAGGGTAAAACTTTTATCTCACTGCAGTGAAGAAAGCTTTCAGAAACAAGTGGCTCATATCCCATAAAACCCTTAGATGACCACTGAATAACCCATGTTATCTTCTCTTCCATGCAAATTCATCAGGATTAGCTGAATAACCTAGTTTCCAATTCTTTGATGCACACCATTGTAAAAAGCCTCCTTAAATCTTTTGGAGAGAGCAAAGACATTCACTCATTTTCTTCAGTGTCAGAAATTAAATGAAAAAAAAACCTCATAACTTTCTGGTTCAGTTCTGAAACTTCCCTCAAACATTTTGGAGCAGGACTAGTTTTGATTCCTAAGGTTTTCAGGGATTGTCACACTCTGCAAACTGCACTTCGTGTTTGGTTTCTTGACAGTGATGCAACCCGAAGCTGGCAGGTTTCATATAACCTTGTTTTTCATTTGACATGGTATATCTTCAGGGTAAATGTCAGTACAGAGTAATAGTGATGCTTGCCAAATGATAAACCACTATGTGTGGATACAAGAATTTTTAAAGGATTGGGAATTAGTGGCTTTAGAGTGGATTAGTACTGATCTTTGCTTACATAATTATCATAATCTGGATTATCCCAGCACCATTTTATAGCTGTTTTACAAACTTCATTTCTGTGTATTCAGAGAAAGGTCACAGTTGAACAGTTTTACAGAATAAAGCTGCCTGTGCAGTTGCAGCATGTATTCCAAATCAGAAATAAATAAAAAATAAAATAGGAGAGAGGTGATCAGATGGCATGATCAAAAAGGCATAGCCTCGTTAGGCAGATAGGGAGATAAAAGTATAGCTCTGCCTTGAGCTGTTGGTCTGGCAGGTCTCTGATGTCAGAAGTACACCAGTGCATTTGCGTCTCTGCTTGGAGTCCTGTTCACGCTAACAGAGTCTTTGATTTACTATTTGTGTCTTAAAGTGACTTCCACACAAGGCAGCAGTCAAGTAGATGAGCGTTGGAGATTTAGATTTTAGTCACTACCTCTCCTGCATTATTCCATAATTTGGGGTAAATTAATTAGTCTCTTTTTCCCCTCACCATCCTTGTTTGGATTGTAAATTATACTGGCGACTTCTAAATGCTGCTGCTCTATACATATAAAAAAGCAAAGGGAACCTAAGAGCTCTGAGAACCATAAAATACAACATGGAGCAGTTGCTTTATGACAAGTGATAAAATATAGTTCTTTCCTAATGACTAAGATAGATGACACTAAAGTAACCCCTTTCGTGGGAACTAGCAAGTCAATGCCAAGCATCCCAGCAGCCTGGGTGCAACATGCTTTAGCACATTTCTCCCTGTACACTCCAGTCCTGTTAGAAGCAGAGCAGCATCAGCCAAGCAGGCCTGCTTGATCTGGTCAAGCAGCTTGTGAAGATGCCACCCCAGGGGCAGAAGCAGTAGCATAGTTAATAAGGGCCGGATGACACATTTCTAGTACTCGTTGCACATGGCCATCTTCTGGGGACATAGATACACACTGCAAAGCCCACAGATATCTCTCTCTAATGCATCCTTAGACGTGAGCCTGACTGCATTCACTGGACTTCAGCTGGTACTGCAGGCTATCCCAGTGTTCCTAGCCTACATTTTCATTCTGAAGCCACAGAGTTTAACTGCATTAACAGTGTGGATCCTTTGTACTTGGATCCTTGTCTGTCCTTGTCATGGATATTGAATATGACTTTCAGAGAGATGACAGCAGCAGTAACCGCTAAATAAAGTGTTTTCCAAACCAAGCATTATTTGCTTGTCCCACAAAAACGCAAAATGTGAAGAGGCAAAAATCAAAAAGAATCAAAGGTCTGTAACATGCAAACGTTTAATTGTAGATGGCTAGTCCACTTCTGAGCCCACTCGACCTTTTGCTGCATGGAGAAGAATGCTGCTGCTGCTGCTGCTCTTCTCACTGCATCTCCCTGCAGAATGGTTGGCAGTCAGATTTTGCTGGTTCTCCAAAACACTGACAGCAAAGGGTGGCACAAGTGCTGAACCTGATGCATGGGGTGGTTATCAGCAGTGTACGGACAAGGCCTGAGCTGCTCCTTCCACTGCTTCTCTCCAGAGAAAGTGACAGGCTGGAGAGCAAGAGCCCAGGGTTGCTGGGTACAGCAAGGTCATGAAGATAGTGGTGCCAGCAAATGGCATGTGAGATTTCTGCATTGCTGCCCAAACCAGGCTGTGGCCATTTGCACGGTTTAGTAAGGTTTTTAATGCTGATTTTGATCTCATTCTACTTAGTGCTGGTGAAACAGCCACGTCTTTGTCTTCCTTGGAAGGAAGAAGAGCCCAAGAAAATTGGATAATATTCAAGGATCACCTCCTTCAAGCTCAGGAGTGATGCATCCTGACAAAGAAGTCAGGCAGGAGTGCCAGGAGGCCTTCGTGAATGACCAAGGAGCTCCTAGGCAAATTCCAGCATAAAAAAGAGGCCTGTAGAGGGTGGAAACAACATAGCCTGAGAGGAATATAGAGAAATAGTCAGAGCAGTCAGAGATCAAGTTAGGAAAGCTAAAGCCCTGACAGAACTCAGTCTGGCGAAAGACATTAACGGCAACAAGAAAATTTTCTGTAGGTACACTGGGGTTAAAAGGGAGACAAGGGAAAATATGGGCCCTCTCCAGAAGGAAGCGGGAGACCTGGTCACCCAGGACATGAAGAAGGCTGAGGTACTCAATGACTTTTCTGCCTCCGTGTTTAACAGCAAGAGCTCTAGCTACACTAAGTCACAGAAGGCAAAAGCAGGGACTGGGGAAATGAAGTGCTGCCTGCTGTAGGAGGAGATCAGGTTCATGGTCATCTAAGGAATCTGAAAGTGCACAAGTTCATGGGACTGACAAGATATATCCACAAGTCCTGGGAGAGCTGGCAGGTGTAGTTGCCAAGCCATTATCCATCATACGTGAGAAGTCGTGGCAGTCTGGTAAAGTTCCTGCTGACTGGAAAAGGGGAAATATAACCCCTGTTTTCACAAAGGGAAAAAAGGAAGACCCAGGGAACTACAGGCAAGTCAGTTTCACCTTGGTGCTCAAAGCAAGATCAGGGAGCAGATCTTCCTGGAAACTGTGCTAAGCCACTGGACAGTAAGGGGGTGATTGGTGACAGGCCAGCATGGCTTTGCTCATGGCAAATTGTGCCTGCCAGGTCTGGTGGCCTTCTACAGTGGGGCCACAGCATTGGTAGATAAGGGAAGAGCAGTCGGCATCATCTACCTGGACTTGTACAAGGCGTTTGACACTATCCTACACGATACCCTTGCCTCTAAATTGGAGAGGCATGGATTTGATGGATGAGCCACTCAGTGGATATGGAATTAGCTGGATGATCACACTCAGAGAGTTGTGGTCAATGGCTCAATGTCCAAGTGGACACTGGTGACAAGTGATGTTCTTCTGGGTTCAGTATTGGATCTGGCAGTGTTCAACACCTTTGTCGGTGACATAGACAGTGAGACCAAGTGCACCATCGGCAAATTTGCTGATGACTCCAAGCCATGTGGTGCGGCTAACATACTGGAGAGAAGGGATGCTTTGACAGGCTCCAGAGGTAGCCCATGCAAGTCTCATGAACTTTAACAAGGCCAAGTGCAAGGTCCTGCACTTAGGTCAAGGCAATCCCAACCACAGAGAATGGATTGAGAGCAGCCCTAAGGAGAAGGACTTGGGGGGTGTTGGTTGACAAGAAGCTCAACATGAGCCAGCCATATGTGTGCATGCAGCCCAGAAAGCCAACCATATCCTGGGCTGCACCATGAGCACTGTGGCCAGCAGGCTGAGGGAGGTAATTCTCCCCCTTTATTCCACTCTTGTGATACCCCACCTGCAGTGCTGCATACAGCTCTGGGGCACCAGCACAAGACTGATGTAGATCTGCTTGAGCGAGTCCAGAGGAGGGCTACAAAGATGCTCAGAGGGCTGGTACACTTTTCCTACGAAGCCAGGCTGAGAGAGTGAGCTTGTTCAGCCAGGAGAAGAGAAGGCTCCGGGGAGACCTTACAGCAAAGGGGTACCTTTGGGGACCTACAGGAAATATGGAGAGAGACTTTTTACAAGGGCATATAGTGATAGTAAAAGGGGGAATGGTTTTAAACTAAAACAGGGTAGATTTAGAACAGACATTAAGAAGAAATTCTGTAGTATGAAGGTTGTGAGGCAGTGGAACAGAGAAGCTGTGGCTGCCCCTTCCCTGGAAGTGTTTAGGGCCAGGTTTGGCAGGGCTTTGAGCAACCTGGCCTAGTGGAAGGTGTCCCTGCTGTGGCAGGAGGGTTAGAACTAGATGACCTTTAAGGTCCCTTCCAACTCTAACCATTCTATTTCCATTGCCCACTTGCTTGGGAAAATCAAATCAGCTGCTTTAGTCCTCTTTTCCCAGCCTATTATTTTGTTGCTCCACCCAGATCACCTTTTGTCTGAGTAAGTAATTGATCCTGAAGTTTCCATTTCTTCCAAACAAGTAATGGCAGCACTTTCAGTTCTTAATTAACAGATCCTAATTAGCAACGCTACGAAACAATGAACACCAGATGTGAAGTGAACCTCAGATGAATATAAAGTTGTGTGTTTTTTTTTTCAACAAGCCTGTTCTCTTTATGAATATGTTCTCGTTTTTAAAAAGTAAAAGTTCAAAGGGACTTGGGATCTTTTTCTTGTTTTGTTAATTAATGAATATCACATCCTCTGCAACTAGAAGGTCATTGCTAATAGCAGTGTACTGCTGCAGCAGGAAATGTTAACCAAAAGCACCGTCATTGGTTCCTAATTATTGCCTGTGGGCACATTAAACAGGTGTTCAGCCATTTCATAGGAGAAAAAGGAGAATACTGGAAACTTTTAGCTTCTGTTAGTATTGCATTATAGGTCCCCAACCTGTTTGAAAAGATGTATCCACCTGTAATCTGAAGTTTGGTTCCAGTTTATGGGGAAATACATGAAGTTAAGAATTTGAGGCTATTGATGTAAATGTAGTGTGTCATTTTAGTTCTCTGAATAACAGCACTGCTGTGAAAATGTGTTCTGGTTAAAAAAGAAGATTTTGTGACATGTGGACTTCCTGCAGTAGAATACTCAATATAATGTTTTCCACTTAATTATGTCTTTCAATACTACACACAGAGACCATCCAAGCAAATGCCTGTGTATCATAGGATTTCAAAAAACAAAATTATGGAGGGATGTCAGGAGTTAGTTGGAAGTTTTATTCAAAGAGCCTTTTTCCAGTTGGCTGGTTTACTGCTGTTAAAAGTTATCTATAGTCAAATAGTTATTGTGAAATAGGAAGTAGGGAATCCTGCACAGTGGCATTGAGGGTATAGGCAGCATTTCATGTTTCAGATCTCTCTCATTTGGTGCCTCCTTTGAAAAGTGCCAGAACACCGCTCACAATGTCATGAATGTCTGAGGTTTTACAGAAGGAGCTGTGCTTTTCTTATCATGAGTATCCTACTACTTTGGTCAGCTTTCTTTACAATGCATGAGAGATAAAGACAAGTATTAAAAGAAATTAGTTATTCCAGGGAGAGGAACAGAATCATTGATACAAGTTTTAAAAAAGTAAGTAGTCATAAGTTCTGGTCAGAAATGAGGACTGCAGCTGAGAACATCCTTTGTTCAAATAAAGAGCAGAACAGGAGAAAAAAACCCAAACCATATATATCAGGGATTTGGAGGGGGAGGGAATATTTTTGTGGTTGTTGGCAACAGTGAGATTTCCAAAGCTATTTTCTTACTGATTTACTTTTTTGTCTGACATGTTGCTTTGAGAAGTAATTTGGGAATTCATACCTTGCTTTCTATAAGTAAGATAATGTTATTCAGGGAATCAAGATGTTTCCTAAATGAAACCATGTGCTGAAGTGGCATTATATAAACTTCTGCTTAGATGCAATTGGTTTTTCATGACGCTGCTCATGAGCTGTATTTCTTTAAGCCTCTGTTTAGTTAAGGTCTCATTTTTTCTTCCCTATTACAGTTCACTGCCATTTTAAGTAGTGCTCAGTTAGGGGGTCTTTTCCCCCTTGTAACAGGAGTGCTTGGGGTTTTAGTTTTGTCTCTCAAAAGTATTTTGTTTGATAATGGAAGATATAGAGCATCCATTTGGGTGATCCTTTTCCCAAGATATCCAAATCTTACCACTGCTTCACTCACCTTTCCCGTAACAGAATTTACATTTACATTTTATTAATTAAAATCCTGAAAACAAGTGAAATACCACTGGTAAAATTTTTGATGAAGCGTTTTTGAGGTGAGAGGGAAATAGCCAATGTTTTCCTCAAACTGACGCTAGGGGAGTGATGCATAAGTTCCAACATGCATTTCTAACTTGCCTCAGATGTCAATGGAAGCTTGGCTTTAGCAAAATATGTATGACTTTGCCTTTGGAATTGATATTTTACGGTGGTGTTCTAGTACTTGGTTTGTAATAAATACAAGAAAGCACACTTTGCATCAGGTTATAAAAATTAGGAAATTATTTCTACAGCAGATACTGAATGGTGGCTTGCCACTGAAAAATTACTGAGCTAGTTAGCAGATGATGACAGTGTACTAGAAGGGTCATTCTTTTTTCCCTGTTTTTCCTTGTTTTGATAGTGGTATGTTGCATTTTATTGAAAACCTCTACTTCTTTTTACTAAATGAAAAGGAAACTCTCATTTTAAGTATTTTTTTCCAATGAAATATTATGGTGAAATTAATCTAGCTGCATATTACCTGGTTATACCAGAAAAAGTAAACACAGGGTCCAGATGCATGGAGGGAATCTGCTTAGCTGTGCTTGGTGAGGATGAGGGTCAGAGCTTTCAACACCATGTTGCATTTTAATGAAATGTAGAACTAAGTCACTGTGGGAATGTGAATATGGAATAGAAATAATACACATCTGTAGTATTAAACTGTGTTGGCTTTCAGTAGTGTATTATGAGAGAACAAAGCCGCAGCATTATCCTTGGTCTTAGAACTGATCCTATTGGTATCGGTCTGGCTGACCAATTCAAGTATGTAAGTCTGTCCTACATTGTGCTTGATGGGATTTTCTTTTTCCCCCTTTTTTGCTTCTGTAGTAATCTTGACAGAAATTTTCACGTCTTCATGTCCTTAGATTTAATTTAGGAAGATTGGTGGGACAACGCAAACATATTATGCCTCATGACAAAGAGTTCACAGGAGCAAAATTTGACATTTGGTTTAAAAGACAATAGGTTATGACAGGGCTTCACTATAACTGTGTTCAGATTCCCTTGTCATCTGTTTTAGAGATAAATACTATAAAAAGGTCAGAATGTCTTGAACCAATCTGAGAATTAAGACAGCAAGTAAGGGTATTAAGGGCAGTAAGGAATACATGACCCTTTTCAGGACAATTTGAAGATAAACTGCTTGAAAAGTACATCTAATTAAGAAGAAAACACTCTTTTCCAGAGGGGAAAAAAGAACAATCACTATTTCTGATAAACTGTTCAGATTGTTACAGTTGCACTATTAACTGCCTAGCTATGGGGGCTTATTGTTCTAATGTATCCAGGTCCTTCTTTCTTTGAGCATGGACAGGAAGCCAAAATAGTGTAAATGCATTGGTGAAAGGTTTAAAAGAATTGCCATCATGATCTTTACATCTTGCTTGCTTGTTTCTTAACTATTTGTTTTGCTGCACCAGTTAGAAACTTGTACTTTTTTTTCACAGTTTAAAAAACTCAGCTGCATATCCAGACCAACTTAAGTGCTTCTATTTGTAGAGATTTAATAAGTTATTTTAGTTTCCATATAACTTCATTGTTAGCTTACCTCTTTTTAGACACTCTAGTCCTCTGTCTACATTAGACTTTTCTCCATAAAAATACATTAATTCAGTTGGGTCGAATGGCTTATGTATCTTCTTTTAATGCAAAGCATCAGACAGAAGAAACCCCAAGTGAAATCACTTCCCATGAGGCATCAGATGAAAAGTGTCTGTGCAGGAATGGGTATGCTGCTCAGAAACATGTTTCAGATAGAAGAGCGTGGAATAGTTTCAGGTAAAATGCCTTTGAGACATGAAAGGCCAAAATGCTTTAAGCTGTAATGTGAGAGAAGGTAGGGAGGTGGTTTTAGCAGGAGAGGTCCAGATGGCATTTTAGTCAAGTTGAGCTAAGAATCTTAGCAATATAATTAAACAAACAAGCAAACAAAAGGAGTTAAATTCTGAGGTATGCTTATGGACCTCCATGAGTGATAATATAATCCACAATATACAGTCATCTGAAGTCTCTAATACAGAGTACATGCACATCACACTATTAAATTTCAGTACTAAACCAATTTATTATTGGCTTTGCTGGTTTAAAATTTAATTTTTTATTCAATCTCATGTTCATGCTTTTGGAGATAGAAAAGTTTCATGGTGAATTTAAAGCATATTGGATATCAGGCAAATTGAAAAACTGACGAGAGTCTGATGTGCTTAGGAAAGGAAAAAAAGAAGCAGAAAAGGAAAAGTTAAAGTTTAACTTTAGAGGTTACTAGTTATGCTCTGCAGTGTGTATGACACATGTTATGTCTACTTTTCCTCCTCTGATCAAGATACACATAATTGAGACATAACAAATTAAAAATTATTATAATTTTTCATTTTGTATCTCTTTTCAGTGGTTTTTTGTGTATAAATAATTATTTTAGTCCCTTTGTTCTTCTAGTTCAGGGTTGCTTTTTTTTTTTTCCTAAGGGGCAAGCACATTTTCTAGCATGGTTTTATACTGAAGCAGAGTAAACAATGCAGTAGAGGGCTCAAAGAAATACAAACAAATCTTAAATTTGTGCAGGGGTAACCAAACCAGAAGAGTGGGGCAGAAGACTTGCTATTGAACATCTGTTTTGTTAATTTTAAATTCTTTCGTTCTTCCCAAATCTGAGGCCATCAGATACCAACCTTATCTCAGCATGGCACAAAGCCCTTTTTTAAGCTTTGCTGCTTTCATGCCCTCTTTTCTCACCACAGGTTGTCAGGAAGGGTTTGGGCAGTTTCAGTGAGTCCAGGGATCCTACAGGGGTTTTGTTGCACTACAGCGATGGGGGCCTCTCCTGAAATCCATCCTATCTTGCATGCTGACAAGATACCATTTACTATTTCTGTGAAGACATTAAAGTGAAGATTGACCAACTGAAATTGCACATTGCTGGGATGGTTACAGGAAAATAGTATGTGAATGAACTAAATATTGGTCCAAAAATATATGCTGTGATAGTCAGTAAAATGGTCGTGCAAAAGAAAGTGTTCAGGAAGAAAGATTAAAATTATGGGTAGACTGAGTTGCAGCTGAGGTGGCCATGTGGGGTGTGTAATGTGGCAATGTGGTAGTGTGTGTTAGTTGCTGTTTATATCCCATTTCACCCAAAGATTTACGGGATGTGAGTGGATTATCATGTTAATGCACAGGACTTTCTTGCACTCAGTGACTGTTTGCATGTGGATAGCCATGCATGTAAGTATTGGGGAGGAATATTAGAAATCACATATTTGAGAAGGTGTTTTGTTCAGAAGAGCAGAAAGTAACAGTTTCATTTAAAATATTTGAGACTAATCAGGACTGGACTGTAAGGCAGTGGTGTGCCAATCCCATGCAGGTGACGGTGACAGAAATGTACTGTTAGGTGGGGTCAGAGCCTGTGACTGGCAGGGTAATGACTATATTGGCAGTTGCAGTCAGAGGCTCGGTAAGGTATTGCAAACATTATCAGACAAAAATACCTTGAGACACTCTGAATCTTAATCATGTCTTGAAGTCACAGCAGTACCTTTCCCTTTTACTATGTTGTCAGTTTTCTAAGTCTTCTGTGGGTGGTTTGGACTGGATTGCACTGCTTTGCTAGTTTAACATTTTCTCACAAAAACCCAATCTTTATCATCCAGTAATGCAAAATTATTGTATAAAAACGCCCTTGCCTGTCCCCTAAAACAGCTTCGTGTAGTAGGTCTACCAATAACATAAAAAAAAAAAAACCAAAAAAACCCCACAAAAACAAGCAAACAAACAAAAGACACCACTGTTGTACATCTTAGTCCTTCAAAAATTGGAAAATAATGAACTTGCCTCAAAGAAAGCTTGCTACAGCTTATAGTACAGGATAAAGAATAGTATTATTGTCAGCTGAATACCCTTGTCTTTTGACAGTTCTCTTCTCTACAATTCAGCAAAATGTTCTTAAGAGACCAGCTGTATGTTTTAATTCAGCTGATGCACTGCTCTCATTGAACTTGATCACCTTAGTTAAATCAGGGAAATGAAATCAATGCAATTACTGTGGCAATTTTCTGTCCACTCTCTCTATAGCCTTTCATAGCAAACACAAAAGCTGCTTGCTAATTGATACGGATTTATCAATTCATTGAATTCAGGTATGTGAGAGGGGAAGTTTCAAAGCCATTTCCATTAAAGGAATATACTGAAAGTGTGCTTTAGTTGAAATGTGGGGTTCGTGTATACACAGTTATGAGGTTTTTTGTTCAAATTATATGTCCTCGGAAGAAAAAAGACCCATAATATATAATATTACATATCGTCAGAGAATCTAAGATTGGGGTGAAGGTGGTCTGAATAGCAACTCAAGGGAAGAGACAAAAGTATAGGTAAGCTTCTGACCAGTGTTCTGTCGCAGTTGCTACAGAGAGCCACAAAGCATGAGGGAAAGTACATCACCTCCAGGGCAAGAGGTTGTGTAACAGGCACCATCATACAAACTACTCAGGTGTCTTTTTCTTTTCTTTCTTTTTTTTTTTTTTTAACATTTTCTCACAAAAAAAAATAAAAAAAAATAATGAATAATGCTGATTTTTTTTTAAACTTAATTCCATATATCCATATTCATCTGTGTCCATATATGTAGATAAGTGTTATTCTCTAGAACTTTTTATAGGATGTTCAAACAAATATTCATCCCAAAGAAGATGGAAGAATGGTCAAGGGCAGACTGTTGGTCTCTTGGTGTGTGATGGTAAAGGTTTGGGTTCAACAATTAGGATTGTAACCCAGGGTTCCAGCTTTCTGCCCTTAGAATGAGGAAAATGGGGTATGAGGTGGAGTATTTGAAAAATACCTGGAAGACAAAAAAAGAAAGTCATAAAATATTCTCTGAAATGAAAACAGATGTAGATTCTGTCCAGAATTTTGAAGACCAGTGCAAAACTGAAATACTCCTTAAAGTTTACTCCTTGTTAAGGGCCTATCTGAACATATCCTCAGCTGTCTTATTTCATTATATACCTAATTAGTGTAATTTTTTAAAATGGAAAGTATCTATATGATGTTAGTTTCAATAAAGATGCATCTGCATTTACAAATGAGTGTAGAACTTTCCTTTTGAATTTATTTGTTCACTAGCATGAATAAAGCATCAATTCAGCCTTTAGTTGTTGTGATGAAAATCTGAACATTTTACTTGAGATTAGCTCAAGAGTCTCACTTCTTGTTGTTTGTTTGTTTGGGGTTTTTTAAGTAAATCAGCACAGACTCTTTGTTCATTCTGGAGTAGTTACAGTTTCCTTGAGGAAGCAACATCTCAAAATGTTACTCATCATGTTTTCCAAGGAGGTAGCACTTGAACAATAAAAGAAAAAGAGTGAAGTAATTCTTTGCTGTGTTTCAGGAGGAAATTCATTTATTTATACATGATGAAACTGTGCTGAATATGTGATACCCAGTTTTCAGTGTTTGTAGGGTACAAAAGACGTGAGATACCAATGTGTTAATAGTGTGATTTTTTTCTTTTTCATTACACAAATTGGTGCTCAGTGAATTGGAAACAATTTAGTGAATGCTTAAAAGATGCGCATATCTACTGGGGTTGCAGCTGATTTCCTGGAAAGCATCCTGGCTTTTGGTACTGAAATTGATTGGCAGTAGAATTTTTGGATCTTTCTGAAGAGTAGAAATTCCTGTGGAAGTGGCTTTAAAGTGCTTACTGTTTAAATGATAAAGGTTTATCCTTGAACGAATTTTCTTGCATGCATTTCTGATAGATTACTGAGGCTTTTTAGTAGTAGGAGTATTATAAAAGAGCTATTCTGCATTTTACTTGCAATTTATCAGTCTATGGTGGTTCTTATGTTTCTGTTGTTTTCAACAAAATATTCCCTGCTTTTCCATTTCTTGTGTCAAAGAACTGTTGTGTCTTTATATTGTCACCTCTTGTCAGTTAGAGCTCTTGCTGGTTTTTTGAGTTTGCAGAGGTGAAGGCTAAATGTTTGCCTTTTTAATATGTCTTTTTGTAATAACAGAACCTCTCACTTTGGCAGCCTAACAGATGGATGAAACTGCTAACCTGAGGAATAAGTTTCAGTAATCTGCTGTTCAGGCAACTGGAAGATAACACAAATAATTTTGTTCTATTCTGCAGACCCCCACCAGTGAGTGAAAGTGCACCAAAAGGAACTGTGGTCACCGTTGTCACAGCGGCTGCCTTGAACCAGACAATTGTATACTCAATTGTTTCAGGAAATGAAGAGGGTAAGTGCTAATATTTCAGTCTTAGTGGTTATGATGAGCCTAGTGAGTGCATCAGAAGTCTTCAGGAAACAGTGATTAGAAATAAAGCTGCTGAGGTGAAATTCCACCTCATCTGTACAAGCAGGAGGGACTGCCATTATCAAGCCTTTAGAGATCAGATAAAAATCATATTTCTTAGCAGAATTACAATAAAAATTAGAAGACAATAAAACTCTCACTGATGCGAAAATTCACATCGTTGCCACATGGCGTGAATCCATGGCATAGTGAATTAAGAATATAAATGGCTTTGATGGAGTTGTAGTGCTTGCTAAGAAATCTATTTTAAGGCATTATAGACTTTGCCATGCTGGAGACACACCTGTTAGATTAGAGCTTGCTATTTAAACAAAACATCATTCCTGCATTTGCATCCTTCTCAAGTACTCTTCATGATCCACCTTGAAAGCTTTATGAAATTATACTGAATTATTTGGAGGGATGTGGAAGAATTCCCCGTTCCATACTCCTTTTTGTGAAGGTGGACTGTTTGTCTTGTCTGCTCCTGCCAGCATCTCCTCAAGTTAGTTATTACAGTACCAGGTTAGATTCAGCTGCTGTGCTTCTTTGAAGACAGCTTCAAAGAAGAGTTAAACAGTCTTTTAGAAGCCTGAGGGAGGAATGGAAATGACTTTCTGAAGACAGTCGTTATTCAGAGAATAGTGTCATCACCAAATTAGAAGCACTCGGGCATTAAAAAAAAAAAAAAAAGTGTTTATGCATCTTAGAAAGTTACTTCTGTTTTTGCTGGATTTCAGATGTGTTTGCTATTAATAACAGAACAGGCGTGATCTCAGTTAAAAAGTCTCTGGATTATGAAAGTGTGAAAAGTTATGAGCTTCGAGTTCAAGCAGACTCCTTACAAGTGGTACGATCCAATCTTCGTGTCCCTTCCAAAAGTAAGCTTAAGAGTTCTTATTTTTAAATCTCTTTTTAATATACATATGTAGTGTTACTTTTTAAGGATATTGATAACTGCACACTAGCTAGAGACCTCGCTTTATTATCAGAAGTACAACAGTGATGATAGTATATGAGCAGCAGAGAGTGCATTTCTGGATATCTATGCTCGTTTTCCATACATCATGCTGATCAGTCTTGAGCTAAATCCTTACAAATCTTGTCCATGTTACATGGTTATAAGTCTCACTGGTACAGATTAAAATCATGTTTATATAGAAACAGAGTGTTGATGGCATGAATTGAGCCTTTTCAGTGTAATAAGGGCTTTTTATGGTGGAATGTCACAGTTACTTTTTTGTAAACACATTATACAGCCCAAATACAGACTTCCTCCCTCCTGGGCTGCTATCATTACCGCAAATGTTGGGACACTAGCAAGAGGAATGGGGAACACATACACAGCAAGGGTAACAGGAAGAAAAGGACTCCTTCAGCACCCCTGAGGGTCTGCGTGGATTTATTGCAACCCTGACTGAGAGCAAACTGGAGGCAAGGACCTGCTTGTGACAAAGATAAAAGTTTTTTTGCAGGATCTCTGGGCAGGAAGGAGTTTATTTACAAACTGGTTTGCTTTGGCTCTCTCTCATGGTGAGGTGTTTTTTTGGTTTGTTTCGGTGTTTTGGGGGGGGTGGTTTGCCTTGGATGGTTTTCCTTTTCTAATAAAAGTAATTTGAAAGGACTTTTGATTATTTTTGTCACCCTACCTGTAAGGCAAAAGAGGTCTGGAAGGTCTGGATTTCAAACATTTAGCTGAGTGCCCTGTTCTATCCTATACAACTTCCTATTAAGCCACAGTTGGGCCCTAGTTTAAAAAACCAAGTGCATCAAAAAGTATTTGGTACACACCTTTACACAGACTGTGTTTGTTGTCTCTTTTTTTATTATTATTTTATTATTATTATTTACTTTTGGTCTCAGGTTTTCCCTGCTCATGAAAATAACTCCAGGGCAGTGGACTGTTGCACTGAGAAAAGGACAATGAGGAGCTGAACATTTGTTTAAAGGCTATGAAAATATTACCTCCTTTCATTTCAAGTTGGATGTAAGCTCATTTCAAGTCATGTTTCTGCAGTTACAGTTATACTAAGATGAGCTGTGAGCCAGATCTGTTGCAGGTGGCTGACGCTTTTTTTCTCCTCTGCATTTCCACCAGTGTTAATCATAAAGCAAATCTTTAGCACTGGAAAAAAGCAGGCTCATCCTGAACAAAAACACCCCATGGACTAATAGGTTTAGCCTCTTTTATTTCTAAATGTCTATCCAAGGGACCCTGCTGTGCCATCTCATAGCATTTGCCCTTGTGTGAGCTGAGGAATCCCCAGGAGGCCAGGCTTTCGGCACCTGCTCTTTATCGATGCCTGTGTGTAATTCATTCAATAAAGGACATTGCATGGGTATTTTGGAACCATGAAATACAAATGGAATTCAAATTTAATTCAGACTTCAGTTTTATGCAGATAACCAATATGCAGTTATTTGTCAATCCAGGGGGAGATACCATAAACAGTATGCCACTACCAGTCTGTTCCTAAACATTAGTGAGATTTGGGCACTTATCAAAATGTGTACGTAATAAAAGCTCCTTTAAATTTTTGGAAGCTTCCACTAGTATAATGAGCAATTTTAGTTCAAGTTCATCTTTTAAAGCATTACTGTCTTTAAAAATAGGGATTGTGCCAAGGAGGTCTGTATGGCAAACCAGGGGCAAAATATTTCCGTTGGTCTTTTTATCTGTCACTAATGTTAGACTGTCACCTTTCCACCTGCCCTCAGCACAACATAATTCATTGTGCTTTTGTCCAGGCACAGAGAGCACTGCACAAATTAGGACTTAGAGCACAGTGTGATTCTTTTTTCTCCTTTGCTGCTAGGAAAAGTGGGCTGTATCAGCTTTTTTGCTTTTGCTGCTCACTTTGGGCTCTTTGGCATATTGGCAGGCAGAGAGCCAAAGTGCCACCCTATTACTGTCAAAGGTGACAGGGTTGTTCCATGACAGACAGAGCCTTTTCAACACTGCAGGTTGTAATCCACAGAGTTAATAGTCTGAGGGTTAAAAAGGGAGGGCCATATTTAAATAATGGGGCTGATTCTGCTTTTTTCTGTAATTAATCTTCTAATCATTGTTCTGATAGATACAATAGTAGCTATGAATATTAGGAAACCCATCTCTAGCTTATTTCCATGCCAGTTTGTGTATGCTTATGCTTAAGAGTATTGTGTGTAGATTAGAGATCAAAATGAAGATTTTTCAGGATAGTGATTTAACCAGGGTGCAAGTCTGTTTCTTCTGTGTAGAGGTACTATTGTAGAACATGCTTGCAATATGGAAATTGGTACTTCATGTAAACTTACAGATTTTTAAAGTTCTTAAAAATATTAGACTTAATAGGTCTAAGTATTTGGGAACATGCCATAAAATTGGGTGATAGAAGATAGCCTGAGAAGTTGTACATGGGGTGGAAGTTAAAATATATTCATCATGCTTTCCGATACTACCCACATGGCCAGCAGAAAATTTTTGGAAATTGGACATGTAGTATCATGGATATTTCTTCTTTCTTATGAAAGAATTGACCGTGTCTGTGGTGTATCACATATGTATTATTCAGTGGTCAGAAGTTTAATTGTATTAACAGCAATGTAAGTTTGTTGCTGTTATAGCTCCCATCAACGATGTACCTGGAGGGGGAGAAAAAGAGAGCTAGTGCCAGTTGAATGCATTTCTCTGTGTCTGGGACAGGTCCAGTTAAGGTTATATTCTGTAAAATACAGCTAGGCCAGATGCAGTGAGGAAATAAGGTTCTGTGCAGCATACAGCTTTTTTCAAATCTTACTCTGACACAGGTGAACAGACAAGGGAGTCAGCAGGCTCCAGCAGTGGTCTTTGGGCACACCTTCTGACTCATAGTCTGCATTAGAGCAGTTCTCCCAACTGGGCAGCAGTTTTAAAAAGGTGATGGCTGAATTATTGCATTCAGGGATACTTGGTAACGACTGGAGTTTGAATTTGGTGCAGGTTAAAGGAAGACATGCACTTGCTGTATGTGTTTGGATCGCAGCCCAGAAAGCCAACCGTATCCTGGGCTGCATCAAAAGAAATGTGACAGGCAGGTTGAAGGAGGTGATCCTGCCCCTCTACTCTGCTCTCGTGAGACCACACTTGGAGTTCTGTGTGCAGTTCTGGTCTCCTCAACATAAGAAGATCATGGAGCTGTTGGAGCAAGTCCAGACAGGGGCCACAAGGATGATAAGGGGGCTGGAGCACCTCCTGTATGAAGACAGGCTATGTTCAAGGCCAGGCTGGACAGATCCTTGGGTGACATGGTCTAGGGTGAGAATTCCCTGCCCATGGCAGTGGAGTTGGAACGAGATGATCTTAAGGTCCTTTCCAACCCTAACTATTCTATAATTCTATGTATATCCATGAGTATACAGCATGTATTAGGTTTTGAATGTGCACTGTGCTGGATGGATAGCTAAATAATTTGGTAGATGTATATTTTTAAAATATTTTACAAGTATCTGTCTAACTAAATCACTTATGTCTTTGTAGTGGAGATTCCTACATCTATATGATGTATGTCTTTCCGTTTTCTCAGCGCCTTTTTCTTTCTTGATGAGTCTTAATCCGGTTAAATGCTACTTCTGGGTTTCAGGGCATTGAATTGATGAGCTATAGTGAAAGGAGATGAGACAGAATTAGTGCCCTGCTGTGGACTTTGGTGACGTTGAAATGATGAACTACTTTAGAGATATGTGACTTTGAATGCACTTCTCTAAAATTATGTGACATTGAATTAATACACTGCTCTGACACTCAATGGCAATTAATAACTGCCAGTTCTGGTATTAGATACCACTGAATTGGTGAACCGTTCTGGAATTTGTTGGCAGTGAATTGATGACCTACTCTGGATCTGCAATGATGAAGCCTTCTGGAGCTAGGTAACACAGCACTGACAAACTGCGAGACACAAAACAGTGATGAGTTTTGCAGAACTTGGAAGCTAGATACCAAATTGTTTTTAACTTTATGATATTATAGAAGATAATTATGTACAAGTAGGAGTTTGAATTTTCATCTGTGCAGTAGAAGACTGGATGATACTGCATTAACTGTAACTAAGCTTGTCAGTGCAGCCTCAGCAAGCTCGCCAATGACACTAAGCTGTGTGGTTTGATTGATACACTGGAGGGAGAGGATGCCATCCAGAGAGACCTTGAGAGCTGGGTCAATGTCAGCCTCATGAAGTTCAACAATGAGAAGTGCAAGGTCCTACACCTGGGTCAGGGCAATCCCAGGAGCAGCTACAGGTTGGGCAGAGAAGAGATTCAGAGCAGCCCTGCGGAGAAGGACTCGGGGGTGCTGGTCAACAAGAAACTGAACATGAGTCGGCAGTGTATGCTCACAGCCCAGAAAGCCAACTGTATCCTGGGCTGCATCAAAAGCAGCTTGACCAGCAGGTCGAAGGAGGTGATCCTGCCCCTCTACTCTGCTCCCATGAGACCTCACCTGGAGTATTGTGTGCAGTTCTGGTGTCCTCAACATAAGAAAAGCATGGAGCTGTTGGAGCAAGTCCAGAGGAGGGCCACGAGGATGATCAGGGGACTGGAGCACCTTCCATACAAAGACAGGCGAAGAAAGTTGGGGCTGTTCAGCCTGGAGAAGAGAAGGCTTCCAACATAGCATAGACCTCATAGCAGCCTTCCAACAATTTAAGGGGGCCTGCAAGGATACTGGAGAGGGACTTTTCATCAGGGACTGTAGTGATAGGACAAGAGGTAGTGGGTTTACAGTTAAAATCAGGGAAGTTCAGGTTAGATATAAGGAAAAGGTTCTTTACTGTGAGGGTAGTGAGACACGAACATGTGCATAGAAGTGGTAAATGCTCCAACCTAGCAGTGTTCAAGACCAGGTTCATCAGGGCCTTGGCCAACATGGCCTAGGGTGAGGTGTCCCTGCCCTTTCCAACCCTAACCATTCTATGATGCTATGATTTAGTAATAGCACCAACTGATAGTGTAGAACTAATTTAATAAATAAATGAGGAAAGTAAATTGAGATGTCATTTACAGTGTGAGAACATAAAACTGGTGACTTAAACTGGGTTTATAAAATATGATGCTAAGTCATGCAAAATCACATTCTTTCAGTGGAATTGGACTCCTTAAATGAATTACTTTTGCTGAATCTTTGTAATATGAAATTGCAGTGCATTTTTGCTTAGTTTGAATGGAAAAAGAGTTAGGTTTTCTGATTATAGTGAATTTAAATGGTTGGAATTCTAGCGATAAGAATCAGCAACTAGTGATGCTGAGCCCTGAAAGACATTCAGTATTAATGGACTTCTCCAATTCAGTTAAATTTAGCAGCCCTGGATTTTTTTCTGGCTTCTCTTTGCTTCTTAGGTTGTCTATCACTATGGTGTTTAGCCTGATGTTTGCTATAGGTCAAATTAGGATTGTGATTATTAGCTTCTAAATAGAAGCTTTCAGTTCTTCCTCGATGGATAAGACTAAAAAGGAAAAGAAAAACTGATACATAAGGTGAATATCACAAAACTGTGTGGCAGGGTTTCTTCTACAACTGGAAGGTGCTGCTCTGTAATCTGTCACAGAGTGAGCAGCTCCTTCCTTCCAGAAAGAGATATGAATTAGTGAGGTGAAGGAAATTTATCGGTACAATTAATCATTTACTAAACCAAAAGTGCCTCTTGAAAAAGAAAAGGAGAATCATCATCTTTTACCTCATTTAGCACTGTCAGCTGTTTGCAAAGTTTTCATCTACATCTCACTGTCCTGCATTTTGATACCAAGGAAAACATGGTCAGAGCAATAATCTTGTTGTGGCGAGGAAGGAAGGGACAGGAGGAAACAGAGGAGTTTAAGGAAACCAGGGGAGCAGCAAAGAGAAAGTGCTGCCTAAGTGCGATAAGAAAGAACAGTGGAGCAGTATAGGGGTCAAAAAACTATACGTTATAGGTAGGGGCAAAGAGAGGGTTTTACCAAAAAACAACACAACCCATGATCTTAGTTTTAAGAATTAAAACATTAGTGGGCATCTTGTCTCTGTGCCAGACAGATGAAATCTGCACTGTAGTAGGAGACACCAAGACTTCCTACTTTGACATGGAAAAAGCGGTATATTTACAAAAGACCCAGAATATGTTTGCTTTTGAACACCGCAGGAAAAAGGGCCCTCTAAATTTCTCTGTGTACAGAAGTGAACAGTTTATTTTCCTGTTTTGCACTGTTCATAGTTTCCAGCAGCTGAGAAGAGGATATCTTTTCATCCCCCAGCTCCGTACATATGACCCTTTCATCCTGTCTCTGCACTCTTGTTCACTGAACTGCTGCCAAGAGCAGTTGCCATGTGCTCTGTTATCTTACCATTACCATCTATGCATAAGTTCACCCATCTTTCATGGCCGCTCAGCACAGTAACCCCCAGGCTGTTCCAGTGTCTGTCTGCAAAGGGACATGGATGTAAACAGCTTGTTTAACAATTAAACCTTACAGGCAAAGGTGTTGCCAGTTGGTGCAGTGCCATATGAAAGGGTTTTACTCATTAGAAGTTACCTGTGTTAACAGCTTTTTTGTTCAATGAGCTGTTGAGAGGGAGGCCAGAGGGAGTATTTTTGTCTGAGGTTGCTTTTGTGTAGATTTTGTCTTGTTTTGATTTTGTCTAAGATTGACTGTGAGATGCTGCTGCCGCCCAAGTAAGTCATGTTCTTGTGGCAGGGGTAAAAAGGAGTGTTCCTTGTATCATGTAGTTGTAAATGCAGTGAAACAATCCCCTACATCCATGATCTTGTCACCTGCATCTTCATTAGGAAACTTTTGTCATGGCTTGTAATCCCACTTGTTATCCCTCTCACATCCTCTTTCTTTTTTCGCTTTCTTACTATTGCTGATTTGATTTGGTCTAACTAAAGAGTAGGGAAAGGAAGAGCAGCGGGCACATCATTCACATTTCTAGAGATGCAGGCATGCTGACAGTTCCACATGGATGGTTCTACTGTCTTTTAAGAAGAATCAAAAAGAAATTAAAAGCACTGCAAACAATGAATCTGATATTTTTACTGTTGTGCTTATACTGGCTTGATAAGCAGATTTCTTTTTTAGAAATGGCAGGTGCCATCTTTGTGTTTGCATCCAGCCTGTTATAGGTGAGAACTAAAACAGGTGTCCCTCCAAATTCTTATGGGTGTATTCAGAGTAGCACAATTTCTTATTAAAAATCAAGTTAGAAGAAGAATTCAACAAGCAAGAAGTAAGGTATCTCAAGAGTAGTAGACCAGCTGAGGGGGAAATACACTTCGACATTTTCTTCATTTCAATCAGTTGTGCTAAATATTACATTCACTGCCAAGTGTGAATATACGATCTTGGTAGAGGTGGTATTTATTGGGGGATTGAAAGATTTTTAAGCAAAAATGTGCCTTTCAATTGATTGTTTACGTGTTTTATTCATTGTTAGAACTAATTTTTTTGCCTTTGGCACAGCCCCAAGCAAGAAGTGTTATATACTGATTCCCCAAACATATGCTGAGGCACTGCCCCAAGGAGGGTCATTTCTGTTGTCAAATTGCTGCTATAATCCCAGTGGTAAAACAGGCTTTTGCTGTGGGTGTTGGAGAGTAAAAGAATAGTTCTGTCTCCAAGTAATGTTTTTTTGTTTTATAATAAAAAAAAAAAAATAAATTTTAGAATCATAAAGCAAAAAGGGATAGCACTAATTTTTTTAACCAAAATTCTTCAACTGCTCCATGCTTATTGTGAACTGTAGTTTTACCCAGTTAAATATTAAAATGAATTCCCTATCCCTGTTTTATTGACTTTTCAAATAGTGTTACGTTTTTACTTTCAAATTGATGTGCTGATGGTTTTATAAATAGGCTGCCATGCCAGTCCCTGAATCCAGATGTGATAGATGGACAAAATATGCTGCCGAGCCTGAAGAGCTGCAAATCTGCCTTCTCTATGACACAGCTCTGGGGTAGTTTCCCTGAAAGCCACTGGGACAAAATTCATATTTCTGTGGGCAACAAAGCAATGTATTTAAGAGACACTGCTTAAAATGTGAGCTAGCTTTAAATCATAGAATCATAGAACCTCAAAAAGTGTCCAATGCTGGAGAGTCCGTCACTTCCTTGGGAGATTATTCCAATGGCCGGTTGTTCTAATTGTGAAAAGTTTTCCTTTTGTGTCCAATCAGAATATCTCCAGGAGTAACTTGGTCCCAGTACCCCTCATCTTTTCTACTTGACTCCTCATAAAAAGAAGTCTTTGGCTTCTTTGTAGCCACCTTTAAATATTGAAACATGGTGATAAGGTCTCCCCTGAGCCTTCTTTTCTTGAGGCTGAACATAGTTCTCAGCTTTTCCCTATGCAAAAGGTTTTACACTCCTTTTATCATCTTTGTGGCCTTTCTCTGGACCCTGTCCACCCTGTCCATGTCTTTTTTGTATAGTGGGGTCCAAAACTGAGCACATTGTTCTGGGTGTGGCCTGACAAGCGCTGAGCAGAGTGGAATAATATCATCTTTATCTCTGTTGGTGATGCCCTTGTTGATGCAGCCCACCATCCTGCTGGCTTTCTTTGCCACACCAGCTTACTGCTCGCTGTCCACCAGGAACATCCAGTCCACTTCCACAGAACTGCTGCCAGCCAGGTAGATCCCAGCCTATGCTGCTCTCTTGGATTATGTTTTCCCAGGTGCAAGACCTTACACTTGTGCTTGTTGAACTTCATGAGTCTTGTTAGCTCACTCTTCCAGCCTATGCAGGTCTTCCTGCAGGATGGCTCTCCTTTCCAAGGTGTCCATTTCCCCAGTCAGTTTGGTATCATCAGCAAACTTTGCCAGGGTACACTTGATTCCATCATCCGGATCACTTACAAAGATATTAAATAGCCTTGGGCTCAATATTCATCCCTGGGGGACCGCACCTGTGACGGGTCCCCAGTTTGAACATCACTGTTCAACACCACCTGTGTGTGGCCTGTCAGCAAGCTCCCCATCAACCACACAAACACACTTGTCAAGACTGTAATGCATCAGTTTCCCTAGGAGGATGCTGTGGGAAACCGCTTCAAAAGCCTTGAATAAATCTAGGTAGACAATATCCACCACTCGCTCCACATCAGCCAAGCAGGTTACTTTGTCGTAGGAGGTGATCATGTTTATCAAGCATGATTTGCTGATGGTGACTTGGTGAGTCTGTGCTGACTTTTCCCAGTCACGTGCTTCATTTGACTTGTGAGACCCCCCTCAGGAGGATTCATTCCATTACTTTCTCGGCAACTCAAGTAAGACCAATGGGCCTATAATTTCTATAGTCCCATTTTTTAATTTCTATATATGGGCCATAATTTCTATAATCCTTTAAGCCCTTCTTGTAGATGGGAGTGACATAAACCTTTCAGCCTTTTGGGACATCCCCCAACCTCCATGACTTCTCAAAAGATTGAAAGCAGCCTCACAGTGATGTCAGCCAGCTCTCAACAACCTTGGGTGGATATTGTCAGGGCCCATTAATTTGCAGGGGTCGAACTCCTGCAACAGTTCACATACCAACTCTTCCTTCAGTGGTGGTGGGTTTGTGTTTGCATCAACCTGAATTCTTTGATCCCAAGATGTGAGGCTCAAGAGTGCTGGTGAAGAAAGTGTCGAGAATCTCTGCCTTTTGAACATTGCTGGTGACTAATTCATCTTTCATGATTAACAGCAGGCCAGTGTTTTCCATCTGTTTCTGCCTGCTCTTTATGTACCTGAAGAGCCCTTCCTTGTATTTTTTTGATATCTCTGGTCAAGCAGCTCCCTAGGGCCACTTAAATCTCCCACATTGCCCCTGCTCACAAGAGCTGCTGGCTCCAGATGGGGCTCCCTGCTCTTCCTCAGGTTTCCTGGGAAGCCCTGCTCTGCACCTTAGCCTATCACAGAGCCTGCCATTGCCGCAGCTGTGTACCTCGTGACCAAGTGCTGCTTCCAGTTTCACCACACTTAAATCTCCCATGGTTGCTCCTGGTTATTTGGTAAAAAAATGGGGTTTATTGATTTAAATGAGACCTTGCATTGGTACTACTCCAAACACGTTGCTGTTTACATCTAGTCAAAGCTTCTTTTTGCACTGTTCTTGGTCAGATAAAGCATATGATGATCTTGTTCAGGCTTTATGGGCAAATGCTGATTTAGATGAAAATGCCACTGAAAAATACTCGGTGCTGTTTCTTATTTGGTTCTGCCAAATCTAGTAAGGTGAGATTGAGTGCAGCTGCAGTTCAGTTTAGTTTACCTGCCAAAGCACAAAATCTGCTCAACAGACTTTTAAAGACAGTAGTAAAGCAAAGTGCTATTGAACCCAAATGAATTACAATTCTTATTCCCACTTTGATTAAAATGAACTTTTAGAAGAGAAGAATTTGCTGTTACCTACTACAGAACAGCTGCTGCTTAATCTATGTGAGTTTTATGTTAAAATTACTGATGCATGAAAAGCAGCTCTATCAATGGCTGGCTTGGCATATTATGGAAGACAAGTGCAGCGTCACTGATGAAAGCATAGTGTAAAAAAACCCAGTAATAATGAAAGCGTAGCTGACACTGTCTCAGTATTCCAAAAGCATTGCTTTAGTTCAACTTCATTTCTGAAATCTGTCAAGAAACTACAGGCTCACATGACACAGGCATATTATTAGCTCTACTTAGGTAAGCAGTAATACTGGAAAAGAGTTTTCAACAAGCATGTCTGGAAAAAACTTCTGGAAGTGATAGCATACACTAGTTCTGACCAGCTCCCTGGAGTGTTCATTTTGTTTTCCATATTAGTAATGATCTACTAGTTTTAGGTGCTTCAGAGGGTCCTTAGGCTTCCTTTAGAGAACCTTCAAGGATGTTTTCACTCTCCTAAAGCAAATCACAAAAGCTGAAAGATCCAAATACTTCATGTTCTAGTTTTGGGAGTGATTATTTAGCTGGAGCAGTGTATTCAGTACACTTGGTTCTTCTAAGCTGAAGATGACTTACAAGCAGCTGAAGTTCTGTATAATCTTTGCACTGCAGCTCATCTCAGGGTGGGACTAGAAGAGGCAAATGGGACACAGGGCACCTTGCAGGAGACTGTGGTGAAGAAAATTCCTTTGCAGTGTATTGTCTGGGTGGCTGACTTGACCTTTGTGACTGTTGAACTAATTGGTGTGAAAAATCCAGACGATAAATGTGTCTTAGCAATAAAAATGTGTAGTAAAATTAAAGAAACTATTTGCTTATCAAGTATCATCTGCATACTTAGTATGCAGCAAAGTACTTTCTTTACAGCTGAAGGCAGATAATTGTAGCACTCAAATTTCTTCTCCACTCTTTCTGGCCACCTTGTCAGTCCTGTGTTGCTTTGTCTAGGGAAAGATGTTTTTTCTTCTTTCACCTGGCCAGCTATTTAGGTAACTCAGTCACAGTAATAAGAATTCTACTTGGATTGATTACATCTCACAAGAGGTACCACAGAGGAATAAATTCTGGTTTCAACTCCTGGAATCCGTGGAAAAGAATGTAACTGGAGCTGGATTCCAGATCTAGAATACCAAAGCAGCATGGTTTTACATACATGGGGATACAAAATTTCCCTTCTGGAAGGTGAATGTAAATATTGGTATTGTTTGATATTCACTGTACTGCCTGTGAGAGTATCAGTGAACATTATATAGTGGGTCCTGTTGCCTCCCTTCAGGTACCAGAAAAGAGGGCTAGAGCCACACACAAACAACAATTAGAACAAGCATTAACAAATTTGGAATATGAAGAAAAAAATTAGTCTAATGCCAGAATCTAAACCAGGCTTTGTAAGAACATGCTCAGGTTGGGTGGCCTTTTCAATCATGCAGGGTGTTGGAGGTGCAGGGGTGGTAGATGTAGGAGCATCATACTATGTGTATCTGAGCACCAGAGTATCTCCATGTGCAGGGGATATCTGACCAAATCAAGTGAGGTGACTGATGAAATCCTCATGGCGAAGGCTCTGGCGCAACCTTCACACAAAATGGCACGGTTTCTGATGAGAGATTTTAATGTCTGCTTCTTCTAGGCTTATCTGATATAAGGCAACCTCTGTAAGTGGCTAAGGGTTGTTTACCATGGCCAGCTGTAGGCTAGAATCAGATAAAAAGCGTGTGGTAGGGAGGAGTTCACAGATGCTGTGTTCCCTTCCGCCTGCCAGAACGAATGAAATATAAGCTGTGTCTAAAAATCAGGCAGTAAGATAAAATGAAGGTATATGTTTAATTTAATGTTAACGATGCTGGTGTTAGTTTCTATATGTGCAGGATATTAAACTTGTTTTGCGCTCAATGTAATAACTTTCATTTCTCATTTTCAAAGCATTCAGCCATCACTAAACAAATCAGCATTTTGGCAGCTCAGAGTACTACCAGCAAATTAAACAAATGTTTTTGAGCAAATTGCAAAGCAAACTTTGCACAAGGCTAAGCCACCTCACCAAAACAGGCTTGAAATTATGAAGATAGTAAGCACTATAAAAAAGATGTTTAATTTGCATTAGAGAGAGCTAATGCAGGCCTGCAAATGTTTAGTCCTACCAGTACTGAATGTGATACAATTATGATCTTCCCTACAGCAGTAAAGTGGTCCCAGCCATTGATATAACTGTTTATTAGCTCAGGAGGGCAAGGTCACTTATACACATTGCCTGTAATCCTGCTTCAATTGCCTTCTTCCCCCTAAATGGTGTAGCTGCATTTTCTAACTGTAACTCAGTATTGCAGCCAGAAACATTAAGGATACATTTTAACAAGAGAGGTTTGACTATTCATGGAACCTGTGGGTATCTCTTTTACTGAAAGTTTTCTTCACTGTGATAAATAAACAGGCATTCTTTTGAAAACAACATAAACAAACTGGAGATGTTTTCAAACAGGCCATTATGTCCACATTACGTGTATTCAGGTGCTGGATTATGGCTTTTTTCCACGTCTGTAAAAAGAATGAATGTCATGAAGTCATTTTCCCATGAAGTAACAGCACCTACACGTTGATTAACAAATCTCTACAGATCAATGTGAAAGGCTAATAATTGATTATTCCTCTGAGGAAATGTAATTTTTTCCTTTTTTTTTTTTTATTTTTTTATTCTTCCTATTAATGTATTGGATGGCATATTAAATGCTTTTCTCAGATTTCAGTAACTCCTCATTTGTTTCTCACCAGCTGGACCATCAGATAGATCACCTGACCAGATAGATCAGAGTCACCTGGGGTGACTCTGGCAATCTAAGCAATAGTCTGGGTTGTTTGCTTTTTTTTGTCCCCTAAAGATACAGCTACTAAGCACTTTCTTAATGAGGCTGTGTTTTGAAGCTAACTCAGATCAGCATGGCACCTGTACAGTGTTCAAATTACCCTGGCACTGAAAAAAGCTGGGAAAACCAACTCTGAATTGAGGCAATTTATCACTTGAAAATGTGGTTTTAATGAACTGGATATCATAATTTCCAGCAGTCTTTCTGGATTATACAATTCTGAAAGAGACAAACAGATGTTAGTGTAGATTAATGTGCAGTTGTATCATTTTTGCACAAGCAAAATAGTTTTTGCTGGAAGTTTTTTTTCTTGCAGAAGTTGTTGTCTGTGACTCAGTGGAGTGGATCAGTAACTGTTTAATAAAACACAAATTAACAGCAGTATTTTGGTTGAAGATGTGTTGAACCCCTAGGGATGAAGTGATACTTCTTGAGTTCCCAAGGGATGAAGTGATACTTCTTGAGTTCCCATGGGCCATTCCAGGTTTGTGATGAAGACAGGCTTAGGCATGCATTCAATTAATACAGTAAATTCATTAGGTGTCAAGGCTGCTAGCCAAGTGCTACACTATGATTGTTTGTGAGTTTACAGATACTGTGGCACAATCACCTGTTAAGTATTTATGTGGGAGTTAATTAAAATACATAAAGTAAGCTGCACAGGAAATGGAAAAAGCAAGCTGACATTTGCAGTATAACTGTTAGTATATATTACCTGTTCATTATCTCTAACACTTGTGAAAATTTCATGTGACCAAAATCTGTGTAACTAAAATATGAGATCCTCAGTTGTGCTTTTCCAATTACTTGAAAAATTAGTTATGGGTCTTTTCTTATATTTTTCCCAAACATCTGGGTTTCTAAAGAAAGCCATGGCAGCTTTTTGATTACAAGCAAATTCAGATATCCATAATAGCAAAGTGCAAGTGTACAGATAGTGGGAATCATTTTCTCTAAAGGTACAAATTTAAGGTCCAAGTTAAATTCAAGATTGGCAAATGCAGAAACAATGAATGCAGACTTAAAAAAAAAGAAAAGAAAAAGAAAGAAAGAAAGCATGAAATCTCTTTATTTCCTTCTAGTTCATACCCTTCATAGCAAATGTGCTATTCTTTCTAGTAAATTTACTTTTACAGTATTATCTGTACACCTATTTTACGTGATCTGTTTGGGCTGTAAATGTATGAACTATGGTAGGTGTTAAAGGTTTATTGAAAAATTTTCTATGTATACTTTCCATTCTCTCTTTTAGGTAATACAGCCAAGGTATTTATTGAAGTGAAGGATGAAAATGACCATGCACCTGTCTTTACAAAAAAAATGTACATTGGAGGGGTATCTGAAGATGCTAAAATGTTTTCTTCTGTGCTTAAAGTTAAGGTAAGACTGATTTTTTTTTAAATAACATTCACTTGCAGTGGGAAAATATTTACCTACTGGTTTGATTTTTTTGCAGGAAGTTACAAAATAAGTTTCTTTTAAAAATGCTTGAGCTTCTCAGATACTGGCAGTAATTATCATTTGATTTATTTGCATAAAAAACTATAGTGAGCACTGAATGGGTAATTCTTCTTATGAAATCACTGAGTATGAATTTGAGTGTGATGCTTTTTGTCTCTGTGTGCCTGAGTGACATGCATTGGCCTAGTATTCCAGCAAGGTTAATTTTGAGCTTAAAAGGCAGGTTTATTTCTGTTGATTTCTATTGATGCTCATCTTTCATTTGAAGATTTGTACCTATCATTTTAAATATGTTAATATTTGGAGGATTCTTTTATGCTCAGCACTAATTTTTACCTTAATTTTTAGTGATTACTTTGCAGCAGCATGTTTATGCTTTAAAAAAGAAAGAAACAGTTTCTCTTTCAGGTCAGCAGAGGAATTTCAGCTCTGCGCACCTTTTTTCAGCTTCAAAGTTAGTGGAATATCTTTGATATTGATGATACAAGCTTACGGTGAAAAGGCACAAAAAATATGACCTGCCAAGAGTTTTACTTTGACCCCATGATGTGTTTAGAGCACCAGTAATGAAATAGAAAATGTCAGAGCTTATTAAAGTTGTCCATCGCTGTTTTGTTTCATAGCAGTCCTTCCCAAAGTAAGCCCAGAAATGGCAGTAGAGTGAGAAACTGTTAAATATTGACTATTGGACAGAAGCTTCTGTAGGTGAAATTTCTTTACTTTGTGAACTAGTCCAGAGTATTTGTTTGTTTGGTTTTGTTTTGTTTTGGGGTTTTTTTTTTCTTTCTTTTATATAGTGTTTACCATAGGCAAATTTTTGTCCCCAGATTGTGTGAAAAAGAGCAGACATACAGGCAAGGGATATTTGGGGTGAGGAGGGGAATCTGATTTTACCCTTCAGAAACATTTTACTCAGAAAAGGTGACCAGAGGACAGAAAAGCATTGTCACAGGAGGACACAAAAGAAATCACAGGTTTATGTCTCTAATCTGTTTCTGTTAAAACTTGGGACAGAATTCTCACTGACTTTGCTGACAAGCAAAAAGGAGCAAAGTATAAGATAAAAGTTTTTATTAGTGGATGGCACCAAACATAAGTGTGTGCTTAGTTAAAGTGAAATTAGAAAAACAGTTAAGTACTTGTTGTAAAAAATCAGGCTTTAATTTATTCTCCTAGCACCAAGCGTTTTCAGCAGTTGGTGTTAGTTAGCTTATAAGTTAGAATATTTTTTACGACTGAAAAATATTAAACTGCATAATATAGATGGTTGAAATCATTGTTCTTGGGACCCAGAGTGAACCAACATTTTCTAATTATCATTAGTATCACATTACTTGTCATAACAGTGCCATATAGTCACTATTGTAGCAAAGTATGCAACACTTTCTGCACACTAGGCCTGAAACTTGTCATTTTTTCCCCTTGTACTTCAAGGAGATACCAGCAATAAATAGGTGCTAAATGTGTAGAAGTGATGCTAACTTTTAAATTGTTTTCTAATGCACATTCCATTATCCTGAGGGAATAAGACAGTGTTTATTTCAAAGTGCAAGTTTGCTGTTACCAAAAAAAGAATGGACTCTGAATTGAGCCAGTGTTTTCCTTGTGTTAGACAAAAACTAGTCATTCTAGGGATACACCATCAACCTTGTTAATTAACTGTTAGCATCTGTGTTTTTCCTGTTGATTCTAGTTTGTAAGTGGCAGATTATGCTTGAAAACCTGAAAGTCACAGTCTTCTATTGGCAGTGGATGATTTGGATAGTCAAAGAATCATAGAATCATAGAATAGTTAGGGTTGGAAAGGACCTCAAGATCATCTAGTTCCAACCCCCCTGCCATAGGCAGGGACACCTCACACTAAACCATCCCACCCAAGGCTTCATCCAACCTGGCCTTGAGCACCGCCAGGGATGGAGCATTCACAACCTCCCTGGGCAACCCATTCCAGTGTCTCACCACCCTCACAGGAAAGAATTTCCTCCTTATATCCAATCTAAACTTCCCCTGTTTAAGTTTTAACCCATTACCCCTTGTCCTGTCACTACAGTCCCTGACAAAGAGTCCCTCCCCAAGTCAGTTGTTTCAAAATTCCAAGCCCATTTTTTTTGTCAGTCTCTGCATGTGCATGCATGTTTAATACCAGCTCCTACTCAGTGCTGTCTGAGGCTTTTATATCCCTCCATGTGTATATCCATGCTCCTAATGACTTATGTCAGTTCCTGCATCTGTGGACAGGGCCAATATAAATCATAACATTGTTTTGTACCAGGACATTTACTGTGCTGTCAGTATATAGAGGTTGTTATTAAGGTTTGGTTCTGTGAGGTGAGATATTTGAGGAATTCTACAGGGAAGAGAATAAACTTTAGTCTGTAAAGCAGTAGGGCATATTAGAAGACTAACGAGGACAACCCAATTCAGTGAAGAGAGAATAAGAAGGGAAAAAACAACACTTGGTCGAAGGTGAGATAGGATCCATCTTCTACTTTTATAAAATAAAAATGCTACTGAAATGAATGGTGATTTATTGCACATGTCTTTCATGAATTCTGTAACTATTATATACCATAAAGATGGTACAGATCATGGAAAGGGATATTTAAGTCATGAATTAAGATAATTTGCATTGTGAGCACCTACATCTACTTTCTCATGCGAAAGTGATAAAATACCGCAAAGTTCCTTTTTGAGGTGACCTACCTGCCCAAGTGTTGGAAGCATTAAGAGCAGACAGCCATTCAGAATTTTATTTGATTGCCATCATATAGCAGCAAAAAGTTTTCTATAACACAACTTTTATTGCATAATTTACTCAGTAACCATTACGTATCAGACTTTCAGAAAAAATAAATCTCATTCATTAATTGTATTTTTATGTTTTAAGCACAAACGTGTGTTTAATTTGTGTCAATGAATACAATAAAAATTCCCCAAAAAGGGCCTTCTGGCAGCCTGACAGAGGATGCTGCTTCTGGAAGCCTTAATTTCAGAAACACCAGCACCGGCTCCTTTAGCAAGAAATGCCTTTTTCTGTATGGCAGAAGGAGATATTTTTGGTTGAAAATAAGGGTCAGATTTATTGCAAGAAGCTGTCATTGCTTGTTTATTTATGTTGAAAGCAAAGGAGGGGTCTGGATGCCTATATCTACTTCAGCCTTTTACACCTGAAGATCAGTGTCAAGAATTTCATGTTAAGCTCAAGTATCAGAAGGTGATTTGGTTTCTGTTACCATTTATCCATGCATTTATTTTTGAGGAAAGTATCATAACAGGAAAGCAAGGCTCATCTTGAAACTTTTCCTTTCTCCTTAAAGCTCAAGATCAAAGCTGTTTGTGGCTTTTTCAGAGGGTTTGAACACCACACGGATCTTATGTTCAGATATCTTCAGTTTCAGTTTCCTGAGCTTTAACCCAGTTCCTGTTGTCTGAAGAAAGGCTGGAGCAGGCCTGTACAAACCAATTTGCTTTGCCTGGTCACTGTGGGTGGAATAGCCATGGGAAAAGACCAATGGAAGGCTGGGCTAATTGCAGTAATCAGAATTGCTGGTATTTAGATATTAATATGGCCCCTGCAGTTAGATGTGATTTACAGGGTATGCCTGCTTTTATTTGCCATTACTGTAATTAAATTAGTTAAGCATAGTAATCACAGTGGCAGGCACTTGCCAACAGTTATCTTTTAGCTGCAGTTTAAGCTAATATAATTTTTCCTTTTTATCAAATAGTAGATAGAAAAGATGAACTCAGAGAAGGTATTTAGGAAGTACTTAATTGTAGGTGGTTACCAGTGTAGCTACTAAGAGGGTTCAAAAATTATTTTATAATCTGGGTAGAAATTCATTGTGTCTTTATTTTAGAGAGTATATGGGTTATATCAAGCAAGAAGTAAAGAACATTTTAAGTTTTTAAAAAAAAATCTAGTTTTGCAATAGTTTAAAAAGAAAAATAATCTGAAATGTCAGAACAGCATTGGTGTTAATACTAAGAGGTTCTTATATTGCAGGATAGAATTAACAGCTGTGTTTAGGCCCAGATCCTCACTTCAAGGTGATTCCCACCCCACCAAGATCTGCAGTGGCCTCTTCCAGCAATTGTCCAGACTAAAAGATGTATTAAGGCTGCTCACAGCTCTTTTCCCAGCCAAGTACCTGTGTTTTCCCAGGGATAAGCACGGGTGTGTGTAGAGGGAACTTTCTGCTCAGGCTTTGCAGCTTCAATGTCCTGCTGACACTCCCAGCACTCAGCTGTAGGGAGATATCCAGTTCTGTCTCATTTTAGCATTTAGTAAGTTATTCTCAACTACCTCTGTCTTTGTACAGTGTTGTTGGCACATAAGAATGGGTCATTTTTAATGACTGTAATTTATGTAAAAATAATACATCAAGCTTTATGGCCCTATGCAAAACCTACAGCTTTAAAATTAAAAACCAAACAAAACCCCAAACCAACCAAACAAAAAAGAAACAAATCCGCCACAATTAGTTCCTCTTTAACATTACTTCATTATTTGCTGTAGGCATTTTTAATACAGTAGTTTATGTAAATAATTTTTAGATAAATTCCTGACAAATATACTGCTGAACATTTTTGTTTAACTTAAATGAGTAATTTAAATTAGTAATTTACTTAAAAACTTAGTTGCTTAAATTATCGTGAACAAAATTTCACTCCTCCCATCAAAGCACAGTTCTTCCCCTCTTGAAAAAATTTTGTAAAGCACCCCAGTATCAGCACTAATGCCATACAGCCCAGCAAGAAGCACTGGGAGTAAGAAATAATCTAACTGCCATGGGCCAAACACAGAAAAAATGCTGGGAGAGAAAAAACCTGGTTATATGAGTACAAAATCTTGCATACAAATTGAATTTAGAGACAAATAGGCCAATAAAATATTGGATCAACACTTCTCTCATCGTCAGAACAGTTACATATATATATATTTGGCAATATATATATATAAGGCAAATACTCTAGCTTGCTTTTCCCAGCTCTACAAGGTGCCACAGTTTTGCTGGTGGCATCAACCATTCACTTATATTTATTCATTTGAATATAAAATCCTTTTAGAATAAGGTAATGTGTTGACTTTCTCTAGATTTTTAGAATTATTAATATGAATAGATAAAGAGGAAACTTTAGCTTAGAAGAATTCCACAAATCATAATTAAAAAGTCACTTTTAATTAGAATTAATTTGGTTAATGATATGCCGTATGAATTATTCTATATGAATATGGTAAGGCTAGTGGCTGGCTAGTACAGGTGGTAAGTACTAATGTCTCGAAGTGAAAAAATAAAAGGATTATATTTATTCAAATGGCACTTTTAACTGAGGCGTTAGTTATTGCGTTTTAAAGACCATGTTCATATTACTAATAGCTCAGCAGGAAATACGGAGCTATGTTAAATGCCATCTCTCTTGAAATGAGAGCTGAGGCTGATTATTGCATCTCAAATCTACAGGCAGTTTCACACAGCCATCTTTTCAAGACTACTTATTTTCCCCAAACCTATCAAAGATACACAAAACACAGATGAGAGCTTTTGAGTCCAGGCTGATGATTTGATGGAAGACTGAACAGTGGTCAGAATCTATGGTGTTAGGACAGCTGTAGTATGTCTTGGTTGCTGGTTATCTGGGTTTCCATTTCACTCTACAACAATTGTCCTGGGCCTGAAGTGGTGGGGCAGCTGGAACAGTAGTCTGAATAATCACTTTAACTACAGTTCTTGTGGTGCTCAGAAAAAGGTTTTAGGTTTTGAACAATCCTGATGGGGATTCGTTTTATAATAACCTTTTATGTTCCCTCCTCTTTTCTTCAATTCTCCTTTTTCCCCAGAATTTTCAGTGCATGAAAGAGCTGATTTCCATGATTAAAGACCTTTTTTGCTTTTTGTTTACAAATATGTTAATTAAAACCAGATGTAATACTCAAAACTACTAATTTATGAATTTTGTGGTTTGAGATTTGCTTTGCATTTCATTATATTAGAATTAGTATTTTTGCTTTGCCACTGGTGGTTTCATATAACACCTAGTTTTCCCCTCAGAATTAGAACTAGATTTCCTTCAGCCACATACACAATATTTTTAATCTGCTGTATAAAAACAAACTCAAAATCAACACAATCTTTAGGGAAATTACTGGTGGAAATTGACTTTTCACTATAATGGTGTGTTATTAGCCCTTTCTTTTTAAGTATTTTCTTTTACAGTATTAATCTTTCCTGTTTACTGAAGTGCATTTAAATGAAGAAATATCAGAGGTCCTAATTCTAGTACAGAAAATGAGAGGGTTTTCTGAATTATGTCTCAGTGTATAAAGGGTTTTTTTTACTGAAAATGTTTGCAGAAAAGGAAGCTTCCCAAAATAAACACCAGTGAATCAAATTATGTAGAAGTGGCTGACCTGTATTTGGTAGAAGTAGCCCTAATATGAAGCCAGCAGAGAGGTTTGGTGATAATAATAGGAGCCAGTGGAGTCTATAATGCAGTTACATCCTGCAAGAAACTTGATTCTTGCAATATGGTTGATCAGATTTTCATTTCAGACCTTTTCTGTATTTTGTGGCCCTTTCTGATAGGCTTCATAATGTAGCTTCATCCTTTGTTACTGTTTTAGTATCTTAATATGCGGAACAGCAAAATAAAGCCATTTTATTACTACAAATTTTTACCCTAATGATGCACAAGGGAATAGGAGTTATGCTTTACTTAATCGTAATCCTTGAAAGCAAACTATTTTAGTGGTTTTATACTGATCTAAAGCAATTAATAAAAATGGTTAAAATTCCAGGGTTTCTATATGTCAATACTAGGGTTACTGTTTTGCCTAGACAAATCTATCCATGCTAAATCTCTGATTATTTTCTGTTCATGCCTATAACCTCTATATTTTTTGGTATTTCCTTTTCCTTTGGGATGACAAATAAATCTTCAGAGTGGCAAGTTTCTATAAAAGTGAAATTCAACCCTAGGTACCTTGAGACAGCTTTTCGCTGTGAAAGACAAATTGTTCCCTCCTTTAATTTTGCTTTTGCATGTAGTCAAGACAGCAGCTTCTGTGTAAAAATGAACTGCTTTGCCAGACACAATCTTTTATTAGTTAAAATATGGGTTTGGAATCACAGAGAAATCTGTATGGAGAAAATATACTTTGTAGAAGTAACAATCTACTTTGAAGCCTATCTGCAGTGACAACAGCACACCCTGAAACACACACATCTGCTGTAACATCTGGCCTACAACAGGAAGCTACTTGCCCTGCTAAGAATAAAATCACAGTAATTCCAAGAACACAGGTAATTTCTTTAAAAAGATATATCTCTAGGTAATGCATTGGCTTGCTAAGCTTTTACTATAACCCCCAGTACTATTGTTTTCCTTTGTCAGTATTTAGAAAAACTACTAACTTTTGTGATTTTTTTTTTTTTCAAATGTGATATTATATTATTTCACTTTACTGTGCTATTTCTAACATTTTTAAGACTGTTAGTCCTGCACATGCCTTCCAGAGTAAAATACCTTCTGTCGGACTGGAATGAAAGAGTACGCCCAGAGTGTTCACAGTGCTTGATCATTCCGATCCCATGAAGGATCAGCTGCGTGGTCTGCACTCCCTCCCAACATACACACATAAAATCATAGAATGGTTAGGGTTGGAAAGACCTTGAAATCATGTGGTTCCAAACTCCCTGCCATGGGCAGGGGCACCTCACACTAGACCATGTCATCCATCTGTCCGACCTGGCCTTGAACACCGCCAGGGATGGAGCATTGTCAACTTCCTTGGGTAACCTGTTCCAGTGCCTCACCACCCTTACAGTAAAGAACTTCTTCTTTATATCTAACCTAAACTTCCCCGGTGTAAGTTTTAACCCATTACCCCTTGTCCTATCACTACAGTCCCTGATGAAGAGTCCCTTTCCAGCATTCTTATAGGCGCCCTTCAGATACTGGAAGGCTGCTATGAGGTCTCCACGCAGCCTTCTCTTCTCCAGGCTGAACAGCCCCAACTTTCTCAGCCTGCCTTCATACGGGAGGTGCTCCAGTCCCCTGATCATCCTTGTGGCCCTCCTCTAGACTTGCTCCAACAGCTCCATGTCCTCCATATGCTGGGGACACCAGAACTGCACACAGTACTCCAAGTGATGTCTCATGAGAGTAAAGGGGCAAATCTACTGTATCAAGCACTAACAGCTATTGGCATAGCAAAAAAATGTGTAAAAATGTTTCTAATTGGGGTTTTTTTCAAAATACAAGTTTGGGAACATCTCTTACTCAACATTTTTTCACCTAAGACAGCCTATCAAAACTGACCCATGTTTCTACACCTTCGGTTTTTCAACACCATCAGAGGATAAAGTGCACTCTCATTCACTTTTTTCTTACTACCTGTATTTCTTACAAGTTTCTGTGGAGCTGGAGTTTACTTGATTGGGCTGGGCAGAGATCAGCAATATGCTTAGTAGAGTCCATTTTTTCCTCTTTGTTGTAGTACCTTTGTAAGTGTGCCTAACAAATTATACATTTAAAACAGAAATTAATTAATCTTTGGCTCCATTCAGCCCTCATGAAAGGTGACTATTTTGCATTTCTCAAGTCCGCACATTTCTGCAGGGAATATGGCAGTGTGAGGTATAATTATGTGGCTGCACAAGCACAGTGTTACAGTAGGGCACTTATCCTCTCACCCAGAGAGACATGTATGAGCAATGCCATGTGGCAATAATACTCCGATATTGTCACCAAAATTGCCAGTGGCTTGCTTGGGATGAGCATTTGAATCTTCATCAACCGTAACTCCTGAAACTATTGCATAGTCATAAGGCGATTACAGTTTTTATCATTATCAGCATGAGCTAAATTCAAACTACCTGCTTAAATGAAATTGTTAATTTTAGACAGTTTCCAGTCTCACTAGCAGGATCACCCTTAATCATGAGCCTGAGGATGCTAACAGGGCTGCTAAAATGAATCAGATAGAGCTGGTAGGTTTTTTTTTTTTTTCCTTTGTAGCACATGGCAGGTTCAACTGTTTCCAATCAGTTGCTGACACATAAACTAGGTTTTAGCACAAGACCGTTCTTGCTTGTTGGAATTTACAGATTGTTGAATATTTTCAGTTCTAAAGTCACATCTGCCATTGTACTGTTTCGGAGGCTGGACGCTTAAACCAGCAAGTTTGTTGTAGCTATTTTCCTCTTCGGTTTTTCTTCTCTGTACTTCTTCACTGCTGTGCTCTTACACACAGTTACCTGTCTCTAGCACTTTTGAACTCACTGTCATCAGGGGGTTTTTTTGCCACTGACTTTCTTAGAAATTCGTAGCTTTGCATCTTCTGGCATCTGTTCCTCAAAATTAACCTCCTTTACAGGCCTCTTTCCACCAGATTCCCAACTGTGAAATATTTGGACAGCCTTTAGGGTAGCTGCTGTGTTGAGTGCTCGCATGAAACCTGAGTCTTGTACTAGTTACACCAGTTACACCAGAAAAAACATAGATACTTGAACAAACTGTCACTGCTTACAGAGGCAGCACTAAAGGGATCTCTACTACTTCTAGCTTGACTCAGCCCTAGTGAGTCCTATATATTTCCAGACTTTAGCTAATGCTTTTTTCCCTGACAGTCCTCATAAAGGTGAAAATCAAACTAAAAAGAAAGTACCCTTCTGCTTCCTCTCTGTTTTAAGGCAAGTGATGTGTTAAAAGCACTTTTCGTTGGCAGCAAAGGAGCTGTACAACTCATCCCATCGCCACTACAGTATTGGGCTGAATTAGAGCCCAGCACTCACTCCGTCTTGTCTCTGTGTCTCTGCTGCCCCTGCAGTGCCAGGAATTTAAACATTTCTAATGATTTGCTGCAAGTTGTGCTGAAGGTCCTTGTGTAGGAGATGTAGCCTTCAGGAATACTTGGCTTATTGGTCTTTTTGTCTCCAAGACAGATAGCTGCCAATAAAATTATAAAAAATAACTGTTAATGACTGTGGTAAATGCCCTCAATGTTAGGGCTAAGGGCAGCATGTTTCAGCTGATACCTGGCTGGTGTGACATGCTTTTCTGGTGGGGTTGGAGAGCACCGTAGCAGTTGTGCCTTTTCCTTTGTGGGTTGGAGGCAGCATATGGTGATGCCATGAAACACTATTTATGTGGGCAGGCTTACGCTCAGTTACAGGAGGGTTGAGTTTAGTCTGGTAACTCCTAAAATCATACATATTTATCAGTACTCAATCATAGCAGAATTTAGGGGACATCTGTATTTCTTGCACATAACAAAAGGAAGATATACTGCTCTAATATTAAGTGTAACTCTTCTTTGACAGTCATAATGCAGCTCTTGAGATGTTGTATATCTCTTCGTAATGAAGTGTCAAAAATATTTACCTTCTGGACAAATTACAAGAGTAGCAAACATCCTTACTCTGTATTAAAGAAGTCGGTACATTAATGTCAGCAGCTCACAAGCTCTCTCTGGTGTTCCTGAAAAGCTGAATGTTACATGAAGTCTCGTTAGGTTTGATGAAAGTAGAGATAGTGGTGAAAGGGGGCGGGGGGGGGGGGGGGGGGGTGTGGAATGGAAAGAGCAAAATTAAAATATTTGAAATTGGAATCTGATGTTTTTTCCAAGTTCCTCAGGCTGTTTTGCACCTGGCTTTGCTCATCTGTGTGTATATGATTTCTGGGATGGAAATAGCCTGAACTGAAATGATACTAAGGCCACTGATTTCTCTGGAGTGCCTCTGAGTTCTCAGAACTTTGAAAATCAACTCATAGCCTGTCTACCAGCTTTGGGCATCTGAACTGCAGAATTTTAGAGACTGCATGCTTAGAATTTCAAATTCCCCCCTTCACTGGAGTTTCATCAACTACACTAGTGCTGTGATGTTTGTTCAGAAAGACTGATTTTAACGTTTGTGCCTGCAATATTGATACCCTAATTTGTATCCAAAATTTGTTTATCCTTAGTTGCAAACATAAACAAGCGTGAAATGCTAAAGGTTGTTGCGGTTTAATCCCAGTCAGCAACTAAGTACCATGCAGCTGCTCACTCAGTCCCCGCCACAGTGGGATAGGGACTAGAATTGGAAAAAAAGTGTAAAAACCCATGAGTTAAGAACTGTTTAATAATTTAAATTAAAAGTAGAATATAATAATAGTAGTAGAAATAATAATAATAGTAGGAAATAAGGAGAGACAGAGAAGGAATAAATAAGTGATGAACAATACAGTTGCTCACCACCCACTGGCTGATACCCAGCCTGACCCAAGCAGCGATCGATCCTTTACAGGTAAACTCTCCACTGGGCATGATGTGCTGTGGTATGGAATACCCCTTCGGCTAGTTTGGTTCAGGTGTCTTGTGTCTGCTTCCTCCCAGCTTCTTGTACCTGTCCTCACTGGCCAAGCATGAGAAATTGAAAAGTTCTTGATCAGGGTAAGTGCTACTGACCAACAACTAAAAACATCAGTATTGTTATCAGCATTATTCTCAAACTGAAGCTGAAACACAACACTGCACCAGCTACTAGGAAGGAGGTTAACTCTATCCCAGCCAAAACCAGGGCAAAGGTGAAACTGATTTCTCTCTGATTTCCCTCTCCGGAACCTATCAGGAGAACTGGCTACCCTGGATTTGGAGAAGGCTGAGGTTCTTAATGACTTCATTGCCTCGGTCTTCACTGGTAAATGCTCTGACCACACCACCCAAGTCTTAGAAGGCATTCTCAGGGACTGTGAGAATGAAGACCTTAGGCCCACTGTAGGAGAGGATCTGATTCAAGACCATCTTAAGAACCTGAATGTGCACAAGTCCATGGGACCTGATGAAATCCATCCGTGGGTCCTGAAGGAGCTGCAAATGAAGTTGCTAAGCCACTTTCCTTCATATTTGAAAAATCATGGCAGTCAGGTGAAGTTCCTGATGACTGGAAAAAGGGAAATATAACCCCCATTTTCAAGAAGGGGAAAATGGATGACCCAAGGAATTACAGATCAGTCAGTCTCACCTCTGTGCCTGGCAAAATCTTGGAGCACATTCTCCTGGAAGGCATACTAAGGCACATGAAAAACAACAAGGTGCTTGGTGACAGCCAGCATGGCTTCACTAAGGGAAAATCCTGCCTGACCAGTTTGGTGGCCTTCTATGATGGGGCTATGGAACTGATGGACGAGGGTAAAGCTGTTGATGTCATCTACCTGGACTTGTGCAAAACATTCGACACTGTCCCACATGGCATCCTTCTCTAAATTGGAGAGACATCAATTTGATAAGTGGACCACTCGGTGGATAAAGAACTGGCTGGATGGCTGCCCACAAAGAGTTGTGGTCAATGGCTCAATGTCCGGCTGGAGACAGGTAACGAGTGGTGTCCCTCAGGGATCAGTGTTGGGACCAATCTTGTCAGTGACACAGACAGTGGGACTGAGTACGCCCTCAGCAAGTTCGCCGATGACATCAAGCTGTGTGGTTTGGTTGATACGCTGGAGGGAAGGGATGCCATCCAGAGGGACCTTGACACGCTTGTGAGGTGGGCTGATGCCAACCTCATGAAGTTCAACCATGCCAAGTGCAAGGTCCTACACCTGGGTCAGGGCAACCCCAGGCACAGCTACAGACTGGGCAGAGAAGAGATTCAGAGCAGCCCTGCAGAGAAGGACTTGGGGGTGTTGGTTGATGAGAAAATGAACAGGAGCCGGCTTCAGTGTGCACTCGCAGCCCAGAAAGCCAACCGTATCCTGGGCTGCATCAAAAGGAGCGTGACCAGCAGCTAGAAAGAGGCAATCCTGCCCCTCTACTCTGCTCTCGTGAGACCTCACTTGGAGTATTGTGTGCAGTTCTGGTGTCCTCAACATAAAAAGGACATGGAACTGTTGGAACAAGTGCAGAGGAGGGCCACGAGGATGATCAGGGGACTGGAGCACCTCCCATATGAAGGCAGGCTGAGAAAGTTGGGGCTGTTCAGCCTGGAGAAGAGAAGGCTGCATGGAGCCTTCCAGTATCTGAAGGGGGCCTATAAGGATGCTGGGGAGGGACTCTTCATTAGGGACTGTAGTGACAGGACAAGGGGTAATGGGTTAAAACTTAAACAGGGGAGGTTTATATTGGATATAAGGAGGAAATTCTTTCCTGTGAGGGTGGTGAGGCACTGGAATGGGTTGCTCAAGGAAGCTGTGAATGCTCCATCCCTGGCAGTGTTGAAGGTCAGGTTGGACAGAGCCTTGGGTGACATGGTTTAGTGTGAGGTATCCTTGCCCATTGCAGGGGGGTTGGAATTAGATGATCTTAAGGTCTCTTCTAACCTCACTATTCTATGATTTCTGTTGTTATTGAAATGAACTACTATTAAAAGCTGTATCTTTATATTGAGATGGAATTAGCTAATATTAAAAAAAAAAAAAAGATATACTTGTGGCCCCAACGAAGCAACCTAATAAATCCATTTTAGCAAAGAAATTGACTTTTTATTGGAAGGGTGTAATGCGCATCTCACAGAGCACATCCAGACAGCCTTTGGCAGTTAGCTAGGCTGTCACTGTAAGTGCTCTCTCGCTAGAGTGAAGACCCCTAAGGATACAAATCATGTATTTCTCTCCTACCTGACACTATGTGCCTCATGCCAAAACACATGCAGCATGGGGTTATAGAAACTACTATTTTTTTTTTTATTTTTTTTTTCCCCCAGCTTCATTACCGACACATGAAGTTGAGTGTGGATAAGCCAGAGGGCTTTGTCAGACTGGTCTTTTCTGTATTGTTCGTGGCTGTAACCTAAGCTATGTTGTAGAAGCTGTACTTGCTTAGTACGTGTTTGATTGATTGATGTGTTGGCTTTGCGAGCAAAGATTTGGGAAGGGCTTTGCCCACGCTTACTACAAGCACAATGACCAAGGGCATGTGGGTTTTAAGCAGGAGGTGTCAGAAAAGTTACCACAGGGATAACTGCCTTGTGGCGGCCAAGCCTTCATAGCGATGTCGCTTTTTGATCCTTCGATGCCAGCTTTTCCTATCATTATGAAGCAGAATTCACCAAGCATTGGATTGTTCACCCAGTAATAGGGAACGTGAGCTGGGATTAGTCCATCCTGAGACAGGTTAGTTTTACCCTGCTGATGTTGTGTTGTTGCACTAGTACGTGCTTAAATGCATGCACACCGTGATTTGTTAGGTATGTGGCAAGAAAGTAATTTTTATTTTTATTTTTAAATTAGCTGCTCTGCATTACCAGGAAATAATTTCCAAAGAGGTTCATTTCTCTCAGGTAGCACATAGGTGGTCTTCTAGATTAATTGCGTCAAATATTATTCTTTACAAAGTCGTGTCCTGTCCTACTACAGGCAGGCTCTCATCTTTGAATACATGGAGGATCTGAAGCTCTCTTACAACATGTTGACAAAATTGATCCAAAAAGCACCAAGAGAAGCCACTTTGAATGCTTCTTTAACCTACAGTTTGCATATTTTCAAGGATGTTTTATTTCTCTTATTCTATTTTTTAATGTTTCCTTAGTAATGTTAGTAGTAACAATCTAGTAATACTAATTATATGGAATCTTTCATTGTAATTTTAAGATTTCCTTTGTATTTGGTTAAGAGTGGGTACTTAAAATGAAATACTTGATTTTATATGTGCACAAGGTGCTTGCGTCCAGGCAGGGGCTGAGGGGTCTCTGGGAGGAGTCTGTTCCACGCTGGGCACAGTCTCTTTCAATGGTCCCGTGGCCAGGCACAGCTGAGTGGTGTTTTGATTTTTTGTATTTGTTTCTCACCAACCAAATACTTTTATACGGCAGTAAATTAATTTAGTTTTGTTCAAGTTGAGTGTGTTTTGTCAGTAACTGTGATTGGTAAATGAACTCCATGTCCTTATCTCAACCCACAAACTTTTTTATCCAGTAGAGGAGGGTGTGAGAGAGCAACTGGGTGGGCCTTGGGCAGCTGGATGTGATCATCACATTATATTAATCCGAGAATAAGTCAGATGAAACTGGGATGGAAGTTAATATATGATAAAGTCAGTGAAGTCAGTGTGGTTGCTAAGGAATGAAGGTAACCTGATGTTCATTCCAGTCATTTATGTACCTCTTGAAAGGGCTGACTTGAGCGTGATACTGAACACTGACATTTAACTCTCAAATAGTGATGACTGTTAGCACTTGCATATCAACCTGATTTTCAGGTATAGCCATTTCCTCGCTTACTCGTGCCATATAGTATGCTTTCACATTTTTTTTGTTCCTTCAGCAATTTACTTGTCAAAAGGAAAGCCAAAATTGAGCATAGTCCTGAAAATCCACCTGTCAAGCTCTCATCTGCTGTCTCCATGATGTTTTGGGGTTGTATTTACCCATACCAGTTGGATAGCGGGAGTGCTCTGAAAAAGCTCACTGATTACATTTACCTACTGACAGACAGAACAGGGTAAATTTGACTGACAAAACGGGGTAAATTTCAGAAATCTCATATCCTTCCCCATCTTTTAAAAAAATGCTAATAAAGGGGTTTGAGATTCACCCAAGGGGTAGTAATCTTGAGTTTAAAATCCTTAAAAAAGCTATAGATCTAGAGAACAAAAGCACTTTAACACATTTTATATTTATGCTTCTCACAGCCAAGCCAGTTAAAGTTTTGTCAATGTAAAGGAAAACAAAATATCAAAACATTTACAAAGGATGCAAGGACCATTTTAAACAGTCTGTCTCTGTGATGAGTGGCACCAGTGTCATTGTTGGTGCTCATCTTTTGGGCAGCTTTGCAGCACAATGGTATGCTGTATGAAACATAGTTGCCACCTCTAGCTAAACCAGCCCAGATATTTTTGCTTAAGCAGTGTATAGTTAAATCTATTCCATCTTAATCCAATCAGAGTAGCATGAAAAGCACATACAGCTTTGAGTAGCTGGATTATTCATATGGTACAGGTGTCGCTTGGTGGTGCACAATGCAATCACTGGGCTGCATAGCTTTGCTTGTTACATCTCCTCACTGCTATTCTTGAAGATAAAGACAAGTAAGAGTTAGTGAAAATTTTCACCTTATAGATCTTGTTTACTGATGGTGAGGAAACATTTAATGATTAATGGCCATCTATTGAAGGCTTAATGACCTTGCACAGATAATATTTTTTTTATATGGCAGTGGTGTGTCATAATAAACAGCTCTTCATGCTACCATAAACCCTGACTAGACTGTGATTATTATTTTTCTTTCTAAATCATGGTGAAATATGGATTTTACACAAAGACCTGAACCTTTTTAAAGGTAAGGATGCTTTTCTGTCCAACATTAGCTTAAGCCAGAGGCTGAAGAAGTTATGCCAATATTTTCATAAAAGCCTGCTAGTAAAAGCTGAAGTGTCCCAGATGATGAGGAAGTGCTCAAGTCTAATGTGTGAGCAAATGTACAGTCGGTAATTAGTTGCCGTCTTGCTGACCCTTTCCTCGATGAAGCACATGAAAGCATTATAAGGGTCCTCCAAAGCATTCCTATCTGAATAAGAGTACTACCTTTTGAACAGGAGCATGATTTGTGCAACGGGGTAGGTCTGGAAAGGCCAGAACAGGGCTACACAGGGTTGTCAGGCACAAGGTAGGTGAAATAACATGGATCCTGGGGCTGCTTTATTGATGCCAATACTGTGTCCTAATTCTGCAGCAGTTCAGCAATGGCAGAATGCCAGGGCAGCTTTCTGTCCTACACTGAGTCTGTACATCGGGTCCAATGCGCAGCATTAATGGAATGCTACTCAATCCTTTTTTATTTGTTTTGCACACTCAGTTAGGGTGCAGAATATGTCTAAGATGAGGGAGGACATTCTTATTGTATAAGTTTGTGAACTGGGTTTGCATTGCTGGGTTTTTTTTCTATGATATTTAACTGTGACAAGACTTTGCCAGTGAAGGTTTCTCAGAATTAAACTGTTCTTACCTGTTCAGTTTGTTGCAGACTTGAAAAGTCCAATTATAATTTTTTTTTTGTTCTATTCTTTGTTTTGTAGCAGTTTAGTGCCAACACAGGAGAAAGAAATTGCTGGAAAAGCAAAACTGTGCATCAAAGTTAAATGAACCATTTGAAGTAATAGCAATATTGGCTCTCTGGGATCTAACATTTAAAATGTCAGAGTAGAAGAAATTTGCAGGACCAATATGACTTTTTTAAAAGACAAGGTTAATGATTCTTTGCATGCATATTTACTTTTTTTTGCCTCTGCTTGTTTTCTATTTCCTATTAGGCAGATGATAAAGATACTGGGAATTACAGTGCCATGCAATACAGACTCATCATTCCTCCAATCAAGGATGGTAAAGAAGGTTTCGTGATTGAAGCTTACACCGGGCTAATAAAAACTGCTATGCTGTTCAAAAATATGAGAAGGTCTTATTTCAAGTTTCAGGTCATTGCAACTGATGATTATGGGAAAGGACTGAGCAGCAAAGCAGAAGTACTTGTAAGTATGAGGCAGGCATTATCTTTATGGAATAATTCCTGAGGAAATTCAAACAGTACATAAAGTTTAACTCCAGGCAGAACTATAGGAAGGCCCTAACTGTGTTTATTTTATCTTTTTAAGTCACTGAAATACAGCATTATTTTTTTTAAACCAAAAGCTGTCTTGACAATCTGAAACATATGTTCATGTTTCATGGCAGAGATACTGATTTCAGTAACTACACCAGACATGATATTCAGTATTTTATTTATTCAATGAGTCATTGTTAATAGTTCAATTTAGGTTCTAATTGTCTGCATTAAGTATGGACCTACGTTATGCTCTGGGTATTCTGGACTCAGATGGCAGCAAAAAGAGTACTGGGTTTACGCATTATGAGTATAAAGCAGGTCACATCTGCATGGTCAGACAAAAGCATTTACAGATCGTCTCCACCTGGTCTCTAAGCCAGCAAGATGCAGCCAGCTCCTGTATCAAAGCTGTGAAGCAGGGTTAGCATGGCATTAAACCCCAGTTAATAAGCCAAGGTGAAAGCTTGCTAAACTGTGCTTTGTGTTAACATGGGTTAACACAGATTCTGGATTGGAGTTACATCTGGTGTATCATGTAGTGCAGGCAAATATCTGAGCAAACAGTCTCTGAAAGCTAGAAGTCAGTTGACTTACTGGGGAGAGCCAAAGTGGCCATATCTTGGTTGGCTATGTCTTAATTGCTTATGTCTAGAAGGGAGACACAAGGAATAATTTTGGGCTAAGACTGTACTTTAAGTTTTCAAGGAAGCAACATTTAAAAACTGGCACTAGCTTTAGGCCTTGAGCTCATGGTTTTGTGCTGACTAAAGGACATTGACTTAGTCCAAAGAAACTATCAAAGCTAAATTTCTTTAAAGGCTATATAACTTGATGGATTGTATTAATATTAGCATAATGTCATAGGGATGAAGTGCATTATCTAGTTCATGGGAACACTGTCAAATGATACAGATGATAGCCATAATACTTGGTATATTGAGTTATGCAGGAATTCAGCAAGTAAACATAATGTAAGACGTCCTCATTCTTGACCTCTCAAAATGATAGGGCATTCTTCTGCAATTTATGCAGTAATAGTATATTAAAATATAGCCAGAAGGTATCGACATTAAAATTAGAAAGTGAAGTATGTCTCATTAATTTATAGAGGTATCTCAAAGTTGTCTGAGTGATGAACAGTATATTCAGAGGTTTTGAGCAAAGCATGGCAGCTTAGAGTAGCTGTAGATACAATTACAGACTGACACTATCCCACCATGAAAGTCTGGGTTTGCACTGAGCATGATCCAAAAGTGAAGATCCTTTCTAGCTAGACTAAGCTGTTCCTGGTTTCATGATCTGCATAGAATGTGTCCTGCTGTCACTGGTATCAGTTGTTCAGACTAGGAGGTGTTATTCAATACAAGCTCAGGAAGCACACATAGATAAAGGAAATTGATTTAATTACTCACGTGCAAAAGAATAAGATATGGGGGAAGAAGGTAGGATTGTACTGGATGGAGATCTAGGGAGAAGACGATGACACCAGCAGGGACAGTACTGGGAAGAACCTGAGCAGACCAAGGTATCCCCCAGGACTGGGGCCAGGAAGCTTCCTCACAACCCTGGCACAGGTCTGTGAGCAGCATAAACTGCCAAATTCACTGGTAAAATGTCTTCACACAGCAGGGGTGGTCCATGCGTTCCGTGTTGCAGTCTGTTTCTGCTGGCTTGGGACTGGCAGGATGTCATATTAGACATCTGTAGATCTACTGTTTGATTCCAAGTGATGAAAATTCCTTTTTTTGCCTCTGTGAGACAAAAGAAATAAGAAATTACATTTTAAACCAAGTTTGACGCAAGTAAGCACTTACAGGTAGTAAATGTGGATAGTAAATATTCACTATGGTATCTTTAACCAAATGTTGGAGTTTGAGAGGGGTTCCAAGGCCCTTTCCTCATTCAGCTTTCAGCATAAGCTACTCCCAGGAATCCATTGGTGCTGTATAATGATCAAGAATGTAGGCTCTGCCTTGCTTGGTTTAAAAATTGGAAAGTGCCTAATGAATGAAGAATGGGATCAAAGGGATATCACTTGCAGGCTAGCAGTTATCAACAATTAACATGCTTTCCTTGCCTCTGCTGCAAACTGCCAGTTTGTTGTGCAACTTATTTAATTTAACCTGGAACTTACCTAGCTCTCACCAATGTATTCTTCAGATATTTATGGACATGAGACATCTGAACATGCTGACTTCCAACCTTATAATCAAGGCTAGTGCCTGCTATTTAGCATCACAGTACCTGGCTGTATTTGCTATTTCAGAAGCAGCAAAAGCATTCTAAGGATCAGTGATTTGAATGATCCCTGGTAAATATGCCCCCAAAAGCTTGCAGAGAGCAGTGACCCTGGTGCCTCAGGGAGAGCCTTTGGTTTCCCACCCCTTCCATCTCTGCTCCCAGCATGTTTCCATCTCTCCTGCAGTAGAAGGGAGCGCTCTCTTCCCACAGCTTTTGTTACAATGTAGTTAAGTTGGACTTAGTTCCTCAGCATAATGCTGTTTGTAATAACTGAAAAATGAAAGCCTTTACAAGCATAGATAGCAAGCCAGTTAATGTTACTATGGAAACCTTACCTTTATCTTGATTTTTCTTCAACACACTTGTTTTGCTATAACTTGTCATGAATGTGTGCTTATTCATATTTTTGTATATGAACAAGTAGTTATAATTGTGATTCCTTGAATATCACAAAGAACTATTACAGGTTTTTTTAGGTGTTGCATTTATGCAGTACTCCATGCAGAGGTGCACAATGACTGGCTAATGTAGTTAATTCTATTAAATAGATCATTGTTTTAGAGTTCTTTTCAATGATCTTTGTCTAAAATTTGAGTTCATTATAATTCTCTTTTTCTTACACAGAAGTGTGTACATGCTACTCAGTGCATCTGATGACATTTCAAGCACATTTAAATATTTAAAGTTGAATTAAGCTTCAAAGCTGGTGAATCAGTGTTTGATGTGAAAATACATTATGGTTTGTCTGCTGAAGTACTTACAGGGTTCAGGCTTCTCTTTTGAAAATCAGGGTTTTTTTTTTTTTTTTTAGATTTAAATTGGATAACTCTGATTTTTAAATTTATGAGGTTTAACATTGTCCTACTTTTCCAAATTGACCTCCAGAATCCTCTATAGGGAGTGTAAGTTTTGGAGTATAATGTTTGCTGTCATGTCTATATGGACATTAGCCAAGTTTTAAGAAATGTTTTATTTTCTCCAGCAGGATGAGAAGTAACAGTTCCTTTCATAACCTAAGGGGAGGTTGGCTGTGCTAGTCAAGACGGAGCTATTACAAAATGAAAAAATATTTGAAAGGGAGGAAAAAGTATGCAGTTGTTTTACTGGAAGGCATCCTTGGGATGAAAAATATCTTACGGAGACTAGATCAGGAGAAGTAAAGGAGGGTTTACCATCTCTGCTGAATATGATGCATGTGTGTAGTCCCTTGTGCACCCTGTTCAACCTGCCATTGAGAAACAGAAGGGTTACATTGCTTTTGTAGTAGAAAATGCTAATGTGAGAAATTTGTTCTGAGGTCAGTCTGTTCTTAGGTGGAATTCTGGAATTTTTAATTTTATTTTTTTGGTAACAAAACAGAAGTATTGAATGCATTTGAGACTTTTTTTCTGGCCCTTTTAGAGGAAAAAGTTAAAATGTAAAATCTACATGGTAATGTAAAATCTACAGATCCATAATACTGTAAGTGAAGTCTAGACTGTGAAGACCAGGTTTCATAGTCTGTCCCTATAATTCTGATGCAGTCCTGCAATTACAGTTCTAGTTAAATCTTTGCCTGCTGTTTATTGGTTTTGGCTGCCAAGAAAAGCAAGATTTCCCAGCTCACTTGCTCCTAATTAAAATGAGAAATCTGTATATCAGGGCATGGCTATGATGGCAGGAAAGTAATTATTCCATTCTTTTTGTATGGGGAGGATGCTATGCATGGGAATGCCAATTGAATTTCACTCTTTTGTTTCCAGGTCTCTGTGGTCAATCAGTTGGATATGCAAGTCATCGTCTCTAATGTTCCTCCTACCCTTGTGGAACAAAACAAAGACCAACTTATAGGGTAATAAATTTATTTACTCTACAAATTTCAGACAATTCACTGGGTTTATGTTTAGATTCAGCAAAGAGTGCTCCCTTTTATGCCATGATCTTCTTTATTGCCAAAAACTTGAAAATGAGCAAGCGGGTGTTTTGATAAGGAGCACAACTGGCTGAGTGGCAGCACCGCTCCCCCCACCTCTAAATCTGCCTTTTGTCCCTCCCCCAGAGATGGCAGATCTACAGCACTTCTTTGCTTGCACATTTGCCCACTTTGCAGGCTGAAAGTTGGTTTAGAGCTGCACCTAATACAGACCATAATGGAACCTCCAAACACTGAGCGCAGAAACTGCATCTGTCAGAATCCAGGATATAAAACAAAGCACATCTCCAAAAGGCTGAGGTGGCATGTCTCAATGAGCTGCATTGCTTCACTATGATTTTATTCAGGTGATGTAGCTGTAAGGGAAAGCAGAATTTGGAAAAATTATAGTGGTACACTTAATACCACTAGCTTCTTTAAGATTCTTTCCAACCCAAACCATTCTATGTTATTATGATAAAATTTTAATTGAAAAACAGCGGTTACAGGGTGTCAGTATAAGGGCCTAGCGTGCATAAAATGTTGTGATGGAGGATGGGTAATTAGAACCCTAATACCTTGCAATAAAAGGGATATATTGTATCATATTGGAAACCGGCTAAAATCCTTTTAGTAAAATATGTTTTAATAACATTCATACACCACAGCATCATCAGCTGCCAGGAGTCAGGTTGTCAATTCCAACTTCTTTTTGTAAGACAAGGACAATTTCCTGTACTTTGTGTCATTAGGCATATGATCATGATTTAGACAATATGGGGAAGAAAATACTATAGCAAATAGTTTAGAAACATTTCTTTGTATTCTTCTGTCACTTTATTACACACTGATAAATGGCATTTTTCAGATTTCAACAGGTCTGTTCCATCCTGCCTGTTATCATACCTTTAGCTCTCCATGTAATTTGAAATACCCTGGGAGTGGTAATATAATCACTCACTGAAAAAGAATGTGTTGCCTGTAAGTGGCTCATGTCTTCACTGGGCTAGGAAAAAATATCAGTGGATTTGCTTCTGAAGATTTAGAATGTTTCCCTTCTCCTCCTCTATTTTTAGCCAGGTGTAAGTTAGCTCTGATAGATTCTAATGTCAGAAACAATAATTAAGTTTTTCACACAGTAGTCTGTATTCACAGGGACTCCATTTCATAGAGCTAAGAATAATAAAGGAGTTTGCTTGCTTAACACTTAAGATCTAGTTTTCCAAAAGTGTCGGGTGTTTGTGTTGCCTGGGGAGACAAAAGAACAATATATCTTTAGGGACAGTAATAGGAAATGTTTGTTTCTGCTTTACTAAGCCTCCAAGTTCACCTTAGTGTCCTTCACTGTGCAATTTTTAATTCGCAGAGTAGTTTGTAGCCTCTCTGGGCTTCTGCTTTCTTGAGTGGTAAAGATGAACACGTATTCAGTGCTGTTTGTTTCTAAGTGACAAAGGACAATCTCATGCTAAATTTGACTTACGCTGTGTTTGAGATCCTCCCAGTTTTGGACTGTCCTGGTGCCAAGGAACTACCAGCAAAATACTGATGTCCCTTATAGAAGGTGGTTTAAAAGCAGAATGAAACAAGCCTGGCTTCAATTAAGAGTGTGAACCACATGACATTATTCATGGGACTGAGGGCATGAATGCTGCAACAGGTGACATGGAAAGAACATGAAGAGCAGGTAGCATATTGCCCTTTCACAATGCCTGCAAAGATCTGCTTTTACAAACCATGGAGCAGCTTGTTTCCAGCTCCTAGCAGGTCTCAGCAGTGTTCAGTGCCTCAACAATGAATTGTGCCATAACCATACCCTCGCTCCTCTTCTTTGGGTCCAAGAGGAGTAGCAGGCATATCCTGCCACAGTCTTGGAAAATGGCCCAGAGCCACATTCATCAGTCTCCATGCTCCAAAAAACCTCTTCTGCCAGGCTGGAGTCTTGTAAAACTTGTTTCATGCTGTTCTGGCCCTTATGCATGGAAGTCTCTCACAGATGTGTAAATACAATGGTTGGATTTGATGAACTTAAAGGTCTTTTCCAACCTAAACAATTCTATGATTCTATATTCCACAGTGAATGAAGCATTTGAATGATTGCAAAAATATTAAAAAAAAATATTGCCAGGTTTTGAGTTCTCAAAATAAGCTTGGGAAGTCTTTATCTTCTCGAACAGTGTGAGGCTAGCAATGGAGTGTAGCATAAGAATTTCACTTCTAAGGGTAAGTTCTTAAGGACAGCCTTTGCTGGAAGAGATTGCATTAGCTTGTTTTAAAGTTGTTGCATTCTTTACTGAAAATATTTGAAGAGAGCTAAAGTTTCAGAAATAAGTTTGCGTCTGTGTACTTGTCTGTTTCAAATAGAAATACATTTATTTCATCTGCATCTTCAAATTTCTTGTGTGTGGTTTTTGTTTTTTTTTTTCCTAAAGTTTGAAAGATTGCTCTTTCCCTGTTTTTATGAAGTCTTTAATAATTCATGTAGGACATAAAAACAAATCAATAGGAATTTGTGTTTTTTCATGGCTATACGGAAGATACAGCCATAGGCAAAGGAAAATCAGATAATTTGGACACCTCTTCAGGCTAAAGTACTTTTGTCCAAAGAGGTTTCTGAGCCATTTCAAATAATGCACTAATTAATAAAATTAGAAGACTTTGTGTAATTCATTAACAGATAAAAAGACTGAATTGGTCACTGCAGAGGTTATTCAGCTCTTTCTCCTCTCGTTTTGGCACTTGAGTGATAGTAAGTATTCCCTGAAAATGCAACATTTAACCACTAATTGCAATACTTGGTGATGGGGAATAATAGGGAAGTGGGTAACTGGGTCATTTTTTAAATTATAGTGATTTTTCACAATAAAATAAATAGTGATTTAAACAACTTTGGAGGAGCAGTTATAATAGATTCTCCCTACCTGCCTGTTATTTTCACTAGAGGGTGGATACAAGGTATTGAGAAATATATAATTCTGTTCTACCACCCTGGAAAGGCTTACTCAGCATAGCCCTGAGATGTGTGCTGTTTAATGGTCCAAATAAAGGAAGTGTACCATAGAAGAAAAGATTTAAAGCATCACTACCTATTTGGCTTAGGAATTTGGCTTTTTGAGGGATACAATGGCTATGTCTTTAGCTAATGTTCTAATAGTGTTGTGATCTTCTGCAGTCATTCACTAAGGATCTTGGTTTTCCTCCAACTGCTTTAATTTCATCAACAAGTTTTTCATATCCTCCAGCCTGTACATCAATGTCAGATTTGCCATTTTTCTCACCCACTATAGTTATGTCTGTTCAGACAGATCCATTTATGTCTGCTGCAGAAAATGACAGAGAAAATGGAGTGAGGCTTAGTGGAAATTTCAGTGTGTGTTCCTCAGAAAATTTGGTGAAGGCAGACAACACGGTGTTTTTTCAATATGGCAATGTTTGTGATTGCTTACTTGTTGGGCAAGGAACAGCATTGCAACTGGAGTAAAATAGCTAACCTCATACTCTGAGTGTTTAGTTCTTTGGGTTTCATGTGATTGCAACTTAAGCTTCTAGCTAAAATTTGGTATGCCACATTAGCAGGAGAGACCTCTGTTTCTCTCATCCCATGAGTAATGGAAATGTCTTGCGAACAAAATTCCTCTGTACATGCTTCTATAAATGGAAAATAATTTTCTCTGAAATGGAATAATGGAGTGGCTCAGACTGAGTGCTTTGATGAAATACTCTGTAGACATTCCTCTTGAAAGGGCTGGGCTTGCCCTACAAGCCTACAAACCCTAAAAAATGAGATAATACTGCTTGGGGAATTCTTTCTACCTGAACTACAGCTAGCCAAAACTATTTGGACATCATTTTCAATGTTGATGCTTTTTGCATTGTGTGTGCTTTCTAAGCTAATCAAGAGAAAGCACATTTAGCTGCACTTAGACTCCTCTGGAGCTGTTAAACACTGTGTGAGGATTGTCTCCTCACTTTCAAAAATTGTGTGAGGTTTACCACATTATTCTTTCCTCCCTGTAGTGAAAAGTGAGCCTGGAAAGAACAGAGTTTCTTTTCCATCCACATGAAGAAAATTTCCCAGTGGCAGTGTAGGAGTATTTCTTTGGAAAAGAGGGTCTGATGGAATGACCTCATATGGCTAATAAACATGCATGGATAAAATAATAGAGAGTTGGTTTATTATTTAATAAGAAATTATGTAATAAGTCTAAATATTTAAACACTGAATTCTCAACTTCCCACATCAAGAAGTTTCTGTAGTCTCCTGTATTTTCAGTGTGGTCTTGCTGGTGATTGTTGTATGTTGACTGAAAAACAGACAAGTCATGGTGTCTGTTATAGTGCAGAGGCAGAGATCCCAAAATGCTTGTATTAGTTGCATACTGTGGGCTTTGAAGCTTGCCTTTTCTCTGTGTCGCTCAAGCATTTTGCACTCTCCTGGGCTGAGGAATTTAGGTGCATGCAGCTTCTTGGCCAGACCTGCCTCTGGAAGTGGAATCCTAGTGAAGATGCTTCTGTGTAGCAACTTTATCTGTCTTCTGGATGTTCGTGTGTATCACGTGCATCTTAATAGAGGTTAGTCCCTACTCTTCAAGACAAAACTACTGGAAATAGCACATGTGATAATTCCAGGGAACTTTTCCCCGTGTGTACTTTAGCCTGTTAGAGACTGCCATCCTTTATACCGTAATGCTGATAAAAGAAAGCGGCAGTTCCATAATGCAAGAAAATCCACACTCAAAACCTCTAATGAAATGTAGAAGTGACCAGGAAGTTCATTAGTAGAAAATCCAAAGCACTGATCCTTGGAGATATATAGAGTGAGTGTTTTTGGAATACAGAAGTTCAGCCTGCTAACTTAATAGTTTGCATAGATAAAGTTGACTGCCATCATTTCTCAAAGGAGTGTCTGCTCTGCTGCATAGAAATTGTGGTCCACTTAAAAGGAATGTCATAATATATACTGTAGCAATATATATTGCTATAAATTATATATCATAATATACATCACAAGAACATTGTACATCATGTATAATTTTATGTATAATCATAGCATATGAGAAAATATATTTTACGTATAGGAGCTGGATTGCACAGTCCTCTCTTTAGGGAATTGTTTCAAAAGATGGATCATTTCCCTTCAGTAGCATTTTGCTGTTGACAATATAGCAAATGGTGTTTTCTAATCTCAGTTGCAGAAGCCAGCCGGTGGCATTTAAAAAGGACAGCTGATGTGAGTGCTTTACATGGCACTTGTGTGTATCATTGTATTTTATATCTCTATTCCTGCTTTTTTGGAAGAATGTTGGTATGTTCAGTAATCGGGATCATGAGTGAATGCCTGTGAAATGTCATATACTTGCCAAGATGTGGCTGTGTATAATGAAATCAAATGTTATGAGTCATCGCTGGGATTCCAGCATTCTTGGTGCCTTTAGTAAAGCCAGACACAGCTATCTCTTGAGTGGGACACCTTAGAGGAGCTTGTTTGGAAACACAGTACCTCTGAAAGCACTCCTGAGTGTATTAAAATATTCAACCCTAGCATACCTAAAAAACTTAGTGGATTTTTTCCTCTCAGTCTATAGATTGCTAGAAAATAAGCATCTCTTTCCTGCTGGCTGAAGTTGCAGTGTATAAATCATTCAGACTCCTTAGTTTTGCTATAGGAGTACCATTCTGTTGCTCGCTTTATGATTTTTTGCATGTGGTTACTGAATTAAACCTAATTACAGGTGACTGTTGCATTTTGGGGTGGTGGCAGTGAACTTGCCATTAAGCACTCTTCAAGGCTAGCACTTACTTTCTTCCTCATTATTAAATGTTCTTTAGTTTCGCCTATTGCTATAGCTGCCTTGTTCCTTGTCTCGGCACTCTCTGATGCTGTTTTATGGGCTCATTTTTCTCCTGGCCTTTTGGACCACCTCCCCTCTGTCTTTTTCCCTTCCACTTCATTGCACTGTATTGTTTCATTCTAAATTAAATTGCAAAGTTAGCAAATAAATAAATTAGGTTATATTTAATTAGATAAAATAAGTAGATTAGAGGGACATTTGCCACCAACTGGCTGCATTATATTTCATATCCACCCTACACTTGGCTTTGCTTGGAGGATGCAATGCATGCTCTAGTTCTCACTTTGTACAGTGTTTAACAGAGCCCATTCTGTTTCTTAGCTGATCTTGGCCTCCCTTTGCTATAATCAGGATGATTAATAACAGTAGGCTACCTTTATTAGGTTAGGTAATAGAGACCAAAGCTTATTCAACTCCAGCTTTTCCATTTGCTACTTCCACTGCCAGCTGGGAAGCACTGGTTCAGCAGTCTTCTACCCCTTCCTCTCAATAATACCGAGCCCTGTTCTGTTAATGTGTTTTCTCTGAAGCGCTATAACGCAGTGCATGGCTTCTCAGATAAAGCTGTAAACTTCTGCTTTATTCTGAAATTGCTTACTGTTGCAGTAAAAACCCTTTTGTGCTGAGATCTGAAGAAACGTCTTCTGGGTCAAAGTCAAGATGTCTCTGTATTACTCTTCGGGTGAGTGTAGAGTAATGTTCCTTCTGTGACTGGGAGAAATGATACTGAAATAAAAAGTTGGAGTGCATGTAGGATTTTCGGAGGACAGGATTATACACGATGAGTACAAAAAGAAGAAAAACCTTAGCAACATGTAAGAAACAAAATTTTCTTTATGGTGTACAGTCAAATATGCTTTTATAGGATTAAGATAAGTAGGTATAAAGACATTGTCTCTGCCTTGTTTTCTAAACAATTTAGATGTTATTATATCCAGAGTAAATTGGCTCAGTAGTGCTCCTTCCTGCTAGACACATGCCTTTTGTGTGATGTAAACGTAGAAATAATCTTTGTCGAAAGACTGTTTTATAAAGAAAGAATAGTCTTAGGCTAGAAATAAACCCCAGTGCTTGCTTTTTTATTCTACACTGCAGCACAGAGCAGGCTGACTTAGATGACTAATAAGGGTTTCTTGACTTGTGTTGGCAGCTCCAAAGCAACTCAGTACTTCTCCAGAGGCCACAGAAGTAGTATAACCTACCCTGTGCTGTATGGATGTTGTAATAAGGCATCTGGGGCCAAGTGTATCACTCACCCCTTCCCCCCAAGTCTATTGCTACCTGCATGGGATGGGCTGGAATTGTTACTTGTCTGTTACTGAAATTGCAGTAGAAAATCCAGCAGTTTACTTGTCAATTATTAATCTTGCAAAAACTCAGCACAGCCAGAATTTAAGCAAAACTGAGAGTATACTTGGATTAAATGAAACACTTGAAAAGTCTGTATTGATGTTTACTGGCAGAACTGAATGCTCTCATCCGTGCATTTTTTGCCAAATTTGCTTGCATTTTCAAATACCTAAAATATGAATTTATCATTATTACTAAGCTATCTTGTGGACTTAGAATTTTCATTGAAGGAACCAAAAGTTATGCATGATATCTAGTCTTCAATACTTGTAGGTCCAAGTCTATGGTACCAGTTATTTTAGAGTCCTGGAAAAAAAATAATTGATTTTTTAAAGGTGGGGTTTTTTTATTTCTTAAAATATTTTTATGTGCTTCAGAAACATAGCAGGCAATTGAATTGCTAGGGAGTTTAAGTAATTTTTCTCCATAGAATTTTCTGCTAAGTAATTGTCCAGTCATTAAATTCAGGTGCTGGTGAGGATCTAAAATGTTCTACAGATTGAATTGTTTCTTTTGATTGTGCTTATTCAAAGGATATGCACACAACTTGACAATTCAGCTCAAGGGTATAAAACTGCTGGAACACTGCTATGCTATGTCATGCATCTTCTCTGCCAAGGGCAACGGAGGGTCATTAAACCTTGCTGCTGACTTACCAAATCTTACACGATGACTATTAGTCTAGTTGAGTTGTCATTGCTGGATTCTCCCAGTGTGGCTGATTCCATATTTAATATTTTGAGATGAAGTAACTGATTTGTATGGACCTTTCACGTTAGTTTCCAAAGGGGCTTCTAAGTAGTCCTTTGCATTTCCTAGTAGCAGGATCTCTCCTATGCTGAGGCATACATCTGGCATGCTGGATTTGTGCAGCAGTGGGGAAAAAGCAGCATGATGCTATGATGCCAGGGTGTGGCCCTTAGTTTAGTCCTGTGCTCAGCAGGGTCTCCTCTACCTGTAATGGGGTGTAGCAACCTCAGCCATGCCGTGTGGCATGATGTCTCAGGTGTGCCTAGCAGCTCATGGGCATAGTGCTAAGTGTGGCACAGGAACGTTGTGCCTTATCCCAGATTTTGGATTTTGGTCTGCTGTTTGCGGAAATGTTCTTGGAACCAGAATGCCACAAGGCAAGGGACAGCTCAAAAAACCAACATACCTGCATCAAAAGGAGTATGACCAAAAGATTTAAAGAGGTAATCCTGCCCCTCTCCTCTGCTCTCGTGAGACCTCACTTGGAGTATTGTGTGCAGTTCTGGTGTCCCCAACATATGAAGGACATGGAACTGTTGGAACAAGTCCAGAAGAGGCCACAAGGCTGATCAGGGGACTGGAGCACCTCCCGTATGAAGGCAGGCTGAGAAAGTTGGGGCTGTTCAGCCTGGAGAAGAGATGCCGTGTGGAGGCCTCATAGCAGCCTTCCAGTATCTGAAGGGGGCCTACAAGGATGCTGGGGAGGGACTCTTCATTAGGGACTGTAGTGATAAAACAAGGGGTAATGGGTTCCAACTTAAACAGGGGAAGTTTAGATTGGATACAAGGGCAAGGTTCTTTACTGTGAGGGTGGTGAGGCACTGGAATGGGTTGCTCAAGGAAGCTGTGAATGCTGCATCCCTGGCAGTGTTCAAGGCCAGGCTGGACAGAGTCTTGGATGACATCATCTAGTGTGAGGCACCCCTGCCCATGGCAGGGGGGTTGGAAGTAGATGGTTTTAAGGTCCTTTCCAACCCTAACTATTCTATGATTCTGTGATTCTATCTCTGTGGTTTTGCCTTTACATTTCTTTCTCATTTAATGATGAAAAAAATAATCTCTGAGTCTTCAGGATATTTATGGCCACATGTCCACAATGACAGTGAAAATCCTCTTGGTCTTAATTTACTATAACTGGTGTCACTTGTGGGATTTCAGAACATGATGGTAATGTACCTGGAGGCATTTCTGTTCATTACGTTATGTCTGGAGAGCTAAAATTGAGTTAGAGCAGGAAGAAAGTCTTGTCACCTGTTAAGTTGCTGGTTCTACCTCTTACTACATCACTGCTGGGAGGACAGTAATTACCCTCATTAACAAGTGACAGACAAATTAAGCTAACTGTTGCTCAGATCATAGAATCATAGCATTGTTTGGGTCAAAAAGGACCTTAAAGATCCTGTAGTTCAAATGCCCTGACATGGGGAGGGACACCTTACCATGTTGCTCAAGGACCATCCAACCTGGCCTTAAACACTTCCAGGGATAGTGCAGCCACAGCCTCTCTGGGCAACCTGTTCCAGTGCCTCACACCCTCACAGTAATGAATTTCTTCCCAATATCTAATCTAACTCCACCCTCTTTCTATTTAAAACCATCCTCGCTTGTCTTATCATTACATGCCCTTGTAAAAACTCCCTCTCCATATTTCTTGTAGGACCCCTTTGGGTATTGGAAGGCTGCTTTGAGGTCTCCTCTAAGCCTTCCTTTTTCCAGGCTCAACAAGCCCAGCTCTCTCAAACCTGGCTTCATAGGAGAGGTGCCCCAGTCCTCTGATCATCTTTATGACCCCCCTCTGAACTTGCACTAGCAGCAGGTCCATGTCCTTCTTGTGTTGGGGCCCCAGGGCTGAACACAGTACTCCAGGTTGGATCTCACAAAAGTGGAGCAGAGGGGGAGAATCATGTCCCTCAACCTGCTGGCCATGCTGCTAGTGATGCAGCCCAGGATACAGTAGGCTTTCTGGGCTGCAGATGCATGCTGCTGGCTCATTTTGAGCTTCTTATCAATCAGCACCCCCAAGTCCTCCTCCTCAGGGCTGCTTTCAATCCAGTCTCTGCTCAGCCTGTGTTTGTGCTTGACATTGCCCTGACTCTGCACTTGGCCTTGTTGATCTTCTTTCGGTTTGCATGAGCCCACCTCTCCAACCTGTCAAGGTCCCTCTGGATGGCATCTTTTCCCTCCAGTGTGTTGACCACACCACACAGCTTGATGTCGTCGGAAAACTGGCTGAGGGTGTGCTCAATCCCGTTGTCCATGTCACCAACAAAGATGTTAAGTAGAACTGCAGGTTCTGTTGTTACTTAAAGTATGTATTTTCAAAATTAGTTCTTGTGGGTACTACAAGCAGGTGGCCATTTTCAGTAAGTTTTAAAATAACTACAGTTCTCAGCATCGCAATTTCAGCTGAATGACTTCTACAGTAACTCTATGTGGAACTGCCCTATTTTTAAGTGTATTCTTTAATTGCTACTTTTCAGTCTTCAGTACATTTTTATTACATATTTCAACCTAAGCATGCAATTTTTGTGTTTCAGATGAAATATTACTGTCATTTCACTGTACTTGTAGCATTTCTTGCAATGTCAGTTAAAGCCAGTGACTGTGGCTTACCTATTTCTCATAATCAGAAAGCAGTATGCTATTTGTTCTTCAATTTTAATCATGTTTTAGACAAAGATGCTTTCTGTCCTGTGTTCAGCTGTAGCAGTCATTTTTCTCCTTAGTAGAGACACTGTCAAAGGCAATGAATTCTAGCAGAAGCCAGGCCAGGAATTTCTGAGAAAAGGGAATGTTGTTACAAATTCTGCTAAAAGTGACTCTACATTGTAACCTTCCACCCTTACAGGGTGTTTCTGGCTCAGGTGAGATTATAGTTCTGTGCGAGGAAATCCCTGCAGCAACAGAGGATGGTTGTATACTAATAGGGAAGTAAATCTGGTAAAACGTATTTGTTCTGTCTGAATCCTTGCGCATTCTAAAGGTCATTATGGTTTCTTTTAATAGCTTACATTCACAGAATGTTTGGAGATTTTTTTATAGTAATCTGCATTTCCCAGATTTGTTCTATCAAGTTTTAACTGGGAGAATTATTGTTACTGAGTTGTCTGTGAAAGGTTATCACCTTAGGCTGCCAGTTAGGTGTGTGCCAGATGTAGAGGTGAGTAGAGTTTACCATAACTGCAAACAGCACAAGTGCTTTTTTAGAGAACACCAGTTAACTAGCAATGTGTCAGACTAATCTGTATTTTCATTTTCCCTACAAAAATGGTGCTGCATTAAAAGTATTATTCACTGCTAGGCTAAGAACTGGATCTGACAGACTTGGATTTTTCAAAATCTAATAGAAAAGCTTCTATTTTAAGGGCACACTAAACTTTCACACAAAGAATAGGGAAACTGGATGAATAAATGTGAATCAGTGGTCTTGAAAAATTATGAGGTGGTGATACTGCTTTGACAGCATTACTGTACTTTGGAAATCTTGTGTCAGGGAAAAAAAACAACAGCGAAATGTAACCTCAGCAACTGCAAAAGATTTTAAGACACGTGACTTCTTAAAGTCATTGATGCCTTTTTTTATGAGATCTGTCTTCCTCTGCATGCTAGTGCATCCTTGATAGTACGTAATGCATTAGGCGGCATGCTTCCTCTCACTCCCTTGCTTTTGCCTCCTAACTCAACTATTGCTTTTTTATTTGATCTTCTGATCACATATATTAGCCCAGAGAATCTTACATAGTTCCGTAACTCATTGCTGTGACGGAATGTTTAGACTACCAGCTTCTCTTGTTTATTTCTCTGTACTTCTTTGCGCTTGTGTCCAGTATTGATGATATTTGCTTTTATGCCTTTGTTTCTAAAGCTTTCTGTTGTTTTTAACAGAACTCTTCTCAGTCCCAGTTTGGAAACCTCATCACACCATTAGCTGTGTGTAAAGACCTGTGTTCTCTGAGATGTATTCTGTCATTTCCCAGCAGCCATGGTTAAAGCTCTTCTGATACAGTGTCTGAACAGCTTTCCATTTTCCTTCTGGCTCCATTTATTCTTGTGAGAATTGGGGTCCCCACCATCTTGGCTGCCAGCCTCAGTTTCAGCCTTGATGGTAATAGCAGTTCTCCCTGTTGCATACAGAATTTGAGGGTCATCCAGCTGAGCTGTTTTCATAGTTTAAGATCAGCTGTAAATCAGCCACACAGTCTCTCTCTCACTCCCCACCCTTCTTCACTCCCCCCACTCCCGGAGGGATGGGGAGGAGAATCGAAAGAATGTAACTCCCACGGGTTGAGATAAGAACAGTCCAGTAACTAAGGTATAACACAAATCACTGCTGCTACCGCCAATGATAATAATGATAAGGGAAATAATGAGGGAAGAGAATACAACCGCTCACCACCTGCCAACCGATACCCAGCCCGACCCAGTAGTGAACTAGCCCTTCCCGGTAACTCTCAGTTTACATCCTGGGCATGATGTGCTGTGGTATGGAATACCTCTTTGGTTAGTTTGGGTCAGGTGTCCTGTCTCTGCTTCCTTCTGGCTTCCCCTCCTCTCTGGCAGAGCATGAGTCTCATAAAGTCCTTGGTCAGACTAAATATTTGAGCAGTAACTAAAAGCATCAGTGTTATCAGCGCTGTTCCCAGGCTGAAAGTCAAAAACACAGCGCTGCACCAGCTATTAAGAAGGATTAAAAATTACTGCCACTGCTGAACCCAGGACAGCTGTGCTACTTCTAAACCTCCTTTTTTCATTGGATGCACAGTGCAGAAGATATGGAGGAACAGTCTGCTACCAGAACTCAGCAAATTTTATGGGCCCCACTAGAGGAGAGGACCAGACAAGGAGGAAGGGAGTATTTTTAAAAAAAAAAACTTTATTAAGGTCCTGTCCTTTCTAAAGCAGCTTGTTAGAGCACTAGTGAGTTATGCTTATGCTTTTCTGTAAACCCTCCGTATCTGAGGTACAGATGTGCTTGCTGTCAATGTAGAAACTTCTCAGGTGTTCAGTGAAGTCCTTTCCCCATCAGTCTGGCGCATCTGCAGGCACACTATAATGAAGACATTTCAAACTCATATAGGCATGCGTATTTGTTGTTTGTTTGGAGGAACATTCTGCGAACAGACATTCTGCTTTTGCCTTTTTGAATATTTTAGGAATGGCATCACATTTTAAGACTTTTCCCATAAACAGTTCTGCATGGAAAACTGTAGAAGAACAGAAGATTTTGAATTAAAGCACAGGCTTCCCAAAGAACAAACTAAGATGTCTGCAGGCATTCAGTTGTCAAAAAAAAAAAAAAAAAAAAACCCAAACCTAAAAATTCAGTAATAAAGTTAAAGCATATTTAAAATAGATCACATGACAAGAATTAATAAAATGATCAGTATATGTCATCTTCTCTAATACATTTTAATCCCCCGGAATTGCATTTACCTCGTGTAGTGACACATTGTGATTCATACACATGTCTGCGGAGCATGCCATTCTTTGCTATAGCATTTTGTAATGATTCCTTCTCTTCAGAAAAAGAACTTTTTTTTTGGTGTATTGTTGTTATGCCCTTGTTATCTCAGGCACAGCTGTCTTTCTGCTGCTTGCAGAACGTCTGCAGTTTATTTTTTTCCTATGGTAAACATGTCAGCTTGATATTTGAACTTTCTTGTGGCTGTAAAACTTGTTCATGCTTTTTGGAGTACCAGATATTCTGGCATCTGATATGCTGTGCTGTATTGGAGGGCCAGATGAAATAGCCCACCAAAACCATGGTTGTAGTAGTTGTTTCTGTGGGCAAAAATGTATTGTATGCACCCTGTGTAAGGCTGGAATTGAAGAGTTCTGAAAACATATAGCTTAATAAAAGGATTTCAGGGTTGTTTTTTTTTTGGTGAAATATAAATGGTGTTTCCCATGAGCCATTTAAAACTCAACTGATGTCATAAATACAAAAAGCGAGACTAAAGAACACTATTTCTGATGGCCTCTCCTAGCACTGCTAAGCTTTTCCCAAGAGTTCAGCATTTAAGAGGCTATATTGAAGCAGAGATTTTTTTTAAAGTGCATTGAAGGTTACCATCCTTCTAAGCCTGTGGATTTTATTTGTTAGTATCTTGTTTTAGGCTACTGTCAGTCTTAATTAGAGCAAATATATCACTGCAGCTTTCTGGCTCTATCTCATCTTTAGGATTTTGGAACGCTATGTCCAAGATCAGATTCCTGGTGCAACAGTTGTGGTGGAATCCATTGGTGCACGGAGGTTTGGGGATGGGTACTCTGAAGAGGATTATACCAAGTCTGACCTCATGGTCTATGCAATTGACCCTCAAACAAATAGAGCTATAATGAGGAACGAACTTTTTAAGTAAGTATATTATTTGTTGCTCTTCCTGTATTTCTGTGGACTGTTCCAAAGCCTGTTCGTCTATCTCAGCAAGTGGTTCAGCACAACAGGAATGGAAAAAATCTATTGATGCAGCTGGTGCATGCTCCTACATCTGCCTTATGTGGTGCTTGGGAGTTTGCAATTTTACTAGGTTCAGTCCATTCCCTTGAGCTGAATGGCCCCAGTATGTGTGATTTAGATGTTGTCACCATAAGAGCTTGCAGTATATTTGGTCCACCTTGGGGAACAGCTTCCAGTTTGAATTCCTCTGAAGGAATTTACTTTCTAAGTGCTAAAACGTTTCTGTGATCAGCAAACAAGAGCTTGGTGCTCCAACCATTGACCTTTAGGCTTTCTGCAGTTTCCATTCGGAACATGTCTGTTTCTCTTTTCTTTTTTTGAGGAAACTGAATAAAGAAGGGAAGGGAAAGGAATAGAGGTGGTGAGTCCTTGGCTAAAGTATAGATATCAGGGCATGGCCCAGGTTTACATCTACATGCAACAAATCAGTAGGGCTCACAGGTGCCCCGTGGGGTGAGCAGACAGATCTGCATGGGCTTCTCCCCCCAGATGCTAGAGGAAATGGTAAACAGCAGTAGACAGGCCACTTATTACATAATTTGATGTTGTTTTGCCTTTTCAATTGACTTCCAAATTAGCAGTTAAATTCCAGTGTCACGTAAAGCATGAGATGGCTTTTTATTGACTGATTGTAATTAGAGCATGTTGTCAGTAAGTGGGCCAGCTCTGGTCACTTCAATAGAGCAGTTTGGTAGGGTGCCACTCTGCCTGGACTTTTGTACCTTAGTTCAACTCTGGTGGGATATCATTCTGGCATGCTCTGCCTGCCTAAGAGGAGAAAACAGACATTACATGGGTAAGGAAATTAAATTAAGGTAATCTCTTTACATCTTTTTCTGAGTCTTCACTAGTGGCAAGTAGGTTCTAAGACAAAATTAGTACCTCAACCCATTCAGCTGCCAATGTACAAACATGGCTGTAGAATCATTTTGTAAGAAACGGTGTTTTTGTGTTTCAGCATTCTGCATATGCTTTTAAACACTGAAAATGCAAATGAGGCTTTTCTGCTAAAGCAGAATCTATCTTTTGGAATTCTGTTTGTGTTTCACCTTTGTGTTTGCTTTTTATCTTGGTGAAAACTAGACCAGACTGTTCCATGATGCTATAAAGCATCCTAAAAAGCAAATGGCTATGAGCCATCTCAGTGAACTGTGATTGAAAAAGGGCTTGTTCTCCCGAGCTCTTAATTTAGTACAGATGAATTACGGCATACTAAATCTCTACATATATTCAGAGTTTATAGGTTGGAAAGGATCACTGTGATCAGTCTGACCTAGTATAATAAACACCATGGGCACTCCCAAATTTAATTCTGCTTTGAGCATATCTTTCGGCAAAGCAACTGCTTAAGACAATCTGGTCAATTACAAGCTTTGCGTTGTTATTGCAGGGTAATTATTTTTACTGAAAAAAAATAGGCTTTTTATTTTTTTGTTATTTAGTCACTTACAGTTTTCTCTGAACCCTCTCCAGTCTTCCAGCATCACTTTCTGAAATAGGAATGTAAAATTCATGACAGTAAGCTGGTATCTGTGCATAGAAGCAGTTTTTGTTCTCTTTCAAATCCATAAAAAGAATCTTTTCCTGATGCAGACTGTCTTCATTGTCATAAAATGTGTCCCTCTTCATTTTGGTGCTCTTTGAAAATATAAGAATGTCTTTTTAAGGGGTGTTCGTGTGTCCAGTGAAATACACAGAATAGAGTTAAGTTAAAAAACTATTTATGAAATGTGAAGGGCAGGTTATTAATTTGCCTGGTCTGCAAATGTATGGGGTACCAGCTTAGAAGCAACTTCATTAAAATGCTCTGTGTCCTGCATACTCAGCAGGTTTGGGTTGGTGTTTGTTCTGTTTGTGGTTTTTTGTTTAGGTTCACTTGGTTGATTTGTTTTCTTTTTCTTTTCCTCTCTTCAAAAGCTTTTAAATATTTGCTGAGAGACATTTTGGATGCCCCATCCCTGGCAGTGTTAAAGGCCAGGTTTGATGGGGCTTTGAGCAACCCGGTCTAGTGGAAGGTGTCCCTGCCCGTGGCAGGGTGGTTGGAACTAGATGAGCTTTAAGGTCCATTCCAGCCCAGGCCATTCTATGATTTAAATTGCCCAAATCCATGGGAATGCTTTCCTGGCTTTAGGATAAAGGTGAGCAAGTGTCAGCTTGCTGAAATAAAGAGAAAAATGAAGTGAAAGTTTTGTAGCTTAATATCTGAAGTTAACAAGTTTTCACTAGCAAGTGGGTGAACCTCGAGATTTGGCTCAGCTGAGGTGCTTACCCAAATCTAAAAAGAAATTTATTCTGTGGCCATCTTTCCTGCAGTTTTGATTTTTAGCGGGATAGCTCAATATTCTTCCTGCTACAGTCACAGGACACAGTTGCAATTGTTGTCCCCTCACTGTGAAGAGATTACTAAGGGTCACAAACATCCTCCTGCCAGACAGGAATTTACTTCAGATCCTAGCAGAAAAGAGATAGGAGAAAGGTAGGGACGTCAGAAAGTATGTAAACCCCTGTTTTAAAAGTTTAATTAGCAATAAGGAAGATAAATTTATCCAAAGTATTTTCTAAGTGTAGAAAAATTTCATTATGTATACAGAGGCGTGAACTGTACCAATGGCACAGATTTAGCACGTGAATTCTGCCAGTTGTGATTTTAACACAACTTACTGAGTGATCACATATTGGAAGATACCTGTGCTTTTCTTCAATGGGCTTTTGGGAAACACTGTCCTGTGTTTCTGCTTATGAGACATAGTGGAGGCCCTGATTTCAACTGGGTTAAACCTGTCACTGTTTGGAAATAATTGTCTGCAAAAGTCTTAATGAATGTTGAGGTGAGTTGAGGACACAGCGAGCAGAACAACCTGTTCACCTTTGCAGGGGGAGGGTGCGGCTGGGATATAGACAGGTGCCACTATCACTGCTGACTCATCCTGGTTGTTACTGTCAGCCAGGCACAAGTCAGAGTACTGCTGGGGTCCCAAAGGTGTTTGGATTTACACTGGAGTTGGGAGGAAAGGACAGCCAAGAGCGCTAATGCCCAACAGCAAAGTCACACTCGCGACCAGCTACAGAGCTGCATTTCTACAAGTGGTTAATTGTTAAACCAAAGCTTATGTTTGAGGTTGTGTAATCACTTTGGGAAGTGTTGTTCCAGTATGTCAGATCACGTCCAACAGTCATTTATGAAATTAAGACATATAAAGAAATGCAGTGTGCTCTGGATGTGCTGTATTAATACTGATGTGCACGGCAACAGTTCATGCATAGACTGTACTGTACTCACTACGAGTATCTTGAATGGGCTGCCTCACATCCAGAAGTCCCAGATGACTTGCCCAATCCCACATATTTGGATTCAAGCAAAATGTTTGGCTAGAAAACAGAGACATGATTTAGAAGTCATGGACATAATGGCCACACTGTGTTCATCACTGCCAGCTGGGGAAAACCTATGTGTCTCTCAAGACATGCTGATTTTTCCCTATCCTGTAATTTATAAGACTGATACACAAGGAGAGATTCATACTTTTCCTTAGGGCTTTTATGACTGATTACCTGACGTTTTTATTAATCAGGAATCTGCCTGGTTACACCAAAAGGAGAGTCTGAACAGTAACTGTGCTTTATTTCCTCCTCAACCTTAAACTCCTGAAAGACTTTGAGGCCGCTTAGATAATTTTACAGAACTGAAATGAACAGCCTCCTTTTTTATCTTTTATATGAAAGAGGGTTTGATGTATTGGAGCATAAAAAACAGTTGAATCCAGAAAATTTCTCCTGTATATATTAAGTGGAAAATGTCCACCATTAAAAAGAAAACGCTTACCATGTCTTTGTCTTTTGCACAGTTTCATCAGGGAGTAAATGTGCATGGTTGAGTTATGAACCTGTTAAAATAGGGTTTGTCAAGAAAATGCTAACAGAATGTTAACTGAGAGATTGTTAAAATCATCCAGAGATTTAACGCTATCCTACTTGAACACTATTCTTTTGCCAGCTCAAAGGATGTGTAACATGCATGCACCAGTGACATCTAGTGTACAACAAAAGTAGAGCTCCTTTTATACTCGATTTATGTCCTGTGAACCATCATTGCAGATCTTTAAGCTGTGAAAAAGGATTTTTGCTCAAATGTTTTGCAGAAGAAATCAGGCAATGAGTTGTGAATAACAGCAGAGAATACTAATACAAGGGAAATTATTCTTCATGTCGTCTTGGGTTGCTTTTTGTGGGAGTGTGGGTCTGTGAGTGAGCAGCCACTGGTCTTTGAAATTAGTATCATGATACCAGCACTATTTCATCATTTGGGGTGAATTGTTCTGCATGTTATGAAATTCAGCTAATACATTACACAGATCAGAGTGCATTCTCCCCAGAGAGGGGAAAAAAAGAAAAAAAAGGAAAAAACCAAAAACCCCAAACGAAAAGCCAGGGACAAACAATGCAATGAGGGTTTATCAGTAACTTGAAAGGAAATCAATTTTAAGAAATTAACACCCTCTAAGAAATGGTCTTTTAGGAGTGTAATTTCTGCTGTGGGATCAGACTAAGGAAATGGAAGCTATTTCAGATTTTCTTTAGACATTCAGAGTTTATATGCAGAAATCCTTCCAGAACATTTTTCAGCTTTTTCTCTTCTTTTGTGTGTGTGTGTTGTGGGTTTTTGGTCTTCTTTATCTCAGTGTTTTTCGCTTGACTTTTTCCAGGAGAACCACTGTACATGTAAGGGCGTGGGGTGCTGCTATATTTAAGAGCCAGCAGGATACTCCACCATCCCAATGGATGCATCCTACTTTGATCTTTATAGCTGGAGCCTACTACTTGGCAGCTTGTGATCCTCACTTCAAAGTGATCCAAGAATTTTTATTTTCCCTTGGAAGTTGAAGCATTGGCCAATTTTTTTTTTATTTTTTTTTTTTTTAAAGAAAGCCTTTGCCAAAATGTTGTTTCAAACTCCTAAAGTAAATTTCTTAAACACTCTGTGCTGGTTTTGACTAGGGTAGAGTTAATTTTCTTCATAGTAGCTAGTTGGGGCTATGTGCTGACAACAGTGTTGATAACACAGGAATGTTTTAGTTACTGCTGAGTAGTGCTTATGCCAGGTCAAGGCCTTTTCTGCCTCCCACCCCACACCACCAGGGCATAGGCTAGGGGTGCACAAGAAGGTGGGAGGTGACACAGCCAGGACAGCTGACCCTAACAGACCAAAGGGATATTCCATGCATTATGGCATCATGCTGAGCATGTAAGGCTGGGAGAAGAAGGAAGGGGGAAGATTCAGAGTGATGGCATTTGTCTTCCGAAGTAACCATTAAGTGTGACAGAGCCCTGCTTTCCTGGAGATAGCTGAACATCTGCCTGCTGATGGGAAGGAGTGAACAAAGTTCTTCATTTGCTTTCCCTATTAAACAGTGTTTATCTCAGCGCACAACTCTTCCCACTTTCACTCTTCCAGTTCTTTCCGTCATCCCACTGTGGAGGGAGGAGTGAGTGAGTAGCTGTGTGATGCTCAGTTGCTGGCAGGGGTTAAACCACAATAAAAACATATTGTTTGCTATTAAAAAGTCATCCAGTAGGAAACTTTCTATTGTATGAGAAATTAGGTCATTTGGTTAGGATTTATGTTTGGCTACCCATCTTTAAATTGCCAATTAACAGATCAGATACTGAACTTCTTCCACTGCATTTGTTTTTTCAGAGACTGTTCTAGTCCTTTGCTTGGTAACTATGTTGTTCCAAATTCCTCTCATAGGTGATGTACAGACAGAAGATAAACATAATTGTAGGTTGCAAGCAGTGGCAGCAGCCGTGTGTTTCTGTTAGCTAATATCCTACTTTTGCCTAGGACCAAACTTAACAGTGTCTTGTAGGACAAATTGAAGACAACTTTTTTCTCTATAGCTGTACAGATAGGCTATTGCTCCTGTAATTAGTAATGTTAGTCAAGATTGTTCTAGTATCTAGCAGTGTTTGGAGAGCCCACAGAGTTTAATTATAGTTTATTATAAGCATTCAGTGGTTTTCCTTTTAGAAGATGTGTGAAACTACAGAAGAAATGGCCTGCATCTTCTCCAAAAAAAGGGGAGGCAAGTTTACTGTAATCTCCATTTGTCATCTTTTGTGACCTCCAACTTGAAAGTCACAAAGGAAGCGTTTAAGAAAGGAGGCTGGTAAATAAATTCCCTCAGCACTATGCCAGACACTGAGAGGGCACATCCTTCAGCTACTGTAATGTTCACTCCCACTGGACATGAGTTCATCTGATCATTGTCCCTCTTTGTTTTCCTCTTGCCATCAAACATTCATGCTATAAGCTAAAGTCTTACTCAAATAATTCAATACTTAGTACCAGCACTACAATCTAAGAAAACAGCAGAGACCTGGAGACTAACAACACAGAGCAGATGCAAGAATGAGCCTCAGAATTGATGCAGCTGGGGGAAGGGGGTAGGGATTGATAAAAGCATAGTTTTTTCACATCCCTTTTCTTCTTAATATTGAAAGGGAAGTCAAAAGGGAACAAACTGTAGGCTATCCTTCCAGCTAAAGAATTTCTCTAAGAGGCTAAGGAAAGTCCTCTAAAAATTACCCACTTCTAGAGTAGCATCCAGTTGCTCTTTAGGCCAGAGTAGTCTTTTGGGATGTGTGCAGGAGGATTAGTTAATTGTCTGTGGTAGACCACTGAAGGAAAAAACACAAAGCAAGCCATTTGCCATGCTTCTGTCAACTGCATGGAGAACATTTTGCCCCTAGAAATTAGGATAAACTTCAGCTCACTTCTCCTTTTCAGTGATTGAACTGTGATCTGGTATTAAGTACATTGGAGTTATCACTGGCATAGGGATTACAGGAAATTTCTAATATTCTTCAGCACATAAAGAAGAGGTATGTGCTTTATCAGACCACAGCTATTAACCCAAATATGCAGTAATTCAAACACAGTTAATGAACTTGGGTGTAATAGTTTTCTTTTGTGACATTGAAGGTTCCTGGATGGCAAACTGCTGGATATCAATAAAGAGTTTCAGCCGTACCTGGGGCAGGGGGGACGCATCCTGGAGATCCGCACCCCAGATGTAGTAGCGAATGTCAAGAAGCAGGCACAAGCTGTAGGCTTCACGGAAGGCGCGTTACTTGCTCTGGCTGTCATAATCATCCTTTGCTGTATGCCAGCAATTTTAATAGTTATGGTCAGCTACAGACAGTAAGTATTCCTCCTCCTTTTTTGTGGTAGTGATACTGTAGTAGGAATGCTGTTTCTTAAAGGAATTGCTTTGAATATTGTCCTTCATTGCAAAGAAATTATTCTACAATGATGAAATTTTTATTTTCCTTCTTATCACAAGAGTTGGTCACTGCTTGGTGTGGGGTGTGCATGGAAAGAGAAAATGCACAGGAAGTACATCTTGCTATACTTTCTATAGTTGTGGTGCAGTAACTGTTTTAGAATATGTGCCAAACACAAGATCAAAATCCAGGTGTTTGAAACACAAGTGTTGATTCAGAGCTGGCTTCCACTCCAAAAAGAAAAAAAAAAAAAAGGAAAAAAGGAGGAAAAAGGTGCTGTTTCAGTAAGTGTATCAAAAATCGAAATGTACAATAGCTTGGGCAGAATAACAGCACTCAACTTTTTTTATTATATCCTAAAACACAGTTATATTTTTTCTCTAGCTGTCTGCTTCTTAATTGCCAATGTTTCATGAAAAAATGACTTTGTGTGATTTTAGCACTGTCTAAAGCAGCATACCTCAGAGAGAACCTTTTTGATGTTTCCACTCACTCACCTCTTATAGACTCAGGAGGTTTAAGTAATTGGGCCAATAGACTAATTAAAGGATCACTAACAAGTTCCTCTCAAATGTATAATTATTCTTTAATTTTTCTCATTAAAGATTTCTAATTCCATGTATGTGCTCTGAGCCCTCAAAGAATTGCCAATGATTGCAAAATCAAAATATAAATAATTCCGTGCATTTTCCCCATTAACTGGCTTTATTTAACTTCTGTGCATATTGGTCTGTACCTCCATAGCTTCTTACCTTGATTTTAAAATTTTTGATCTAGCTGGAACGTAACAACCCCATAATGGAAAATCTCTGTTCCACAGGACCATTTAAGGAGTTCCCAGAGCCATGACGGATTTTTGTGTTTGCATTTCTTTTTTATTTGTTTCGTTTCTGCAAAAACTGCTTTAGTACCTGCTCCCTTCATTCTGTTGAGGCCAGTGAAGTGTCACTGCTTCTACAGACTCCTGCTGCAGTGTTGCACCAGTCAGAGAGGGAGAGGGCATGGAGGGGCTGATATACATGTTTTACAGTAAAGCAGTTATAATCTGAATGCTGCAATAGATGTAACGTGGCATAATATGCCAGGTGAGATTTAAACTGTGCATTTTTCCTTTCTGCACTGCAGTTAGGAGTTAGCAAAGCACTATGTTAGTCATTATTTAAAAAGTGTACCCTACATGAAAAAACAGCAGTCTGCCTGAAAGCACTTTCCTTAGTGACATCAGAAAAACAGCCAAGGATAGCCATATCTTGATAGCCACTGTGCGTTCTGTGGTTTATATTTACATCCAGTGTCTCCAAACAGTTTGGGTCAAAGGAAAAAGTCCATTTAAATGATTTTGCAAGAGCTTGACAAATTGTATTGTTGGGATAGCATCTCAGAGCTGCTTTACTTCTCCCAAAACCGTATATAAAATATGCTTCCAGTGAAATGCTACTGAACCAGTTCAGCCTACACTTAGATGGTGGTTCTTGTTACTATTTCCTTGACCCTCTTCAGTGACACATTTTTCATAGAAGTATAGTTTATTCGCATTGGTCTTCTATAAATCCAATTCCAAGCCATACTTCCAGACGACAAAAACGTGATTTTTTTAATGAAATGAAGTTAGGCATATTCCTTAAAACTTAAAAACGATTGCTAATCTTTTGATAACCTAACAGATGTCCAGGAAAAATACTGCTATTAGATTTCTTAAAGAAACAGGCAATTCAGATAACAAGAAGAATAGTAGAGTTAATATCAACACCAAAAGTTGTCCTGAGCCGTGTGTTTGTTTTCATATTACACCTTTTTTTTTTCTCCTTCTCAAAAGGAAATTTGGTATTTTTCCTGATAATATTCTGGCAAAGAAGGTACTCCACTCTGACACTGAGTGTAGAGATTATTGCAAGATAGATGTAACTGTCATACAGGACATATGATGTTAAGATTTTCTCACTGATAAAACTTTTAATGTTCAGTAGTCCATTTTTCAGTGCTTTCAGATCAGTGATCAGCTAACTAGATTTTGTAAAAATAATAATTACTGAAAAGAAAACTAATTTATAAAATTATCACTGTCGAAGTGTGGTTCAGTGCCTACATTTGACCTGTAAATAAGCCAGAAACTATCATTATTCTTTTGTATTAAATAGTGTCTTTGAAATACACTATCCAGTACAGCCCCACAGGTAACTATAAATAATGTATTATTTACTAATCACAAAAGACCATTACATTCTAAATAGTAACCAAAAGTAATACTCCTTCATTACTGAAGATGTTCCTATAGCATTCTTGAAATATATTAAAATTATGTGTAAAAACGCATCCTTAGTAGTCTAACAGTTAAAGAAATATCATAAGGTATGTTCATGCCTTCATGCCTTTTGTGTGTGTGTGGGGGGGTGTTAGGGAGTTGTTTTCTCTAAGCCCAAAGCAGTTTTCTCTGCTGTAATTCATGTTTATGCTGACTGCAAAATTGTTTCAAGAGTATCACAAATAGCAGCTAAACACTGTTCAGCTCTGGAAATCGTGATTCTTTAAACGTCATTAATTCTGTAATTTTATGTGGGGAACAATTAAGTAGCATCTAGTTTAATGCTCCTATTAGGCTCACTGTTTAAGACAATTGTTGCAAGCAGAATTCATTTAACCTTCCTTTTTATCTCTTTATCTTTCTTTGCATAACAAAACAGATTCAAAGAGTAAGTACTTATTTTCAGTTTTGTTTCTAACAGCATGTATAGGAATTCTATCAGCCTACCAGTCTTTATTTTTAAGAAGAAGGGGTACTTGACATTCAGTAAGTGTTAGAGTTATGCAGAGTTAAAAAAATATACTTCCATGTCTGTGGTATTTCTCAAGCAAGCAAGTGCACGTCAGGCTGGCATGCATAGAGAGACTTCCCAGGGAATGATCAGGTACCAAACACCCTCAAAACCAAAACAAGGTAGATTAGTCATGTCATCTCAGTGGCGCTCCCTGAGTTACACACGAGGGAACACAGGCTTTGTTTTCTAGATAGAAAAATAAATTTGTTTCATAGTGAATTTACCTATTAAAAAAAAAAAAAAAAAAGGGCTATTTTCAGGAAAACTGTTGAGACAGAAATTTCCCAGCCAACTATAATGAGAAAGAAGTTCTAAGTGATAACTTTAACTTTGCCAGAGACTTTTTGTGTGCTTAAAATGACATTTTCTTGGCTTGAATGAAACACTTGACCAAAGAGCTTACTCTCCTCATTGTTAGTCTTCAGTAGCCAAAACGGAAAAGCCTCCTAATGAGAAAAGTGTCAAAGCTAGCACATACATTGTCTCCTGGGAAATATTATTTTCTGCTGTTTCAGTGATATACTGCTTGGTCACGAAGTTCTGTCCAGGGGGCGCTCTGGGATGCCACCAAGAGATAACAAATAATAGAGCTGAAAAAAATCCAGAAACAGGATTATCACATTATTACTTTTCTTTAAAGAAGACAAAACACAGGGATGTTTTGAAAACTGCAGGGGAAAAAAGCTAAAACCAGCAAACAAAAAACAAAACAACATAGAAAACTTTATGCCTCTGCTTATTAGGCTTTCTAATGAGTATTTCTCCTTCCCTACGTGGCTTACCAAAGACGGCAAGCTGAATGTGCCAAGACTGCGAGAATCCAGATGGCTTTACCAGCAGGCAAACCAGCAGGCACCACTGCTAATAACCTCTATGAAGAGCTTGGCGACAGCACCATGTAAGTATTCCTTGTGATAAATCAATAAAATTGTTAGTGACCGAAACCATAATTCACTTTCCAGGGCTTTTCTTCATGAAAGGGGGGTCTCAGACATCCAGGAAATAAATTGGATAAGTCTGTAAGGAGAGATAAACCAGTTTAACCTGCTAATGGGGATTTCTTGTAGTGCATGGGGCACTCTAACAGGTTTTAAGTTGGAAAAAAGCATGGTATAACCAGATGGGTTTTTTTCAAAAGCAGTGTCCTAGAGCAGGCTATTGCTACCAGGGTGAGCTAGGACTGGGATCTTCTAGTGCCTTTGCAAATCCAGACCAGCACACCACATATTTCAAAGCTGTTGACAAAACATATCCAATGAAATTGCTGCCCCAAAGTCCCCATTTGCTATAGTAAGAAACATTCCTTGCCCATGGCAGGGGGGTTGGAACTAGATGATCTTAAGGTCCTTTCCAACCCTAACCATTCTATGATTCTGATGAGTAAAGTGAATGTTTTTTGCTATAAATTTGAAACTGTTTGAATATTGGCATTAAAGTTAAAGAAACTATCAAAATAGAGAAACCAATGGCAGTTCAGTGAATATATCTTTTACCTATTTAGATGCTCATAAAATAATATTGCAAAGATGCCTTTCTTTTCATGGTTCTGTAAATCTGAAGTTTATGGACTACAATAACAATTTAACTCTCAGCATGAAGATATTACAGTGGAGAATAGCCAGTTAATATTTGGATCGTACTGTGGGGTGTTGATAAGCTTGCCTACTTGCTCATATATGTTTATATTTTAAAACCAAGTAATGCTAAAAAGCATAGCTTTAATAACATGTTTGGAGGCAGGTAGAGAGTGAGCTGCTGGTGTTGAAGATTGCCCAAATTCTGTTCTATTTTCAGTCATTATTTGTTTTGCTCAGAAATTTGAAATTTTCCAATGCTGTGATTGAGTTTGTAAAATGTTAAGAATGCATTACAGAGTGTACCACTGTTGCTTTAACTCTTATCCATCTGAGCGCAGTCTCTGCATTTGAAATAGTTCCAGAGCTTGAGCTTGTCTGCATAAATAGAGGATCTATGCTTGAAGCAAGAATAGCTTCTGCTTGCTGCTGAACTTCTTCCCATGCCTTTTGCCTTTTTGGAGTATTAACTGCTTGGGCAGGAAGTGAGGAAAAAAGTGTGTTTGACAGTAGCTTATAGTGACTACTGAATGCGAGCACTTCTGCTTGTGAACTGCATGAGATCACATCTGAGCACTTCCACATACATTGAGGTGCCCTGCTGGATAAAATTCCTGTTTCTTGCATTTAAATAAATTTCTACTAAAATTAACGATTCACTTCTACCACTTTTGCTGGCAGTGATAATAAAGCTGACTATCTGTGGGAACTGGATATCCCAGTGGATGAATCTACATTTTGTAGTGATGAATACCTTATGCTAAACCCAAAACAAGCCTCATTGTACTGGGTTTTTATCTGCAAAGTTAGGGGTTTTTATGTTTTAGTATGGCAATATATAGGTGCAAACTTACAGATTTGCATTATTGACTTTCAGGGTTAGATTTATGTTAATTTTGACTGAAAATAGTTTTCATTGCACCAATAAAGGTGCCATATTTGGAATATTTTCTCTCAGACATCTTTGCATATAGCTAAGATATATTCATCGTGCTAAGGAACTGATTAAACATAAGCTTGTAAAAATCCTCTACAAGACAAATTAATATACTTTGGATTTTAAAGAAAATGGTATGCTTCAATAAAAAGAATTACAAATTATCTTCTTTTTTTCCTGTAAAATATTTGTTTTGAAGGCAGTACTGTAACTTAGGAAATTATTATTTGGGAAATACCTTTTTCTTTTTTTTTTTCCATTAATTTTAATACAGTATTTCCTGTCTTTACTTGTCCTAAAACAATCATCTTCCATTTAGAGTACTGCCTTGTGTCTTGTTTTCTTAATTTCGTGTTTATAGCAAATGAAATGGAACTAAGCTCTTTAGTTTTAAATCTGCCTTGTCTCATAATTTTCATTTTTCTCTGTCTTTGGATACGTAGGCATCAGTAAGTAAGCTCATTTCATTGTCTTAATATCTGTAGCTGGTAGAAAACACTAGTTAATTTTTCTTTCAGTAGTTCCCATTAAACCTTGCAATCCGAAACACATATTTTATTTGTCCATTGATCAAGTACAGGAAAGACATTTACTGTGAAGTCTCAATACATCTATGCTTCTTTATTCTTTTCTTGGAAGTAGAGATGAAGTATGATTGCTGAACTTGAATGGTGTTATTTCTAAAGCCAAATAGTTCTACTACCTGAAAAAAAAAAAAATACAAAAAGAAAAGAAACACTGAATGCATTCTCAGAGGTTTGCTTTCAGTTCATAGACTGAAGATCTCACAATTGGATGCAAGCAAAATCTTTCTTGTCTGCTATTTCCAATTCCTTGCAACGCAGGTACACTTCTTTCGGTTTACACAATTGTGCTTCAAACTGGTGAGCTGATGCTTCTCATTGGTTCAAATACCTGTATATATCCAGAATAAGATTGCAGGATAACCTCATCCTTGAAAGGCATCATGTGAAGCAAGGAGGAACCAAGAAGCTTTTGAAATAATCTGTTCCAGTAGCACAAAGGTTATGTCTTGCATGAGCCTTCTACTGGAGGGTTTCCTTCAAGTTCAGAATCATTTATTTCTCTCACCTCTAAATAGATTGAGCATGCTTGACCAACCTCAAGGTATGCTGCTTTAGAGTAAAGGATTAATTTGTCAGGTGTGAGCAGATTATTTTTCATACTGCTATTTTCTGCCCAAAGCCAAGACTTAGGCATACTGGGTTGTTTTGAGAAATTGAGTGGCTGGGGAGAGTTTATTCACTGAGATAACCCTTTGTGGCTTTGCTGGGTGTCATTCACAAATAGGAGAGTGATCACTGTACTTTGTGCAGTGATTCTTCTCATTGGTCCTCTCAGGTCCCTGTGACCATTAGGGAGCTGTAGTTTCTCTGTGTGGGTAGTCTCCTGGTCAGAAGGTTAAAACAAGAAACAGAAGGTTAGCAGCAAATGTGTATCATTACAAAATACAGGCCTTCAGGGGACTTCTACATGTTAAATAACTTAAAAGAGATTTACTATCTCTTAATCAACCTCTATCCAGTATCTAGTTTTAAAATTTCTCTTCCAGTTTTGTTAGGGAATATTTAAGCACTAGAGATTAAATTGCCATTAATTTAGATTTGGTAGTATTTTCTGAGATATGAAAAAAAACCCAACATTATAAAAGATGGAACAATCTGACCAAGGGATCTAAAATTTCACCTTCCAACATTCATGTAATCTTGGAAAATGTAATTTTTCCCCTCTTCCTTTGTAATAAAGCCTAACCCTTTTTTATCTAAAGATTATGGCTCAAATTTTGGTAGAGACAAGGCTTAGAATTTTTAACTCAGAAGGTTTTGTGAAAATACTGGACAGCTCTAAGTTGCTAAAAATAGTTTTATGTGGTATTTTGATTTGTGTGTGTGTGAAGAAGTCAGTGCTACACATGCTATACTTTAGCAACAATTGCTTAACTGGAGAAAATAGGAAGGTTTTAAGTATGTCATTCAAAACGTGGAATAACAGCAATGGGCAGAGGTAGTGAAGCTATAAGTGAATTGTACAAAAGTGGAATTCAATCTTTGTACACCATTTCTGCCATAGCATTCCTTTATGCCATCATGTGCTCACCATAGCCTGTCTTATAGATACATTTAATTTTTCAGAGGGATTTTAGAGTAGGTGTTGTTCTTAAGACTGTATTCTTGGTTTGGGTTTGGGGTTTTTTTTGTATCTACATGCTAAAGAGCATGTTTGTTTAGTTACAAAACACTCGTACATGGCAGCAATGGAAATGCATTTTTACTCAAGCTCATTGCTGACAAGCACAAACTTCTCTTTGAAAGGATAAGGGATTTGTTTTTAGCTGTATCTGACATTGGTCAATATCCTAAATTTGTCACAGGCTGAGGGGAAATACAGTTATTTTTTCAGCTTCAGGTGAACATTATTTAAAGTAGGGCTCCAAAGGCATGCTTTTGTAGCAGACAGTTTGGGGGTATTGATTTTAAAATACTGTTTATCTTAAAATCAGCCTAGAAGCTTGTGGCATTAAAAATATTTTAGGAAGGTAGGTTAATGAGGCACTCAGAGGTGCCAGATGAATTCCAGAAAATGGTGACACCTACTTTTAGTGTAGAAGTTCAATGTAATCCAACTGCAGGAGTTTCACATTTGGTTTAACATGATGCAGAGATTAAATTCATACACAGATTCATACTTCTACCTCTATATGCATATCATGAATGCAAGAAAATCATGCCCAGTGTGGTAATTCTTTTCAAATCAGCATCAGGAGGATGGTCTGAGTCTCACATGCCTATCAACTGATTGGCTTCAGCTCCCATTGCCCACCTCACAGAGACCCCATAGCTCTGCACTTCAGGTATGCCCAGGTACACCTCCTGGGGCCACGGTTTCACACCATCAGTTTGAATCACAGTTCTAATTTTGTGTGTGACCTATGGCCAGTCCTCAAAAGGCAATGCAGGCACACTTAAACACTACCTAATCATACATGTGCTTGATAGAATAGCAGAGTTTTGATGCGCAATTATAATAAATATGTTCATCATAAAAATCCCAGTGAATATTCTGTTGGCTGTGTGCAGTATGGCACAGTCACACTGCTATCTGAATGATGGAAACATAATTATATGTACATAACAGTATACATACCATCAATCTCTCACAGAGAAATTGTGTCACATAACTATGTAACATGGAGATAAGGTACAGTATTGAGTGACACTTTGGGGATTATTTTAAGAAGAGGTTAACTTCCTTTTGAACATGCTGAGTAGGTGAAACCTTTTTTTAATTTTTCTTCAAGTCCTCCCTTAAATAAGGTGTTATAGTAAATGTCTTGCCCGGTAGTCTAGTAAATGTGATCTTTCCGTTGGATAGTAGTAGTTTGCTAGAAGTAATTTAATGTCTCGGATTCATATCATAAGTTCTTTTTTTTCTCTCTCATAAGTATCTATGTCCATGCATGTTTCCTCACATGTGATTATCTTCTTTTCTTTCAAGTCTTTTTCTTCTCTACCATTTCCAACAAAGCAGGGGAAAAAAGTCAGTCTTAGAAGAAGGAGACCGTCAAAGAGTTATAAGCAACTTTGCTTCCCGTGCTATTGAGGCTCACAAGCAATCTAATATCAATGGATCATTGAACAATAATCTGCCTAAATCTTCAAGTAACATCACTTTCTTATCTGATGAGAACCCATTAACTACTCAAAACCCATTATATATGGAAGGTGTCACTCAAAGTCCTGCTGCTGCTGGGTTTCTACGGAGAAGAAAAGATACTCTAGATACTCTTTCTCCTTCAAGACTAGTCTTGAGAGATACCTCTTTCGGAGGCAGTCACCGTGCGTGGACAGTACCAACTCACATTACTAAGAGACATGCACCTGGTTCTCTGAGTAGACCAGTTATTATGGACCCCATTCAGTGGCAACAGGAGAGGCTCAAAGCAGAGAAGGAAGGAACTGAAAATCTGCATAGCAGTGTTGATATTAGCAGTCCACTATTTCAAAAAATAAGTGGCCCCAAGTTAACTGTAAAAGAGAAGGCCAGACAGTTTGAGCAGCAGGCTTTGCAGGAAATGAAGCAAGTGAAATCTCCTGATGTGAAATCCATCCGATCACCGACACAGAGCATCTGTTTCCAAGAAGGAGAGAATATGCTAGAGCAGTCTCCTAAAACTGTGGTTGCTTCTTCTTCCCTTCGCTGTTCTCCTCTGTCCTCTCCAACACCTTGTGCTGAAGTAGTTGAACCAGAGACCTCCAAGGTCCCCTCTGTAATCATCACTCACCATGACTATCCTGAAGAACTTTCTCCTCCACCAACTCGCAAACCAACTCCTCCATCTTTTAGGATAAAGAAATCAGTTTGCCAAAGTTTTCTAGCTCCTCAGACCAAAGAAGTTGTAGAAAGCATTCCAGATCCACCTAAAATTCCCCCACCCCCACCTCCACCGCTGCCACCTCCACTGGCACCACCACCTCCATCCCCTCCTCTGTTGCCACCGCATACTCCACCTCCACCCACAGTTTCTCTTTTGTCTTCTTCTTCATCTCCTCTTAGCACCCAGAACCTCTTCCCTGCCAAGCATACAAAATCCCCTGCCAAACAGCCAGCTGTACCACCACCAGCCACAGTGCCAGAGCCTCCTCCCCGTAGGGAGCTGAAAGGTATTCTTAAAAACATTCAGAATTTAGCAGCAATTGAAAAGTCTGTGGCCAATATGTATAGCCAAATAGACAAAAACCATGTTCTGCCCAAGCATGTTTCTAAGCTCAAACCGGTTGCAACACCAGAGCTGCCAACTCCAGAAGCTGTGGCTGACCACAACCAGCAGAATGGCAACTTGAGCTGTGTTGTGGAGGAGCTTGAGAAACGCTTTCCATCCCAGTCAACAGCACTGTAATATTTGCAGTTGGATGTTTTCTGCATGTAACATTTTGAGTGAGATGACTAACGCAGCACATGGTATCTGCCTCAGACTATCTAGACATTCAGACTTTTTCCCTTTCTCTCCTGTATATCACTACCTAATCAGTCCTAATCCCAAACTGCAAGACATTGTCTTTCCTGTTCACTCTGAAATTTGTATAATAGTTTTACAAGTTGTTTTCTCAGAGCTACATCTTGTGGTTCTATGATGCTGGTTCTTAGCCTGTTTACCAAAAATGCTTGGGAAAAACTGTCCATTTTTACCCCAGGATTGGTCATAGACAGCAGAGGGCTTGATACTGTTTAGTGTTAAGCAGCCTTCACTGTAGGCAATATCAGTAAGCAGAGTGATTTTTCTACAGATGTAATCGGAATCTCTTGCTTTGCCCATAAAATGTACCACCTGGGAGGAATCTTACTGTTAAATATTGGATGTCAAAGAAAGCAAGCATCTGTAGTAAGCAGGCTCAGCAATAGTGAGATGGAGTTATTGCAGTAATGCATCTTCATATTTGTGGGAGATGACGCAGCACTCTGTTATGCTGGCATGCTTTCTTTCACCTCACGTTTGCATCTCAAGTCAGAAGAAAGGTTTTGTCTTGATTTGTCAGTAAACCTGGCTGTCTTCCCTCCTGTTATCTATGTTTTGCCTTCCATTGCATTTTTTATATTGTAACTGCATGTTAAAAGTTTTTATTTTGTAAATTTCTTTAATGTACAAAGCATTTGTTTGGTTTTTATTTTGCATGTGCATGTTTTTGGTGTCTCTTTAACTTTCATGCTAGTTTGCCATGAGCTTCACAGAGGAAACATCTTGCTTAAATTGTAATAAAGTCACTCTGATTAGTGTCACCAAATGAAGAGTTTTGAAGTACTTGTAAGAGTTTTGAGTACTTGTACTTTACTTTTTGCTCACAGTCATCTAAATCAGATCTTTACATTAAATATTTCAAATATAGTAAATTAGCCCTTTTGAAAAAAAACGAAAGTGGTAAGCAAAAGCAGTTTTGTCATTTAAAGGAATGTTAGTTTTAGTATTTTGCCAAAATTGAAAACATTTGTGTTTAGTATGACAATTTTTTAAAAGCATATTAGGAAAGGTGGATATTACATACTGAAGAAAAATTAAAAATCTGATTTGGTATCAAATGTCGTAAATCTGAGCAAAAAGGCAATTGATTATTTATCCGAATGTCTAGAGATACTCAGCATTTCCATTGTGCTTGGCTTTTTCTCTTTTATCTTTTTGTTTGTTTGTTTGTTTGTTTAAATCTGCAGTTAGGACATGTGTGGATGCTTCAGCTGGAAACTGCTGAAGGTAGTTTCTCTCTCTTTGTCCCAGAGCCAAACTCCATGAACTCATTCACACAAGTTTCACTGACATTAGAATTTTTCTTCACTTAAAACTCTTGTTGGGCTATACTGTAGTTCCAAGACATGTATATGTATGAGGGAAATGATGATTGATCATAACATTTTTTTTTTGTAGCAGAATCTGTATAATTTGTGAGATGCACATATGTGGAATACCTGCTAATGATGCTAAATTCTCCAGGAGTGGCACAAGTGCAGCATAATATCAAAGTTCAGCAGTTATTAGGTAGAGAAACTTATAAGAGCCAGAATCGGAAGATGGCTTACATGTTTACTTCCTTCTATGTGTCTGCTCTGGTCCTGCCACGCAGACAATGGGACAGTGGATGTGTGGAGAGATGAGCATGAGATATTACTGTGCTACGCATGTTCATAATGGATCAGCCCTGCAGGGGATCTTGTAGACCCATACCAGATGCTTTTGTGCAGTTCATTGGATCACTACTGAAATGTAAGACAATTATGACCTGATTTTGCAGTGTGTAGTGTCATGCAGCAAACCTGCAAGCGTTTAGTGATTCACAGCATGAACACCAATGAAGTTATTCAGCTGCAACTATTTCTGGCATTCCTTAAGCCAAAAGAATTGACGTCACACACAAGCTCCTTTTTAAATATTTAGTTCCATCAGTCTTAGAAGAGTCTGGGGGGGGTCATGGTGATCAGCTCTCTACTAATGAGGAACACCTACTTCCTCTATCTGAAAACCTTCAGTAAGTCAGAAAATTTACAAAACCTAGTTTAATTTTTTCTGGAATTAATGCAACCTTTGTTCTCCTGCTGATTTTTGAAGAGCCTTTGCTAAAAAATTATTCTGTTAGACCGAGAATGAAACTGTACCAAGAGCATGTATTTTTAACCTAACACAGGGAAGTTCTGTCCCATTGAGATGTCTGGATGCTAGTGCAGTTCTGCAGCACTACAAAGCATTATATCCAATATAGCAGTTGGTGAGAAGTTGAGCATATATAAGTGTATTGACCTGTCTTCAGGTTGTCTGATTTGGTTAATTGGGGTTAGATGTGACAATGGATATATCTCTCATCCTTTCATCATGGGTTTGACTGGGCTTAGTTCTGAGCAGGAGCAGAGATTCCCTCAGTGGAGAGTGCTTCTTTGCAAACCTGTTTGCAAAGCTGAAATCAAGCAATAGCATATCATTATTCATCTCGCTTCCAGAATCTTTCTTCTCAGTTTCAGCTATGCACTGCAGGAAGCCTCCATCTTAAGAGTCAGGGCAAATTTGTAAGCAGTTGTGTCCTCTGAGTACTATCTGTAGTATTTGGGGTTACAATGCTTTTTGCTTTTAATATGAAAACAGACAGAAAGTATGAAATAGCAAATGCCTGCTGGGATGTCAGTAATTTAGAAAATTGTTGCTTTAAGCAAATCACAGTCCCTTTAACCTATGTTAGCAATAAAGACCCGTGAAAGGTTGTTGGCAGATTTTGTACATCTAATTTCATTCTTGTTTTATTTTTCATATTAAGTACCACCAATGTATACTAGCTGTCATATTATCCTACATTATCATAGGCACTATGTCCTTGCTTCCCATTTTGCATTGAAGATTTCTCTGACTGACTGCAGTGAAGTCTGGCTGATAAAGTTTATCCAGAAGCAAGTCTTCCCTTGGTAGAGTGTTTTAATTACTTCCTGGAAACAAATTATGTTGGTTTAACCTTTGCCATTTTGTCAGAATAGATCCTTGTGCTGTATTGAGTGAATGGGTTTTTTTTGTCTTTTGATTTGTTTTTTTTCCCTCTAATCATGGCCATACAAACTATAAGTATAACCATCTCTCAAAACACAGCATGGTGCTATTTTTAAGAAAGTTGAATTCCAAATTTAATTAGAATTACTTATGCTTTTAATCTGCAATATGGTGACTACTTGAGAGCAATTAAGAATAATAGGCTTACTTATCTTCTGTGCAACACAAGACATTCTTTATCTGAAGATTGTGTAGGCAATGTGGAAACTAAACAGTGTTCCTTAAGTGAGCTTTGAAAAGTTACAGATGATTTTTCAGTGATAAATCTTCATTTCAGTTGTTGATTAGTTTATATTATATGGGCAACAGCATTAATTTAATGCTCCTAATCAATTCCATGTGCTGAATATTAATAGTAAACTTCATAGATGGTGATATTAAAGTAAAAGGACTTCTACTCTGTTATTATTTACTCCAGTGTAATTAAAGACTTTCTGTTGACTGCTGTATGTGTACTAGGTTAAGCTCAACATAATTTTGAGCATTTACCCTTTCTTTCTTTAGAAAAAAAAACAAAAAAAAAAAAAAAAAAACAAAACAAAGAAAAGCTAAGCTTATCCTTAATAATAATGCTAAGACCTAAATTTTTGTTCCTTGGTTTTGTCTAAGTAATTTTAATCTTCTGTCACAAAACGTGAAAATAGAGAATTTAATGGACACAAGTGCATATGAATGGGTCCAAGAAAAGGAATTAAAACAACAGAAAATTTCCAGTAAGATCAAAAGCATAAGGCCTTTGGCAAAATAAACATAGGAAAAATAATTTAACTCCCCCCTGCTGAGCAAATGTTAGGAAATGTGTAACATTTCTACATTACATTCTACAAGAAATTAGTAATAGAAGCTCCAGGCCAATTTCTGGTGAGTCCTGAGTGAATACAGAAAGTCCAGAAGTAGAAGAGAAACTGTTTTACTGCTTAAGCAGAAGTGTGAAATAACAGAGTCTCTTTGTAGATGGTCTCTGTAGGTCTCTGAGACAACAGAGAGGTTGACTGGGCAGGATGTCTGTCACAGGAACACAAGGAAAGCCAAACAGAGCATTCACCCCTTTCCGTCTGCTGAGTTCCACAGGGTGCACTGGCTCTCCCGCTTTTGGGGATTGGGGATTTCCTCTCATTAATTTGTAATCTAAAGCAAGAAAAGATCCTAAAGATTCGCTAGCCTTTTTCATGCAGTGACTCATGTCCAGAGCAAATCTAAATAAAAACATTTTTTGCATTTGTAGATATATATTTCTTTTCTTGCTAGTACTCTTTGTAATTACATTATCTTTTCACCACTCTCCAGAAAGAACGGCAGTATGCATCTTTATGTAGTCGCACAGAACTATACTAATTTTTTTTTCTTTTTTTTTTTTTTTTGACTTCTAGGCGAGGATATGCACAGCAAGAGGTAAGGCTGTTCCCCAATTACATTTCAAATAATAATTACATCAGCATACTTTTCCCATACAACCTATGTTGTGAAACTCATTGCTACTGGGTGCTGGGTGTTTTAGAGACAGAAATATGAAGTGGTTCACTTTTGTGGCACAAATGTAACTTCCAGGCTAGGACATGGCTATTGCTGCTTGACAAACTGCCAAAAGCAGTCTGCCGAGGAATTCCCTCTGTTTTCTTATGACACGCCACTGCCCACTGTTACAGGCCGGGTAATGGACTACATAGACCTTCTCAGCAATTCAGTGTAGTCTGTTGTTCTCGCAACATCTTTTTCTCTAGCAATAAATAGCACAGAGAGTTTCTTTCAGAAATCTGAGCAAACACTTAATAATCGGAAAGTTCTCCAAAATACATTTCAGACATAAAGGCTGACATTTAGTGCTGAGAGCTAGGTCAATTTTACTAACATTAAGAAGTGTATCTGGAGCTCCTTATTCAGTAGTGTCATGCAAATTGCAAGACTTCTGTTGTTCTGCTGTGATTTTTCCTCCTTTTGCAGAGTTGATTTGCGTATCTCAGTTTGGGTGCAGAACGTCACTATCTCTCAGGGCTTACTTTTGGCTGAGAAACTTAATATAGTGCCATCAAGTTTTAGTGGGGACAATACCAGAAGCTGGTTTTCCTGATTGATTTTCCTAAGTAAACCTGATTCTGAGTTACAAAACAGCAAGTGCTGTGCATTGGTCTGCAATTTGCAGAAAGCTGGAGCTGGAGAGTAACTAAGACCATGGCTACCAAACATGACCTGTGTTTAGCTGTGACACACCTGATAACAGCTTTATCATCCTCCATGAGCCTGATGGGGTGTTTTCCTTCATGTGAACATGCTTTTCTCATTGTATGCTGCATACAGAAAGAAATCGCACATAAGCTGTAGAGAAAACAAGTGAGATAATCCTTCACTGTCTTAATGGTATTGAGAATTAAAGTGTATTTGCAGAGTTGCAGAGTACTCAGTTAAAAGCCACAGAAGTATCTGAGAACAGATAAGAGATTTAAAGTGGTGGCATTGCAGTAGAAGCTTGGGTAAGAAATCAGATCACTTCAGGTTTTTAATGGCTGAATCACTGACATTACTGCAGATTCACATAGATTTGCTTTCAGCCTCTTGTGGATAATTTTTGTCTGCCATTGTCTCCCTGCTGTCTCCAGCATACACCACATGATAGTTGTCTTGGGCCCTGATAGAGGTTAAGTTGAATAATTAGATAATCACCACATAAACTGGGAATTTGATCTTTTCGTTAGGCAAAAGTAATAGCGGACTGTAGTTATTTTATTACGTCAGGTGCTTAGCAGTGTTCTACTTCTCACTTCGTATGGAAGTACCCAGGTGACTACTGTACAATAAACACCTGTGTTTTTAGTATTTCTTTCCAGTCTTAAACACAAATTACCTGCATCCTAATTACTGCTGCCTAATTAACCTGATTTTTTTTTCTGTAGCAACAGCAGTTGCTGAGACCTTCTCTTCTCAGACCAGAGGTACCTCTATTTTTTATTTCTTAATTATTCTGTAACTTTTTAAATGGCTTTTACATAATTTCCTAATAAGAACTTGTCTTAAGCAATATTTTTCCCTGACTCTTAGATAAAAAGGGAAGTCCCAACATTGTTATCACATTTATATAAATACCTCAAATTTACTGTATCTTTGTATTTTCCCTTTGAGCATCTTTCAGCTGCTCCCATAGACTTAGATCACACAGACTAAAAGCTTTCCTAGTTTTGTGTCCAGATTCACAGACAGAGTAATTTCCTCACTGTCCAACTGCAATCTATTTTTTAAGATGTCAGTCAACTGATAATTGATTATTGTACCTAGAGATGAACTAAGCAGTTGGCCTGTCAGGATAATGGAAGCCTTAGGACACTGCTCTGAAGTGCAAAGGCAGGTCTGAATTATAAACCAAGTATTTCGGATCTTTTAGACCCAGTATTGTTTCCAGAATAAACAATAGAGCAAATGTTGCTTTTGTGACGCATTGCTATTGATGGTATTTTTGTGGTACAGAATAGTGATAATTTCTGCAGTCATTATAAGTAATTACAATGAGATGCTCTGACACAACTTTTCATTGGACAGAAGGAAAACCTATAGGAAGCTGTGAGATAGAGGCAACATGCATGCCACTCTTGTAGGATACAAAAAAGTACTTAGCTTAGTCCAGTGCTGCTCATGATTTTTGATATTTGAGAAAACATTTTAAAAGAGTCCTGGCAAGCAATGTAGGTAAAATAGCCCTAATCTTTCAATGCAGTTTTTTTCCTTTGAGAGAGGTGGAAGAAGTGACAGTGTATTTACAGAGTCCATTGCAGTTACTGAATGAGGGTTTTGTACAGGATAAGTGAGACAGTGTCCCAGAACCATAACAGCATCTGCATTTAGCTGATTTCAGACAGTTACTCCCAGGGAATACACAACAGAACGGGTCATTTAAAGCTCCTGTAGGCTTCTCATTATGGCCTTTGACAGTTTTAAGTGTTCCTCGGGTTATTAAAGTTTTTTTATTTTGCTTGTTTGCACTTTAATAAACTTTTCTATGCTCCTTTTTCATCAGTCATTGCTGTGTGTAACTGTTTGCATTCACTCGGTGTTTCTGTTTTGACAGGAGTTAAGTATGGAGTCTGGAATTGATCCAGGACAGGAATACTATGGGCAAGATTACTACAGCTATGAGCATGGGTATATTTTAATTTTTCTTCTATGTTTCTGAAAATGCTGTTTTCCAGGTTGGTGATACTTCTTTTTACAGCATGTAATCTGGAGATTTCCCTTCACCTCAGGATTACTTTAATCTTTCTGTCTATGAAGTTATGCACTGACAACAAAACTGTTTTTAAAAGTTAAAGGGGTGTTGTATAAATAAATCCCTGCTTCTTTAGGAATCTATTATGCTTGGAGAGTGTATACCCAGCTATCATGCTGGTTTCATATTCACTTTTTTGTTTACATATTTCTGCTGCCTTGGAACTAAATTTCCATCATCTCCTCCCCTTTTGTGGCTCACCCACCTGAGTACAGTAACTATTACTCTCTGCTCACAGTTCCCAGGCACTCTCTGGCCTTTTACGTTTATCTAGAAAAATTTCATCCTGCCTTGTTCTGATAATGCCCATCTGACTGAAAGCACTTTAAGGATTATTGCTGTTCTTACAAGCTTGCAGGGATTCTCCAGAACTGATCCCAGGGAACCTGCTCTTTCATTCCCTAATTATAAAATGGATCCTCCAAAAATCGGGTCTAGTGATCTGTAAAGAACACAGTATTTGGGGGATTCTTGACTGATCCCAGAGACACCCTCAGGTCACCTTGTAGTTTTCATGGGCTTGTGGGCAACTGCAATAAGAAGAGGGTTTGGATTCTGTTACCACTAAGGAAAAAAGAATAATCATCTTTTCAAAGGTAGAGAGAAAAGAGAGCAAATAAATTCTTGTCCTTTGGGGATGTGAACATGTGCATTTGTTGCTGTGTGTGGAGACACATGTGAACACATTGTTGCACATTATGAAACGAAAATGGTGGTTTTGCCAGGTATGAACTGCCTCAGTATGGGAGCCGCCGCCGACTGCTGTCTCCTTCGGGCATGTACGATGAGTATGGGGAAGTCATGGTGGAGAATGACGGTGGCTACTACTATAGTCCACATGGATCGACAGCAGAAGAGGTAAGTATCTCTGGTGTGTTGATTCTGCCTCTGCAACAAAATGGACCATTAAACTTTTGTCAAATGTATTTTGTAATTGATTAGAAAATTGCATTCTGTATATACCTAGTAAGCAGCTCTTCCAGTGCTAGTCATTGCCTGCCCTTCTAATGACTGGTAAAGTTTGTGTCAGCACCTCTTTCCCTTTTTCTAGAAATAAAAAGGATTTGCAAAGTTTCTTTTAATAGCCACGTCTGTTTTTCCCTCAATGTAGATTTCGATTACAAAGAAAAATCCACATAGCCTTAGGTAATATCATTTTATATTGTTAACCAAATGGTGTATTACTAGTATTCAACCTATAACTGGTGATTTTCCACTGAGAAAAGCAGTCATCTGAACTCATTTATCATAAACTTCACAATTGAATGTAAAGAAATTTTAAAATGTCAGTGGCAACCAGGAAAAACTTGACACTAATGTTCCCTTTTTTTAAATCTGATTTTCAGAAATACTAGACTCTAAATCCATGGGTTTTAATTAAATGAGAAGAGATAACATTTCTGAGCCAGTACTTTTTCCTGTTGTAGAATAAGGTAGTTATGTAATTGCAGCCTATTCTAGAAGTATGACTTTCCCCATAACTTTGGTTAAAAGCTATTCTAAAACAGGTAAGTTAGTTTTTATGCTGGGGAAAACTTTGCATTTGTTCCTACTGGTTTATTTTAGGGTACAAGTTTTCACAATAACTATCTTTCAAATTGTAATCAAGTTCCATTTTCATAATTTGCAGGGGATGAGTCAAGGCAGAGGTCCTTCAAGCAGAGGTATAAGCCAGAGAGCAGGGGCTCAAATAGAAGGTAGACCTTTAGGTGGTGGGATGGATCTCAGACATGGAAGAATATATAGGACCAGCCAAGGAAAAAGGAAACTAAAAGCAGTGATGCATTTAAGTCGCGTAGCAGTCAGTGCTCACAAAACAGTAGGAAAAACTGAGTCAGCTCATTCTCCATGGAAGAAAGCAAAGATATTCCCAATGATTCTGCACAAAGTGAAGGGTGGTAGGAAAGACTCCAGTTATGCCAAGTTGATGTCAGCTCGCCGAGTGGATGGTGAGAAAAGTATGATTATCAGGGGGAGTTACTTTCAGAAATCCACAGATGACAGGCCTTCAATGAGAAAACTTAATCATGTGTTAAAACGCATTAGTGTCTCCAGAAAATTTCAAGAGCCTATTAGCAAAGATTTAGTGCATGCAAGAGGAAAAGGAGAGGAAGAATATGAAAGAGATGAAGCAAAATCAGGAGTTTCAATAAATATCACAGCAGAGAGTGAACATGAGGATAGTGATTATGAGAAGAAGAAAAAGAAGAGAAGAAAATACACTTCAGATGAATCATCGGTGAAAAGTAGCAGCTCTGGCTCAGAGTCAGAAGATAAAGACTACTTGAAAATTACTCTGGACCAAGATGAAGCCACTGAAAGTACTGTGGATTCGGATGAAGAAACTGGGCATGATTTTGGGGATTCTGATGATGACTCTGAATCCAGCTCTAGCAGTGAATCAGAGGAGGACTCCTCTGAAGAGGATGATGATGAGGAAGACTCTGACAGTGATGAAGATGGTAGCCTGTCAAAGAGCTCATCTACACGAAGTTCATACAGCAAATCAGGGAGTAGCAGGTCCAGCAGTAGAAGAAGCACAGAAAGGTCCAGTATAAAAAGTAGGGAAAGTAGCTCTTGTGGCAGAGCGAGGCAATCCAGCCGTAAATCAAGTATTAGCTCTAATGTACCAGGTAGTGAAAGGGAGATGAGCTACAGGAAAGCTTCAGGATCCAGCTATAAGAGCAAAACCTCTTCTGCCAGCCTTGAAATAGAAGAAACAATAGAAGAAGTGTCAGAAGAAGATGAACAAGTGGATATTGAGCAAGTTAGTGCAATCCCTGATGAGATAGCAGGTAACTCAAATAAGGCAGTTTCTGAAACATCCACCAATGCAAAAATGTATGCTACTGAAGAAGACAAGAAAGGAAAATCATCTGTTAATGGTAAGGATAGTGTGGGTGAAAGCACAGAAGAGGCTGATACAGATGCTAGTGACAGGGAGGAAGCTATCAGTAAGAATGAATCTTCTTGTCTAGAAAGTGAAATCAGTGTTACTTCCAAAGGAACTAAAGCAACAAAAAGCACAAATAGTGCCACTTCTGGTAAAACCACTACTTCCCCTGAGTCTGAGAATCAAAGTTCTGACACCAACACAAAAAGAAAGAAAATAAAAAAAAAGATATCCCAGGAAAACAGTCAGTCCCAGTCAGATGAGACCCTGGATACTGCCATTACAGAGTCAGAGACTGCTGGTGATTCTACATCCTTTTGAAAAGGAGCAACAGTAGGTGAACATTTTGCAGTGAAGAATGATCTTGTTTGCTGTGCCTTCTGTGTGGTCTTTCCTAAGAAATACACACTTGACTAAAGATAGCCAAAAAGAAAATGTTAAAGCTTATTGCTTCAGCATTTGAATCCTGTCTTAAGGATAAACAGTCTAAAACCAAATTAATATAATTCCTCTGAGACACTACACAGGTATACTTACTGGTAGATATAGAAAAATTAATTTTCATTAAGCAGTGGCATAAAGGATTACTTCTTTTTCTCTGCTAGCTTCAGTGATGTGGTTAAAGAGGCATTGCATTGTTTCTTAGATTTAATCCTTTTTGAATTATGCACGTTCTGAAGTAGCGTTGCATTTTGCTTTAGCTGTAATGGATAGCTTGGTGAACCTGATGGCACAACCCTATTAAGGAGCCTGTGTTCATGCAGGCTGTGTCTATCACAAAATGGAATGCTGCAGGAAGGAAAAAGGGCAAAACCTGGAATTCAGTGAAGAACAGGAATGGGGATGAAAAGACTTAGAAGTCATACATGGTTTCACTTTATGTGAAACATTTGCTAATCTTTAAATGAGTTCTCTGCTGTAAACATTAGCCCTGTTTGCAGGGAAGACAACTGAAATTGCAGCAAAGCAATGCTTCTAAAACTGCAGAGTGTTACTAGCAGAGCTGGGATTAAACTGTTTCTGTGTCATGGGATTCAGGTTTCAGGTACCAGTGGTGTACAAGACAGGAATTCAGAGGTAGGTGAGCAAAGTGAGCTTGGTCAGAAAAGAAAATGGATTACATTGCTGGCATCTGTCCTTCCCACCTAACAGTACAGTGATTTTATTATTTTTTGTAACATCTGTTTAAAAGTTTGACATGCATAACAGCAAAGTGTTGCTGAAGGTAGCCATCATCTACGTTCTGTATTTTGGTATTTGCCTTTTAAAATTCAATATCCTGCAATATCTGATGTTATTCAATAGAGAATTTTATAGTGCTTCCATTAGCACAATCCAGCTCAGAATAAGCATGATTGCATAAGAAGGACCTGCGTTATTGAGAGCACAAATGGCCTTTTCATTTTTATGTAATAAGCAAACTTTGAATGATATATCTCCTCACAGAGCTCTTATCAGTGCTGTCAGCACACAGTTTGTAAGCTTTGTATACCAACAAGCTATCTGTGCTTTATTTATCCACAGCCACTGAGTTGTTTCACAACCACTAGATTTATCCAAATAAGCCATAAGAAGCCTAAATAAAATTAAAGCTTTGAGCCAGTATTGGATTAGTCTTGTGAGTACTTTAAAGCTATTACAAATTCTGGCATATGCACCAAAGCTCTGCCATGAAGTCTCTGTTAGATAGGGGAGAGAAAAATGTTTGAATTTTTAAGGTACTTGAGCCTGCTGTGGAGTTACCTTGGCAGGACAACTGGTGTTCAGCTGCAAACCATGATAGTAATTTTAAAACTACTGTCTTTAATTCCAGTTGAAATGTGAACTAGATTTATGATCGCTTATCTACCTTTTTCATTCCCACATAGCATGGAGTTGTTGCTGCACGGAGTGTTTTAACATAAATCCCATTTAAGCTACTCAGTCTTTTCATCCACCTCAATATATCTGTGTGAAGAAAATTGTATGTTTTTATCAGGAGCAAAAGAGTAGGCATCTAAGTAATTTGTATGAAGTATAACTTCTCAGAATCTTAAGAGTAATCACCACTGTTTGTACCTTGCATGATTTTCTTTCTCTAAAAACTGGCTTTTATTGTGTGCATGTGTATGCATTGCAGTGGAGTTAACTGTGATGGTATCTGCTGCCTTAGTGACATAACAGTGTTTTCATTATTAATTCAGGAATCATAGTAGCTTGTTTCAGTCTACTGAACGGAGGCATTTATTTTAAAAAGATCAATTATAAATTAAAATAAGTAGTGTGTTTTGCATAATCATTATTAGTACAGAGTCCCAGCAACATGGAAATAGTTTACATTGTCTTTTAAAAAATATAAAAATTACTCAAAATCTAAAGTCTCTTTTCTCCACCATCTCCCATTTAACTGCAAAGGTTCCACTAGATTGGAACTGGCACAAAGTCTTCTATCAAGTTTTTCTTTTGTTAACCAGCCAATTTTACAAACATCGTGCCTGAGAATTTCCCTTGTGTAGGTCCCAAGATATTTCTCTGCTTGATGTGTTGTGCATATAAACCAGACCTGCTCAATGCCATTTCTGCACTGAATTCACAATGTAGTAATGCTCTGGAAGAAAACTTCTAAGGCCATCCTGGCATTGACCCATCAGTACAGAAGTTTCTGACAAGTGTCATTTACACAATGGCTTCATCATCAGTGCCTTCTAGTTTCTGTTAGAAGAGGTTATTAATCTAGTTGTTTTTCTTTGTAAGACAAACTGAGACACTGCTTTGTGTCTTGTATTACTGTCATGATACACAGAAGCTTTCTTTCAGAAAGTAATATCTCCATTCTCAGGATTCTCCAATGAAAGTGCATTTCTACTTAACCGGAGCACAGCTGAATGCATCTGTAGAAAACAAAACAACAACAACAAAAAAACCCAAAACAAACAAAAAACCCAAAACAAAAACCCCCAAATTTGTAACTACTTTCCAAATCTGAACAAAAACATCAGTTTTTATACACTCTGTCTTGCATTATGCTGTTCATAAACTAACATGGATTTATCAATCTTACAACTTTTTAGTACAAAGCATTGTTTGTGTGTTCAAGCATTAGCTATATATGATAGAGGCACACAGTGGTAATCAAAACAATTAAGAAAGATCTGTGTACAAGCTAAAGGAATGGTACAAAAGAGCAAGTTAATAAAAATTCATATGAGTCTCTAGATGAAAGACAAGATAAAAAACAGATGGAAAAAGGGCAGGAAAATGTAAGAAATAGTGCTAAGGTTTAATAACATTTCTGTTTGTTGTTAAACAGTGGGCCAGAAAGAAAAAGATTAAGTTGATCGTCGACCCAGAGTATGAGACCAGCTCCACTGGGGAAGACAGCGCTCCTGATTCCAGCCAGAGGAATCGTCTTAATAACCCGAATATTCAAAACAACATCAACGGTAACATCTACATTGCACAGAATGGCTCTGTTGTCAGAACCCGGCGTGTTTGCCTTGGTAACAATTTAAAAGTCACATCTCCAGTGAGGCTGGGGAAACAGTTCAAGAAACTGGACAAGCTTGCAGTGACACATGAGGAGAATGTCCCACTGAACACGTTGTCAAAGGGACCATCTTCTAGTGATAAAATGAACACAAGACCTTGCAGTGTCTCATTTGCTTCCTCTACTATAGGGGCTGAAAATATAGTAACAAAGCCAGGGGGCTCCAAAATGAAAAGCACAGAAGAGCAAGAATCGGTTGTTGATAATGAGGATGTCAAAGAGCCCTTGGAGTCACACAGTGAACACACACAGTCGGATGAAGAGGAGCTCTGGATGGGCCCTTGGAACAACCTTCACATACCAATGACAAAACTGTGATTTTATTTTTTTTTTTTTTTATTTTTACTTCAGTTTATAATAAACTGCGCTTTTTATTGTCACTGAGGAAAATGTATGAAATTTGTATTGTGCACATACATTATATACTACAAATGACACGCTTTAAAGTTTAAAAACAAAATTTGCACTCACATTTGTACCAATTAATTGTCCTCCCAACAATTATTTTGACAGGCTCCCATTCCACTAAGCAATACTTCATTTAAATTAATTAGGTTTTTTGGATCTTGATTTATTGTTTAATAAACAGTAAACTACTAATAAATGCACAGCAACATTTGGTTAACTTCTCAGACAGTTCTATACATGCCTAGCTTGTTTTTCTGTATGGTACTTGTGGCTCTACTGTTTAGATTTGGAAATTGTCTATTTATGTTCAAGATTTATATCCAGAGCTCTTGCTTCTGAACACAGAGTAATAAATTAAAAATAAATCCATGAAAGTCAATGGAGCATATCCTTGGCTGGCTTAAATTTGAGTAACATTACCAAAGTCAGTAGTGATATACCAGTTTATGCAAACAGAGGATCTCGCTCAAAACCCTGCTGTCAGACTCATGTAAGAGTGGAATCAGAGTTTATAAAAGTATAGCACTGTTGCATAGAAAAGTGGAATAGAAGACTAAATAAGCTAAAAGTTGTGAAGGGGAAGGAAATGTGTAGCAATTAATCTTGTTCAGAGTTACCTGGCTGTGGTTTGTTCATTTTCGTTTGTAAATTGCCTCATTCCAATTTTCTTCTCTAGTTAGTTTTTCATCTTTTCATCTCTTCCCACATCAGTTCTGTTTTCTTCTTTGTATGGTCTTTAGCTCCAGTTTTTATGCTCATCAGTAATTGTCATCCTATGGCTATATTCCTCCGAAATAAACCAGGATGATACATGAGTCTGTGTGATAGAAATAGGCATTAAAGAGTAATTAATAAGAAAGGGATGGATGCATTTCAAGCCCAGCTAGCTGGTAGGTTAAATGGTATAATCACCATTCCACTTTAGTAGCGTTGAACATAAACCTGTTGAAAAGACAAATGGATCATGGTGAAGAGGATGAAAACTGAATATTTTACGAGGCTGATATGCATAAACGTGTCCGTGAGGGGCAAAGGGAGTCAGATCTTAAAGTAAGCATTACTTGTAAAATACACCACATAAATTTTGACTCCTGCTTATAATTTCTATTCGTATCTCTAAGTAGTGAGTGTGTTGTATTACAACTTGAATAGGGACCTGAGAAATGCACTGTTCATAGTCACCAATACCTAAAAGACATTAGCAATACAGAGTGAAGTATTTTTCTCCAATGTGATACAGGAAAGAAAAAAAAAAGATACGTATTCACATAAGAAGCATGTCCTGTTGTATTACACAATTATTTTTTTTCAGGATAAGATCAAGATGGTTGTGAGAACAATATGGATACTTCTCGAAAGATATGAAGAGTCAACAGATAAATGTTTACAATTAGTAAGGAATTTATTGGTATCATCATTCTTTTCCTGTTACTATAGTTGAAGTTTCGTCACAAGACCTGGATGACCATGACTGTTGGCTCTGCTCTGGCAGTAAATGGACTTCTGCTACTGTGATTGTTTTCCTCTTGCACAGGTTCTCACCCTTAATTCCTCTTAATGTTTGTCTTTTAGAAGCTGTTCACATGTTATGCCAATGTAAATGTGGCAGTTATGTCAAATGCCTCGTTTTCAGGCTGTGGTTTCCAACCAAATATTTTGAGAGATGGTGCTTGGTTTTAGGCATGAGAAACACAATGTAGCCTACCACGCAAAGAAAAAAAAAAAACAAAGACCTGGTATTTCTTTCTCTTAACTCTTTTATCTTGACATATTTGCACTTGGTACATAACAACAACAAAAAAAAAAAAAGCTGTTTGGAGTTTAGCTAGAGTCTGAATATTTAGATAAGAATGATGGAAGAAAAAAAAATCTATTCTTTGAAATAACTAGTAAAATGTTATATTTTAATCCTGTTTAATATACTGTTATTATTTCACTACATCATTTTTATTGCAAGATCTGTCAGTTCATTTCTCACTAAATACTTCAACAAGGTCATATGTGTTTTAGAGAAACATTTTCTCTCAGCTGCTCTCAATTTTCTGAGGGGAAAAAAATGTTTCTTTTCCTAGAGAGTCACAGGTACACCAGCTTTAGCTCCAGCTCTGTGGAGTATTATCAGGTCTAACACTGGTGGTCAGTATTGCTGTGCATGCTCATCAAAGGCAAAACCTGTCAATACAGGTTTAGGCTCCTTTGTGCTGTCCAGGTGCTCAGAACTTTTCCCACAATGCAAAGAGCATGAGAAATTTCATTTTTCCAGCAGTGGCTGGGGTTCCTCTAAAATTTAGCTCAATTTAGCTAAACTTGCAGTGCCTTTCAAATTCTTGAATACTGTTGGCAAAGAGAGGACTTAATGAAATTCTTTTATTTTCTGTGGATGCAATGTTGTAAATCAATATAGAATTCAGATCTTTATTTTCTGGAGATGCCATACTGTAAATGACTAATGATTTTAGACTCTGAGCTGTCAGTAAGCACGAAAAACAACATCAGTAGCAGTACAGACTGATATGGTAAAAAAGGCACTTTTCCTTTGGGAAGTGAAGTATTAGCATGGCTTTGGTGGATACAGTAAGTAGAATAACGTATCAGAGTCTTGGGATATAATTTACAGCTATTTAACCAGTGAAATTTGTAAAGCTGACGTAAGGCGTTTGCCACTGGGTTGCAGAACTTCTGACTGCCTAACCAATCAAGGTGATAATCATTGCTCCTGACACTGATGTAATTTGTACACTCCTCCAAGGAGGCAGTGATAGTTTTGTGGTTTAGTACAGCACCTGCTATGTTTTCAGTATAAGCAAGATTAAAATGACCAACTGTGTGGCTGTAGAAGGTCAGTGCAATGAGGCAGTAAAAGGAATGTGAGGAGAAACATGGACACTTTTTTTTTTCCTCCTTTGTTCAAGTACATACTACTATGATCAAGACTGTAACGAAAGCTCCACAGATCTATTTTGGACCTGTTAGGAGGCTTAAGATATTTATGCAATAATGGTAGATAGTCCTTGCATCCAGGATTTGCCTGAATTGGTATGGGAGAAAGCATAGTGCTGTGATGTCAGCGATGTCTTGATGCTTTCTGCTGACAGAGTGGTATCACAGTGCGATCACTCAGCATCCCTACACCACAGGTTGAATCCTTCCAGAACCTGATTATGTAGCTGGAAAACTTGCAGAGTTAGCAAAAGAAAAAAAAAAAAAAAAAAAAAGATTAAAAAACAAATCTGAATTTTTAGCAATGGGAGAACAGCACCAATCTAGGACACAAATTTCAGATTCTATGATGGAAAAACATGTAGTGGGAATGGGATATTTTCAGGCAGTGGCAACCATGAAAGTGCTGGAAAGTGTCACACACCTCTATGGGGATGCAGCTTGGTATTTGAAAAAGTGTCTGATGGATCACAACCGTGGTGGTTCTGGTTTCTAATGGTAGTTGTCCCCACATTACTTCCATGTGATGATTTCAGTGGCTCTGAAGTGGCTTCTCCTTTTTACATCTGTTTCTTCTAGCAAGTGTCACTTGTAACTCAAGACTTAACAAGTCTAATTTAAAGCTGGTGGATGATGATGGATGCTTCTTACCTTTTAAGGTCCATAATTGTGCTGCAAATGGGGGTATATATTTGGATACTTTCTCATCAAGCCCTAGTTTGTGGCAGTGCAAAGACAGGCATCTAGCTAGAAGTAAAAAGGGCAGCAGCTTTCTTCTGCACAGCACACATTTGCTTGCTGACACTTGAAATGCTGCATGCAGAAATTACAGCTTAAGTTACCATTGACTGTCTTATTGTTTATAGTCTGAGAAAGACTTGCACTGATTACAAAGTATTGATAAACCACAAGGTTTGGTAAACCCGAAGAATGGTGCACTTTATCAAATGGATTTTGAAGGCAGCTGGTTCTCAAACGCCCATTAGGGGAGTACTGAGGAATATTACCTTTTTTCTTTATTATTGGAAGAAGAGAATCTCGGTGATTTCAGTGTTTGGTCTAGGAGCACTCAGCCCAGCTGATCAAATGATAAAGCTGTAGCACAGAGCTAGATCAATAGTGTAGCAACAACATGAGCAGAATCAGGTAATTTACTTGTAGCATAACAAAACCAAAGCTTTCAGGGTGGCAGCAGCCTGGACAGCTGGAACACAGTTTATCTTTCTGTCATTGATTGTTGCTCTTTACCAGTACACAATAAAATTATATTGTTGTTTTTGTGAGCCATCCAACATGAGCAACACCAGCCCTGCAAACTGTGTGCATGTTGTTGAGAACAGCTGACTGTGATTCCGCCATGATGCTCAGAATGAGTTGTAGCATTCCATGGAGTGTTTGCCTTTCCTCATATGAATGCCCTAGAAACATATGGGTGGCTGTGATATTCAGAAAATCCTGCCATTTGACTCTGTCTAAACAGCCAGCATGGTGTGAGCAGTCATGGGGAGAGCTATGGACATGGTACATGGCAAAGTCGAATGCAAGTGTCTGTTCCCAGGGAAGGTGTTCCTGGAAGCCCTGTGAGTACTATAGAAGTTCAATTGGAGTTTTTTGGGGAGATATTTGGGAAGCCAGGTAAGGATGCTGATACAGAAGGGCAGCTTTAATGCAGAACTGAATATTGCATTACACTTAAGGGAGGTTTAGTTTTGTTTCAAGAGTTTAAGGAGAATATAAGCCTTTTTATTGATTACAAAACCATGTTGTACACCAGTGTTGCAGAAATGGAAAGTTAATGTCTCATTGATGAAATCCATTGTAGGTTCTCCTCAGCAGTTAGATTTGCAGTATGCGTGTGCATCATCTCTCTGTCTGCCTGTAGATTCTCTGTTATCTTTTGAGGCACATAAGTGAGGCAAGTTTCCATCTCAGAAGGCAGTGGTCTCATAGGAGTTTGCACCCTGCAGCCAGGTGTCTTGTAGAAGTACTTCCTGCGGCGCAGTAATTTGTCACTGGTCATGTGGATTGTAACTGATGGCATTTCATTTGTGCGAGAGTCAAGCCCAGCCTCTAACAAGGTACTGTGTTGTGTAACATGCTCCCGTTTGCAGACTGAGCTGTTCCTGTTCAGCTACTGGCATGTGATGTGCTGTGTGATATAATTAGTTGTGCCCAGCCGTGCCCTACTGCAACTTAGCAGTGACTGTTTCTTGTGAGAGAACATGGCAAATGTACAGTGCTCAGCGCTGCCATGGTTTAGTTTCTACTCATTGAGGTAATGCTTTAGATTCTCCTTAATGCCTATATTGAATGCCAACAGGAGAGTTTAGAGAAACTCTACTTTGTCATGATTATTTTTAGTATCTAAGAATTTCTTATTTCCTCAGTAAAGGTCAGCAAGGGAAATTGTATTAAGGTCATTATTTAAACTGATTAATTTTTCACAGGTAGAAAGACTATTATTTTTTAATGCATTGCATTTTAGAAACTAGACCTAGACAGCATCTCTCTAACAGCATTCGAAAAACACTTCTTTATTCTAACATGTTATCTCAGAAATGCTGGTAAGAGGCTGTTTTAATGAAAAAGGAAAGTGTAATTTTTAAACATATAAAATATTAAGTAGGGTTTGCCCTGATTTAATGTTTCAAAAAGCTATTGCAGCATGTTAGTCCTAGGAAGAGGGGGTAAATAAAATGTCAAACACTGATTAATCACAACTGTTTAAATGAGGAACACGAAGTATAAGAATGCAATAAACTACAGCACTTAATACCATCATCAAGCCAAGCAACAACAGTAAATATTTGTCTCTCTCATCAGTTTAATTTACTGATACATTTTTTCCCTTGCAGACTTAAAAATTTGTGTACTTACACTATCAATATGCATAAATAATTGAAGCATAAAGGATGTGAATTCTGAGCAGACATCCAGGCACAAAGTGGATTGTAGGCACTTTGAAGGACCTTCACAATGTGGTGAAACACTGGTTGTGGACAGAATTGTTAAGGCCAAGTGAGTTAGAAGCACAGGAAGGGAACAGAAATGATGCTCCCAGATGTCATGTTTGGAAGCTATGCTTGACTCAGCCACTGTCTCCTTCTTAATCTCCTTAAAAAGGTGAGCAATGGCAGGAGAGACAGGACTCTGCACAGTGCATGGAGAGATACCCAGTCTAGCACAGGTGCCAAAGTACAGCCATGCTGGGCATTTTGCTGCCCCAGCTAATTATCCTGCCAAGATGACAAATTACAGTCCAGACTTAAAGAATAACCATGCCCTTGTTTGCTTGGAGGATATTTGCTCTCTTTGTGCACATACATGTGTGTATCTGTACACATACATGCACCCACCTGTCCATCATCCTTCTCCATTTATAAATGTATAGCTGTAACATAGAGTGTTAGACTATTAGATGAGTACATCTTTCTGTTAAAACAAGCTAATGGCTAATGAGTGACTACTGTAAATGAAAGATGGAAATTCTGAGAAAAAAAACAGATCTTAAAGGAAGAGGGAGAAAGTAAGAAATGCTGAAACATGCAGCAACCATTATCACTATGTAACACTGTGACCGCCAGACCCTGGCAGCTCGTGAAGCAGGTCCATGTGGCTGCAGCACTGCGGCGTGCACAGGGAAGACTTTGCAGCAGCAGGCGGTCTGTGGTGGTGCAGCATGTCTCCCTCCTGCTCCCGCTTGCTGTACATGTGCCATGGCCTTGACTGAAATACAGACACAGAGCTGCCTGAGTGCTGCCTTGTGCACACAGCTGTCACATATAGCTCCCATAGAAGCCGGACCGTGTTTCTTCTGCCACTGTGAAGGTAACAGCTAAATAGCTTCTTGTGCCAAATAAGTTTAGGTTAGCAGGAGGCAAAGTGCTCAGCTGTAGTCTCCACAAAGGCAAGCAGAAAAGTCACTTTGATTTCAGCAGCTGCTCTGTTTATGACGCAGCTTTCCAGACTCCCTGATAACCTTCACGTCCTCAAACTAATGAAGATGTAGTCACTAAAGGAGAAAAGTGTAAAAAGAAAAGACAGCAAAGCTTCTGAGGTTTAAAAACAAGGTAACAGTCTGCAAGTACAATGAAACACCCCATCTGCTTCTACTGCAGGATGTGTCACCTTGATTTCTTGAGCTTCCTTTGCAGCATCCATTCACCTGGAATGTTGCTTGAGAAACCAGGTGAGGGAATGATTTTTCAGAATTGGGGTGAGGGTGGAAAGATGTAGAAATGAATTAATCCTAGGGTGTGATGCACATTCATCTGAGGGCTGCTAGTTTAGTCTTTATAGAAAATACACTCTATTCTTACAATTTGGGGCCAATAAGATCTAATAAATCATATGAGACAGCAGCTGGAAGCGCAGTCCTCCTAAGGTCCACTTAAGAGCAGAAACTTTGCCAATATGTAAGCACACCATCCTGTGTTAGCAGTACCCTGAGCACAGGTGAGTGTAAATCTGTGGCTGCTACAGGTGGACATGTGTACCTTTTCCAAATTTTAGACCTTCCTTTACTCATTTATAGACGGCTTTAAAACAAAGAAATTAAAAAAGGGCAGGGTGAGTATGGTCTTGATTCCTAAGGCCTGGGGTAGTTGCAGGTAAGTGCTGATACTATCAATGTTAAGTCCTTCTTGAGGAAGCTTTCCACTTTGGCTGAAAAAAAAAAAGGTGCTCATTTGCCAATTAAAATCAAACCATCTCCCAGAATTACGTAAACTAGCGTCAAATATATTTAGCACGTGTTGGGATTTTGTGCTGGTAGTATACTACAGTAGTAGAAGGCCTAGCTTGTTGCATGCATCTAGCTATGGTAAGTGCCCAATTACAACCTGGCTGCAGAGCCTTAGTCTTGGTTTCACTGCAGATCACTAGGAATGCAGTGATTCCTTTTGCAGAGTGGGTATAGGTTACCAGGACACTGACACCCTCAATTCTCGTCTCCTCCAAACATCATACCCACTTTCTCTTGCTAACTGCTCTTTTTTCCTTTTGTCCATTGTCCAGGAGATCTCTGATAGCTGCTGAGCACTGCAGTGTTTGCAATGAGTGTATAGGAAAATGAAAGGCTTGTTAAACAGTAGGTAGCTATTGGAGGTTAACAAGAAATCACCAGTACTTTAGGCTTGATCTTTTCTGGTTGAGTCAATTAGGAGCAGGCTGTTAAAATGATGAAATCTTCGAATTGCAGTAGCTACTATAGCACTACAGTTTCTGAGCATGACTGATGTTAAAATCAAAGGATGCTCAGTGGTCACACACACTGACTATGCCTCCATACAGGGAAACTCTGCAGTAACATGAATTCCATCTGATGACAGATATAATACAAGAGCAATTTTTTAGGAACTAGTGAAAAATATTCCTCCAATGCTTGTTGTTGCTGCTCAACTGCAGGTTTTTAGTTACATTTAAAAAACTGGGGAATGAGTCTCCTGAATATAGCACAGAAGAGCAGACCATCTAGGATCAAACTGATTCTTACACAGCCTTAGCAAAGGGGACTTCTGTGAGGCCATTTCATCTACGAGTGTAGCTTTGTCTCTCATTATTGATTCATATTTTAGAAGTTTAATAATACATGCAAATGTTTATAAGTATTGAAATATGGACCCTTCCTTTGATTCAAGCAGCAAAATGGATTTATTAAAGGAGACTATCTATGAATGCACTGAAATTACAACAAAAAATTGCTGTAACGTGGGACTTGGTTTGAAGTGGGGATTTTTTATAATAAGTTCATTGTGGAAGGAAGCTATTAATAGCTAACCTACTTCCTGCATAGCTAGCTTGAACCATATTAGTTCTGTATTGCAGAGTTCAGGGCCTAAGGTCATATTCCTTTTAAGCGTCAATATGTAACTCCTTGGACTTCGTTCCCCACTGTACATCCCAGTCTTTTCACATTTTCCTTTTGGCAGGTCTGTTTATAGGCATTGATTCAGTTTCTATAAAAGTGGATTTAAAACCAGGTTGACCGTGTTGAAGCAGAATAGGGACACAGAAATATTGTTTAGTGCTAGTAAAGCAGCCTGGTTACAGTGTGTGTTAGATAAAGCTGACTTCTCAGTGAAAGGTTTCTTTCCAATGAAGGTTCACCATCCAAGGCAGTCTTCTCTCTGTCTTTTTTGCAGGCAACTTCTGCAGCAGGATTTGCATGGAAGAAGTGTTTGGCCTCTCCTAACTGCTTTCTCATTTCATGCAAATATTAAGTAAAAAAAGTCATCTCTGCCGTGACCTGTCTGATAATATCCAATTATTTATTTTAACTGGTTTTGGTTTCTGAATACATGCTGGGCTGTGCCCTGATTTCAGAGAATTATCTGTGATGACTCCAGGAGTTCTTCCTGTAATACCCATCAGTTCAGAGTGCTTCATTTGATAGGTAGCATTTGGACTATTTTCCCCTGTATGAATTTCCTTGCATTTATCTCTGATGAAAGTCATCTACTTCCCTTTTTTTGCCCACTCATTCAGTTTTGTGAGGTTTCTCTGGCATACTTCAGCATCACTGTGGCATCTTACTATCCAAAACTGCTGGTTTATTTTGGTTTTTTTTTGTTTGTTTTTCTTGTTTTTTTGGTGTTTTTTTTTTTTTGGGGTTTTTTTTTTTGGGGGGGGGGGGTGGTCTGTGGCTTTTTTTTTTTCCCTTGGATTTGCTTGGTTTGGGCTTTTTTTTTAAATATATTCTATTATTTGGAGTGAAATAGCATTTGGTGGATTTGGTATTTTGCATGGTTACTGGTGACCAAATAGCATTTATCTGTATTTGAACAATGCAGTATGGATGGAATGTTCTTAGCAGCCTAGCAGTAATGTGTGAGTCTAGCTAGTCTTTAATCCCTCTCCATATTTCTAGGAAAGGTTAGCTTTATACATAAATTATGAAATAAAAGGTCTGGTCAGGGTAGATAGTGTTGAAGAGATCTTATTTACAGTTGAACACATCTCTGTGTGGCTGAACTGAAGAGGAAAATGTATTCCCCAAACCGAGAGGGAAACCGAGGCAACAAAAGTTGTGGAGATTAGCAGCAAGAGTCTCATGCTCCTGCAAGTGACACTCCTTACGTGGGCTAATGGAGTTTGTGCAAAAATGCATACACCATAATTTAATCTGATTATTTTTTACTTTTTAAACACCATCTTGTTAAAAGTTCAGCCTGAGCAAGCATTCTGCTGATGATCTTACTTGTACAGGACTATCGTGTTAACATTGCTAGTTTCAGCCTGTGAATTTATTGCTTTACAAACTAGACAGAGTGGATTTGTTCTCTTCCCTACTCTACATTGTAACTATTGGAGACTTATCTTTTGAAAAGGTATAGGGAGGAAGTTTTTAGCTTTTACAGTCTTGCTCAATAACATGTTTCCAGAATCTTTCCAGCTGAATCCAAAGAAAAGAGTGTTAGTTTTGATCTCACAGGGTTGTTAAAATATCCAAAACCAAGGCTTGATCAAAAATTGAGCAAAAAAGATCTCAAAGAAGCTTTGATTTTGTGACATGTCACAGGCATCTGAAGTGTGGGCAGTATTTCGACCAGCTGCTGCTGATTGCCCTCGCTTTCAGAAGTGCAAGTTCTGTTCTAAGTGATTGTTTTATTTATAGATTTTACTGTGCTCTTTATGTTTGACAAAGAGCCCTGTTATCCATAGTCATGCCTGTAACTTGTGGGAAGTCACACTGTAGCATCACTACACCAACGTGCATATATAACCAGTACTTCCCAGATGCGTGGTCAAAATTAGTCCATCAACAATTATTTCTCCCACAGGTGTGATGTACTAATTAGGTCTCCTAAGATTTGAGAACCTCTTTTTTTCTAATGTTCTTGTTAATCTCTTGATTTCAGTTTTATTTCCTAAGGGAAACAGCACTTACGTGACTGTAGTGTCCATCCACCTGTCCCTTCCACTCTAAACAACTTAGGAACCAAATGACTGATTTCATCCAAATTTGAATGAGGGTTACAGTCTCCAAATTAAGTTTCCATAACCTTTAGGAAAAGCGGAAAGTGAGAAGCAAATGAATGCTTTTGTGCCCCCAGAGGAAGACAAGAAGTCAGTCTTTCACAACTCAGTTGGCCATAAACAGATGGCTAGCCAGGATGCACGCGGTTCTTCCATGACTGCTGGTGGGTGTCCTGATGGCCTTGGGATGCCTGGTGTGACTGTGGTGTGGGTGGCAAAGAAAGAGATGGATATGAGAAATCCAAATACTTTCTTTAGTCATGGTGCAAGTCACTTTATTTTCCTACTGTCTGAGGTTCCTACACAGCTGAGATCTTAAAAAACGTTTGAGAGGTAATCATTGTCTGACGTGTACATCTGCCATGAGATGCAAATGTACTCGTTGCTGTTGCACTTTGACTAGCAGAAAGCTTCAAACACTGTACTCCAGCATAGACTTAAAAACCTTTGGCTTCCAGTTTTAATTAATGTTTTGAAGATATAAGAGGAATTTAATATGTTTAGTAAGAACAATTATTTGCTCACTTATAATAAAAATTATGGGAACTGTGTAATGCATTTTCTTTTCCCCCACTATAATGAAGTTCTAATTAGAATTATAATTTCTCTTCTTTGGAGAAGCTTTTAAAGTAATTGTGAGGTCACCTACAACTTACTTTGAATGAGCAGTTCATTGTCAGTTTCATTTTCATCACGATCTTCTGTGACTTTCACTGTAAACCTGCAGCCTGCCACTAAATGTAACTTTACAATAACAGAGTTTTAGTTAGATTACAATAACGGAGTTTTAGTTAGATACTCAAGGTTTCTTTTGCATTTTAGCAAACAAAGGTACTGCATGGACAGTTCAGGGTGATTCTTATTAACCCTGTTATATTCAGTTCCCAAAAATTAGAGAATAGAACTTGGGGTTTTAAATGTCAATTTTCAGTTTATCATCTTAAGTGAATTCTAAATACTGATAAACCTTACAGTGTGTGCTGTATCTGAGGTAGAAAGCGACTTCTGTATGTCACTTTCTACCATATTGAGTTTTCATGGTAGCTGAGTATTAAAAAGAGGCACAGCAAACTATGGTTAAATATGTGCATGTTAGCAGAATCCTTAAACTGCACTTTTGTTCTTCTGCCAGTTTATGATGTGTTACTCTAAGGCAGCCATGGCTCCTTAGATGGCTCAAGCTGACCACCACTGGGCACTCTTCCATGTCGTATTCCCTTTTCACTGCTCTGTCGCCCAGCCCCCAGCCTGCAGCGTGCACCTCATGACTTCTCTGCAACCCTCATCTATGTTACTGCCTGTATGCACTGCTGGGGACATGCCTCAGCAGCACAGCAGATTCTCCCAGCCCTGGAATATAGTCAAAGGTTTCTATGGATGACCAGGGGTCTTATTTCTATCTGGTGGGTCAACAAAGTCTTTTAAATTCTCCACTGTTAGGAAAATGAATGGGATATTTGCAATGTGCTACATGCAGTATAAAAACAGGAGCTGAAAGGAGCCAGAACAGCAGCTGGACATGAACATAAACTGACACCTGTTAATGAATGTTGCAGCTTAACAGTTCTTGCAGGCTGAAAAACTTCAATCCTAAAATGGTCTCTGCACATTTAGCTGCAGAACTGATTTATCCATCCTTTCCCTTCTCTTGGAAATTAATTTTGTCCTATAAAGTTATAGAAGAGTCCCCCTTGTGGTATAGGCCATAAAAGCAACATGCAGGACTGATTTTATCTGGTCTGGTTTTCCACTCTGGCCTGCAGCTTAAATGTATAGCTGTCTATTAGGTCGGTATGCCCTGACTTTTTCTTGGGGAGTTTTGTAACTGGAAGACCAGAAAGTAAAGACATTAAGACTGGTTTTCTTCCTCTTATCGCAGCTCTAATTTCACAGCTTGCCAACTGGGAACTTCTTTTATCACAGCTTCTGCAAAATGTAGTACTGGAGGGGTGAGCGCAGAGGGTGAGCAAGCTGTGAAGAAGGCATTTTGTGGGATTTTTTTGCAAGTCTGAAAAGCTGAAGTGGGGAAAGGAAACAAGTCAGTGGGTCTGTGTTTCCAGAAACCCCAGCGGCGCTGGGAAAGATCAAGAGCTATTCAGTGTGGCTGTCAGCACTAGCTTGCCCCTCAGTCTTCTGGGAGAAGATGCAGCAGCTTTTCTTCTGGTCGCTGCCACTTTCCTCCTCCTCTCTAATGTATTCAAATTTGTTTATATTGAAGTGTACAAAAGTCTGAGTGCTGCGTGGGATGGAGCTGTGAATCACCGTTTCTGTGTTGTTTATCTTATAATGTGTTTTCTGTGCTTTACACCTCCACTGTGGATGTGTTAAAAACTTTACCCACTAATGAGGTGTTCAGGGCAGTTGTGCTTTGTGGGTTTCTCCATCTCCCTCACAGAGCAAAGGGCTTTCTTGAGTACACAGTGATTTTTTTTTGGCAGGAAGTCTGGTTCTGACCCTGTCTGATCGCACCTGACACCAGTGTGATTACATTCAGCTCCAGACAGCAAAGAGGAGATGCAGGTTTTGTAGCATGTTTTTAAGGCTGGTTTAGCGTTTGGGCTGTCTTACTGGCTGACAGAATTCCCCCCTCCTTTGAGAGCTCACACCATACTATTTTTTTCCCCTTTTTTTTATTTTCAATTGCAGCAGTCCCTGCTTTGTGTTCGTCCGTTATCTCTGCACAGCAAAGGAGGAATTCATAACTTGGAGGCTTGACACACTGCTACTATGATGCAGCAGCGTTTCTGGGTGAAATCTGGTTTGACTGTAACTGTTTCCTGCAGTGTGGGAGAAAAACAATGAGGCCCAAACTATACAAAAGTTCTGCACTTTTAAACAAACAAGGTGGTCTTTAGAAGTGATGTTCCTTCCGTTAAACCACGGGTAGTCAACTACCCTGCTCTGAAGGGTGGCCACGCTGGCCCTCTGAAAGTATTTAAAGACTATAATCTGTTTACTTTACCAATGCACCAAACGTGCATTTGCTTATGAAGCTTCCCCCTCATGTTTAACTCTGTAACAGTTCCTGGTCCCTCCCTTGACATGGGACCACGGACAATTTATTATGTGGGATGGGGTAGGGAGGACATCCTGTCCTATGTGCTCTGGTGACCAGAAGAAAGCCACAGTTTGAGTGATTTCTAGCAGACTGGGTGTACCCAGGGCCACTTCCAAGCATATGGATGCCCAGCTTAATCTTCTTGTGGGAACAGGGAGAGGCATCAGGCATGACTTGCCTGGACCAGCTAAAAGAGAGAGGTATATAACTATGTTTTCCCCTTTATGGGAAAAGTCCTTCCAGGGGTTAGCTGAGGTTGGGCCTGTAATGGTTCTGTAACTTTTTCTTACCTTCTTCCCTGATTTGGGTGCCATGAAAACTACCCAACATTTTCTCATTCTTGCTAAACTCCCATTTAAAAAAGAAAAGCAAAACAAAACACAAAAAAACCCAGACCCAACCAGCCAAAAAAGGTATCTGCTCAAGGACACGTGTGATACAAGGATGTTGTTCCAGATGACCAATACCTTTTCTTCCAGCCCAAGCTATTTGGCTTTATACAGGGGAAAAGAGATAAAGTTAGTGCCCTGTGACAGAACTGAATGCCAAAATATCTGCGCAAATGCTCTCTTCAGGAAACAGCTAATTTGACACTTGGTTACATTACATTATTTTTGTGTGACAAAACTTGTATTCAAGCCAGCAGCACTTCTTAGAACCACTTTTTGAATTATCATTGACTTTTCTAGGTACTGCCAAGTGTGTTTCCTATGTTCTAGGCTTATTTAATTGAATGAGAAAGTGCTGAGAGTTTTGTGTATTCACTTGCTAACTACACTGGACTCCTCACCTCTGTTGGCATTATTCTATTTCATTATCCATGGGGCTACAGCAGACAAGAGATGGGTGAATAGTTACCAGTCATCTGAAGCTCATCCGTAGCCAAGAGGCCCATTCTCAAAAGGATGCAGGTAAACTAAGATAGCGGAAGTGAGAGGCACAATTCTGAAACATCCTGCTCTGAAACTGCTTGACCGTGGAGGCCAGTAGCCTCAGCAAGCAACTTCTATTGGTTTTGTAAAGGTTCCTTAGTGCCACTTTTCATGGGCAGAAAGCACTTTATTGGAGCACATGCCTGGAGAATAAGCTCAAAGACAGCTCAGGACCCCAGTGGGTGTCTGTTTCAGGGCATGTGTTAAACGTGGAAGGGCCCAGGCTCCTGTAAGGAGTCTGACACTGTGAGGACAGTGCCTTCCAGGGTGAGGGAGGGAGAGAAGTGCAATTTTTCTAGAGTTGCTTAAGCATTCAAGACGGAGTTGGGGGAAGCAGGGAACGTGTAGTTCTGCCTTGATGTCATCTGTAGTCTTGGTGTGTAGTTGCCTCCCTATGTAGGGTACTAATATATCCTGGGGTAAATCTGTTTGTACCTTCTGAAGGGCAGTTGTTCAATATTCAGCTATAGCACATGTCCATGTGAGGATGAAGCAAACCCCTTGAATCAAACCAATGTGCCAGCTGAGATGGGGGCATTAAGCTCTTGGTCAGGCTGTGAAGGCATTGAGTGTGGAAGACGTCCACACCTTCTGAAAGAGCTGTCCAGACCAAAGCTTGGGGTAATTGTCTTATATGTCCCTGTATACAGCTTTCCATTGGTTAACACTGACTGGATGCCAGGTGCCCAACAAAGCCACTTTATAATTCCCCCTCCTCAGGGGGAGAGAGAAAAATATAACAAAGGTCTGGATAGGGACAGGAGCGATCATTCACCAATTACCATCACACAAAACAGACTATTCAAATAAGAGTAGAATAATGAGAAATAAAACCAAACCTTAAAAACACCTTCCTGCCATCCCTCCTTTCTTCCTGGGAACTTTACTCTTCAGTTCTCTAACTCTCCCTGAAAACATGGATAAGGAGTGGGGGTTGGGGGTCAGTTCATTACATGTTGCTTCTGCTGCTCTTTCTTCCTCAGGGTGAGGACTCCTCACATTCTTCTGCTCCAGTGTGGGGTCCCTCTCATGGGAGACAGTTCTCCATGACCTTCTCCAATATGAGTACTTCCAATGGACTGCAGTTCTTCACTAACTGCTCCAGTATGGGTACCTTCCATAGGGTGCAGTCCGTCAGGAACATACTGCTCCAGCATGGGTCCCCCATGAGGCCACAAGTCCTGCCAGAAAACCTGCCCCAGAGTGGGCTTCCCATGAGGGCACAAACTCTTTTGGACATCCACTGCTTCAGTGTGGGATCTTCCACAGGCTGCAGGTAGATACCTGCTCCACCATGGGCTGCAGGGGCACAGCCTGCCTCACCATGGTCTTCACCACAGGCTGCAGGCAAATCTGCTCCTGTGCCAGAGACACATCCACCCGCTCCCTCTTGAAGAACCTTGGTGCCTGCAGGGCTGTTTCTCTTACATATTCTCACTAGTCTCTCCAGCTGCAATTGCTCCTGCGCAATATTTTTCCCCCTTCTTAAATATGTTATCCCAGAAGTGATGCCACTGTCACTGACAGGCTTGGCCTTGGCCAGCAGTGGGCCCGTATTGGAGCCAGCTGGCGTGGGCTTTATTGGACACAGGGGAAGATTCCTGTAGCTTCTCTCAGTAGTCACCCCTGTATCCCCTCCACTACCAAAACCTCGACATACTCTCCAGAATGAAAATGCAGAACCAGGTCATTCCTGTTGAAACCCAACCCAACCCAAATGGAAAACCAAACAACAACAACAACGAAGAAAGGGGAAAAAAAAAAAAAAGGAAAAAGGGCTTTATTAGGGGATATAACCAGTTTTGGAAGTTGAAGTAGCCTTTGGACAAAGCAACAAGGGGCAAGATGCATTGTATAACTGTCCTGGGTTCAGCAGTAGCAGTCATTTTTCTCCTTCTTAGTAGCTGGTGCAGTGCTGTGTTTCCACTTTCGACCTGCGAACAGAGCTGATAACACAAATGTTTGGTCTGGCCAAGGACTTTCTGAGCCTCATGCTCTGCCAGGGAGGAGGGAAAGCCAGGAGGAAGCAGAGACAGGACACTTGACCCAAACTAGCCAAAGGGGTATTCCATACCACAGCACGTCATGCCCAGGATGTAACTGAGAGTTACCCAGAAGGGCTAGGGCACTGCAGGGCTGGACGAGGTATCAGTCGGTGTTTGGTAGGGGTGGGGTGAGTTATCGGTCGGCTGGTTCTGGGGTGTTTTATTCTCTTCCCTTGTTATTTCCTTTATCATTATTATTATTGGTGGTAGCAGTAGTGATTTGTGTTATACCTTAGTTACTAAACTGTTCTTATCTCAGCCTGTGGGAGCTGCATTCTTTTGATTCTCCTCCCCATCCCTCCAGGAGTGCGGGGAGGAGGAATGGGGGTGAGTGAACGAGCTGCGTGGCTGGGTTTAAACCAGGACAATGACTTACACCCTACACCCTACTTCTGCGCTCTCTTTGGTTATAGCATAATAAGTGATGTGAAATAAAAACAGTAAAACAAGTCAGTTCTTGGGAACAGAGTGGGGGTTTGCTGGGTGGGGTTTTGGCCAGCCAAGAGAGTGCTGAGTGTAATAGTCCTTGTGGGAAAACAGAAGAGTGACAATTTTTTTGGTCCACTTTACAAGTCTCTTAATGGCCCGAAATTGCAGCGTTTCTGAGCTGTCCTCCGACAGTGTTGCTGAATGAGGTTTTGTGCAGTCTGAGTAGAGCCCAGAAGATGTCACCACAGGATAGTAGAAAGCAGGCAAGCTCCTCAAATCCGCTTAAAAACAGAGTGCTAGGTCTATGCAATAACCAGTCCAGGCAACCTCTAGGGATTTCGCCGTTGGATTTAGATTTAGAAAATAGTTGTTCTGTTGGGTTTTTAGTAATCAGATGAACATTAACACAACTATGGTAAGAGAAAAGCCGAGAATGTGGTAGTAGTTGCAACACTTCTTCCGGGGAAGATTTTTTGGTGAAGATTTGCATTCTGGAATAGATATTTATAAGCAACTTAGACAAGGCTGAAGACTATTTTTGAACAGTCACAAAAGTAGTCATGGGAAAAAAATCGGTTTTATCCATAAAAGGAGTGGTCAGACAGTGAAATGAGTGGGTTATTAAAAACAAGCAGTGTCCTGCTCTTGTTTTTGCATTGCTCTGGGGCTCTTCCGCTCATTTCCTATTCCCTACCATAACTTTAGCGAGTTTATCATTTTTACTTGAAAGCCTAAAGGGTCGTTCTTTAAACAAAACAACGATGTACAAATAAATAAAGCAACTATTTCTTTTGCAAAGTCAGCATCCAAAAGAATTATACAACCAAGTATATTCATGATGTGTCAAAGCAATCCACTGGGGACTGACACAGGCATTCACAAAAGCTTTATGAGATCTGCAGCTGTATACTCAGATGTATTTTAGTTGCTTGCTTAATTTGCACTTAACTCTTAAGTCTCCAGTCTAGTGCACCAGGCGACCAGGTTGTAAAACTCATCCTATCCAGACCATTACAAAAATTGCCATGAGTAGTTTCAAGCAGCTTTGCCCACTTGTTTGTCTAGAAAATCCCAATCTAGAAAGTATTTCCCAGTGAATTATATTTCTCATTTGACAGGAGTAATAAGACTTACAACATAGTGATGGAAAAAATCTATATGCTATATTACGTGCTAAAAGAAAGGGGTATGTTGCACATTGTTCTTAGTAGTATTCCTGTGGCTTCCTCTTTTTAAGGTCTGCATATCAGAACTATCACAACACTTCAGTTAGGGTAGAAAATATGTAGATGCATCCATGCTATTATCCCCTGGTTGATGTACTTCATGACTACACACCCTACATTCATCCTTATGAATGCCATAATCCACTAGGCTTGTATACCAGCACACAAACTTCCAGTAAATAAAAAGGTTAAGATGTGAATAAAAGCTAAAAATAACTGATACTAACAAATAAGATATTTTCTAAGTGTTATCTATATCTCCAGATCTACTAAATATATACATCCCGGACAATTCTTCCGATAGCTAACTAATGCTTTTGTAGGTAACATCAGCAAAAAAAAAAAGTTTGCCCAGCAAGGTAAAGTTTCATTCAAATCTAAATCCCAAAATATGTGCTCCTGCTTAAAATCACCATGGAGGATAGACCACATTGAAAACCTTCATGCTGATACCACCAATAATAATAATGATAAGGGAAATAACAAGGGACGAGAATACAACACCCGAGCACCAGCCGACTGATAACTCGCCCCACCCCACCCGACCGAGCACTGACCAATACCTCGTCCAACCTTGCAGTCCCTAGCCCTTCCGGGTAACTCTCAGTTACATCCTGGGCATGACGTGCTGTGGTATGGAATACCTCTTTGGCTAGCTTGGGTCAAGTGTCCTGTTTCTGCTTCCTCCCGGCTTTCCCTCCTCCCTGGCAGAGCATGAGGCTCAGAAAGTCCTTGGTCAGACTAAAACATTTGTGTTATCAGCTCTGTTCGCAGGCCAAAAGTCAAAACACAGCGCTGCACCAGCTACTAAGAAGGAGAAAAATGACTGCTACTGCTGAACCCAGGACAGGGATGAATCTAACTTTTTGAATTAGAAGCTGAATGTAGCAGGTAAAAAGTATAGCAACTCAGTCACATAGTTAGAAACCGTCTTGTATGTTGGAACACAAAATCAGTTGTTTTAATTGCCTGGCTTTTGAAATGGCTCTCTGATAACTGCTGCTACACAGCTCAGTTTAGCTTCATTGTAATTTTAACTCTAGCATCCTCCCTGGCTTACAGTGTAACTGATAACCATCTTCCTACTCTTTTTTTCTCTACCTAGAATAGTGTAGTCACAACATCATCACACTAGATGGCAATGATGTCCACAGAGAAGGAAAAAAAAAACCCAACATTAAGTTCTGCGGAGAAACTGAGTTGAGAAATTTTACGCCCTCTTACTTCAAAAAGTCTTGTATTGGCTAGGGAAATCATGGTAAAAAAAATAAGGTGAGAGTGATTTACATAACTGAACTTGCCAAGGTGTGTAGGTGAAATGTGTGTATGACGACAGCACAGCTATTATTTCCAGGGCTGGATATATTTTAAATACTATTGATATCAGAGAAATGAAAGAAAGACATACCTGAAAAACTGAATACTGATGCCTAATACTGCAGCAGATGAGCAAAATCACAATTTCCTTTCAGCACATGGTTTCCATAATTCTCCTTCAAGCCTTCCCTTGGTTGTGTGCTTTCTGACTTGGCTCATCCTTAATCTTAAAAATGCTTCATCCTTAATCTTAAGGATGCTTCATCCTTTAATCTTAATTGAACCATGTAGACATAAATCCATAAATTAATATTTTAGGAAAAGGAAAGGCTGGGGGAAAGACCTTTTACCTGTTAGAAATCTGCAGATCATTTACATAGATGAGTCTTTCAGGGCAGCAATGTCATAGAAATGAAATTTGCTTGGAAATCTGTACTCTGCATTGTGCTGCTTTCAGTAGAAAAACAGTAAAAATGTTAATCTGCCCTTGTGGTTTTGTACACATATACTTACGCACACGTGTATATTTATAAGTGTACATATACATATTTATATATAGATGCGCACACTATCACGTGTATTTGTATTACCCCCCCAGTCTGCACCTAGGTAAAACTGAAAAACCTCCTTCCCCAGGTCAGCGCAATGTAGATTTATGTGCCTCTCTCAGGCTTTATCCTGGAAACATTTCTGAGCACATTGTTCCCTTTGACAGCACTGTGTATAGCTTCTGGCCCCTTTCCCTTCCCTGACAGCAAATCAGCTTTGGAGCAGTTACAGCTGGAGCTATCAGTTGGTCCTTACTTGGAAAGCCCCTCTTGGCTACTCCTGCCGAAACACATTACTGCTGGATAGTACAGAGTCAGCACCCCAGAAGACCAGTGGGGCAAGACCAAAGCAGCTCTGTACATGAGGGTGGGCTGTTTGTACTTGCCTAAGTGGGTTCTGGCACATGCCAGTGATCACTGCTCTCTGGTTCTCTCTTCTGGTGTCTCTGATGATCTACAGAGACACAGCTTTCGTAAGCCAGTTTACCCTGAGTAACCTCAGTGTAACGTGAAGGTTTGCTGTAGGTACAGACTGCAGAATATGCCCACCTCTTGGTTGATTGTCTTGTCTGCCATACAGATGCTGAATGGACCACCTCCTGGGTGCCATGTACTTGTTTCTGTAGCAGTTGTGTAAGATGGCAATGGTCTTTCACAAGAAAAGCTGGAGAAGCTTGATGATTGCAAGACCTAGGTGTTGAAATCAGGGGTTTATTTCCTCATTAAGGACAACTGTTTGTCTGCTTGTCTGACTTCAATGTGTGCAGCTGTCCTGTCTGCCCATGAAGTCTCAGGTAAGTGGGGCTCTGCTGCTAAGCCAAGCTGGTTTTTGGTAAAAGTAAACAAGACTACGCTAGGAGGCCTCACACTATCATGTATTTGGAAAATACGCCTTTCAGATATGTGTGCCTCATTTTTTCATATAATTGACTTTTCTTTTCAAAATGAACATCCTGTATTATGCTGCTTTCTAGTCCTTACACCACAGCAAAAAAAAAAAAAATTGACATCGTACATTGCCCATCTGCAAAATCTAATTGTTTTGGTGCATAGGTTATATAGGGTCTCAGAAAAGGTAAGCAGGGTTTATCTCTAAATCTTACTTTTTTTTAGGATTTTGACAATTCTTTAATGTTTATTCAGTGAAACTTTTGCTGTTGGCTTAAAGGAATTACAGACCAGCCCAAAATCCTCTGAACGGACTCTCTGCTGCCAATAAATTATACCTGTGTTTTCTTTCTTAAGGGCATTTCTTACACTTAATGTGGGAATTCAAAAGGTTAAATATAGAACCGTGAGCTATACAAACAGAATTATGTTTACTATGTAAATATTTACGGTATAATCTGACCTCTTGGTTATGGTGCTGTTATTAGCTGCAGTCTGGCTAGGTATTTTTAGTTTTCCCTGTTTACATAGCATGTTCACATACTTTAAATTTATTTATTTTTTATTTTTTTTTTTACATGGACATTTTTATCAGTAAATGTATTTTGGGGAGGAAGATACTGGTATAATTTGGATAAAACATTTTAAAGACGTGACAGATTCAAACTGTATCTCCTAGAGTTATAAAGTTACCTGCAAACTTAAAGCGAACTTAAATCACTAGAACTGGTTTCTGTTAATCTTTTTATGCTGGAGAAGTTTTGGAGGAGTCAAGAAAAATTAGTATTAAAAAAGGTGAATGTTGACCTGTAGGCTGGTTGACTTCACGATGAGCTTGAGGCTGGCTATTGGAAAGATATGGCCAGATGCAATCAGTGAAAGATTTAAGACAACATAATTAACACCAATCAAGGCTGTTTTGTGAAAAATAATTCTAGCATTGCAAATATGAAATCTATTCTGATGAGGTCAAAAATTTAATTAATAAAATTAACTTTCAGTAGAGGGGCTGCAAAAGATTTTGCAGCACTTAAATAAAGCCACAGGAAAGAGCATGTCGTGTGGCGTTAAATCCAGACTAGACCATTTAGAAAAGCGAAGAGTACGGCTCAAACAGGAGTCAGACTCTTGCTGGTGAGTGATGTCCTGCAACACCCAGCCTTGGTGAGCTACAGTCTATTCTGGCCTTCAAATACCAGAGGTGAGTTGGGCAGAGTTCCTCTAAAACTCCTTTAGGTATTAATGTAGACACAGAAAAAATAAAGCATCGCCAACCCCAGCAACCGTAGATCATTGGCTGTTAATAGCTTGCTTGGGGTGCTTCTAGGATGCAATGATACTGGGATGTGTTTTTTTGTCTCTGCTCACAAGGCTGAAATTTACTTCTTTTTTTTTTTTTTTTGTTTATGAACAGTGATACATTTAAAACCATTGTTATTACCTCATTAACCATAGTCCCAATAAAATTATGAGGGTTAGAAGCACTTAAATGTTTTCAATCAAATATGGAACCTCTGTATACTTTTTACTACAACATAGTGGTACATATACTGATTAATGTGTACATTCATGGTAAAGAAGTATACAGAAAAGTATATAAAGTTATAAATACTGATGCTAAATCGTTTGGTGCTGTTTTCAGGACAGCATGCATATGTTAAAAACAGGATTGGAGATTAGGCAGAGGATCCTAACTAGGCAACGCTTCAAAGAGAAGATATCTCCTCTTGTAGCTTCACTGTGGATGAGCAGAGAAGAAACTATTTCAGTGCACAGGAATTCCAGGGCAGGTAAGGGGAGGCTTTTAGCTCAGTCTGAACTGAAAAGAAACAACAGGATCTGACTTGTCAGCAGGGCTCTGTAGGAAGCCTACTATTGAAGTTTGCTCAGGAGAACCTGCCTCACTGTTAACTGAAGTCAGCTACATGTCTGGGCTGTGAACTGTATGTAACATCCAATGTCAAAGTGTGAAGTGGTGCAGCACATTCTTGTATGACAGCATTAACTGTTTGTCCTGCTGGGAAAATAGTGTTAGGCTTACTCATTTGTAGAGGCATGCTTTTCACAGGACCTTTACAAAGTGAGAATAAGTCTTGATGTCAGGCAAAATGTGGCAACTACTCACTGATAACTGCAGCTCCTTATCAGTGTTGTAAATGTGATCAGCCCTTGATCAAGTACAATGTTTTTGGCCTCTTGAGGGTGGTTACAAGTTCCCAGAGAGGTAGCTTCAACTTCCTACAGTTAAAGTTAAATTCACAGCTTTAAGATACAATGCAATTTTTTAAACCTGGAAAACCAATCTTTTATGGCTATTCACCTGGCAATAGCACACCCTTTTATGTGGCTTCACCACAAAGGTGCTGATCCATATTGTTTAAAAAGTCATTTAGAAGAGTTAACTCCAGGTAATACAAGGCACTGCAAGGCAGCTGTCACAATTTGGAAATCATCCTAGATCTTCAGTATGAGAGAATGTTTTTCCCCCTTTCTAGGGACTCTGGCATTAAACCATGTGTTTGGTTTTATTCATCGTGTTCTTGTATATCTGGAGCAAAACAGTGTCTGACCTTTTTTCTTAACTGGTTTTAGGATAACTCTCCTGAATTCATCTTTTATCACCAGATGTGCAGATTGGCAGCATGTTGGCTTCTTTTGCAAGGAATGGATGAAGCAGTATTTGAAGTAATTTTGTAGGGAATCATCAAAGATATTTAGTGGTCTCACTCTATTTCACAGGTGGTTATTTCCCTGGCTCTTCTCAGTTTCTGTGCAAACTTATACAATGAATGATTTGGTTATTTTGAAATTGCAGGTAATCCTACAATAAATTGAGAGATTCTGTTACACTTTACACCATCTTAAAAAGAGGAATTACAAGTTCAAATGATACAAATCATTAGTAAGTTAGTGATTTACTTACTAATATACATAGTAACACAATCAAACCAGAATCGTTTGGTTGTTGGTTTGTTGGGTTTTTTTCCCCAGAACAATCACTTTCAGTTCTCCTGTGAAGTTATTGAAATTGCAAATGAGGTAAATTTGCAATCATCTTTTAGATGTAATTGATCATTTATAAGGTACACTTATTTCAGTGACAGGGAAGAAAGGGTTTAGTAAGGGCTAAATAGGTTGCAGGACTGTTACTGAATAAATTTAGTCTGTCCAAACCCAGTGTATTTTGTGCAAATTTTAGTGAAATCAGGCTTAAATAAGATTTTGCAGAATAGCTTATATCTGAGCGTGCCAAATGCTGTTGAACTGTCATGAGTAACAGACAGCTTGTTTCCATGTCCTGTGTCAGGGAACTAGAATCAATTTGTTACAAAGACATTGAAAATTAAATAAGTGAGGGAAATCGTTAACAGTCCCATCATGTCTGTAAGCACTAGCAAAAGCCAAAAAGGAACAACTTGTGCAGAGTAAAACCATACCAGTGTGAAGGTGGGTTGTAGGAAAGTGTTTGGAAAACTGACTAGAGGCTGTAGCAAGCCTTCTCACCTCCCTCTGCAGTGACTTAATTCGTTTCTGCCCCCAGAACAGGTGAAAATGGTTTGCAGTAAGAGGTGCAGTCTTTGGGGGAACATGAAGGGCTGCTTCATGAGAGTCTGCAAAGCTTTTAGAAGGAAAAATAATTTTCAGAAAGTTTCTTCTGCTTCTCTTCCTTCCCATTATGTTTGTCTCTTTTCCTCTCTTTTGCTTACCTCTCATTTTCCAAGAAGTGGCTGAGCAAAGGCACTGATGTTGAGTAACCTAATGGGTATTGGGAGCTTTTCTTACACCTTTTTTTCTGAAAGATATGTCTGGGGGATGTTTTGTTTCCAGACCTGGTATATTTTGTGAGTGAAAACACATTTTTTTCTGGAGCATTTCCCCACAAACTTCTGGGTTTTGCTGCTGGGTCCCTGACAGCTTTAGCATTCCTTTATATTTAAAAGATTTAGAAGACATGCCCATCTCTTATGCTCCTTTGTCTCACTGCGGCAGCTGTGGGGGCAGCACGTTAGACCTCATGTTTCTCTGGTTATAACCTGGCTTCAGGGTGACACGGTTATGTCTAAAGCTAATGCAAGTATAAACTCTTTTGCTCCCCCGGAGTGCCAGTCTGCACAGCTGAAACAAGTGCTGAAGTAGTAACAGGCATTGCAGTCTTGAAGCTCTGGCTGGATAGGAGTCTTCAGAGCAATACATTTAACTTACAGTGCTGATTGATCTTGCCTCCATTCCTACTTACTTGAGGGTGAGTTCATTTGTGAAATTCACATTATCTGCAGAGTCTTCTGCCTCTGGAGAGATGACTCATACTTCCAAGGTAAAACAGCTTATCCTGAGGCTGTCCGTCTTATTTAGATAAGGTGAGACATTTAGCCTGTCACTAGAAAGGCTTGGATAGGGAATGGGTTACAGGAATTTGTTTGCAAAGCATTCAGCTTTATGCTGTTGGTTGCTCAGGTAAGTGGCATTCTGATCACTTATGAAAACATATTCTGTGCACCTTCAGTGCTAGTCAATATGGTTATAAAAGGGTGGATCATTTTGATTCTAGTTACCAAATTTTTGTATATATTCACAATTTCAAAATTGCTTATAAGGCAGGGGAGCCATGTGTTGGCTGAAAACCTCTGTGCATGCTCCTGCAGCTTCAGCTTCATGGACAGATAGTTCTTACTGGGGGGAAGAGTCACCTGAATAATAACTGAGTAAAACTTACTTTGTTGATCTTCCCATCCCACATGTCTTACTATTGTAGAGATTCCCATATACATACAGGCTTTTGGCATTGTTGGGTCACAGTTCCTAGTCTGCACTAATAGGCACAAAATAAATAAAAAATAGGTCAGTCTCTGTCTAGCAATACCAAGAATTTGGCCATTATGCTGTTGTTTGCAAGGGAGGCTGGGGACACATACTGATGTTTCTCCACAGTCACAGAGGTACATCTCCTGTGGTGTTCAAGATGTAACTGCTGACCATAAATGGCTTCAGATTTAATTGTGGGTCACCTAGGCTACAGCTGAAGGCTATCATGGGAATCACAAACTTCTGTGAGGAAAGAACTCCAGAATGAGCTGCCAGCAGCCAGAAATACTGTTGATTTTGATTCACCTCCTTCATGAAGTTCAGATAGCATGGAAGTTTGTTTCTGGAGTTGCTGGTGCTGCAATTTCATCTCCTCATTTCAAGATATAGGGGAAAAAGTTTCACTAAAGGATCATAGTAGGTTATTGATGTGCAGGTAGTTGGATGCTGATGTACAAGGGCATTTATTGCAAGAGCCTGTGTGTATGTACAGTGGTGATTTTGCTCAGAAGCTCATTTTAAGTATAAGGTTTTCTGGACATTTCTGACTATTGTAAAAGTGTTGTGCTTGGAATATTGTCTAAATCTGAGTGAAATCAGACGCAGGCTACAAGTAGAGGTCTTTATATGTTTTGAAAATTACATTAATAGACATCAAAGTGTGCAGATTAAAGGCTGACAACTATTTGCATGATATTGTCATCAGTGCTGAGTTCAGATTGAGCTCCACTGGAATGCTGATTGTACAGGTTATAAAGAGGACACAAAAATAGCTCTGGGTACAGCATCAGACACCCTCTCTATACTGCAGTTCAGCCCCCAAAACATGGCAGAAAGCCTATGCATCAGACGAATGTACTTAAGAGATCTACAGTTTGGTTTAAGTAATCTTAATTGGTGTTGTGCATCTGTTATTGGACAACAACTACACATTATCAAACCACGAGGTTTGCTTTGCCATAGACTATTAGAGCTGAGAATAGTTTCTGGCTTGTGGCTTATATATAGAAAATTATGGTTTGTAAAAGCTGTTTCCAGTCTTTGACTGGAATTTACTGAAAGGTCCAAAAGGATGCATGTTGTACCCTTTTGTACTGAGACTTAATGTGGTGAAACTTAAACTGTTGGGTCACAACATTTCAATTCTGTATAGAGCCAAAAGTGTAGAAAAGGCCATGTTTTCAGATGTTGCACTTCTCTGTAAACAAATATTTTAAGGGTTCCCTGTTATTGCATATATTCAATGCAGTATAAAGCAACAATCTAAGTGCTGTTATTGTTCTATGGAGTCATAGTGTACTAGGTAAAAACACATGCTTTGTGTAAAATTGTTATACATGCAATGTAGTTCACATGGCCTTCTTCAGTGACATCACTAGAAATGCTTACTATGAGCTCTCAGATTTCTTTACTACAACCCAGATATTATGTCAAGACATTTGTCTGTTGCATAGGCAAGCTGGTATGCCAATAACTTCTGGCACTTGAATATAAAACTTCCACTGTGAAACAGAGGCCTGGAGACTCTATTTTGGGGCCAGGACTCAAGTCCAGCAGCACTCAAATTGAGCAGCATATCCAAGGACTTTAAACAGGAATTAACAAGGTAAGAAAAGGCAGGGGTCCCAGAGGACATGCCTTGGAAATATTAGTTAACCCACAACGTTATGCAAATTATTGCAAGTAACAGCTGCTGCAATCTACTGTAATTATACACTGTACTTTGTAAATTCTGGAGATTACATTCTGCAATGAGAATTGAATTGATGGTGAACTGAATAACTGTTAAATATCTTGGTGTGGAGTTGGGAATATGATGTGTAAACTCATGGTTTCAGGCATCACCTCTGTAACATGGGCATAAACAACCTTGTAATAGCAAAGAATGGTGCTTTTCCAGACCTTTGGCTGTCTCTTCTTGTGGAAACACTGTCTCTTAGAAGCCTTTTTTGCACTGGCACTTGTTCATATACCTTTCTGCTGTGTGGAATTTTGATATCTTCAATAAACCTGAGGTGGTTGCGTGGGCTTAAAGCCACCTAGTAGATTTAAAGCCCAAGAAAAAAACAAACGGAAACAATAGAATAAAAATCTTCTTCAAAACTGTGTGATATTAACTGTGATTTGGACTGTGTTGAGATTTATATCCAAATTTGTACACTCTTATTTTTTGAATGCGGACAGAAAGCTAGCATATCCATGAAGACTATTGGGTAAAGTTTGCTCTCCTGAGTAAATCCAGAGCTTGAAGTTTCACTCCTAATTTTCATGCTGGTTTGCTCAGAACAAAGTCCACCTTCCCCCAGGAAAAGAAGTTTGAAGGCCGTATGAGAAATTAGGACAGGATAAGTGTATAATTGAATTATATAAGCCCACAAGGTGACTTCTGAAGGCCAAGGAAAAATGTGTTCCAGAAAAGGAAAGTAATAGGCATTCAGAATAAAAATTCAGATGTGTAAAGCTTAATATCTAGGACAAACTTATCTTAATTGGCAGTAGTAAACCTTCCACTTTGTGACTTTCTCTCTACGATGCAGGAAAGGCCAAATTCCCTTAGATCTATCTAGAATCTACCCAACAGTAATTTGTCCAGTTCAGGTTCATATTTGTCTTCTCAGGAATAATGGCTAGCAGTCCTACTGCTATCTGGTATATTAGATTGCTGCTGGGTGACTATCAGCATCCTTTTGGGGGCAGGTATCCCAACATCCCAGCTGGGTTTGGTTTTGGGGTTTTTTGAGAATGCGTATTATAGTTCATATACTGTAAAAACAAAGACCTGACCTGGGTAACAGTGTCTGGAAAGCACCAGCAGTTGCTGGCATGCAAAAGGCTGGAAACAGTCACTATGCCAACCAAGTAACAGAGAAGTGCTGCCTGTAGCACTCCATTTACTTTTCCAGGAGAGTCAAAAAAGTGTGGAGTGGCAAAGAGTCAGTAAAGAGAGTTGGCAAATGTATCAAAATGCATGTGGAGTTGCAAAGTTATATGGCAGTTTGGTAGTAGGTCCCATGAAGGAACTGACCTCTTCTTTATGCTACTTCACTGGTTTTGGTGAACTTCTTTAGTAAACCTGGCTTTAAGTATGGACTCGCACTTGATGTTGGGGGTACTGCGATTTGGTCTTGAATTCTTTCTTTCTGAGTATAGTGCCAGGCATTGCAAATTATTTCAGTTTGCTTTTAAAATGGTCTTGTATTCTGTAAAGCCTATTTCTTTAACAGACTAGTGGAAGAGGAATGAGTTTACAGAGTTTGACTCTTGGTTCTTCGAAAGTTCCCGTTTAACTATAAAGGTATTTCCAGAAAAAGACAGTAGAGGGGGCTCGTGAAATACACGTTTTGTTAGTTTCTGCAGTAAAATACTCAATTTCTTCGTTTTCCTGCTGTTGGGGTAGAGAAACGTGCTGAAATTGTTTTTCAGGCAGACAGTGTACTGCCACTGTAGACTGGAAGCTGAAGATAGTTTTGAGCAGATGCCAAGTGAGATCTACAGTGGGAAAAAGCCTAAGACACCCAAGGAATATATATCCCATTATGGAATTTTTTGTTGTTGTTGTTGTTTGTTTTAATGTATGGAGTATATATGGAGCATGGAGTGACCTAACTTCCTGCGCTATGTACCTTGAAGTCCTAGATTCACCAGAATGAGCTTTTTTAAAGGCCTTTTGAGTGGTTTTTCATATTTTGTCATCTTGGTAAAAATTTCATTCTATTTTCAAATAATCACAAATTGTGACAACATCCCTCTAAACAGACATATGATCAAATGACGGATTTCTCATGATAATGACCTAATCTTAAATGTGACATAAATGGGAAAGGTGAGCCAACATGAGCCATATGGGTAAAATTACCCGGTTAGTAGTATATATCATGATGCAGCTATAATATGTGCACATAAGCAAGTTATTTGAGAGAAAAGTTATTTCTCATTTAATCAAATCTTATACGTACTTCTACAGTTTAGGGCTGTTTCTTCACTGTTTTTTGGTGCTGAATGTGTCCTCATGTTTGCTGTTGACAAAACAAAGTATCAGGAATACTGCAAGCAGAATCATAGAATGGTTTGAGTGGGAAGGGACCTTAAAGATCAGCTAGTTCTAACCCCCCGCATGGGCAGGGACACCTTCCACTAGACCAGGTTGCTCAGAGCCCCATCCAACCTGGCCTTGAACACTGCCAGGGACGGGACAAAGAGAAAAACAGTATTGCTATAGCAAACCGATGTAGTTCTAAATGTTGCATATATTACAGCTTTTTTCCTCTTCCACCTATGTTTCACGCATCTAAAAGAGCATCCCACCCTACTCAGTGCTTGCCAGACCTGGAATACTGTGTTCAAATTTGGTCCCTGCTGTACAAAAAGATGTGGACAGGTTGGAGAGAGTCCCAAGAAGGGCCACAATGGTGTTCCAAGGACTGGGAAGCTGTGTAAGGAAACTAAAAGAACTGCATTTGTCCAGCCTGGAGAAAAGAAAGCCTAGGGAGACCTTATTATTATGTTCCAGTATTTAAGAGTTGGCTACAAAGAAGACAGAGTTCCTTTTTACAAGGAGTCACACAGAGAAGATGAGGGCTAATGGGTGCACATTACTCCTAGGGAGATTCTGGTTAGACACTAGAGGAAAATTTTTCACCATGAGAACAATCAGCCATTAGAATAATTTCCCCAGGGAAGTAGTGGACTCCCCAGCTTTGGACACTTTTAAGACTCAGTTGGATAGGGTGCCAGGCCATCTAGTCTAGGTCATGCTTTGCCAAGAAAAGCTGGACCTTGAGATCACTTCCAACCTGGGGTTCTAGGAGTCTATGATCCTACCAGTTGCACTTTTTCAGTGCCTGATCTGCCAGCATGCCCAGGATACTAACATATCACAGGATTAGCGCATTACTTGTAAACAAAACACATATACAATTGACTCAGAACAGTATTGCAACCAGTAGGACATAATACAACATCGATTAAATACGTGCTTAACTGTTCTCTTAACTGTGCTGTTGAAGAGATTAAAAAGGTGAACAGATTTCTTTTTAACTTGAGGTTTGTCTCACTGAAATACATTTGCTGTTTGATATACCACCTTCTGTCGTGACTCAACTGTTGACAGAAATGACCTTTGATTTGCTGTCAATGACATTGTATTGAACCTTGGTCAATATTTCCCTGTGGAAACATGATCATAAGTGTTGTGTGCTGTGTTTGCTTCCACATTTCCCTTCCATAATAGCAATGACATAATAGGAACCACAGTGGTGGGTTTTTTTTCTCCAGGTAATTGAATTCATATGGATTTTGGCCTCATGTCCTGTAGGAAACCACAAATACAAGGTGCTGAAAAATCCCCTGTAAAGCTAAGGAATGACAGTGGACCTTTGCAGAGTAGAGCTTTCAATGAAACATTGTGTCCTGGAAAGCATATTACAAATGTTCATTGTTAATAGCATTTACATGATATCTGAAAACAAAATCTTCCCAGTAAATTAGCCAAACAGGGTGAATTTTTCCATGCAAAAGACTACAGTCCTGGTGTTTATATATATATATATATATATATATATGTGATACAGAGTAATATTTCCTGGGGACTGTGGAAATGTATCAAAACCCATAACAAGACTATTAATGAAAGTACATCATTATGAATACATATTTTGTCCAAAGTACTTTGTCAGTAAAATACTAGGTAGGTATAAAGTGCCTCTCCCTTAATTCTTCACAGACTAAATGCTGTAGAACATAAATGTTGCTCACAAATCCTTGACAGAAGGATTGTGTTGCAATAAGTTGGCTTTTTTATTGCAGGATAAATAGGAATCTGTGTATATAGGAGGGCTTGCTCAGGCCAAAAAGATGCGACATTTCTGTCAGGCTTGTATAAACCTGAACAATATGAGGGATTGTCTACTGATTCTGGACATAGACTTGAGGTTTATTATTGATGTCTCTTCCTCTTCTCCTTTTATGGTCCAGGACTGTCCATCACAATGTTCACGTAAATTATTTGTATTGTCAGAAGGAACTAACTAGAGTGCTACTGTGAGAAACTGAGGGGAGGGCAGGGGCAGATATCTTGACCATGTATTGGCTGCTGAAGAAAAGCAAATTCCAGCACCTGTCAAATGCACTCTGCCTTCTTGTCGACTAGGGATTTTTCTAAGTACATGAGAGTTTTTTGCATTTTCTTTCTATTTAATCCAGTTTGCTTATAGTCCAGGTCCTGTATGTCTATGTGATGGGTTGACCTTGGCTGGATGTCAGGTGCCCAACAAAGCCACTCTATCACTCCCTTCCTTATCTTGAGAGGGGAGAGAAGATATAGCAAAAGGCTCATGGGCTGAGATAAGGACAGGGAGAGATTATTCACCAGTTACCATCACAGGCAAAACAGACTTGACTGGAGGAAATAAATTTATCACTATTCAAATCAGAATAGGATAATGAGAAATAAACCCAAATCTTAAAGACACCTTCCTGCCATGCCTCCCTTCTTCATGGGGCTTTAACTTTTCTCCCAAATTCTCTACTTCTTCCCCATGCAGTGGAAGAGGCGAATAAGGAATGGGGATTGGGGGTCAGTTCATTACATGTTGCTTCTGCCACTCCTTCCTCCTCAGAGGGAGGGCTCCTCACACTCTTCCCCTGATCCAGTGTGGGATCCCTCCAGTCCTCCAGAACTTTTTCAACGTGAATCCTTCCCACAAAGCTGCAGTTCTTCACGAACTGCTCAAGCATGGATCCCTTCCATGGGGTGCAGTCCTTCAGATATCGGCTGTCTCAGTGTGGGTCCCCTGCGGGGTCACAAGTCCTGCCATCGGACCTGCTCCAACATGGGCTCCTCTCTCCACGGGTCCACAGTCTCTTCCAGGAGCTTGCCCCAGCACAGGCTTCCCATGGGGTCACACCTCACCAGTAATTTTTATTCCTTCTGGAATAGCAGGTCAAAAGGACGAGTTAAATCTTCCACCTTTCCTTAACATGTCGATGTATGAACTGACTGCAGGAGCCACATTACTGGGGCTAACTTGACACCTGTCTGCTCCTGTGGCTGACCCTGAGTGAAAACCTGGAATCGGGTAATTAGGGATCCTTTGCTCCTCTGTACTGAGTTTCATTCTGTCACTAGTGGCAGGAGATCGGAAGTTCAGAACTGCCAACCCCCAAGTATCGAAATCTAGTTTATATATTGAAATCTCGCACAGAGTTTGGTAGAAAGGTAGTGTGCTGCTGTACAGCTGATCTCAGCCCCTTGCTGCTCTGTGCAGTCATGCATGCATGACAGAATATCATCGTATCTCCTGAGCTGTGCCTGGTGCAGAAACGAAGTGTACAGTTCTTCATTGCTTTTTGCAGTTTTACCGCAAATCAGGTTTACCTTGAAGTTGTAGCAAAATTGTTCCAATCGTTTCTCATATTTTGATCTTGTGGCCTATGTTGAAGAGTGAAGTAGCTGGGCTAAGAGGACATGTTTTACAGCCAAATCCTCTGGGAGCTGGCTAAGCAAATTCAGGACTAAAGCAGAGCTGCCAAAACACATGTGTAATCCTAAATTGCAGAAAACGTCAAGTTCTCAAGACTTCTGAGATCTTCAATATCAATCAGAAGCAGAACAGAACACCGATCTAAACCTTCCCTCTCTTCCCCTCTCTCATCCTTTTTTTTAACAAGAAAGAAGAAATTATTCAGTCACTTCCTGTTGAAAGAAAAACATTCAACCCAAACCCTGATGCTTAAACCTGTCACTTTTGTCTTCTGTGTCAAGCAGAGAGGAGATACAAATTCTATGGCTTTGGGGAATGAGGAACCAAGAAATAAAATAAAAATATATTGTGCTATTTCTGAAGTAGACTAATGTCATGTTTTAAGCCCAACTGGCAACTAAGTACTATGCAGCTCCTTGCTCAGCCACCCCCACTCCTGGTGGGATGGGGAGGAAAATAGGAAGATGGTAAAACTTGTGGGTTAAGATAAGAATAGTTTAATAACTGAAATAAAGTGAAATAGAAGAAGAAGAAAAATAATTATAGGGAAAGGTTGGAGGAAAAATAAAATTCAGGAAATACAAGTGATGCACAATACAATCGCTCACTGTCTACTGACTGAAGCCCAGTCTGTCCCTGAGCAGCAGTCAGCAGCTCCCAGCCAACTCCCCCCAGTTTATATACTGGGCATGATGTGCTGTGGTATGGAATATCCCTTTGGTTAGTTTGGGTCAGGTGTCCTGCCTCTGCTTCCTGCAAGATTCTTGTGCCCAATTTCTCACTGGCAGAGCATGAGAGACTGAAAAGTCCTTGATCAGGGTAAGCACTACTTAGCAATAACTAAAATATTGGCGTGTTATCAGTGTTGTTTCCAGACTAAAGCCAAAACGCAGCACTGCACCAGCTACTAGGAAGAAAATTAACTCTCAGGTGAATCAGGACAACTGAACATAAAGGGAAGAATATTAACGAGAAAACATAAGCTTTGCAATGTAAAGAAAACTTTGAGCAAAATATATTGAATTATTTCAACATCAGTTGCAGCAACTTTATAAATTGATGTATTTCTTTTTGTTATGTCAGGTTAGTGCCAGCACAAACCTTTCTGTCTTTGAGCTGCTGCTACAAGCCATGGATGTTACCTGCATCTATCTACCTGCAGTCTATAGGAGTCTAACGTCTATAAAGTTTCATAAATCTAAAGAATGAGGAAGAGTGAAGAGAGAGGGAAAAAGAGGTAACTGTAGCTGTAAAGATGAGACTGTCCTCCATTTCTCCCCCTGGAGCTGTGGATCTGGAGCTGTGTTTTTATCTTTGTGAATTTGTTTTAAACTGTTACTGTAATTTTTCCTTTTTTTTTTCCTGGTAAATACAGAACACTACTCTGAAGTGTGTCCACCACATGTCCTCCAATAGAAATTAAATTGGTCAGCTCAGACTTTTATAACCACAGCAAAATTTAGCTTTTAGATGTACTATTTCAGGTCCTAGCAAGACTGGAGGAGGTGATAGGAAATGCCTCTTCTCAAGGCTATAGCTTGTGCAATAGTTATTGCCAACTTGAATGTCTCACCTAATTAAAGGCCTTAATATCTGAATGGAAATCCTTTTCTACCCCAAATAGATATGATTTCCAGGGAGACCTAAGTAAAAGGACCTGAACTGTTTTTTCTTAATGAGAAGGAAAAAAAACCCTCCATGCTTCTTCCTATGAAAAAAGAAAAAGAACCCCAAACCATTAGCACAAGTCTTACCAAACTTAGTTACTGGAAGCAGCTGAGAGGTTGGACAAGCTAGAGCTGGATTAATGAGCAGAATACAAGTGGGCTTACTGGCACAGAGGTTCACAATGCATGGAGCATCCATATGAATCACTGGCTGAAATATCTCCTGCAGTCCTTGACATGTCTTTCATGTTAAGGTACTTCCACTTACGTGGCTCATTAATGGTGCATCTTTTGCATCATCAAATTCCCTCAGGAGCTGTCTCAAATTTCCCCTCATCTTTGTTGGCTTATATACAGCAATATCCTTCTAAGTCCTTGGCATCTGTCTCCTTTATGTAAGTATGTAGAAATTAATCTCCGTGTATCTGAACAGCTCATTTTCCAATATTAACACAAGGGCTGCTTACATTGTTATTAATAATGCACCTCTATTTATCAAAGAACTCTGCGAGGAATAGGCACATAAACTTCTATGTGTAAATACTACACTAAAATTCTAGCTGTCTGGACTACAGTCAGATATTGGAATGCAAATGCTGCCTTCTTTTACTGCAAAGACAGCAAATGTTACAAATCAAAATTTTTCATCAGCTGCAAAACACACTGCTAGATGTGCATCTCCAGGGCAGCCCAAAGCCCTAGGTGACAGGCTTCTAACAGATATCTCATGAAACCCAGCATTTGTATTTTTTAAAGCTGAACTTTAGTCCATGTTCTCATCTTGTGATACAAGGTGTGATATGTCTGAGCTAGTCTTAGATACCATGACTCTTTCATACTAGAGGAAAAAAAGCATGAAAGCAGTGCAAGTATGCAGCCTAAATGCATGCAAGTCTTTTTTTTCCCCACAGATCCACGAATTTTGAGGATTTTTTGCAAGAATGTAAAAAGCTCACTTGAAAGAAGCATCCAGTCAAATCCACAGAGGTTCACTCGGAAGTCTGATGTCCCAGTGAGCTATGCCATCGTTTCCCATCTGAGGAAATGTCAATTTCCAGTAATATATGCTGTTATTAAGGTAAAACTTGGAGCTAATGCTTATACAGTAGGTTAGTTTCTCATTGTACTGCAAAACAGAATGTGGGTCAGGGAATGGGCTAGAAGCCAGCAGTGAGACTACTCCACAAGCAACTAGTTTTGCACTTGTGGCTGAAAATGTATCATCCGTAAACTGCTTCAGACCTTGTATGTATAAATCATAGAATAGTTAGGGTTGGAAAGGACCTTAAGATCATCTAGTTCCAACCCCCTGCCATGAGCAGTGACACCTCACACTAAACCATGTCACCCAAGGCTCTGTCCAGCCTGGCCTCGAACACCGCCAGGGATGGAGCATTCACAGCTTCCTTGGGCAACCGACTCCAGTGCCCTACCACCCTTACAGTAAAAAACTTCTTCCTTATATCCAATCTAAACTTCCCCTGTTTAAGTTTGAACCCATCACCCCTTGTCCTGTCACTACAGTTCCTAATGACAAGTCCATCCCCAGAATCCTTATAGGCCCCCTTCAGATACTGGAAGGCTGCAATGAGGTCTCCATGCAGCCTTCTCTTCTCCAGGCTGAACAGCACCAACTTTCTCAGCCTGTCTTCATACAGGAGGTGCTCCAGTCCCGTGATCATCCTCGTGGCCCTCCTCTGGACTTGTTCCAGCAGTCCCATGTCCTTTTTATGTTGAGGACACCAGAACTGCACACAATACTCCAAGTGAGGTCTTACAAGAGCAGAGTAGAGGGGCAGGATCACCTCCTTTGACTTGCTGGTCACACTCCTTTTGATGCAGCCCAAGATATGGTTGGGTTTCTGGGCTGCAAGCGCACACTGAAGCTGGCTCATGTTCATTTTCTCATCAACCAACACCCCCGAGTCCTTCTCCGCAGGGCTGCTCTGAATCTCTTCTCTGCCCAACCTGTAGCTGTGCCTGGGATTGCGCCGACCCAGGTGTAGGACCTTGCACTCGGCATGGTTAAACTTCATGAGGTTGACATCAGCCCACCTTACAAGCATGTTGAAATGTGAAGTTCCAACAGATTCTATTGATAAATTTCAGAGCAATGGTTTCCTGTTACTTTCCATGCAGCAGAGTTATCTGTGTTAACAAAATGAGAACTAGATGTATCTAAAAGCTCCCTCCCCATTAGAGTAATATAGTTCACGTGAGCATAGACCTCCATGAGTTTAGGAAGGGGAGGGCCGCCAGTACTGGAGTAGCAACACCCTAAACGGGCTGGTTGCTCAGCCTCACAATAATCCCTAGAAAAGAATGTTCTATTCCATTTCCAAACATTTTAAAAGCAAAAGGATAATCAAGGATGCATTTCTTGAGAGCAAATTGTACTTGACCACCTGGATTGCCTTCTCCAATTAAATGACTGGTTATATGGTTGAAGGAAGAATAACAGACACAAACTACCTCGATGTTTAGAAAGGCTTTTGACAGGATCTATCACAGCATTTTCATTTGGAAGCTGTGTAAGGTGTGGGTTTGAAGAACAGACAGAAAGATGGGCTGGAAGTTGCCTGAGCTAGGCTTGAAAGGTAGTGATGTTGGGTCATATGTCCAGGTAGCAGCTGGATAAGGGTAAAGTACCCTAGGGATTGATTCTGGGGGTGATGTGGTTCAGTATCTTCATCAACAACCTCGATGATGAAAGAAATTTCCCCCATGACAATTACTAGGTTGTTCTTTATATATGTGTCCTAATTAGGAAAAGAACCTCTGAGGCTGCTGAACACTTTTGGTTTAGACTTTGGATTTTTGCTAGTCCTAGGTTTTGCAACACAAGATCTTCTATGAAGCTGTAGAAAACTTTTCAATAGGCTGAGTTTACTTGTCAGTATTAGAATAAAAGGGACCTCAGTAAAGTAATATGTGGGGCCTTGTTAGGTCCAGTTCCACGATCAGCCTTAAAACTTATAAACAAAGTGAAGCAGTCCAGCCCCAAGAGCAATTCAGTTATTATTTTAGTAAACCTTATAAATTTGACTTTCTGGAGCAATTTAGTACCTTCATGTAATATAAAATTAGATTATAATGTCATTCTCTTGCCAAAAAATTGGCACTTTGAAACAGGTCTACTTTCTTATTCTGGTATAATTTTCCAGAGTAGTGGCCTAATTAATGATTTATGCTAATAGGTCTTTTGCTCATACACCACCTTCAAAATGCAAGCTAGGGGACTAAAATCTACTAAAAGACATAGGGTTTTTTTCTGGTATAATGTCTTAAATTCTGAACTAATTATGTAGTGGCTGGAAACATGCTGTGATCTCACATAAAATAATTTTCTAGATGAAAAGACAAAAATAGTAACTTAATGTTGGTGGCCCCTGAGGAGGACAAAAGTAAAATATTGGTTCTAATACAGTTTTAAAATTCTGTGGCATTAATTAAAGCATGTTTTGGGGCTGTTATCTGTTGAAGGTCTTAGAGCTTGCAGAGCCTGATAAAGTGCTTCAAGAAAAAGTAACTTTAAATATAGGTCATGGATTCTGGTTCTCACATACAGGTTTGTATTGTCATTGTACGTGTTTTGCAAGAACGTAGTATAAGAAGGGCCATACCAAGAATAAAATTTACTTTCCTAGCTTCCAGTGATTTTCAACTCAAGCATCCTCCTACACCTTGTATAGTTTCTGAGTGCTAAGACATTTGGTAAACTGTTCACATCCAGGACATCTTGTGGCAAGGAATTATATGGTTTAACTAAGTATTGTATGAAAAAAATACATTTCCATGTGTATTCTTGAACCTTCCAGCTGCTAGTGTCTATTTTATAACCCTGAGGTGCTCTGCTGGAAGAGGCAGGCAGTAGCTGGCCCCTATTCAGCATGAATGATTTTACATGATCTCTGTTGCTCTTCTGTATCATATTTTCTAGATGAGAAAATGATGGTTTATGCAGTCATTCTTTGTATGAAGGAATTGGCTCTTCAGAGCACTGAAGTCCCAAAAGAATTCCTGCAGACCTCCTTGGGTAAGGTTCTGCTCAGTGTTTGGCAGGTTTCTGCCAGAGCTTGCTCAGCCAGCCTGGATCTGGCTTATTTTTATCACTTCAGACTTACACAAAATTTCATTGAAGTTGCCCATATAATTCTGCTTAGGAACAGCCTTCTGTGGAATACGAAATAGTTTCCTGTTAATACTTTCTCTGTGAAAATCACAAAAATACCTCAGAGAAATCCAAATTAGCTGATACAAGTTAATTTAAAAATCTAATTCCTTCAATTGAATTGGAAGAATATTGGTTATTAATAAAAGCACAAACCAGAAAGAAGTTTGAATCTTCTTGATATTCATAAGGCAGAAAGCTATGAAGCTTAGCAAAAGTCTTTGCAGCTCAGGGTCTCTTTCCCAGCAACAGCCAGTAGTGTGATTTCAAGAAGAACCTAAAGAACTTGCTGTTCTCCTGTTATTTTTTGTCATAAGCAGAGGCAGTTTTGCAAAGTTTGTCTGACATCTTCTCAGCAGAGAGATGCGCACACACAGAAACTCTGTGCAGCAGTTGGTCTAGGTAAAGGCTGGATCCAGGGTGCCTTGGGGTGACCTGGCTGTACTGCCCATGTGCTGCACAACTGGGCCTTCCCATGTGCAGGAGTTGGCACCCAGAGCTAATGAATCCTGAGTGCCCTGGATTTGTTCTGCATGCGTAGGCTGGCTGCGCAGCACGTGGGCAGCAGATGTTGTGTGGTTGGTCAGTGCTGGGCGTGCTTTGTACACATGTGCTGTGGGGGCAACTGTGCAGCAGGCTGCTGTGGGGGCATTGCTGATCATTTCGTCCATCTGAATGGTGACCAACAACCTATATATGGACAAAGCCCACAACCTGCATATGGCCGAAACATCCTTTGGAGAAGATGATGTATTCCAATGAATTTGGATAATGCAGGAGATGCTTAGTATTAAAGAGTTTTTAAATAGCCATTATGGCTATATCTCTGCACATCTCAGAATTTGGACTAATCTTTCTCCTGCTGAAGCCAGGGCCAGAATACACACTTGTTTCTACTGAAGCAGTCATTGGATCTCTTTTCCCTTTTCACCAAAAATCATACTGCCAGCATGTATGACAGTAGTTGGAAAATAGGGAAGTGCAAGAAGGAGTGAAATCAGTGCCTGTCTAGATCATGGCAGCTGTGTTAGCAACTTGTCTGGAGTTAATGTTTTGGCCATAAATTTTAATTCATCCAGTGCTGAATTTCCATTCCTCCGACAGTGAAGAGGAAGGACTAAAATCATTGAATTCACTGGCTATAGGAGTAGGCTTAGCTAATTTCTTTGCTGTAATTGCTCTTTATCTTGAATAGTCTTTGAATAGTTCCCCTATTGTCAAGGAAAATCAGTCTTAATGCATCTAACTCACAAGGGTTCCACAAAGCTTGCAAACATCTCTGAGGTACTGGCAGCTGCGGAAGTGCTTTTGAATGACAGCACCACTTTAATGTAATAACTTCAGTGTTTCCTTTTGTATTGTTTTCAATTACAGTAATTTCAACAGAGTTGTCTACAATCAGAAACTATGGAAATTGAATACAGAAAGATGTAATATTTCAAGGAAGAGTAAGTATAACAGTGCCATTTTTTTCCCCTAGAGAGAGGATATAGATTTCTCAAGACCAGCACTGTATTCTCAGTGTAACTGGCAGACAGGAAATGTTTTTTCTTTCTTTAGGATGTTTCTTTGTTAGAAAGCCAAACCTCCATTTCCTCCATTTCTTGTAACACAGTAAACCTGGTGAACATAGAATAGACTTGGCACCAAATGCATGAACTTGTAGCCTATTTCTTTTACAAACTAATTTTGTTTGAACATTGGAAGTCTGCATTTGTTTTTTGATAGATAACTCGGTGGGCAATTAATTGATGTTCTTGTGGCCAGATGCTGGAGCCTACCCTGATGTTAATGAGACTCCACTTACACAAACAGTCTCAATGAGGTTAACAGCAACCCATGTGTGCATGGAAGTCCCTGATGTAGCTCTTTTATGCTGAGAAATGTAAGCTGTTGCTTGGTCTCAAGCCCCACTTTGACCTGCAAAAATTCCCTCTTTCTTCCCCAGGATCCCGTGCACACACTGAATATGGCTAGACGGCATAATGCATACACAGAAGTCCCCAACCTAGTTTTGGTACAAAATCAATACCTATGTACACCTAAAAACCTGCTTTTAAGAGGACTAATTGCATTTGGGGGGGCAGAGCATTCTGTCCAAATTGCTGTGCAGCTAGCACATGGGCTCACGTCCTGTTAGATGGTAGGATAGAGATTTCAATCGCATTTTGAAACAAATCAGTCTTGTGATCAAAAAGCTGTGATCACAGCCAGGTGGTTAGGTTAAGTAAATTGGCTATCTAGGAAGCTGAGTGAGTGTGGCATGATGATATGGAGCAGATATGTATCTGAGAGAGCTGGAGATGTATTGCAAGGATATACAGAAGTACAACGCCAAACAGTGTAAAACTGAGACACGGCAGAAAACAGCACTGGAAGTCAAGATTCTGGCTGTTACTGCTACGTAATAGTCAGCTGGAGGGCTGCAAGAGCAGAAGCATGTATGGCTGAAGCTGGCCTCATGTTCATGGATGCAAAATTCTAAGCACCATTTAGTTTTATTTTTCTGTACAGAGTTTAGGAACCTCAGTGGCTGGAGTTTGCCATTACTGCAAGCTAGTCTGAGTCAGTATCTGCAACATTACCTCTTTGTTGTCTTTATGTTTTCAGGGGAGGATTTTTCTTGATTTACTTCAAATCAGGACATAACACCTGTGTGCCTTAGGATTACTGCCTGAGGAGTTCCCATGATTCTGAACTCAAGTTTAAAGTTTCTCAGTCATGAGGCTCTCCTTTGCAGAACTGCTGACACTATTTCCATTTACAATTAAATGAGAGGTGAAGTTTAGCCTTCCATTTTGTTTGGTTTTGTGCCCCCACCTTAAAACTGCTTCTGCAGTGGTTTGTCTGATCATGCAGCTATAGAGATCAGACAGAGACAAGGAAGGCTTCAGCTATTTCATTGTCACCCTAACTGGCAATACTAGTGTTTAAGTAGTGTTTGGGGACTTTTCAAGCTGATAAGTAGGTTTATATGTTTGAGTGCGTTTACTCTTGGCGGACGATTGTGTTTACTTCTGGTTTAAAGAGTTAATTGAACAACCAGTTGCTTACTTTCACCACATGCAGATGTTCACACTTCATTGGTGAATTAACCATGTAATTCTTGTTTAAGAGTTTCAAAATATTCCTGCATGCTGCTAGGTCTTTGTACATGAGAAGAGAAGGAGAACAGTAAATTTATTAAGCTCCTCATAAGAAGCATACAAATAAAAATTAAGGACTCATGAAGGACCAAATTATAGGGTAGAATTGTGATAGTTGGATATCTTAAAAAAAAACATATGTTCTGATTGCAAACAATCTGCAGGAACACTTTAAAAGGTTATCTGTGAAGACAATATATTCAGAAATAAATGCCATGTGTTCTTGGAGGAAACTATAGCAGTGAAGGAGCACAGGAAAAAAAAAAAAGAAACCATGCAACAAGCAAGCCTATTATGTTGCCTGACTTGCATTGTACACTTTACTTATCCTGAGGTTAAGATTGTCAGTTCTGTAATGAAGTAATTTGTTGTAGCACTCTGTTGCATTACCATTCAAAAAGGTAAAGAGGATTTTTGACTGGTTTAGTCCAACTTTAATAAAACAGGAAGCTAAAACTGCACCTTTATTCAAGCCATCAGTAAATTTCAACTTCCTTAGCTAGCAAGAAAAATAATATAAATTTTAATAAGCTTGATAAAAGTAGTTTTATGGTACAAGATGAGTAATCAGCCTCTGAAAGCACACCCAGGTAACTACTAGTAGCTTTTCGTATAACGACTTGATAACAAAATTAACCACTGTTAATAATTTCATTGTCAGTTTAACTTTGATAAAACGCAGTCACTAGCACCTACATATTTTGTCTAATAGTGCAATGCCAAGGTATTTTAGGTCCTGTTCCCAACAATAATTTATTTTGTACATTTGTCTCCAACTGCATATTCTCTGTAAAATCATAATGGCAGGATGTGGTTAGAACATCATACATGATATTACAGCTCTTAACAACAAGGCTTTTCCAGGAAGGGATGTCAGAGACTTGTCTGATATAGTGCTTGCAACCATGCCCCAGCCAAAATAGTGCAGACTGGATGTCTGCAGTTACATTACCAACCTCACCAGAAGAGCAGTGAGGCTCATAGTGGGGTATGAATTGGTGGTCTTCACAACTGCTCTCACTGGTCTTCAGCAATGTCCCTTTACTGCAAAGTTATGCAATAAGATGGTTGGCCTTGCCACTGATTTATTTTTAAATGGGATCAATTTTAAATGCAATCCACTTTCTTAATTTCTTCCTAATTAGTCTCTTTTAGACATTATATAGGTCAGTGGTCCCTCAAGATAGAGATGACCTGCTGCAGGAAAGATAAATAGGAGTCCAAGATTTGTTCACAGGCCTTACAAATCTGTGTTTCTCTCCAGAGGATTAGTTTTCTTTCTTTCTCATTCCTTTGAAAAAAAAGTCTTTGGTACAAAGCAACCTTGAAAAAAATAAAGTAAATTCAACTAGCTCAGATATCTGAATCTGTGAAGAAGCTAAAACAAGATCCCAGAAATTACCTGGAATTCATATGCCAGTTCTGTGATCTTTTTGGCATCTTCTGAATAGAAACACTGCTCAGAAAAATTTCCAAATAGTGTTGCCCAAAGCAGAGGGTAAAGCAGAGTCCATTGAATGTGATTGCTGAAGACAGGCAATCTGAGATGTGTAAACTTGTAATGGGGGTGTGTGTGTGTGTGTATGTGTGTGTGCTTTAGAATTCTCAAACACCTTCCTGAGTCGGGGTTCAGATGCTGGTGGTTTGGGAAACATTGTTGTGGTCATGTTAGGGTTTTGTGAGAAGCTTTCTTTGCTTAGACTTAGTCTGTTATATGGGATTGAGATCTCAGAAAACTCAAAAGATAGACAAAGCATCCCATTGCTTCACTTCAGCCGAGTTTTACTCTGTTGAAAAATATTAAAAAAAACCTTTTAAATGAGGAAACTTATCAAAGCAATATATTGGCAAGAACCAAATATTTGGTTTCTGTAAACACATAAGATGGACCCCTTAGTGCTTTCTGCATTCACCCAGGGACCTGACTTAACTTGTGGAAGCCACATCCTGTAAGAAATCAGTCCTCATTCAGTCAGTGTTTGCCCAATGCTTGACATGCAGGAGAGCTGATAGAGCTGACAGGAGCATGACCAACGTATGTGTGTGTTTATACTGCTTGTGGTTACCACAAGGCAGAACTTTCCTTCACTACAATAATACCCCAGTGGATGCTGCTCTGCTGATGTATGGAGGTTCACTGTTTCCTCTTCATTACATGGTAACTCTGCCTTGTGGGCAGAGGTGAAGTACTGAGCTGTGTGGACCTGATCAGGCCCAGTATGGATATATTTGTGGGTGCTTCCTGAGAAAAACTCAGAGAAAAACAAAGTGTTTGCTATATGCTTGACACAGATACCGATGGGAAGAAAAAAAATATTTCAGGTTTTACTGTGTACAGTGGTGTTTTGCCTGCCACAGAGAGCAGTGGTGAGTCAAAGAGGTAGCTGGTTTAGTGGGTGAAATGCAAATAAAAGTTACAAAAGCAATGGGTCTCTTGCTGATGAAGCAGTTCTTTTCCCAGTTATGATGACCCACTGTAATATATAAATCTCCAATCTGATATTTCCCCCTCTTCTTTTGCTAGGTGAACTGTAAGTTTCAATAGCTACTTAAGATCCTGTGGTTAAAATAAGATCCAGAGGTGTGTATGTTTATACTTACCAGCTGCCGTGGCAAAAGCTCTGTAGTTTGATGATCTTATTTAATATAAATCACCACTTAAATGCTCACTGATATATCATAGTGAGACGCCAGCCTTTGAGAAGGGCCTTTGTGGCTGTTGACTAGTGATAAGGCAAAAAAATGCTTGCTGCTCTGAATAAGGAACATTATTAAGGTAGATTGATCTACTACTGTGTTCTGCAAACCATTGGAATCTATAGCACATCTTTGCACTAATCCTTGTTTAAACTGCAGGCCTTGAAGCTACATCTAAGTTACTGTACTAAACTCACATGTATACTCAGCACAAATTCTCTGTGTTGTTTCTTCAGAGCTTTGACTCAGTGCCATGAATTGATCCTCGCTTTTTTGCAAGAAAATCACCGTTCATCATACACTTAGGGATTCAGTTTGGGAGTAGGGTGATGGTGAAAAACTCATTTGTTCCATTTGAAGTAAATTTTACATTTCTGCCTCGTGTGCCATATTTTGTGTGCTGTAACAGCCAGATTTCCAAACAGATATTGTGAAGCCTGATCTGTCCAACAAATTTTAATGAGGGTTTTCAAATGTTTCATGCAGGAAGGCCTAAAAATTAGTGCTCCAAGGAGAACAAGAAACTTAACCCACTTCTGCTGTGTGGAATCAGTTCATTATTTACAGAAGTGCTGCAGCTTCTCAGATAAGACTTCTGTGTGTTTTTCTGTTTAGGAGTTAATTCAATTTTAGCTGAATCCGTCACTTAGACTGTCAATAGTGTCTCTGTTGCCGCAATGTCTAAAGATGTAATAATTCATTCCTGTTGTTTGAGTATGAGGCAAAGTGTATGTGTGAGAGAGAAGAAAAATAGATGAAGTCCAGGAAAAGAAAATTGAGGTGTTTCTGCAAACCTTGTGGAGGTGATGGATGCTGTTGATGTAATGTGCAAACAGCAAAACAAGTGGTTTGGCAGCCGCTGCAAAGCTATTTACCTTGCTTACCAATACCACCTCAGTCGCATTTCTGTGCACCTTTCATGGCTTGGATACTCCGTGGTTCCTAGTCTGTAGCTCTGTACCTGGGCAGGCCAGGGCTGTTCTGTTTCTGTGGGTGTCTAAAAAATGGTGTTGCACAACTACTTGTTACTAAAGTTAGCAGCAGCTTCATCATAGCTCCCTGGGACCGCATAACCTCCTGCCCATTGCTGAGGAGTGTGCGTGACAGCAACAAGGCTCTGACATCCCCTGGGATTTTCCCAACTTGTTCTGGTGGGTATTAATTGTGTATGTTAGTCAAACATCACTGTTGTTAGCCTGGACTTTAGGACACAGAACAAGCGAGACCCCTCAGTGTGATCCAGGTTTCACTGAGTACAGCTAAAACTTTGATGTGGTACCATCTACCAGGGAGAAGGCCATGTCTTTCGGCTGCACTGCGTACTCTATGGCATAAAACTGCTAAAAGCTATGATAGCAAGACTGAACCCTAGCTCTGTGGGAGCTGTGCCAAATTGTAGTGCAAAAGCTGCAACACAGCACTCAATGTGACTGATCATACCTCAGACACTGCTCTGAGGTCTCATTAGAAAGAGTTACAGGCTGCTCTGACCATGACCTTCAGTGTGAGAAGATGGGATAGCCCACTTAAGACTGTAGTAAAGAAGTGTCCACAGGGTGAGAATGTCAGTCATGTTAAAATCCCTGTATCAGCAAAAAGTTTCACATGCTCTGTAAGATGGTCAGCAATGGAAGAAATATCATAGAGTTCCCTCACTCCGTGCTTGCAGCAACAATGCTGTTTGGAGTCTGGACTGCAGTGGTGGCACTGTAGGGCCTTAGCTGGTGCTATAGGTGCTCCAGGACCTGGGAGCATGGCACTGGAGCTTCTCCAAGCAGATGCAGCTGCTGGGGCTCTGCCACTAAGTCCAAGGAGGCCCTTGAAATATTTTCATGGGTACAGAGTGCTGCATCTCAGCCACTGACACTGTTTTGTTAGAGCTGGAAGCAGCTTCAGTATTTCTTTATCAAGGGCAGCCTAACTCTAACTAGTGGCCTGCAGGCATTAGTTAACTGGGATTAAGATATCCCTGTTCTGTGGGTATTGGTGGGCTTTTGGGGGTTTATATCAGCAATAATAAGTCACCTCGCTCACCCAAATGACTGTGAGTCAGGCAAGAACACCTGCATTTAATCTGGAAGGCCACTCCTTATCTGATGAGGAGAGCAGGAGAAAAGGGTTGGGTAAAAATTGCTGTGTGTGATGGACACTGTTAAGATGGATGGAAGAAGCAAGCATTAAATGCTATGCAGTTCAGTGAGTGCTAGCTTGCAGTAAGAAAATATTGGCTGGACAAGATGAATTTTGACCTTAGGGTTTTGGTTCTTAATGTTTCCTCAGAGAGGCTTTTTATACTCAGGTGAGACAAATCAAAATGAGTATTTAATGTGAGTGTGTGTGAGCACAATGCTGGCTTCCAAAAGCCAAATCTACACTTCAGAAATTTCTGTAGCAGTGTCTATACATGGGGATAAAAGCATAAGTATTATAAGCATTTATTTTCTTTGCTATCATTGCTTTCCACTGTTACAGGTGGCCAAGAAGACCATGCCAGCTGGTGTACCTTGGTTTCTACAAGTGTTTTAATGCCCCTGTGATCAACTGAGACAGGCCATCAATTTTGGTAGATTTCAGTAGTGATCTTTGACACAATTGATCAGATTTTATGTGTGATGGATAATTGTATATGAAAATAACATGGCAGTATGGTTAAAATCTTATCACAATATTTATTATTTGCCTGGGTAATTCTGTTCAAAAAGAAACAAGCTCACTTTCCTGTGGTATGCCACCAGCATTTTGTATTGTTTGTATTTGTATTTGTATTTGAATTGTTATTGTAGCAATGGTAACCTGTCTTTTAAAAGGAATACAGAGTGGCCATAAAACTGTGCATGTTTCAAAGAGCAAATGTGCGTGCTAAAGTTTTTAAGCCTTAGACTTTTTAGGATAAAAAGGGGACAGTATGGCTAATTTTTTCTCAATAACAACTTTTTTTGCATTTCATTTGGTAAATAAGTCCCAAGTGTATTTCAGACTAATTATTTCAAAGTATGGTTGCTCACAGCTGTAGGCCAGCTGTACAATGACATCTATGAAATATTCAGAATTTAACAGATCTGGTCTTTTAAGCCTAATAGAGGCACACAGTCCACAAAAATGCTTGATAAACAACTCATTAATTCTACTACTGGATTAAAAAGGAGCTTCCTGATTTGGTGCAAAAAAAAAAAAATAAAATCTCCTTGTCTTCAATTTACAAAACCTCTCTAAATGTTATGCCCCTTTCTAAATTTTATGGTGGGGAACAGGAGGTATTCTGGGTTTTGTAGCCTGAAAAACTCAGTCTTCTCTGGTACCTTCTTCTGACATCATGGATTGTATTTAAGTGATTGTCATACCCTGTCTACAATGGAAAAGAGTTCTTGGTGTCTGGTTATCCACTGAATGGCTTGCTTTTCTCTTGTACTCTATGAGACCTTACGCTGTTTTCTGCTTCTAGAGAAATGTTCTGATTTGGTGTTTCAAAGGTGCAGTGAGCTATCTCAGAAAGGCACAGTTTGAACTGTTTCCCCTTGCAATAACTTGAAAATAATTGTCTTATATACTTTATATTCCCTGAGACCTATTTTCTTTCCCTTGTTTTTTCCTAGGAAGTATTTATAAAATCACTTCAATTCTGTCTTTCTATATTGTAATGACAAAAGAGATAGTCTGAGCTAATGTCGTAAAGTATCACTGAGGAAATTATTAGTACATTGGTTCTGTTATCACTGCTGTAAATACCAGTCAAACACTGACAGAGGTGTATTTCTTCTCGAAAGTGCAATGAGGTAAGATGTTAAAACTGTCAGTGGTTCATAACAAACTCTTCACTGTAGCCAGTATGGTTGGAAGGATACTTGTGTGATTAGGATAAGCAGCTTGGGAAAACACCTTCTGAAATCATCCTTTAAAGCTGCCTTGCTGCATGTTCCCTGCAGCTTGCTTGGAAGAAGTAAATAGTTGGTAATTACATGGGGAAGTTGGGCCACCTGCATGCTCCTACTTCCACACTTAGTTATACCCCTATGCTTCTTCTTAGCAAATCTGATTTTTGCTGCAATTCGAAGCTAAGTATGTTTTTGCATTTTTTGCAAGAGAAAATCACAATTGTTGATAGTAGGCACAGACTTGGCTTTAGCAAAGAACGATAGGGAGGAAAATCTGTGGTATTTGACTACTGTGTAAGAGATGAGCTGGCTGCTCTGAGGGTGGGCTGAGCTGCTAATCCTTCCCTGTTGCTTGTACAGGCCTATGCTGAGATGCCTTTGGGCTGGCTTTGAAGGAGGCATGATTCACTGAAAATATCTGCTCCCATGTTCTTGCTTCGCAAGCAACCATGCTTTGTAGTTTGTCCCACACTTGGAAATTTAGATTAAGTAGTGACGGAAGGTAAAACAGGTAGTGTTATGGTGGACTAGAGAATTAAAGAATAACCTTCCCAGAGTCAGAACTGAATGTGGTGCTGAGACATATTTTTCTGTGATTGTGTCTTTCAACTTGACAGCATCCCCTGCTCAGTGCTGTTTACTAAGCTGCTCACCTCTTCTCCCTGTTTCTTTTACTGTGCCCTGTCTGCACTTCTCCCAGCAAACACCCAGGTAATTTTGAAAACATCTGCTGGTCTCTGACATACCATTGGCTTTGCTAATCTACAGAGGGATACAATACTTCAGTGATAGAGTTTGTATACTTCTTACATACATAGAAATGCTGGGAGGTGGGCTAAAGAAAACAGCTGAGGCTTACCTGCAACTCTGTACACTTGTCCTTCTCATAAATATTCTTGAAAATGTGGTAGCGTGAGTCCACTAAAATGTCAGCAAATGTTGAGTGAAACATGTCTGCCACTACTTACCTCCTGACAATATACAGCCCAGCTCTTCTGTTTGGGGCACACAAGAAGCAAGCGGAGTGCAAACACCCTAAGGATGCAAATCCAAGCCTGAGGTTAGGACATTCCCTCTTGAGCCAGCTTAGGGCACAGTAGGAGAATCTATTGCCTAGGCCACCCCTAAACAAGACTGTAGGTCCTTTCTGTATAGGAAGAGCTTAGTTGTGAAAGAAGGCAGTGCTTACTGTCTTCCCCACAGCAGCAGCTGCTGCCTCACAGGGAAAGCAGTAGGACAATGCCCTTCTATCCAACATCTGTGCTCTCTTTTCCTTCCCAGCTTTGTCCTTTATCTTATATATGTCGTGAAGGAGGAGGACTCATATTTTTCTGAGCCATTCCTGCCTTCTAAAGGGGCCAGGGGGGTAGATTCTTCTTTGTAGAAGAAGTAGGTAGAGGGGTTGTGGAGGCCTGCTGGTGTAGTCCTCAAAGGTAAAGGTTGAGATCAAGTGATGGGAAGTAGGCTTTCATTCTTCCTTGTGCTTTTAACCCCAGTGCCCCTCCCTCACCTGCTCTGTATCTTCCAGGACACATTCTGCTGCCGAGAAAGCAAATTGAACCTTGCCTCTGGGGCTGAGATATCTTGCATGCTGAAGTCTTTCTTGTCTACCAGTGACACTGTTCCACATAACAGCCTCTCTTTGGGGTGTGACTCCACGTGGGTGTAGGTATTTCCCTGTGTTCTGGGAAATTTAACACTGGGAATATAGCATTATGGAAGAAAGAGAGCTGGGAGGGATCTCCAGTAATCAGTAAATCCAGGCCCTTGCCCAAAGCAAAGAATGATTGCAGCTAAGCCATTCCTGTGAGATTCTTGCATCATCTCAGTTGCAGATTTGTAACCTTCCTGGACATCCTTCCTGTATTTACCTCTCTGTTACTTCTTACCCTATCCACTGCAGATCCAGAGGTGACCTGTTTCCTTGGGGTGTGCAGTGGCTTTTTATCAGTTTGAATGGTTATTATTTGAAGATAGTTATTGTATGTTTCCTCTGTCTAGCCCTTCTCCAAGGACTAGCCCTTCTCATGGAATGGATGAGTCTGGTTATTCCAGATGGATGCACAAAACCAGCTCTCTGGACTAACTTCAGCTGGTTCTTACCTTCCAGGAAGGGTCCTGTGCAATACAGGATACCGCACTCTGGCAGAGACATCCTCGGTAAAGCATGAAAGTACATGGTAGAATGTATCCTTTCCCAACTGAAAGGTAAGCTGTTCTCTTCAGGAGAGAAGAGAGAAAAGGGCTACTTTTAAGTATTTTTTAAGAAATAAAAAAAGTATTTGAGGTGGAAGGGAGACAGGCTATTGTCATTTATAGGACAGCTTCACATAAAATCTTTTTCCTCTTCCTGATAGAAATGGCTCCATCCCTGATGGCATTGATCCACCTTTAGCAGTGCATATGTTTTGGAAAATGAGAGTCAGGCACTGTATTGTCTCTGTGTTGTTGGCAGGATGTCCCCTTGATGTGCTTTAAGGGGGTTGCTCCTGTCCTTGGCATGATCTAAGCCTTTATTCTCCCCAAAGCACAGGGGTTGTCTTAACACTTGCTGACAGTTGCAAAAGGAATTAGTTTTTGCTTGTACTTTGTGTAGGCTGTTACTGGTGTTGCTGTTATGCAGATGAATCCTTCCCTGGCTGCAAACCTCTTCTTCCCATACAAAAACCTTGAAGTAGAACACAAAAACATTCTTTATAATGATGTAATGTATGTGAGCAAAGCAGCTGTCTTACTGCTACCCTGAAGTGTTAAACAGTTTTTCAATCAGCTGAAACCCCCATAACTTAAATTATGTATCTGATCCATATAGGATCACAATGCTTTGCTCTCTCAGATCGGAGCCTTCTTTCTAACCATAACATACTACAGAATTTATCATACACAAAGAAAACACTATTTCTATGCAAACATCTATTTCTATTTCTTTTTGTTGTTTTTCCCCTGGTGTTTAATACTGTGCCTATTATACTAGTATCTGAGTAATTCCTTGGTTTACAGTTGTCAGACTGTACTGGAAGTTAAGCCTTCCTGTGTGGCTAGGTATCCCTCTAGCCTACATGTGGATTAGGTATGAGCAAAGCAAAGCAAGGCTAGTGAGGTTTGCAGGAGATCCCATGAATCTTGCTTGATAGTCACCTGGGAACTCCTAGGTGAAGCACAGGTAAAGCTAATAAACTGTGTTTGAGGAAGCCATTATGGTCTTAAAATTGCTGCAAAAGGTGACACTGATGGAAGTCATTGAAAGAATGCAATTTTTCTGTGGTATACCATGTTGTACAATGCTGTTTGTGTCCACAAAGACATGATAAGAGGAGCCACATCTCTACCCCTTGTCATGAAATATGCTTCATTTCAACTGTACCAACAATGGTCAGTATCAGAGAGCAACTAGAATACTGTGAATGACCCAAACCTATATTTGCTATCCTGAAGTGCTTGCATATTGTCCAGAAAACACCTCTTGCTGTCAGTTCTGTTTTCTGCTTTCTTCTAAGCCTATTGAACTGTATTTTCCCCTAGATATTTTCAGTAAGTGGCAAAAAAAAGGGTGTTTTACCTCTCAATGTGCATGTATGATTAAATAAGACACTGTCTGTATGCTCACTCTTAACAGTGGCACTCAAAGAATAGTATTAGTTTCCCCCATGTTCTAGTGCTTTTATAAATAGCTAAGAGCAATCATGCTGTTACTGGTTTTTTACAATAAGCAACAATATTTTTACCTCTATTAAAGCCTAAAAAAACTCAATTAGATGCTTTCACCAAAGTATCTATAAACGGTAATGTAGAAACTTTTACTGCCTTGTTTCTGGGAGTGTACATGCATACAGATTCAGCTGAATTCCTCCAAAAATGTATATATAGTTGCTCAATTTAATAAATTTATGCGACAGTGAATAAAAAAATCTTTCTATTCTCTAAAATAATTGTATTTATGATGGTCTTTGGGAACCTCAACTTCAGTTGCTGGTTTGGTTTTTTTTTTGGTGACAAGCCATAGTTTCCTTTAAGCCAAAGGCATGGTACTACAAAAGGAAGATAGTTTTTGATTTAAAAATACATAGGACAAGAATTGAAGGTGATTCCGTTTACATTTGGGATCTGCTTGCACATGACCTCTGCATGCTATGTCTTGTTCTCAAATTTGCTGTTTCTTGAATGGCTTTCCTTACTTCTGACATCATCCTTCTTCTCCAGGGCAATTGCAGTACTGTTTGAGAACTTCAAAGATTTTGAATGTCCTTTGAATATCCTTGAAACCAACCTGGTCATATCTGCTAGGAACCAGCATGCTGTTGTATACAGTTCAGGTCTTGTTTGAATCTAAACAACTATTTTTGAATAGCAGCCAGAGATCTGCCCCAAAACTAGATGGACAGTTACGAGTGACAGGGTGTGTGGGATAGTATGGGCAAGTACCTAGGACAGTGGGTACCTCTAGTGTTTTGGAATGTCAACCCTGAACAAGTACAAAATCTGGAAAAACTAGTAAAATATTTGGAAAAAGTATGCTGTTGCCCTGACAATACCAGAGAGGCACAAACCAGTTCAATGTGCTGGGGTCTGGCCTATGCCTACCCAGCCCTGTTCAACACTACTCGGTACCTTCAAGGCGAAGAAAAGTTTTCTGGATCTGATAACAAGGTGACAGGCACTGAAGCTACTCCAACCACTGTAACAGGCACTGCAGCTGAACCTATGACTTAACCTGTGCTGGTATCCTATACATACGAAGAAATGGGCACGAAAGACATCTCATTTCGTAAAGGAAGTGTAATTGCAGCTGGAGAAAGAAGTGATGAGAATATGTGAGAGAAACAACTCTGCAGACACCAAGGTCAGTGAAGAAGTAGGGGGATGAAGTGCCTCAGGTACTGGAGCAGAGATTTCTCTGCAGTCCATTGTTTAACAGGCTCTCACTCTGCAGCCCAATGGAGGTACATGGTGAAGCAGATATCTACCTGCAGGCCATGGAGGACCACATGCCAGAGCAGGTGGGTGTGTGAAGGAGGCTGTGACCCTGTGGGATGCCTGTGCTGAAGCAGGCTCCTGGAAGAACCTGTGGACCCATGGAGAGAGGAGCCCACACTGGAGTAGGTTTGCTGGCAGGACCCGTGACCCTCGTGCAGGACCCGTGACCCTCGTGCAGGACCCGTGACCCTCATGCAGGACCCGTGACCCTCATGCAGGACCCGTGACCCTCATGCAGGACCCATGCTGGAGCAGTATATTTCTGAAGGACTGCACCCTGTGAAAAGGACCCATGCTGGAGTAGTTTGTGAAGAATTGCAGTCTATAGGAAGGGCTCGTGTTGGAGAGGTTTGTGAAGAGCTGTGTTCTGTGGGAGAGATGCCACACTGGAGTGAAGGAAGAGTGTGAGGACTCCTCCCCCTCAGAGGGAAGAAGCAGTAAAAACAACATGTGATGACCTGACTGCGACCCCCATTCCCCATCCCCCTGTGTTGCTGGAGGGGAGGAAGTAGAGAACTTGGGAGAAAAGTTAAGCCCTGGGAAGAAGGGAGGAATGGCAGGAAGGTGTTTCTAAGATTTGGTTTTATTTTCTGTTATCCTGTTCTGATGTGATAGATACTAAATTTATTTCCCTCAGTCAAGTCTGTTTTGCCTGTGACGGTAATTGGTGAATAATCTCTCCCTGTACTTATCTCGATCCATAAGACTTCTGTTATATTTTCCTCTCCCCTGTCCAGCTGAGGAGGGGAAATGATAGAACAGCTTTGCTGGGCACCTGGCATTCAGCCAGGGCGAACTCACCACAGTCCTTTATCCTGTGTACCAGGAAGAGAGGCTAATGGGAGGCTATCAAAGAGTAAACCACTTGGGGCAGTGGACTAGCAGAAGTGTGTGAAAGTAAGCCTGGGACATATTCGTTAATGGGGAAGTAATGTGAGCTGGCACATCTGGGAGGAGAGAAGCCTGTCATGGGGATGATATGGCTGATACGAAACTGGGAGCTGAATTGAAAGTTGAGACAAATGCCAGAAAGCCTTGGGCCACAAATAGAAAATTGCTGTCTGAGCAAGGTTGGGAAAAGGGAAATTGAGTTGTAAAATTGCTGCTGTTCAGAAATTGAGCCATGAACTATGCAGAAAAGGTTGGTCTTCTATAGGTGTAAAGATCCTCTCTTGATGAATGCCCTGAGGAGAGAAGTAACCAGAAACTGGGAAGTATGAATGGGGGGTTTGTTGTGTCTTGTCTTGGGATTAGTGTTCTTCAGTTTATTCAGCAAAGAGCAATTACTTCTCTATTTCCTTTAAATCCGATAGATGCCTCCAAGCAGGGGATTGACAGAGGGAGGAGAAAAATTGTTAATATTAAAGGAATCTAATGGGTATACACCACAGCCATGAAAATCTACTAGACCAGGTTGCTCAAAGCCTCGTCCAGCCTGGCCCTGAACATTTCCAGGGATGGGGCAGCCACAGCTTCTTAGGGCAATCTGTTTCAATGCCTCACCACCCTCGCAGTGAAAAACTTCTTCCTAATATGTAAATCTTTCCTCTGTCAATTTAAAGTCATTCCCCCTTGTCCTGTCTCTACAGGCCCTTGTAAAAAGTCCCTCCCTAGATCCCTTGTCAGCCCCTTTAGGTGCTGGAAGGCTTCTCTCAGGTCTCCCTGGAGTCTCCGTCAGGCTGAACGGCCTATCAAGTCTTCTCCATTTGGTTGCCAACAACTCAAGTTAAACTCCCTCTGCCCTGAGGTCTGACAGTGTCTCTTTCACTCCCTAAATCCAGCTCCTTCTATATCTTTCTAACTAAAATGAAGCACACATCTACTCTGCATATGGCCCACTCTGAAATGCAACTGGGACAAACTCCTGGATATAGAGCTACTACTCCAGAACTAGCAGCTGCCAGGGTTTTGAGATGTGGAATCAGACAGACAATGAGAAGTCCTCTAGCAAAACTTTCCCTTTTTTGTTTGTAGTTTTAGTTGTTTGAGGGAGAGTTGGACAAGGACATGACTCAAGGCCAAGCTGAATGTGGTTCTGGGCAACATGATTTAGTTGAAGGTGTCCCTGCTGATTGCAGGGGTATTGGACTAGGTGACCTTTGAAGGTCTGGTGCCTTCTAACCCATACTATTCTGTGATTCTATGACAAGGCAACAGAGTTCCCTTCTTCTCCCCAAAATAGAAAATATAATTTTAGTCCTCTAAAACTTGTAAAATAAAGGATTTAGGAGGATGTAGTTGTATATTTTGATCATACACACACACCTTTTCCTGTGCTGCTTCTAACATCAGCCACAAAGTATGCAGTGGAGAGTGCAAAGCAGCACATTAGGTGGGGATTAAAAGACTGGCTCCAGAGAGATGAATAACAAGAAGGAGGAAAAGATCAGAGTGAGGAGAGAAATAAAGGGAAAAAGTGTGAGACACACAAATGGAAGGCAGGAAGTGGAGTTCAAAGTGGGTGAAATTCTCAAGGGGCTGAAGGACCTGTTGCACTTGAGAGGGCTGAGAGGGAAAATCTGAGCCAGGTAGAAATCTTTGTAATACATGTGATTTTGCTTCCAGCAATTCTCACCAGTAAATACACTGTTGTAGGAAGACAAGATGAAATAAAAGTTCCATTGGTTGGTGAGGCTTCTGCCACTCCATTGTAAGAACCTCTCCAGAGTGGAGACTTACAATCTGATGCAAGTGTGTGAGGAATTGGAGGAAAACAATAAATAGCTTGTTTTCATCTCTGAAATTAGGATAAAATGCTGGCCCGGAGATGGCAGACTAGCATAACTCATTATGCTACTGAGACCCACTTTTGTTTTCCATGGTTAATTGTATGATAAAGAAGCAGGATGCTTATGGAAGCAAAAGAGTTTTCTAGAGAGGGTTCTGGCAAACAATGCAATCCTTGATATGAAACAGCAAAATTGAGAGAGGTTATACATAAAAAAGTAGTGTAACGATGCCTTTCTTTTTTCTAAATCCTTCACAGCTTCTGACATCTGAAAGCTGTCTTGCTGTGGTAGGTTGCATGGTGCTGGTGTACCAGCAGATCAGGGTACTCAAAGGATTAAATATCTGTACTTGATGTTCAGCGGGCAAGTGAGGTTTGTGAGCTAGTAACTTGTTTGCACTAGGTTCCCTTTTGGGCAATGTTAGGCTCCAGGACCTCAAATCTTGTTTTTGGAAACTCTGCATAAACAGAGCTAAAAACTTGCTTTTGAACACAAATGCATACTTAGTAGACTAATCCTTAATTTCAGGGCCTTTCTGAGACATGGGATCTTTGTCTGAATTCCTTTAACAAAAGAAAATTGAGGGTTTGTTGAGTCTTTCTTTTTGGGGGGAAGGAGGGTGGAGAGGGAGGTAGTTCTTGTCTTTTGGGGTTTTTTTCTGTGTTTTTGACCAGGGCTCCACTAATTAAGTAGCAATTTAGTTGCTTACACTTTGAAGTTTCATTCATTACCTGTCCTGTGTTAAGTCAACAAAAGGCTACATCTAAGGCAGTGAGTCTCAGGCCATCACTTTTTTGGCTGCCTAATTAAATGTAATTACTTTATTTTGTGCCAGGGTTCATACTTGTAACATTGCCTTGTAATAATTTAAATTGCATGTGTGCCGTAGGGGGACTGTTAGACGCCAGAAAGGAGACGCTCCTGCTGTCCTTCCTTGCAATAGCATGTAAGCCAAAAGTACAGAGACATCATTTTTCTACCTACTTATTAGCTACCCTACAGGAGGATCACCAGTAAGGCACTCATTTTATAGGGACAGGATGTATAACGGACCCACTATTGTGCCTAAAAATAGCTCTTATTCAGGACATGCTGGGATTAGCCACAGAGGGAATCCTAGACGTTTAAAAGTAAGTGACCTTCCCATGTCACGTGAGCTTTGCATCCATTCTCTTTTATAACTATGACAGATCAAAAGCATTACATTGCCACTCATTGTCTCTTCAGAGGGATTTGAAGAGTTACTGTCCCCTTGACAAGCAAAATATTTCTGCTGCTTCTATTTGTTGAGATCAAGCAGCAAACACTGCTCAGACAGACAAATCACCTGTATTCTATTTTTCTGCTCATACATTAGGAAATGGTTGCTGCAGAAAGAGTAAATGAGCAGACCAGCACAGTTAATGAGCTCTGGTAAAGCTTCATGACCCATGGAGTAAGTACAAGCCAGTCCGAAATTTGAATTAGACTTTAATGATTAATAATATGGTAAATCTAGTCTCACAAGCACTAATAGTAGGGGTCACTTTTGCCTCTTTGTTGGTTACTGAAATGTGTGCATCTTCCTCGTGTGTTGGAGCCCTCCCTTTTTGTCAATGGTGCCAGCACGTCTACAGTGAAGCAGTTAAAACTAATGTGAGTCTCTCAAGCTGCATTCAGGTTTAAAGGGCAGTGGGGGGAGGAAGCTAAACAACTGCTGGCTTTCTAAGGGCTAGATAATTTGTGGAGTGTTTCGAGGAAACATCACAAAGAATACAAATGGAAAAACAATTAATCAATTTAATGTAGAAGATGGATGGGACTGTTCCTTCCCAGAAACAATGCCATATCAGTATTTGGGTACAAACAGGAAGCCGAAGTTCATTTGCAGTGTATTTGGTTCAATGTAAAATGGCTTCATGGGGGAAGACTAAATTTTTATGGCAGTTTTGTGAGGGGCATCCAAATAAAAATCAAACATGCATGTATTTGCTGTGGGGTTTTAGTTTGGTTGGTTTTGTTTGTTTATCTGCTTTTAAATACTGTCAAGAAAACCTTATTCCTGCTACACATTGTTTTAATTTAAGCACCTTTGGAGATTCAAGTGCTGGGTATGCCTAAGCTAATTCTTTATCTTGCTGCATGTTGTTGGCATCCAGCCCACTAAATTTATCCTACCTATGGCACAGCATACATGTCACTTGCAAAAAACAGTGGGAGATACTGGGAAAATTGTTGCTCTGTGACTGTAGTAGTAGGTCATCGGGCTTTTAGGCAGATTTTTAATCTGCAGAAATCTGGGGAGGGGAGTTATATGTCCAGCTGATCCTCTTTTGTGTTTAGGACTCCATTATATGTACAAAGAAGTGTTTTATGTGAGGTATGAGGATGTTCATCTCCATAGAGTAGGGTAAACAGCATGAAAAGTAATTCAGCTTTGCCGCAGTAGCTGCATAAGCTAAACCATGTAATTTAGCTTTCTTTTTTAACCTGCATTTACACCCTCTTACAGCTCTGTTTCCTATCTCATGATGACATAAGCTTGTTCAAAAAGGGAGATGATCAGTCCGTGTTCGATTTTAGATGTAGGGATATCATTAATGATTTCTTCCATTGAATGTCAGTTTAAATCAGGTCCATTTAGAACATTCATTTAGAGTGTTCCAAGCACAGAGTCTTCAGACTTGGACCTCCTTAGCAGACTCACGTAACTGAATACATTTAAGAATGAGGTAAACAAGGTCATGGTACTACAGGCGAAAAGTCCTTATGCACACTCACTGAGGAGCATCAAAGACATGCTCTGCATGTATCGAGTGGTTTGGTTGGAGAAGAATGTAAACCCATACCTACTACTGATGAAAAAGCTTCAAACACACAGAAAATGCTGCTGCCTCTTGTGAAGCTCTCTCTGTGCTATGCTGGCAGTGCCAGGGAGATCAAACTCTGTTACAGGAGTAGTGCAGGGCTATCTTCATAGCTAAGTTTGTATGGCTTCCTAAACCAGCAGGTCCATGATTAGGTGTGTCTGCCCTGCAGTTGATTACGGGCTATGGAAATTCAGTGACAGAAGAAGAGCTTGTGATCTGAGGCCACTTGTGTAGAGCTGGCTGAGATGGTCTCTTGCTTCCTCAGTCAAGCTGTCTTAGATGAGCAAGCAGGCAGCCGAGCTATTTGAAGTCAAAGAAATGAGGAAAAGCTGAGAGGTGCTATAAGAGATAACCTGTTCTGTGCTTTGGTTTTGTTGGGTTTTTTTTCCCCCTTCAAACTGTAAGAGACCTGTATTAAGAGAGATTGAGGTAGTACCCATCTTGCTTCCACATTTCTTGCCTCTTTCTCTCTCAAGGTTCAGGGCAACTAAGCCTGGCTGTGTCCTGCCAAAGAATTACAATGAAGAAGAATTTGTATGTTGTACAATAGGAACTAAAAAGAAAGAAACCACTCATGTGAGGATTGTGAACAGGTCTTCCTTTGTTTCTGCAAAAGAACAAATATGACCTGAGTCATTAAGCAACTATGCAGCATATTTTATATATATATATATATATATATATAAAAGCAAATATGGAATTGTCAGCAGGCATAAACCTATGCATAATGGTGCATGTTTTACTAAAGCTTAGATTAATAGTCGTGTTCTAGATTTACTTCCTGCCAGAAGATTTCAAGCACAGCTTCCTTTCATTTTGTTGCTCTTGGTGGACTCTTGCAGGATGACTGGCAGAGGTTTTTTTTTCAGACTGAAGAGTCTCAGTCTACACAGTCATTCCTTGTCTGGGATCTGTTCTGTAATTTTATAAGACTGCTCTGCCTGTTACAGCCTTTCTTGAGATAAGAAGACAAGAGTATTCAGATTGTGGGTGAACCATGGATTTGACAACATGATATTCTTGGTTTTATTTGCTGCTTCCTTCTAATAATTTCTAATATTTGAATTACTTTTTTACTTCTAATCTACACTGATATGGTGATTTTGTGGACCTTTTGTCTATAACATCAAGATTTGGTAACGGTCAGATCAGATGTCACTATTTCTGTGTATGCAGTTATTTTTTTTTTTCCCCCATGCATCATTTTACATGCATTAGTGTTTAATTTGATCTGACATTTTATTTCCCAGCTTTCCAGTCTTATATGGTCCAACAATTCTTATCAGCCCTTATTATCTTAAATCACTGAGTGATGTTAGCAGACTTTATCATCTCTCTGCTCAGGTAATTTTGTTAGTATGCTGAATAAAGTTAACCATTTAAATATATAGTCAGGGCAAGTCAGTGAGCACATAAGCTATTTGTGAGATGGTTCTTACATTCGGTGTAAGTACTGTTTGCTTCCCTTAACACTACTTAGATTTCTAACCACCATTACGTTTGATAGAGTTATTTGGGCCCAGCTTGAGACTTGTAAGGCCCTAAGAAATCTCTCCACAGCTGTCATCCTGTTGCTTTCAAAAACATTTTGATAGATTTGGGAGAAACAGTTACATCATTTCTCTCTGATGGAGTTCTGGGCTGTGCATAGAAAAGATGTGAAGCCAACATTAAGATCTTTGCTTGCCAGGAGCCGAAGAGGCTCAACTTGAACATCAAAAATACCAAACCAAAATACTTCCAGCCCCTAACTCCTCTCATCAACAGATGGTATTGATAGGCTGTTCCATAGTAAAACAACAAAGGTCTAACCAGGATCTTTAACAAATTGCCAGCAGGGAGGACAGGAGGGAGGATAAAGGAAGGTGTTGCTTTTAAACAGAAAGGAAGGAAAGAGAAAAGATAATACTTACAGTTTTATAATTGCACAAGCCCTGGGACCAGCAAGAAAAAGTCTCAGGCATATTGGAGACCTACAAATGGAAGCAGAGTAGGAGAGAGAGGAATGGAATTGCTCACAAAATTTTGAAGTCTTTCCAATATTAAAAACCTTGAATGTTACTGGGGGAGTATCAAACCACTCAGCAACAAGTATAATGTAGCTTAACTCAGTTTTCTTGTATGCACAGCAAATGTCCCCAAATCTGTTGTTGTCACACTCTGTTTCAAAAGAGGGACTACATTTTTCACAAAATAGTTATGTAAAAACAGCTTTGGTTTTCTACCAGCTCCAAAGACAAATCTAGGTAAGGGTACCTAATCTTGAGAATAGGGAAAGCAGTGCTATGGGGAACTGCAGACTCGGAAGCCTGACATAAGAGCTGGGCAAATAAAGAGGGACTGTGCTCTAGACTATAATTATCTGGTGCTTTGATAAAGATATATCTGACAGCAGCCAGTGGGGTGTCTGTGAAGGCAAGCAAAGTCTCATGGTTTTTTGAGTTCTTTGATGGAACCCCCTTGCTGTCTGTGTCCCAACTCCCAGTTAATACAGATTTTGAAAAAGTGCTTGGCAGTTAAAGGCACTGAGAAGGAAGGAGTTTACATGTTAAGTAATTAGTTGAAAGACAGGAAGAAATTAGCAGGAGTAAGTAACCAGCCCTCAGAAAAGACAAGAGGGGTCACCAGCAGATTGTGGAAGGATTTATTCAGTGTTCAATATACTGAGAAATGAATGAGTGAACCACATGGTGGCAAAGTTGTTGATGATGATACCTAGCTTTTCATCAGAATAGGGCTGAGGACCAACAAACAGGCTGCAAAGAGATACTGACACTAAATGACTTATGTAACAAAACACACAAAGCAGCAAAAGTGCTGATACACAAGAGGGTGGGGGAAGTGCACTTACAGCTCTGAGCAGACACTTTCTACCTTGGTTATAACAAATACTGTTATGAAAACAATAGCTGAGTGCAGTAGCAGTTGAAGGAGGAAATCAAATGTCAAGAGTGGAGATGACTGTAGCTCTGTGAATGTGTTGTAGTTTGGTGTACAGCAGTCTGTGTAGTTTTGGTCCCCTGAAAGGATGTGGGCAACAGGAAAAAGCCCAGAGAATGTTGGTGGGATAATCAGAGTTCTGGCATGACTTCTGTATGAACAATGACTAAATAGCAGGATTCATCAGCCTGGAAAAACACTCAGGAGGATATGATAGAACTATATGAAATAAAGGAGGTGACTGCAGACCAACTGTTCAATGCCAGTATAAATATTTTTTTTTTCCTTCTCCCTTTGTAACCAGGTTTCTGAGTTCTTACCAAGATCTCCCAGTTTGGTCCTAGTCTGCCGGTATCCTTTGCCTGTGAGTGATGGCACTGCCGAGTAGAATGGATCACAAGCAAAAAATTGGTATGTCTGTGTTTTAATGTTCGGTGCATACTTTAAAACACATTAGCTGAAATACTGTCTATACCTTCAAGCAGCAGAATATCAGTCTTAGGGCAGTTGCAGAGGAAAGTATTTAATGTTAAATTTTCTTGCCTTCAAATTTGCATTATAATAATTTACTGTTGTAGCTTTGCATTTTACAGTACAACTCAAAAAATAATGCACAAACACTTTAAGATACTTCCCTTATGATTGCAATGTCTGTCCTGGCAAATGGTGTTCTTTACGAAATATATATATATTCATTGTAAAAATGTATTGTAGCTGTATTGAAGTTACAATTTACACCAAAAAATTCCTAAAACAGATGATGTATTAATCATAATTGTATGTTCTGTTTGAAAACTGAAATTGTTCTTAAATCACCTATCAAAAGTTAAAGTAACAAATTTGCTTTTTTTTTTTTTTTTTGCTTATGTATCCCATCCTCCTTATCTGTGGGAGGGGAGAAGGAAATCCAAGCAGTATAGAAGTTTAAGCTATAATGTTGTTGCTATTTTCCTCAAGCTTCCAAAGCTTTCAAATAGCTAAATATTGCAAAACAAATTTTGGTGTGCTGCATACAGTACTCTGAATTCCCTCTCACTATCACTTTTGCATCTCAAATTTACTATTGTATGTCAGAATAGTGTGTGCATATAATATATAAGAACAAGGTGGTGCATGGAGATCTTAGAGGAAATTCTGAAAAGTAGATTAGGTATTTTTACTACACAGTCTAGAGATTGTGATAAAAATATATCTTTGGGATTATAATCTTTTTTAGGTATAAGTTAATGCTAGTAAACAATGTTTAGCAGAACTGCTGAAAATATTGAGTCCATTTAATCTGCAAGCAAATCCTTTGAAATCCAAGAAATGCGCAATAAAGGTTACTGTAAAAGAGGTATGAGGACTTGCCAAATTTTCCTCCTGGTAAGGTAGACCAGATATTCAGCATATGAAGTAAAACCAGGGTCTTGATAAGCGACCATCAGTATCTGACTCACTCTGTCTCTCCATATAACTGATTCATCTATGTATCATATATGTTCAGTCATGTGCTTTTCTCCTTATATAAACCCCTTCCCTGATCCGTGCTACTCTGGATTCATTATTTTTTGCTCTGATGAACTGTAATAATCAGACTTCTAATTTGTCTTATTTTGTTTGCAGTTTCTTGTCATCCTACAGTATTGTAAATGTTGCCATTTTATCTTTTGATGTTTGTTGGGCTATGTTACATCTGTGCCTCAGACATTTCAATTTATAATGTTAATGCCCAAATTCTTCTACCACCCCTATTTTGTTGTGCAATCTTTTTTTAGCCTTTGAGGTTTTTGCACTTTGAGTTGCCCATGTCACAAGATCCAGTTCTTGCACTCTTAGTCCCTCTTTCCCATATGTGTTCCATATTCTGTTCTGAACTCCTCCATTATGTCCAAAGTACTATCCAGGATCACTTGCCTGTCACTTTCTTGAAGGTTTACATATATGGAGTTTTTTTAATATATATATTTTTTAAAAAGTTGGTCAGTTTGCTTAAAAGATTTCCTCTGAATTTATCGTTCAGCTATGTTTAATTTTTCAAGGGAGTAAGAAGTTATGCCAATGACTGAAAGCCTGGCCTGTTTCCTAGGTAAGCTCTGATAAGATTTTATTGCAAAATGATGCAAACATTCATAAGATACTCCATTTTATAAACAGTAAAAAAGACAGAAATCTACTTAAACTGAGCAAGAACAGAAGGAAAGCCATTAAACTATTAGTATATTTTGTTTTGATGTCATCTTCTCATTTCAATCTTTGGAAAATGAATGTGTTTCAGCAGAGACATCTGTAGTTACACACTTGATTGTTGTGTTAGTGTACGTGTGGCCAATATTTCTGTCATTACACTGGGATAGATACTGCAGTTAATTAGCCACTACCATGCTTTTTTCTTTGGCAGCTGCTGGGGCCACTTAGTGATGGCATTGCTCTAGGCTGGGAGAGAAGTGAGGAAAGAGGTGGTTCTAGTAAGTTCCTTGCCTCCTGTTTGCAGCTTGACCCATTGCATCTTGCCAGACACAGAGACTCCTCCAAGTACTTTCACAATCATTTCTTGTCTCCTCAATTACCACTTCCTCCTCCCCCTGCCTCTCTATTCTGTTTGACCTGGTAATTCCTCCGGCACTGGTTCAGTATGGTGCAGTAGGCTACATTACCTCCTCCAATTAAAGATATAAGTATGTGCACATTAGAAGTTACCTAACAAGCATCTAAACCCCCCCTCAAACAAGAGCTCACAATCTCACTGGTCTTGCCTGGCCCATTCTGAATCCCAAATTTTTGTAGCCTGAAGTTAACTGTCACAGCAATTTCAGGTTTTTGGAACTTCGCTGTTGCTTTGCTTTAGTTTGTGCTGTCAGGCAGCAGTGGGCTTTTACTTCCAGATTTAGGCAGTCTGATTTCCCAGGTTTACCTATTACGCTCAGGGTTTATTTTTAATTGATAAAGACCACTTGATGTAATGATCAGCAATCAAAGTACATGCAGTTATCACTCTTGCAAACTTTCCTGTGTCTCAGTAATTAAACCAAGAAATTAGTTAAAGGCTCCAATGCGGAAGAAGATTGGTAGACTGTGGTCAAGACACACATTTATAGATTTTTCCCTTAAGCTGCTTTTCTTGAGGAAGCTTTGATAAAGACCATATGATATCAATTATCATTAACTCTGTGTGGTTTCTCTGCATTTAGAGCCTTCAGACGTTAGTAGACAGGAGTCCTGTGTTAAGTCTTTAATGTATAACTGGTATTTATGCTACATAGCCTATTCTCATTTTGATTTGTCAGCTGACATTTGAAAAGGAAGATTTGAGACAATTTATATGCGCAAACTGTGGCCTGTTGTGCTGAGTGACACTTCCTCCTCTGATCTGATTTGACAGAGAACTATTCTAACAGCAGCAACATATTTTAAATGCCAGATTCAAAACCAAACATTTTAATTATACCTTGTGTTCAGTTACTGCCTGAAAAATTGAAGGATGCTTTTTTGTTAAGGTGTCACTGCCTAAGCTTGAGAACAAAGTCAGCATGATTTAATAAACTGATTTAAATCCTCTGTTTAGAGAGTGCACACTCACATAAAGTGCCTAGACATCAAAGTCTCTCTTGTCTTGAGCTCTGTTCTACAGTCCGTCAGTGTGAGCCTTCCTTCACAGGCAGCAGCAGGAATTCAGCAAACATGTAGCTGTGATTCATTCTTAAGATCTTCAAATATGTGGATGAGTCACTGATAAGTACATGTAAGTTGTGCTGACCAGATTTAGAGTGCAGCAGTCAGCACTGGAAATTACAGGATGTAGCTGGGAACAGATGAGTGAGCCTGAGAACTCTCATAATTGAGGAAGTACATATGAAAATCCACAGCAGCCTGGAGAGTTCATTTCAGTGAAACAATAGCAAAAACCCTAAAACTCTACCATTTTACTAGGATTTACAGACAAGTCTAAGCTGCTAGTTCATAACTCTTCTTTGCTACATTTTCTGTTTGGGGTACTCAAGAACTTGGGGGTGGGGTGGAGAAGGGGACAAGGCAATCAGAAACCCCAGCCCTGAATTGTTTTGATTGTGTAATTTTCTGTAAGTTGAAAGGCTGCATGTGATTTGTAATACTGGCTTACATGTTAGGTGAGCTTTATGTCCATGTCTAATCTGGATGCTGTGAGCTAGGGAGAGTGGGGGGCGGCAGCAGGGGTGTGGATAACCAAGAGGCAGAAACATCTCAAGAATTGTTTTAATTTTTTACTTGTTTTTAGCAGCAGGTAGGGCTAGATCATAAAAGCTGAGAGTTGAAAAGTTTCTCTTGACTTTTTGTTTACATGGCGGAGCCCATGCGTTGCTGCTTTACTTCATATGTAAGAACACCACGACTTCAGGGACAAGGAAAAGAGAATTATGTTTGAACACATGCTTTCAGGCAATGTTCTTCAATCCACTGAAACAGCATGTAGCATTTTATACCCTTTTTGGTAGAGAACACCCAAGAGAAATTTGGAGACTTGAAATGACACTTCTATAGATTACGTTAGTCAATTTGACTGACAGCTACATGAGGTTATCAAGTTCTGCTATTTGTCTTTCTGACTTAGAACATCACTTTAAGGCAGTCCAATGTTACTATGCCTTATGTCATGTTTTACTTAGGGCTTTTCTTCTGTTCATTTAAGTTTTCATGGCCTTTTTTAAAGTTACAGTAGTTATCATGAAATAATGCAGGTGGTGCTTTCAAGTGTCGTAACATAAAACTTGTATATGTTTTGCAGCTACTTAAATATGAAACAAACCAACCTGTTAAACAGCCAGATTCCTGCTTGATGTCAGCACACAGCAGGGCTCCACCTGCACAGCAGGCCTGGACTTGACCTTGTGATTTTTCACACTGATCCATCAGAAGGTTATTTGGCTGGGATATTGCTATAATTGTGGTTTAATTGGAAAATCTTATGCTGTTCAACTGCCTTTAACCACCTATTCTTGTTAACTGTACCTGAGCAAATATCTTCAAGGACAGCATGCCAGGGATGCAGTTTCCCATGGCTATCAAGAAGAATTGGTGGGTTCCAACTTTTCTCACAGAAAATAGCAGTGCTACCTTAATGTTTCTTATTTTTCAACATTTTCAGTCTCTATTTTACCTGTTCATCTCTCTGTTATATTCTAAACACCTCAGTGTTCAGCATGGGAGTTTGCATTTTAACTTTAGATGCCTAATAGTTCTTGCTTAGTTATTAGAACCACTTGTCCTATACTTCTAATTTCTGAGTTTTTTCTCAACCAAAGGTAGTGGGAGCATAGACAGGCAGAGATTTAACTTTCCTTCACAGATTTTCCACACCAGGTTACACACTTTATTAAATAGAAATATGAGAATCCCCTATTTCTTGTGTGAAACTCTAATTTTTGCAGTGTCCTCTGACCCAGGCAAGATATACGCTCATGGCACAGTGTAAACTTCACAGATTACAAGTTTCTGTAGTGACTTCTGATGTTTCTGAACAACAAAACCCAGGTTTTCTACCTGAATTATTGCTAATTTCAAACTTCAGACTATCCGCATTAAATTTAACATCCTGGCACATAAAGGGCTGGTTTAATACAAGACTTTCATCCCTCCAAGAGGCTGGCATTTCAAGATGATGCAAAATTAAAAATGGAACTGAGCTGAGTGGTGTATCCCAGGCTGTCTTCACTAAGAGGAGCAGTTTTCACGTATAAAGCCCATTCCTGGAAGCTGTTAAAGCCTAAGTTTGTTGCTGTTGTCTTGATTAGATGACCCAGACTTTTGATAAAACCTCTCCTAGGTAATGATGCCACCAGATCAAAAAATGAATGTCAGCAGTAGAAGAAATAGAGGTAGAGGGATGTAGAGGGAAAATAAATAGACCTTCACCAGCCACTTGAAAACTGCTCCACTTTTTAAGAACTGTGACAGGCAGCTCAGAAGAAAACCCAGACAGGAGAAACAAAAATTCCCCTGGTAATTTGAAAACAAGAAAGTTTGGAATGCATACTTGTGTTAAACAGAGGCTGGCCCCTGGCTTAAACACAGCCCTTGCTTAACCAAATGTAGCTAAGAAAAGCTTGTGGTGCTCAAGGCGTGCAATTTCTGAGCGTGGTTAGTGTTGTAGTGAGAGCCACCAAAGAAGCAAAAATTCAAGTACATCACAGCAGCAGCAATGTTGTGTTTTGATTGAGTAGTTTTGCTATTACCAAGGATTTGAATTAATTGAAGTAAATCATTTCCCATCAAAACTTTTCATGAATTACCCCAGTCTTTCCGTTTCCATAGCTGACTAAGACAGGAAAAAGTTCTTGCATCAGTCTCACAATGCTACTGAGATTATGTTTAGTGAAGTTAGGAATTAATAATATTTACTGAGGTACATCTTGACTGTTCATTGAGCTTTTGTTATTGCTGCATTTTATTAACCTTCTTCAGCAAAATATGCTGGAATTGCATTTGCTTACCCTTTGTGTAGGCTTTTACCATTTACACAGAGCCACCTCCAAACTAAATATTATGCATGCACTGTAAAGCTTCAAAGCAATACTCTTAATCTACTGGGTTTATGCAATGAAAGTTGAATAGGTTACTGAAATTCATAGTGATCCCACCACCTCTGCTCCCTAAGCTAAAACCTATTGGGATATATCCTGCAATGCCCCTTCTCAATTTTCAGGTTCTTATGAAACAAAACTTAAAAGGATTTGGGAATGAGCTTTAAAAAATCCTATTAGTAAACTGGATTAGCATCGCAACAGTATGTGGCTCCGAAGAAGGCACAGGGAAGCTAAAAATCAGGTCCTGTTTTAAGATTCTTGTAAAGAAGGCATGCCCTCAAACTTCTCTCAACTTGCATGAACCATCTTTCACTGCTCCTCTCTGTGTGTATTAGGGTAGCGTCATGGCAAGCTGCATGGCAATTATGCTTTGTATTTCATTGCACATACAGCTCTGCCAGTCCTGCACAGTTTCCACCCTGGAAGCTATGAAAAACAATTAAATACAGTTTTGTTTGTATTTTTAAAAGAAATATAAGCAAACAAAGATAAACAAAAACGCACACACACACAAACAAACAAAAAACAAAACAAAAAACCCCTGGCCTGTGAGGACTGATAAATGAATTGGTAATGTGATCGCTATCTGTGTAAAACTTAGGCAAAAAGCCTCCAGTAGAGGGAGTGACCAAATTAAAAATCCTATCTGAACTCCCTCTGAATTACACGGTGCTGGTAAATATTTTTATTCCCCAAGTGTATGTGCCCTGGGAAGCAGGGAACTATCTTAAACGGGACTATGTTTTACAGAGCCTTAGGCTGACAATCACGATCCCATGTGTGAACCAGTGCAATTCAAATAGTGACATATAAATATGCCAACTGCATTAAAAAGAGTTTTTCCTTTCTGCAGCTCATGCACTGTGGATGCTGTTACCCTAGTTCACTGCTCTGCACTGCAGTATTCAATATGCCACACTGCCTTTCCATTCACAAGGAATGAAAAAAAATCCAGCTTTGATCCTCGAAATCCCCATTGAACAGAAGCCCAAACATGAGTCATATTTACTTTGCCTTCTAGAAAAATTTTCTAATTAATCAAAAGCATTAAAACATTGGTTAGCTTTTAAGTAGCACCTAAAACACTGTTATAACATCTTTGAGGTACTTGTGTATTTCCCTGATGATGATGCTAATCTGTCTTCTTTCAAATCCATCTTCATTATCCTTCCATTGTCACCCATGCGTATGCACCTAAAAATCACTTTTTCTTCAAAAGCAGCTCAGAGAAACTAGGCCCAGCCTGGGTTGTGATGAGACATAAAACCTCCTTTCCCAGTGAACTTTATAAATGTATATTCTTTCCATTACACAGAATCACAGAATGGTTTGGGTTGGAATGGACCTTAAAGCTCATCCAGTTCACCCCCCTGCCATGGGCAGGGACACCTTCCACTAGACCAGGTTGCTCCAAGCCCCATCTAACCTGGCCTTGAACACTGCCAGGGATGGGGCAGCCACAGTTTCTCTGGGCAGCCTGTTCCATGATGGCAGAGTCAGCCAAAGCTGACTGGGCTCCCCTGTCTCTTTCTTCCAGTGGTGTTGGCTGTTGGCTTTCCTCTAAATCTATTGAAGCCACTAGTGAAACCCTTTTAGTTTCCATAAGAAATTCTCACCTTGCAGGATTCTATATGTTTTTAATTTTTAATTCATTTAATGTATTTAATCCAGGGTCTATCCATTCTCAATCTCTCTTCGCCTTCCCCTTCTTCCCCCTCCCCCCCCTCCCCAACTGCTGTTCTCTTTAATGTTTAGGCAGGAACAGGAAATATTTGCATCATGTCTCTATTCAGAAGCTTATTCTAAGCTCGCCATATAACCACTGCACAGGGAAGCATCTTACTGATCTATTAATAATCATAATGGTAACATTAGCAAGTAACTATCAAACAGAACAACAGAATACGGACCCATGATCTTATCCCAAGGTAAGAATGATATGAATGACAGTGTCATAGCCTAATGATTATCTAGCTACTAAAATTATATCCCTACAAAACTAGACAGACGTGTTGCCCTTATTTTAAAGATTACGTCTAATTAAGAGCACTCCTGATGTGTCTAGGAGGTTAGAAGAGTTTAGGCGACTGTTGTTATACTTTCAAAGTAAATCAGACTGTTAGGCTCTAATATTTACATTCCATAATTTCTGGCTTATTGTATTATACTCCCAAAGTAAATATCATTGCAGCTATTCCATCATTTATATTATCATCAAGGTGAAAAACACGTTCTTGCAATCACCTCACTGGGTTCAATCTTATGCTCAATTAGCAGGAACCCTTTTCATTTAAGTAAGCACAGATATTGCTTTTGTAAAAGAATTTTGTATTCTGCAGCAATGCCTCATCTCACTATCAGTAAAGTCAGCGGGAGACATGTTTCTGAAGGTAATAGTAGTAAAATGAGATCTCTGGTGGTGTTCCCTGTGCTACACCATCAAGAAAAGAACCATCAGTTTCAGAGGTCATGGATGTTCCCATCAAAGAATCTATTTGCTTCTAATAAAAAAACAAATGGGAGTGGACCTGAAATTTATGAAACTTCAAAGTGACCTACACTGCAGCATGGCAAGAACATCAGATCTTATGCATTTTAATAATCCTCATGAGGACAAATCACCTGATTGAATCAATGACTTCAGTGCTCCAGTTAATGTCAATATGTATACAATACAGCATCTTCAATTCTTGATTGTATTAAAAAAGAAAAAAAGTAAAATTCAAAATTCCCTGTATTCCCTAGGAATGCCACAGAAAGTAATGAAACCTTTTGTTCTAAATGAAAGATGTTTCATTTTTCCAAGCAACAATATTCTTTTCACTTTTTAATTTGGCAGGAAGCAAAAGGATCCCCAGTTTTCGCCAAAATTACTCAACTTTTTACTGTGATTTGTTTGCATTTTCCTACTTTGAACTCTCTTATACGTACTAACATCTTAGTTTAATCTCTTTTTTTAAGTTCAATCTTTTATTTTTTAATCAAGTTTTTTACATATGGCATGCGTAATTTGAACTGGGATCTTCATGTTATAAAACATCAGGCAGTGGTGATACAGTTTCAGAAGCCTTTCTACAAACTTTTACTGAACAGTTTAAAGCAGTATCAAAAACTGTCCTAAAATAAAAAATAGCATAAATTCTATTTAAAAAATTGATTAGAAAAGCAGTGTCTGGGAATGCTGGGAAATGCTGCACTTAAGAACTGGGGGCATTGGAGGGAGGAGAACTCCACCTAGAAAAGAACTTCAGAATTGAGTTTAAATATGTATTTTTGATAGACATCTCATTTTTCAAATGATCCCTTACGTTTGCACTTTCTTGCAGCTTTCAAATGCAAGGGTTTTTTTGTTTTGTACCCAAGCTGAACTGTGTGTAAAGTGGTAGTCCCATTTCAGGTGAATTTTTAAGTTCTATAAATTTCATAATTGTAGCACACAAACACTTTTTTCCCAAAGACAAACAATATAATATCCTCTGGGGAAAACAAGAGGTCTCCAAGTTTAGAAAGCAGGCTGGAGTGATCATTAGTGAAGCACAATTTCATGACAGGAAGTCGGCTTGGATCCCGTCAATGTATCCCAGACATTTTATGGTCTGGATAGAGAAAGCTCATATGGTGAATGTTGGGGTTTTTAACAGCCATATTTTGGGCCCATAAAATAACCAACTACAACAGTTAATTTTCACCCACACACCCAAATTGCTAGTTGGTATCACAATTTCAGTCCCCTGACACCCCTTACACAAACATACGCTATTCACCACCAAAAAAAGTCAAACCAGGAGGGTAGTCTTTGGGGATTGCAATGGAAGTTAAAAAAACACACACACCATACACACAAAAAACGAGCAGCAGATGACTGATTATACCTTCCAGCAAGCTGCAGAAGGAAACAGTTTACAGAATGTGTTGCCTCACACATCTCTCCATCACCTCCCAGTTCTTTTCCTTTCTTTTCTGCTCTGGCCTCTGCCATACTCCTTTCATAACCTGTTGTAGCCAGGAGCAGAACCAGCAGCTTCCAAGAGTACCAGCAACTTTAAAGTTTGCTTTAACTCTTTTCAAAATGGCTCCATGTGTTTTAGCAAGAAATACAGCAGATAGGTTGCAACTGTGTTGTTCTGTATTGCGAGAAAATACAAGCAGACAGCTAGGTTATAATCTACTTATCCCAACAAGAACTTAGCTCTATGTAAAATATTACTGCATTGCAGAATAAAGTACTGGTGATCCTCTGGCTCATTAGAAATGAACAGCTTGACCAAGCTAAGTTGTGAAACACATTAAAGTTTGTTGATCATTCAGTTCAGTAAAAAAGAAACGGAGTGAACACTCACTAAGATGGGGGATTTTTTTCTTAAGCTATCTGAAGGATTTGGCTCCCAAGTCCCATTAGAAGTCAGTTAGAAGTAATCAACAAGTCCCAAAGATGGTTTTGAAAAGATTTTTCAGTGTAATTTTATGTTCGGCAGAGAAAGGTACTAATGTGTAAATATGTATTTTGAACTAGGATCCTTTTGTTAGGAAGATGTGGGTGATTAGGGATGCCTGGAGGATGTCATGTTTTTAGGGAGAGAGGTGTTATTTGATAAATTATTGCAAGCTACTCAGTAATTTAAACTGTATTGAAATTAAAATGGAAATTTTCTGAGGTGCATAGGATGTCCTGAGACATATGAAATGCTGACCTAAGGATCAAGAGCAGGATGCTGACTCAGCCATTTCTAATACAAGAAAAGTGGGCAATGGGCTTTAAAGATGCAGATCGACCACTCCTTCATTTACTTAATTAACTATGTAGACTATTTAAATGGCTTTCTTTCACCTTTTTATGTCCTCAGCACTTCCTATGGGAAAACTATACCAAGCACAGAAAAAGTTAAAAAAATTCTGAGGTACTGGAAAAACTAGCTGTAAAATACAGATATAAAGATGACCAAGCCCTCCAGCCATCCATGCTGCCTTTCTGTCTGCTCATTTAATTAATCTTGTCTAAAGCAAGCTACATACTGTAACACATTGCATCTCTTTTTACTGTGTGTTCAGACTGGTCATCTTCCACCCAACTAAGTCAGAAGGAAGCTCAGCACACAGCTTGTAAACACAATTCCTTTGCAGTTTGCATGGGCTAGGTGGTGTTTTTCCTGAAGCCACATTCCAGGAACTTCTCTCCTTAAATTACTTCCTCAGCATCGCTTGATAGTTCCTCATAAAAAGGACGACAGCTTCCTTATGGCCTTCCTGGGCTGACAATATGTCAGACAAGCTGTAATCCTTTTGACCTATCTCTTGCCAGAAGATATTTCATCCTGTTGAGGATCTCAAATCATGTTTCCTGAGTGGAACTTGCCTACAGCACACACTTCAGTACTCAGAGCTGATCTCTCCTGGCACCTTGCCCTGTGATCCGATGACATCCTTTCAGTTGTGGTCCCCAGCTTCACCTCACACACTAGTTCTTTGCAAGGCTTTGGCCTAGTTTCTAATCATCAGGTTTCTTCATTTGCTCAGTTTCTACCTGTCTGCACTCTTCCAGCCTCAATCAGTGTCTCCAATGGCTTTCTGGATTAAGCCCTAACAACAGCATGTTTCCCTCTGTTTACCTGAACATGGGATTTACTGCAGTAACTCTCAGCATCATCCTGGCCTAGAGGTTCTTTTACTAAAAATATATGTATTACAGGTACTATTGCTGCTGATGAGCTCGTTCTGGGTGTAAAATCTTGAATCTTGAACCACGACAGAGCTGAAGATAGGAAGGGATTTACAGCTCAGCTCCCTTAGCATCATCTCTTTGAACTATTACTCATTTTTTAAATGCAGGCAATTTGGCTGGCAAAAGCTGCTGCTCAAGAACGTTTGAGAAACACCATCTCAATGTGCTTCACAGGACTGGCCCATCAGACAATTTTCACTGGCACTGTTTCAAGAGTGTTCAGTCAGGTTTGTGTTATTCACACTAATTCTGATGAAGTTCCATGTAATATGTCAAAGATAAAACACTTAGGTTTTCCAGACTGCAACATGTTTCAGGTAGTGTTATTAAGAGAAGGGTGAGGGCCAGCTTTAGTTCAAACAGAATATCATGTACCATATCCATAGCTTGAAACATGACAGCTTTGTGGGATACACTGAATGTCTGACCTTATATAATATATAATATTATATTAATAACCTTATATAATATACCCTGCTCATAAAGATTATGGCCTACACTTACTATGCAAACTATTATTTATCTAGTCTTACACATACTCCTTTGGGGCCTGAAATCCATGTCTAAAAGATAAAAGAGCTGAAATTTCATTGTCTGACATGCAGAGCTCTCTTTTTTGAGATGTGATATATATAGCAAATTTCAGCTTTAAATATGTAACAATAGCAGCAACACTCTTGAACGGTTTACACCATTGTGGAAAACAAAGAAATTTCTGTCATTTATCATTCAGCTTCAGCCAATACTTTCACATTTTAGAGTCTTGGTTTGTGGCAAACTTTTTCTGGCTTTAATTTTCAAAGATTTTATTTTACTTCTGATCAAAGTAATTCAAATTGAGCTACAGTGAACTTAGCCAATATAACACCAACAGAACTAGTTTCCAGATACCTCATTTTAATTTTCTGTAAATCAGATTACAATGGTTAGCCTTATTGTGTGGTTTGCATGATTGTAAGAGAAAGCAATCTTCAGCACTCAGCAAATTCACAGAAATCCAGTGACAAACTTACTGAGCAGAAAGCAGCTAGAAAATGTTGAACATGGGAGACTGCAGTCTAACAGAGCTTAGCTGACAACCTTAGTTAATGATTCACCTTAATAATTACCATGGAAAATTAAAATATTTAATCCACCTATAAAAGACACTTTCACAGCATTTGATGTTCTTTTTTAAGGAAATGTCAATTAACACAATGGAGTGAAATCTGAATCACAGCGCAGAACCACTGAAGTACTGGATCAAGTCAGGAAGTACCACCATGCATTAGGAAAAGCTTTGGAGTTGCTAATATTTTTTTAATAATTACTCCTCTGTTGCATAATTTGGAGCACTAACTAAACTTGAAGAGCCATACTCTACCATGAACTCCACCATCATAAACTCTCTGCATGTTATCTTGCATGATTACATATCTTACACCAGCTAGCAAGAACACAATGCATATTTGCATGATCACAACTGTAAGGAATTTAGGTTAAATGTTTGGCTATTGCTTCTGTTCTGATGCCCACAAAATAGTATATACTGACTGCCTGCTTATACAGTGTTCCCAAATGCTCTAAGTCATGTTCCCAACATGACTCTAAGTCATGTTTTTTCATAGACGATATTTTGGATTGTCTTGCTTACCAGTTCCAAAATTGCTATCTAAAACTGTGTTAAAAATCAGTATTTGGATTGAAACGAATCTTTCAAACTTGCAGTGATTTTAAAAGCAACAACTTGCAATTCACAAAGTAAATTGCACATAGCCTCAGATATTAATTTGCAGTAGTTTTTCTTCTTATATATAGGTAGCATCATAACTAACCCTCTGCATATGTATCCAGTCCACCAGGTTGGTTCCTGATGGAGGAGTGGTTTTGACCATTTTAAGCAACCATATTTTACACTTTCATTGGCTGGGTTTATAGCATAAAAACCCATGTTTGCTGCTAGTTTTCTCTGAGCCTTTTGCACAACTTTTTCTATCAAAACCAGAAGGAAAAAAAAAAAAAATTTAGGTTAACCCTCATCAGAGTATAGCCTTTGCACCCATTTTCATCCCCAAACTGCAAAAGCAAAGACAGATGCTGTGACAATATGCTGTAGCTAAGGAAAGCCTAACAACTTTGAATGCAGAGGAGGGCTGCAGTGGCTCTCCCACATTAGATAGTGGATCAGGCTGACCACTTACTGCAAACGTGAAAGATGTGAACTACTCTACAGGAGAGCATATTTGCTGGCAGCAAGCCAGGTGTGTGCAACCATTAGCTCAGGAAGCTCTAAAGTTTGGAGTGCCAAAAGCTGGGAGGGCAGCCAGGGAAATACAGGTGCCATAGTCGCTGGTTGTGTTTTACTGAAACCTTCAGTACTGCTGACAGTCACAAACAAAGGCTGGAGCAGATGATTTGGGAGGGCTGCCTTGGTATAGCTGTTCCTGTATTATGTTCTGTGCATGACATTTAGCAGGAGTGATCTTCTCATGCTGCTTAAACCCTTTTTGTGCAAGTTTTGCTGACACTGAGGAGAAACAACTGACCCAGATAAAAAGCACTCGCCCAGTGACATTTACTCCTCTGTAGTATTTTAGAAGCCCTGATCCAGCCAGTGCCAGAATTTAAGGGCACATTTTAGGTACTGGTATGCAGAACTCCATGTTTTGTAATGTAAATGGAAAAAGTTGCGATTCAGTGAGTTGAACCAGACAGCCTTTTCCTTGCCGGGGGCTGGTGACTTCCTGTATTTCTCTTAACCTGTTGTTCCTGGTATCTACCACAGGGAGCAACCTAATCTGCAATTGACTCCTTTTTTAGTCTAAAAATCAATCTAACAAAGTTTTCACAAGTATCTTGCAAGCAGAATCAGTGGATTAAGTAGGCTCTTCTACCTGCTTGCTCCTCCCCTCTTCCTCACACCCTTCCATCCTACTATTCTGTCCTGCAGCACATCCCTGCCCAACTGTACCCAAAAGTGTACCAGGAGACTCCCATGAAAACTAAATAATTACGTTTTCTGGGCAATTATCCTCTAGGCTAGTAGTGCTCTGCTTCCAGAGGGCTTTGCAGAAGGCTGGGAATAAGAAGGTGTTTTAGCAGTTTTGCCGACAAATGTTTCAGCCCAGTTTAAGCAGCATGACCTGGGAGACCTACAAGCATAGGGGGGCCTCCCCAGCATCTCCCCCAGTCTCTTGTGTGCAAAAGATCTGCAGAGCAGTGTGAAACACATTTTTTGAACTTTTCCTAGTATGTAGGCTGTGCCACTTCAGAACTTTCAGAACTAAAAACACTAAAGGGAAAAAAACGCTCCCTTTTTATAGCCTACTGTCTCATTGAAAGTGATTTATGAAATGAAGCTTCCTGCCCACCCAGTGCACAGAACAAATACAGACAGTGCTTTGAAATAACTACAGTACTATGCTATTTTCAGTAATATTTAGCTCAGACTTAGCCAAGAAAGCCCACTAAGCTTAGCAGACAGACATAAAAAGAAACACTCTTTCTGCATTTTTGTGTGCACATGCATCTATTTTAGGTTTTACTACTCTTTTCTCCAATTGCATAGCTGAGTATCAATGCAGCAAAGTCTCAGGTCTGAAAAATGCCTTAAGCCCCTTTCTCAATACAAGTAATAGCTCTTGAGCACATGCCTTATTATAAGTGCTTTAATAAACATAAGCTTGTGCTTACATTGAGATGATACTTTTATTTACTGTAGTGAAACTTGTTTAATTCGTTCACTTCAGTAACTGTAGAAAATACTGTGGTCCATATACTTGCATAATTTGATCATTCTTTGTGTATGTGTGTTTAGAAAGTACTTTTATCTTTTCTATGACTGTGGGTTTTTTCTATGAGATTACTACCTGTCACACTTGGCATCAGTAGTGCTGTTGAGGGGGAAGCGCTACCTGACACTGTCTTGGCCATCACCTACTGTATTTACACACCTTTCTTCCTTATCTGCAGATTCTGAGCCATAACTTGTTTTCACTTACATTCAGGACAAAAGATAAAACCAAGCCTACCAAGTCATTTAGGTCTGTCAAATCCATTTCTCCTTCCTTCAGCAGTGGGTGCCTAAGGAAGAATATAAAATCAGATTGAAAATACAGTAATAGTTCTCCAAAGTACTCTTCCCTTTTCCCCAGTGATTTGGAGGTTGAAGGACTTCTTAAGTCAGCAATATTATTTTTGTGCTAGGTGGACTTTTACTTGAAACAGTCTAATACTTTTGAATGCATGCAGAGCTCAATCATCCAGTCTTGCATCAAGGAGTTTTGCAGTTTAATGGGAAGTGGTATGACAGAGCATCTCCTTGGCTTGTTTTGAACTTGCTGTCTCCTGGTTCTGTGTAACACTGCCTGGCTTTTGTAGCATAAGACAGTAAATTACAGCTCCCCTTTCCTCTTATCCATGCCACCTAAGCGGTCACAGAGCACTCTGTCATCTCCTGCCCTGCAGGTATTTATGATCCTTATTAAGAGTCCTTCCTGCAGGAAACTCTCACTGGTGCAGTTCTGCTGGCACTAGTGAAGGTGCTTGCAGGAGCGAGTGCTGGCAGGATCACAGCATTACTCAAGACCAAGAGACAAATGTTTTATTTAGGTATTGTGAGTATTGTCCACAGCAAGCATTACCATCTTCACCTGGGCATCTGGATCCTTAAAGCGATCCAGTGTTTGTCATAATTCTATGGAAACAGAGGTCCTTCCAGTTGTGTTTCTACTCTGAGATTTTTGGGATACATATGCATGTCAGTTTCAAACTGCTCCATTAAGATAGTATCCTCCCACACAAACCTACGAAATATCTGTAAAGCTTACCAGTTTATGCTAGTTCACCACCACCACCTCCATTTTCTATTTTTCCTGGTTCAAAGTTCTTTTGTTATTCCGACTAAGCTCTAGGATCTAACTAATGAGAGACATCAGTGGTGCAAAACTAGAAATCTCATCATGTTCAAAACACAGTAAGAAAGGTCTCTCTTCTTGGTGTTCCCACGCTGTTAACACGTGGTTTTCTTATTGTGGTTTACTTTATAGATCAAAACCATATGCTGTATTAGGAAATGCTGTGGAAGGTCCATTTCTCATGATAGTTTATCAGATGAGATCCTTTAGAACATACATTAAAAATACATCAAACAAAATCGTTATTATAGCTCACTATCTCATTTTAAGGGAATGGTAGGAAAGCACCACCAATGATAAGGACTTGGACTTTGTGTCTGTTCCCATGTAAGCAGCTAAACTCCTCTACCCAAATAGATCTCCAAAGAAATCTTATAAAAAGATCTTTCAGAATGAGAAATAACATGTTGTTTTAGTTCAGTGATGTAGTACTCAGTTGCATAGTCAGATTTAATAAATGCTGAGACTCTAGTAGATAGAAAAATAAATAGTACAAATTAATTTACATCCAACTCTGATTATTTACATGTCCCTATTTATTCTTTCATGGTCAACTAAGGTAAACTTTTTGATGTGCTTTTTCCTCATTTAAAATCTATTTGGGATATTAATGTCCTACAGTCCTAAGACCTGAGACAAAGTGCATCTTTTCCTGCTCTAAGAAAGAGGATGGAAATTTCAAAGGTAGTAGCTGCATGCTCTGCGAAAGACCCCAGGTGTAATGGAATGCTTGGTCTTCAGCCCCATAATCACAAAAAGTATTTCCTTGTCAAAGACTAAGATACTGATTTGCAAACTTTCTGATGCATTAGTTGGTGAGACATACTGCTCCTTTCACATAGCTGTTTTTCTTCCTTCTCTTAATTCAGGAGAGACTTTGACCCAGCACTTTCTGTCATGCATTAGTAACTCTGAAAACATGTTTACTTAAGTACAAAACCACATTAGCTCGGCATTATTGTATACTTCCAACACACATAAATTACAATATATTGTGGGGTAGGAACTTTGATCAAGAAAATCCCACACTGAATTAGCTTAGAGGTGGGGAGGAGGGTTGGAGCATTAAATGTTCTTGTCTCCTTTTCCTCTCATCTCTACGATTCCTACTGCCAGTCAGTCTTTCCCAATCACTTGCTATATCTGCACTTCATGCTACAAGAAAAGAAAACACTGGCAATAGTAGCCATACGAAAATCATGTTATTTCGTGAATCTAATCTTCTCTAACATTAATTTCCAAATGCAGAATCTCAAGTGTCACTTTTAGAAAATCCTCAATCGTTGTCCCCAACATTGTATCTCTCACCCAAACAGCACTGGGGTTCTGGAGTATAAAAGCAGTTTTGAGAGGGAAAAATACTATAGATAGACACCCAAAAATGTAACTTGTAGCCAAGATTATTTAGCCTAGGGAGTGAGGAAGTTGCTCTTAACATATGCTGTTGTTTGTAGAGGACAGAGGTGGTGAAAATGGTGGCCTTAGTGTTCCAGGCAGGGCCGCAGCAAGGGCACAGCAGACCTTTCTTCTGTAACTACAGATACCAAGTGCCTGCACACAGTCCAGCTGGCCCTTACTGGCCACTTGCTCACTGGAAGACAACCTGGATGGGAGGTGGGCAGAGCTGAGAAACAAAACCAGCATAGCATTCCTTACAGACCAAATACAATTGACCTGATTGATATAATAGGTCTTGAAGGTTAACAAGTCTAGAAAGCATGTCATTGCTCCCTCCCTCGTACCCATCTGATAAATGAAAAACACACATCTTCCCACTCCTATGCTATTTTTTTTCTGGCAGCCTCTGCTCAGCCGCTTTTTTAGGGCCTTTTACATGCTATCATTACATGCTGCACTGAGTAAACTATTATATGGCTGCTCTGAAGTTGATTCTATAGACATTGATGCCATCACCAGAAGGTACCCAGTGGCTGGGTGTGATTTAAAGGTTGAGGAATCAATGTCACTTCCATTGAAGCTGGAAGAAACTTTGCTCCTGTTGCAAAAATGCAAAAAAGCAGAAATCAGTCCTTACTTGTATTTGAAGTGTTAATTGATTTTGCTGATTAGATAGCATGAAACACTGTATCAGCTACTAAGTAAAAGCACAGATTCTTTCCATGCCAAGTATTTGATTTTTTTTTTACTTATCATTTGTTTGTAAGCATAGAAATTTAAAGCCATAAATTTTGAGAAGCTTTAAAAAGTGACTTATCTATTTATATACACACAAGTACACAGAGTATTTCATGATAGTTTGACTCTGATACTAACATGCTTTCTGTATTATTCCTCACTCTTTTTTTTTTTTTTTTTTGCAAGTTAGAACATCCTCCAAGCCCTAGGCTTTATCTTGTGATGAAATTGATACTGCTGTTATATAGAACTTTGTCCTTTTAAAGGGCTTGGATCCTGCAAGTGATGTGTGTCTTGTCCAGAAGCCTATCCTTGTTGCAGTAATCCTAAAAAATAAAATATCTTTCTTTCTATTTAGTTTGGGGGCTTATTACGCAAAACTATATTACAAGAAGTATAAAGTTTAGCAATGTGCAAAAGCAGAGAGAAAAAGTACTAAGAATTGTTTTGTACTTGTATTTATAAGACATCACCTCCTTTTCTTTGCTTTGTCAGGCTCTACAATTTGCAGCTCAATTTATTGTGAAAATTAAGCTACTTTAGACAAAGAAAACAAAGATAGCATGATACTTCAGAGAAATTATCACTAGAGAGTGTCAGTATGTCCCTAGATGTCACCTATGTTAAAGGCATTATCTCTCTGGCTCCAGAAGTCTTGTTTAGAAGTGGACCCAACTACAATGAAAGGTTCTTTGCAACTCCACAGATATTCAGGGCAATTTAAGAGGGCAAAATGAGCTGTAAGTAGTTCACCAGTCTGGCAGAGTACTACATACAACCCATGGGACCTTTGGCAGCGCATCAGCCTATATGCTACTCCACCTCATCATAGCTAGTGTGTAGGGCAAGATGTCTTTTGTACTTGTATAGTGAAATGTCAGATCAATCACCAAAAATAACAAGTGAAAATTTTTTAATTATATCCATGTATACATTGTAGGCTCAACTGGATATACCTTACACAAGAAACAATTTGAAAATCTGGCTCAGTTGAAGGCCAAGAAGCTTTCTCATATTAAATATTTGTTATTTTTATGCAAATTAACATTAAAGAAACATCTAGATTCCATAACATCTGCAAGGAACTGCTGAGATATATTCAAGCATTTCCTACACTGCACATTTTATGTCTGTGCTCCTCAAGCCCGTCCTAAGAATTGATAATTATATTTCATGAGCTAATTCACAGCAGTTATAGAAATTATAGGTATCATAGCTGCCACTGATTTTTATTATTTAATAAAACCAAGTAGCTGATAAAAGACATAAATATTGCTTTATGTTAAACTGCTATGCCACATTATGGTTGTCATGCTACCATACAAATAAGTAAGCAAAAAAGAACTATAAGATTTAAGAAGGAAGGCTTTATCTAGAACTCAAGTAATTTACAACACACAAGGAAACAGCTCACATCTGTTAAGGAATATTACCTAGTTTATCTCTTCTTTGATCAGAAAAATAAAAAATAATTTCAAGCCGCTGTGGAGGTCACATCCATGGGAACAAACTGGTTATGACAACGCTTCTGATTTTTAGAGAAAAATTCAAGTCAGTACAGCTCATGGATTTCTACATGCTCGTATACGTACCCTTCTGTAAGCCTGCTAATGCATTTAAAATTAATGCTTGGTACGGTAATAGAGCTCTTGTTATAGCAGAATTGCATTTATATGGTTTCATTATTATCTACCTGAACCATCTAACAAAATCGGTTTATACAATAATTTACTTTTTACTGCATGCAGATCATCTGTATTCAGTTGCATTGGGTTATCTTGTGCTTTTGCAGGCTGCTGGTACAACATGTAGCTCTAAATGATCTAAGATGGCACACTCCAGGAATTCATCACAAATACAGCAGGGTTCTCAAATCAGAGTTCAGATATTACACCTGTCATGCATGAATTTACTGAAAGAAGTTTGCCAAACACAAATAAAACAATGTCTGCTGTCATTTCCTGTCAGAAATTACTACTAATTGAGGCAGGGCTTTGCTTTAACCTGATGAGGTACAGGGGTAACTAAGTGCAAGTACACTACCTTTTGCTGGTTTTCTCATTAGGGCTGAGAGAGCCTTTAGGAATTCCATTTGAGTCATAAGAAAATGCTGTGCTCACAACAGCAGCCCATCAAGGTGCTGTCATTGGAAATCTTTGTGTTTAGAGCATAAGCTTGGCCACTTTCAAGGTCCTTTCAAAGTATATGGGGACATGACCTTGATCACAAATTTATCTAACCCGTTTTTAACCTGCTGGTGCTGCATCCAATGGGAAGTCCCAGAGGCTTGTTATCTGGCTGGCATTATAAATTGAGCTGTGGTTTCATAAAACCATCAGTGTTAACTTTGGCATGGTTTCTGACTGTAACTGCTATTTCAGAGCTCAGGATTAGGCAAGTAGGCTCTGGTTGCTTTTTTCTTCAATGCATTACTTATGTTTATCTATACTTGGACTCCTCTGCTTCCTTTTTGCCCTTTCACTCTGGGTTGAGAGATCCTTATGGAGTTTCTCACTGTTATCAAAGCATTTGACTACCCAGAAGAGCTCAGTGTGATCCACAAGCCTGGATATTTCACTGCTTCTTTCCTCCCTAGTCATCAATAAGACTGGCTTTATGTCACAGCTTCAAGGAACCTGTTCACCCTTCCCTCTAGCTGCCTGGCACAGCAGCAGTTTGCGGTGACAGGCTGCACACCCTGGCTAGGAGTTTTGCAGTCTCACAGCTAAATTCATTCAGGACTTTCGAGCGATGACATTCAATCACTTGAATGTCATCACTTGTTTAACCACACCTGTCTAGTGTAACTCAAACTGACCTTGTTCCTCTGACCAGTCCCTGTTGCAAGGCACACATGTAATGTCTCCAGTACTTTCTGGAGGAGAAGGTAATGGGTAATGCAGTTACTATTTTGTCTGTCACTACCTTATTATCCCCAAGTGCCCTTTTACACTTTTATCACTAAGTGGTCCTACTGATTCCCAGGCTGCTTTTCTGCTTTTGAGGAACGCAAGTGTTTACTATCAGCTTGATCATGTTTTCCAAGGTGGTCTGCAAATTGTTTCAGCCCTCCCCATATTTTGCTAGCACCTGGCCTGCCCCACTTAGATATAGTGTTCTACTTCACACTATTAAATGCTGACCTTTCCTTATAGCATTTCCTTAGCTTCCTTGTTAAACCATACAGGGACTTCTTGGAAAGCTTTTGTCAAGTGTCAGGACAGGCTTTACCTGAGCTTATAACAGTATATTTTGAGCGGCTTCCAGTTTGCTTGTAGGCCTGCTTGTACCCTTCTGACCCAAAGGTCCCTTCTTGGTCAAGCACCAAGCTCCAGTGCTTGCTGCTCCTTGGGCCTTTTGGCTTGAAGAGGTGACCATCAACTTTATGATGCCTGTTCACACATCGCACCTCCAAGCTGTTGAGGCCAGCATTGCTGAGAACAAAGGGTAGACTTATACACATACCTGTGTTCTCTGACATGGATCCATCTTCCATCTCATGGCTTTCATATCATCTTGAAAACAGCAGATGAGGTTACAAAAGCTGGCAAACTCTGAGCTTGCTTAGCATCTATCAGACACTTGCTTGACTTATAATTTGCAGTGCCTTAGGCTAATAAATACAGACACAGGTGTTTGTCCCCACCTTTTCCCTGAATTTCCTTGTCTGTGAACTGTATGTGTTTAGATAGGCTATATATATTGTAGTAAGACTGAACTGTAGTGTGTCAGGACTGCAAACCTGTTGTGCAGTTGGAAAGCACCTGCTTGACACCTGTCAAAGTGATAGACCAGAAGCTTAAAGTTCAGTAGAAAAAAAATAGCTCCTAGAAAGATGTCATGCTAAAAGAAAATAAAGAGAAAGATCAAATAAAACGCAGACTCAAAATACTCTCTCTGTTAAGGTCCACCTGCATCAGCCTATTTTGTTCTAGCAGTGCCATAAGTGAATTTTCACTTTGGAAATACAGCTCCCATTCAACAATTGTACAGTTTTGGGCAGCAGCTTCACCACTGAACACTGCTGGGTATTATATAGATTGAATGAATGCAGATGCCTTACCCCAAATATTTACAGCTAAGCAGACAGATTCATGAAACTGAACATATTGATCAGAGCTGGTGTGCAGTAACAAAAGCAGTTATAATTTCTCTGCTTGGTCTCTTTTGTGCCTGGAGACTCCCCATCCCCATTCAACCTTTAACCTAACTAAGGAACTCAATGAAGTAGAGCCAATGGGTATAGCATAACCAGGAGCAGCCCCAGCCCAGGGATGTTGGGCTCCTCTGTGGAAATGGGCTGAGGCCAGGCGCAGGCAAGTCATGGTGAGGATGCAGATCAATGGGTCCATGGCCAGAGTGGCAGGTTGACCCTGGCCAGCAACCAAACATCACCCTATCTTTCACTCGGTACCCTTTCCAGGGGAAGAAAATGGAAGGAGAAAAGACTCATGGATTGAGAAAATGAGTGTTTAACAAGAAAAGCCACAGCTGCACAGGCAAGCTAAGCAAGAAGAGGAATTCACTCATTTTTTCTCATCAGAATGTGGATTTTCAGACACTTGCTGGGAAGCAAGCCCTCAGCATGTGTAGTGGTTGCTTGGAAAGACAAATGCAATAACTGAATGTGTCCCACTTCCTTTCTTCTTTCCATGAGCTTTTACTGCTTACTACAATATCATATGGTATACGATACCCCTTTGGTCAGCTTGGGTCAGCTATCCAAGTTGTGCCTTCTTCCAAGCTCTTGTCTGCACCCAGCCAACTGACTTTGGAGAGCCTTGACACTACTCAACACCATCCCTACTCAACACTAGCCAAAAAAATGTTGTGTTACCATCACTGTTTCAGCCACAAACGCAAAGCAGGACTCCATGGGGGCTGTTATGAAGAAAATTAACATTATAACTACATCGCATTCAGACCCAGTACAATCTCTTCCCCTTATCCCATACCACTGCATGCTTAGACCCCACATCAGCTATATGTCTAAGTATCCTCTAATACTTACAGGGGATGTCATACACCCTATCTGTTTCTTGGCCTTGGAGTACATGAGGCTATTTTAGAAATTAGTCCCATCATCTGACTCAGTTCTTTCTGGGGTACTGTGTCACCAGAGAACTTGCCTTTTGAGGTCCAGAATGATGTTATGGGCAGTGGTGTGGTTTTCAGGTTTCCAGCCACCAGGTAGTCACTTCCACCATGGTGAGCATGTAGCAGTTGCCCTGGCAGGACTGTCGCAGCTGTCCAAAAATCAATTTGCCAGGCCTCACCACAGTGATATCCCAGCCACCACTTTCTATTCCAGAGAGACTTTGCTCACCTGGATCACTTGACTGTGGCATGTTTCGCATTCATGTAATTACCTCAGTGGACAGGTCCATCACTTCATCATGAGCCCATCTGTATGTTTTGTCTCTCTTAAGATGTCCTAGTGATTCGTGGCCCCACAGAGCTACCAATAACTCACCTTTACTTTACTAGTCCAGGACCACCTGAGCTACTTCACTTCTGGTAGCTTGGCCTCCCTGCTCATTGCTTTGATGTTCTTTGGTAGCACATTTTTTTGGGGTATTATTTTTTTTTGGCATACGGGCATGTACATGACATCTCTTTACAATAATGTTTTCTAACTGACCAGTGATGTCTTGTCACAATCCAACAGCTCATACGGGTTTACCGCTGCATTATCAGTATGTCTTTTTCAAAACCCCACAAGACATTTTTCACCATTCGTGAGTCAATGTAGAGTTAGAGTACTGGTCACTTTTGTCATTCAGCAGCCTCGAGGCCAGCTGGATGGCTTTCACTTCTGAAAACTGACTTAACTCGCCGTCTTCTTTGGCAGCTTCTTTGGCTTGTTGTGGGGACTCCATGCAGCAGTTTTTCACTTCTGATGGTTTCTTATAATGTGACAGGATCTATTAGTGAGCAGAGCACTGTGCTTTTCACCTACTGATAACTCATTGCATAGTGGAGCCTTTTGGGCACAAACCACCTCCTCGGGTAATGCTCTGAAATCCCTGCCTTCCTTCATGCCAGTTCATGACCTTTTCTAGGATTCCTGGGCAGTTGGGGTTCCCCATTTGAACCCATTGTGTGATCAGCACTACTCACTCCATGTAGTTTTGGCTGCATGGTGTGTAGAGGGGACCATGAACATCCAGTGCACCACAGGTAATCATGGTGCAAAGAGCTGTGCTTCTATTCCAACAACTTCTGAAATGGCACAACTCCTGCTCATACACTGCTAATATCTTTTTTCAGTTGGGGTGTAGTGTGCTTCAGCTCCCAGCTCTTAAAGCAAATTGGAAACATCAGTTCCTAACTTGGAGCGTGCCCTTCAGTGACTACTGCATAGATAATTAATGATCTGTGGGACTACCACACAAAACCAATTACAAGTTTTTCATCCAGACTGTGGCCCATTTCTGGGGGCCTCAGCCCAGCAGGCAGTGACATCTGATCATTTGCTACCACTATCTTATCCTTGGCCTGTACAGTTCACAACTGTAGTTTAAGTATACTACAGGGTTAAATAGCATTAGGGCTATTGAGTCATTAAGTCTCTGACTGAGCAAAACACTTAAGTAAGCATGCACTTAGCTAGTTTGGTTATTCTGAAAAATCCTTACTTACCCAAACAATCACATAGCAAAGGAAATAAGCCAAAACTCACAGGATAAAACCTTCTCTTACCATTTGCAGGAATAGTCCAAAATTGTTTCGCTTAAGCTTTTCCTGGTGTGATTCTGTACTCTTTCACAAGTCCCTCAACTTGACAGCTATTAAAGTCACTCTTCAATAAAGATGAGTCTTTCACTCTATATTTTCTAAAATAAGTGTATGGCATGAGGTGGTTTTTTAATGATTTGAAAGTACAAAACCAAATCCTTGTACTGTTCTTGGCCAATCATATGTAGTCATGTGGCCTGACACTTTTGACACTTTTTTGTGTCCTGAAACTTTTTAATGTGACAACAGGTATCAAATACATGTTGAGAACATGCTGTAAGTTGAGGAGAATCAATAAAGCGTTCTAGAACCTTCTGTGTTTTTAATTGATAAAGTCTTGCACTAAGCCAATGATGCTGAATTTGTTTAGGGCACTGGTAGGTAAAAGTAATCAGTTGCTTATACAAAGTATTCTTCTGTATTGATAATACTGTAAAAGACCCTATAAAAACGTCTGAGCAAAAATAAGGTCATGTGCATTTTCATGACCTTATTCCCATTTATTTATTAGTTGCCTTTTAAATTCAGGTCTTCAGGTCTGCTTCTGAAGTTGTTCCAGCATCAGAGAGGAGACTCCAGACACAGGGTGATAGAGAATAGATCACAGACTGATTGGGATGACAGCTCTGTGCCAAGGATGGCTGACAGCTGTTTATGTTAAACAGCAGATCTTGGGTACCGGCAAATGATGGGCGCTGTATTTTCCTGTATTCCAGGGCCTCATGTTAAACAAATTCTCTGCCTCATTAATTTCTGTATGTCTCTAAACAGCCAAGCAGTATGAACTTGACTTTATACGCAAATTTCAAGGCAAATTCAGACCCAGAAGAAGATAGTATGTTGCCATGGATTTCAGCAAGACTATTTCTAGTTTGTCTAGCTCTTAATTTCGCTCCTCTTGCTCATAGCATTAATAACCTCATAAAGGAGGCTAATTAGTTGAGAGACTAAACAATTTGCAGAGAAACCAATAGCTTCTTCAAAATGAGAATAGCTCTCCAGGACATGATCTGGTCAACTGATTATGCAGAGGCTTCATGGCTTCAGAAAAAAACAGGTGATGGGCAGTGAACCCCAGGGCACATTTTTATTCTCCTGGCAGCTTTTGCCATTGTGAAGTGCCAGAGTTATCTTACAGGACTTTCCTGTCCTGCTCTTGGGATTCTTATCAGTTATTGATTGTGTAGTGCAGATTAAAGGAGTTGTTTATGTTTAGCAAAAAAAATCATTCTTGGCCGTATGGGAGTGCTTCTGCAAAGTGTCCCACTTTCTGCATTTCCCCTTTGCCTTTGACAGGAGGAAGGTATTAGAGTTACATACATGGTGACTAGCCCCTGTACCCTGGAGACCTTGAAACAAGAAAATAATGCTACATATTAGAAATTCCACCCCAGCAACCATTCACAACTTAACCCTTTGTACTCAAGACTTGTAAAGTCAAGGAAACACTGACAGTTTAGGCTGTTTGATAGATTTTCGTCTAAACCAGTTTCTTGATACAAAGCAAAGAAAGGAACTGAGAGGTTTGATAGGACTGTCAGGTGTATTAAATATATCTTCTTAATCTTTATTTCACCAAAGTTCTGTAAGTCCAGTTAGCATTTTGCAACATACAAAGGTAAGAAAAATATTATTAAAGGTGAAACTAAATCCAGACTTTTATGTCCATGAGACCACATTTAGCCTAGAGTCCCTTCCAATTTCATTAGAAAAAAGAAGCAAGTTACAAAAGTGTAGGTTAAGATTGCGTGAGCCAGCACCAAAACCTTAACCCTGGTCCTGCCTTCAAGCCATCCACTCCAGGCTCATCCAACATCCCAGTTTCTGTCATAGTTCACAACCCTAGACATTTAGCCATAGCTCTGGAGCTGACAAAATATCCTGAGCCTCTTCTGGCTTATCCCGACAGTGCAGCACTCAGGAGGCTAAAGGCCCACTATAGCATGTCAAGGCATCAGTGAAGTGTGGGAGATACCTGGGCATTAACCCTCTGTCTCAGTCTGTAGGCATTTTAAAAGTGGAGTGCTATTTGATATTTAGGAGATAAAAAATGTGTCCTCTCAATTCCTCAGAGCACCCCAGTTTGCTATGCTTAGCAGATAAGGAACATGCCCTATCTCTAGAACTGCACCAAGGCTGCAGAGCTAGCAATGAAAAATACTGCCCAAGGATTGCTGCTTAAAGGGTAAATTTTCAGCATATTTTTAGTAAGTTTGTGGGTTTGGAATTTTCATTTCATTGTAGCCAATTGAGGAGGAAGTATCAACAATTATGTTCCTTTTCAATATAGCCATAATTATGTGTACTTTAATGTCCTTTTCAGAGTCAGTGTAGTATCTGGGGACTTCATGTGTATGAAACAGACTCCCAGCCTTTGTTTAATAAACTTTTACAAGACGCCTTTTTTTGATTCTTATGATTTCCAGGTGCTCATGTGGAAATTTTCATAAATGCTTTTGTTTTACTATTGTAAGCAAAATAAATGTGTGTATGACGATGCAAAGTAACCTGCAGATATTTTTGGAGCTTCTGCATTCAGTAGTCCCATGCATCTCCGGATGTCATTTATCAAAACCAGATGTTCTTTATATATCACTGTGTTTTGTATCAATGTCTATTTAAAGTTAAACTGAGAGCAACCAAAGCCAAAGGAGCATGCTTTGATTTAAATAAATCAAAGCATATCACAGTCATAGTAATTAATAATCCAAGACTGGAGCAAACATGACGAGTAGGAGAAATCCATTCAGACAGGATTGGTTTTGTTTCTTGCTGCTTTTCTAAAACTTATTAGAAGCAGCAAGTCTTTGATTAAGCTAGATCTACTTCCACAAAAATCCCTCAGCAACAGTAAGTATTGAGAGGCTCAGTCCTGACAGCCTGAGCAAACAGCCTGTATAAGTCATGGCTGGGGTTTTGGTTATAATGGTCCCTTATTTATGACAGGTCATAGAAAACAATTCTTCACTTGAATCATTCTCAGCTTTAAATGGAAAAGCTCCTGCTAATGGTACAGGATGAGGTCTTGAACTGTAATTACGTTACTTGCATCATGTATCAGGCAAATATACTAATGAACCACGACTCAGGCAATTATAGCTGCAGGAAAGGGAGCTGTAGATTATAAAACAAACTTCAAATTGTACTGGGGCAGCAAAATCAATGTCTGGTTTTATTCCTGATAAAGTCAGTATATAGTTAGTATTCTGTGTGCGTTCGACTGGAGGGCGTCTTCTTCCCATGTCTCCAGCATACATTTGCCACACTACCAAGTCTGATCTGCCTGAACTACGTCATCTGAAGAGGTATCACTGGAAGAGACAAAAGTTCAAAAACATATTTAGGAAATGACAAAAGAATGTTCTGTTGGGAGGGCCCATCTTCAACAGAGGTATAAGGGAATCACTGGAGAAGAAAGTTACTGGTGGAAAACTGCAGAAGATTCAGCTTTTTCTTTGGAGTAGGTGGGAAAGTCCCACCAAAACTTTCGTCTCTTTCTAATGAGAAATTTTGCTGTAATAGTGAAAGATATACAGCACATTTTTAAGGCAAAAACACTTTTTCTTATTGCAAAGCTAATGAGTATTTGTTCTGTGAAACTCTAGAGTAACTATTCCATTTTCCTGTACATGTAATTATTTTGAAACTAGTATATATATATCGTTAAATACTTGCAAACATTCCCCAATGATTTGAAAGAACAGTACAACGACACCACTGACATTTTATCAGTATTCTTGAAGACTGGCTTTAGGAAAAACCTCACATCCACAGGACAAAAATCCTGCCCTCTGCTGCATGCAGAAAAGGGCTCAATGGGATGAAAGCATGGAGGTAGTAATACGGAGGCATCAAGCAATATGCTTGTCCCCATTTTCTACAAGCAGTAGGCTGATCATGTTCTATAGTATGTTATTCCTTTGCTTTCTCTCCTTCATTAACTGTAAACCAATCCACTTATTCTGAACATTGGAAAACAAGCATTTTATGTTTTCAGAGAGGATGGCTCAATCAGAAACATTCATAAGATCTAGGATGGCATAATATTAGCGAAAGCATCAGTATAAACCTAAGGACAAATAATTGTGGTCAAAACATTTTTTCCATCAATAATGTATTTTTTAGTTTATCCAAGCAATTAAGCAAATTGAAAAGGCCATAAAAATGGGGAGCTTTGCCCACGTTTTCAGATTTTTTTCAATGCTTCACCTTTTGTTCAAAAAGGACTTTTCTACCTGATGCCAGCTCCAGTCTTGACTGGCAAGCATTTTTTTCCACCCCCATTCTCCTTTAACAGCAGCTCTTTGCTCATCTGCAGAGCCAGAGCCGAAATCATTGGAAACAAGAGTTATTAGGTAAAGTGCTTGTAAAGTTTAGGTTTAAGCTTGTTATATCCATACCCACTAAAGCAGAAATTAAAACTATTAAAGAAAGTATAACTGCACTTATTTTAACCAATTACTCAAATGGCAAATTTGATGCATTTATTTGTTTTCCCCTTACCACTTAGATGGTAGTGCCTCTCTCTATTAGAGATTTCAGCCATTCAGGGACTGCCATGATGTTGTATCTCTCAGCACAGCATGTACCATCGTGTGGTGTGGATGGGGGCACATGGCCTGTCTGCCCTCCAATGACTGGACAGGCACCCAAAGGAATAGGGGAACAGACAGCAGCTTCTCTCTTCTTTTAATCAGATGCTCAGAGGTCTGGTACTTATTATCTTCTGAAGAAAGGGCACAGGTTTTTGCAAGCAACTTGAGCTCATATCAGCACTGAGATCACAGCGCATGATGTAAATGGTCAGTTCAGGAAGACAAATTGGCTTGAAAAAGAAAACGGATGCAATGCTCTGACCCTCTGGCTTAATTACTTTCTGCTCTCAGTTGACAGGCTGGAGTTTAGCAGGCAAAACATGAAGCAAGGCAAATGAAGATGCTTCATGTGAGAGGATGACGTAGCCCCATTTAAGGCAGGAGATGATATATTGCTTGCTGAGCTGACTGTGAAAACAACGGCGCCTAAATAAAGCTGTGAATCATCCCCCTGTCTCACACCACTTCCACTGCAGTAGCTTCCTTTCTGAAAAAAAAAATGTGGCAAATCCTTTGATTGCAAATATTGCAAATAAGCATGTCAGTCCTGGCAACTCTTGGACAGACTGTAAGTAAGTGGATGCACGTCCCCCTAGTCCTACTGGGGAGGCTGCTCCCTTGCAGTGGTGCTGGATGGGACCATATCCACCACTTAATGAAAGTGAAAAAAATATATTCATCCTTGTTCTGGTTCTGATGCATTCCAGAACATGAAATGACTGATAATTTTCTGAGCAGAAAAAAAAAAAAGCGTGTGACATTTAGCTCGGTTAATGGTTAATGCTGAATACAAGTGTTGCTGGTAGTGTGACTAGGGCTAGGTTTGACTCTTTGCCTTCAGGGCTTGCGGTGTAGGCTCTCAAACTGGGAGAAATAGCTGAAGGAAAAACTGTGAAGTTAATTGAGCCTGCCCTGACTGTATCAGGAAACCTGATGCACTTTACTTTTTTTGGTGGATGCATTGAGTAAAAAAATATATCCTTAACATGCATATTTGTTTTCCCCGTTTTCCTCCATGAGGTGCAACTTCCCAGTACTTGAGCTCATCATCATTTAATTTAGTTGAAATACTTTGGGGATAAAACAGGATAGTGGAAGTACCCCTAGCTACAATCTACTCAGTCTTATCTAGTCTACTGAAATCAAAATGTGGTTCACTTTATGTTTCACTTAAACTCTGAAAAACGGGACGAGGGGGAAGTAAAAAAAAAACCCTAGAGAACAGGTGAAAAACACGCATTTTATAAAGTGTGTGTGGGAACTATACAGACATAAGTCAATAAATAGAGTGCCTGTTTGTGCTGCTGTGCAGTCTGAGAGGTGTTCTGCACTCCCTGAGGTAGAAAAAAAATGTATTTGTTTTTCTGTAAACTGTGTACCTTGGACAAAAACAATGTAATTTGAAATGGCAGTGAAATACACTTTTCTACTCTAAATTAGCAAGCGAACTCTGTGAACATGAAACAGACTTTGCCAAATTCACAAAGCCCCAAATACTGCAAAGTTGGCCCACCTCTAAATTGAGCTCCAGAACCATGCAAAGGGGCTCCTTCCATGGTGCAGTGTAAGCCCAAGATCTGGGGATGGTATTAGAAATATTAATATTTACTGAATATATGACAGAGATGATAACTAGTGGAAACTTGGTAGCCTCCATCAGCTATGAAGTTTCAAAAAAAAATCTAGAAGAAATGCTGTTTGACCTTTGGCCTGTTGACAGAGATTTGGCTGAATTTTCAGAATCTGAAAGCATGAACATCCTAGAAGCCCCTTGGGAACAAAGTTTAGTACTATAAAAGAGCTAGCTTAGGCTTAAGGAAATCACAGCCTTAGTGGTACAACTCTAAAATCTAGCAAGCCATGAATCAAGCTGATAAGTAATTAAAAACGCTGCAAAGACTTATAACTATAATCTTACTGCCTCCTGTCTGATGATGGTACTGTCACACTTGATGCAAGAGAGAGTGAAATCATACTTTCAACCCTGGGAGCCTCACAGCTTCTTGCACAGGGGGCTCTTTCTCTGCTCATACAACTGCTTCATGCTTTTGTAGTCACAACTGCAAGCTAAATGTGGTGTACCCTCTTTAGCAGGCATTTTGCCTATAAGCTTTCTTGCTTTAACATGGGACTGTGATGTATTTTTTTATATGTTGTGAATTCATTGGTGGAAGTCAGCAAAGACTTTATTTCTCCCTTTATTTCACTGAAGGAATATCAAAAAGGACTGGAAGAAACTGTTACAGACTGATTCCCCTTCAGGTCTTATAGCCCTACATGGCTAGAAGGAGCTGAATCCAGCGGTTTGGAAGATGTGAGAGAATGCTTTTGTTGTTTGAAAATGTGTTGACTGCCACGGTGGAGTCTAGCTCAGAACTCACTATTTAAACATGGTTTTTTTTAATGTCTTCACAAAGTCACTACACATATACTGGAGCTTTTGGCAGTGAAGAACTGCAGGTAGAAGAGGTCTGAGAGTTTGACAGCAGCTATCTGTGGTCTTAATTTAAAACGTGAACAAAGATACAATTTAGAGTAAACAAAATTGCTGCAGCAAAGCCATGAAGTACGAGGAATGGTGCCCCAAAGAGGTGCAAGGCCTGAGCCAATCTTTCAGTAGTTTCTTAAACCATTGATCATGTATATAAATGTAATTTTACCAAAAAGCTGTTTGATTTCAAATTCTTTCAAAAGCGTGGTAGGTCACGGATGCTTAAAATTTTGTTCCAAAGTTACATTAAGAAAATGTATACTTAAATAGCAGTTTAATCATGATAGGTAGTGGAAAATAAGTGAGCAAAAAAGCCATCAGCATGTGTTTTGTCCCCTCACAAATTGTGTGTTTTTCAAACTGTTACTTGTAGATGGATTTTGTTGTTCCCATTTAAGACATTTGACTGCTAAGTGGATTTGTTGTTCCCATTTAAGACATTTGACTGCTAAGCTGGAAAATCCCAGCACTTGAAGCCCCAGCCATGTTTATCCTTATGCCAATAATGCAAAATGGTATATCAGATGCAGGTAGGAAGAAGAGTCTTCAAAGGTGTGGGACTGTATAAATGATGCCATGGCACTGAAGGACAAGGACCACTTAGAGGACTCTTCTTATACCACTCCAACTTTCTCCTTCTGAGTGCAAGGAGCCATAAATTAGTGGAAATTGCCAGCTTAGGGAGTAAATTGGCAGAATGAAAGACATTTGTTGAATGCTGCCTCTGTGGTAGAGGGAAAATAGGTGTGATAGAACAGTCAATGTGAGTGATCACAGGAGAAAATTAATATATGTGACCCCGTGTTTTTGGCAAGTTATTTATTGCAGCAGCGAAATACATACTCCACAGTTACAGTCTCAAGTCTTATTGACTTCTTTTATCACCAGTAATAAAGGCAAAGCAGTGGCCCAAGTTGAGTTTATTTAATTTTTTTATTTTTTGTGTCGCTATTCCCAGGAGAAAAAAGGAACACGTTGCTTTTGGGAATTAAATAGGGGTATCATGCCTAGAGCAAGGGCATGAATTATTTTTTCCAAGTTGTTTACTGCAGTTTTGGCATACACATATCCTGTAGAAATCTTGATTAGGAAAGCGAAATGGGGAGCTCATCCGAAAATGTATCAGCTGCCTTTGTGGGGAAGTTGGAGAATGGACTGATTTTCCATCTACAGCTGGATTTCCAGGGGGGTTGGGGTACATGACTATGTTAGAAATGTTTTAGTGATAAGTTGTTAGGAGAATGATAGTCTCCTTCCTGTACTTAAATTGGATTATTAGAAATTGTTAGAAATCCTGGAGGAAAGTAATGTCCACCATTGAAAAAAACACACTTTTTCTAATTTTTCCAGAGGGCTTTCCTTTCAGAACTGCACAAGCAAAACTTACATGGTGTTGCATGTAAATACAACAAAAAAAGTGGAGAAGCAGAAGCACATTATTAATTCTCATTTGTTTTTGCTTACATCTCAAAACAGAAGAAAGATGTTGATCAAAGAGGAAACTTTCAGCTTGCTTCCAGCTTTCTCAGTGGAAAGGGCAGAATTTTGCTTCTGCGAGAACAGTGCAGATTTAACCTGGTTAAATCATATTAAACGTGCAAAGTGTGCCACTGTAGCTGTGGATGGAACTGAATCTGCTGCCAACCTAGCATGACTTTCTTACAGTCAAATGTTTTTCAAGGGCACAATAGGAATAGAAAAGAAGAAAAGGAAGCAAAGCTTTGTATCCTGAGCTCTGAGATGGGGTATGTGTGTGCTCAAATACTCATCATTTTTCTATACAAAGCCTCTACAGTTAGGCACTACGTCCAGCATAGTTAACACAATATGTGGTGTTTTTATACCAGATAGATACTCTTGAAAGGCTGTGAGAAAATTGGTTTAGGAAGGAGGCCCATCAAGAGAGAGTGATGGGTACTCAGAAAGGCTGCAGCCTTTCTGAGAACCTCTATGAGGTACTTTATGAGTACCTCTGCTCTATGAGACCGAGTTTTGCAGGTTCTCTCTAGACTCAATATCATAGAATAGTTAGGGTTGGAAAGGACCTCAAGATCATCTAGTTCCAACCCCCCTGCCATGGGCAGGGACACCTCACACTAAACCATCCCACCCAAGGCTTCATCCAACCTGGCCTTGAACACCGCCAGGGATGGAGCACTCACAACCTCCCTGGGCAACCCATTCCAGTGTCTCACCACTCTAACAGGAAAGAATTTCCTCCTTATATCCAATCTAAACTTCCCCTGTTTAAGTTTTAACCTGTTACCCCTTGTCCTGTCACTACAGTCCCTGATGAAGAGTCCCTCCCCAGCATCCCTATAGGCCCCCTTCAGGTACTGGAAGGCTGCTATGAGGTCTCCACGCAGCCTTCTCTTCTCCAGGCTGAACAGCCCCAACTTCCTCAGCCTGTCTTCATACGGGAGGTGCTCCAGTCCCCTGATCATCCTCGTGGCCCTCCTCTGGACTTGTTCCAACAGTTCCATGTCCTTTTTATGTTGAGGACACCAGAACTGCACACAATACTCCAAGTGAGGTCTCACGAGAGCAGAGGAGCAGGATCATGTCTTTCGCCCTGCTGGTCACACTCCTTTTGATGCAGCCCAGGATACGGTTGGCTTTCTGGGCTGCAAGCGCACACTGAAGCCGGCTCATGTTCATTTTCTCATCGACCAGCACCCCCAAGTCCTTCTCCGCAGGGCTGCTCTGAATCTCTTCTTTGCCCAGTCTGTAGCTGTGCCTGGGATTGCTCTGACCCAGGTGTAGGACCTTGCACTTGTCGTGGTTGAACTTCATAAGGTTGGCATCAGCCCACCTCACAAGCATGTCAAGGTCCCTCTGGATGGCATCCCTTCCCTCCAGCATATCAACCGGACCACACAGCTTGGTGTCATCGGCAAACTTGCTGAGGGCGCACTCAATCCCACTGTCCATGTCAGCGACGAAGATGTTGAACAAGACCGGTCCCAACACCGATCCCTGTGGGACACCACTTGTTACTGGTCTCCAGCCGGACATCGAGCCATTGACTACAACTGTTTGTGTGCGGCCATCCAGCCAGTTCTTTATCCACCGAGTGGTCCATCCATCAAATTGATGTCTTTCCAATTTAGAGAGAAGGATGTTGTGTGGGACAGTGTCAAACGCTTTGATGTCCAGGTAGATGACATCAACAGAGAAGATGACAGAAATCCTTTGCCTGCAGCACATCTGGCTGTAGCTAAACCACTTTATAATACATGACAATGGTATTGCAAAATAATGTGATTTCACATATGTTGGGGGGGGCAAAAAAAGCAAACAAACAAAAGAAAATCCAATCACACAAAAGTTCTTCTTCATTTTTCTCCAAAGCATGGAGATTGTCTGCACTGGAGCTAATTAAAAGCAGGCTTTGCATGAGCCCTGTTTCTGTCCAAATTCTTCCCTTGACCTAAGACTAATTAAGGAGGGGTTATGATTTCTATTTCTATTTACCTTTCTATTTCTCTATTTATGATTATCTTTATCTTTCTATTTCTTTATCTTTATATGTATAAATTGTTGTTGTTGTTATTATTTACAGGACAAGCTACACCTATTGTATAAATGGTCCTTTTCCTGAAAAGCCAGAGCAGGCAGACATGTTGTTTCCTCCTTTTGTACTGACAGCAGTAGATGGCAGAAAATAGATCTTCCTTCAACACCACAAGCCCAGAGCAGCTCTTGCCCTGTCCTTGCACATAACAAGGACATGCAACATCTGAATGCTGGGGAAAACAGCACACTTGAGCTTATTTTGAACCTCTTTATTAACGTTTGCAGTTCACTGTTGCTCTGCTTCCATCCCCTATCAGGTTTTCAAAAATCATCGTTGACCGAGGACAGCAGCATCTCATCTCCTATAAACAGCCACACTTAACAGAAGTGTTTCCATCCAGCATGTCCTATTTTACCTTGCCACCCAGTTTCAGTTTAATGAAGCTGATATGTTTTCAATTAGTTTTGTACTGCACGTTTGAAAATATAACCATATATTTCGAATTACATGTAGAATTCAAGCTGAAATCCTGCTCACAGCAATGTGATTGGGTTTTCTTTCTTTCATGCAACTCTTTTCCTTTTTTCCCAGCAGTCTGTCCTGCCATTCCTTGAAGTCCAACATTGCTGTGACAAGCCAGAAAGAAGTGAAATGTTTTTACACTACTTTATTTAGCTTGTTGATTTGTTTTACAGGATGTCCAGGAGAATTATTGCCTTGCAAGTCACTGATGCTTCATCTCTAAACTCTGGCCATGCTCATGGCCGGGAACGTACCCCAGAGCCATTTCCCAGGTTCATGGAACACATCATTGCTCTTCTCCTCCTCCATAAGGTGGTGGAGAAGAGCATGGAAAGGCAGATTCCTATCTATCTGTGCCATTTGATCCTACTGCTCAGCCTTAGGCTTGCACATCCTTAAGGACTGTTTAAGGCTGCCATGGGAATGGATGTCAATGTGGGAGAGGTCTGTCAAGTACTAGGCAAAAAAATCAGAGGTTCTCCACAGGTTTTTTTCAGATATTTTTACCAGATATAAGCAGTGGAAACTGTCTGCATACCTCCTGTGGGCTCATGCCCTACACCTTCCCACCCCACATCCACCACCTTTGGTGTCATGAATGTGATGAGGCATGGTGGTAACTACCTCCCCATCTCTCCCTAAATACCTGCAGGGTTACATTTTCAAAGTGAAAAAGGGACTGAAGCTGAAACCTGCAGCATGCTGGCTACTTTCTAAGCAGCCACAACACTCCTCTCCCTGTCATCTTGCTGAAGGGGGTCTGTGCAGAGGAAGTCACGCCAAAGCCCAAGGACCAGAGCAAGTGGCAAAGTAGAAGATGCCTTAAGTATCCCTCCCTCCTCACTGAGCAAACTCATACTTTCCACTGAAGAAAAAAGCAGAAGGATAACTGTGCTAGGAATCCACAAGCTCCCTCCCCATCTGAGCAAGTGAATCCTGCCTTTAAACCAAGGCTTCCACCAGCAAGCTCCCTGCCGGATGTTGCTAGACACCGCTCCTTAATGAGACTGACGTGTATTTTTAATGTGGTAATCTTCTGGCTCTGGCAATTGTACAGACACAGAGACTACAAAAGAGTCACTTCAATGCAATGAGCTGCCAATGAGCCTCATGTCAAAAAGCCACTGTGCCACAGGGACGAAGACATTGCAAATAAACACTTCTGGGGAACTCTCTCTCCTTAAATAACACATTTATAGAGCATCCAGATGTTGGTTTAACACTTAACGATTGTGGGAGAAAACAAAGCATTAAGGGCTGTGTTTGGTTTGGTTTGAGTTGTCTTTTTTTTCTTTCTTCTCCTTGATCTCATATATTGAGTGTGTACAAACAGATATGGTCTAAAAAAAGTATAGGAAACCCATATATACGGGTGGATGGATAGATGGGTGTGTGCCAAGATAGTTATTGGTCTGTGATAATGTTATTGGGTCCTGTGAGGATGGAGGTAGAAGAATAATCCTGCATGAAGTGTGGTCTGCAAAAGGGAGAGATATGTCTTTGTTTTAATTTGAGAGGGTCACAATGAATCCATCTTACCCAATTTACTCCTAGACTGGTTGCAGAAAAAAACAGGGAGGTGGAGGGAGAGTAGCCCCCAGACCTCAGTAATGAGGTGCCTCCTAAAAGGAGATTTGAAAATTGAGGAGTAGGAACCTGATGAAGTTTTATGGCTTTGATCAGGGCTTTGCAAATTGTACTGTGTGCTCATCTGGTCCTCCAGGGGATGGGTCCTGCCTTTAAAATTGAGGTGTCCAAGAAGGTCAAGGACTGTTTGTGAATTGAGAATGGGAACCCACTACTTCAGTCCCATGCCTTGAACACCAGGTCCACCAGGCAAGCCTGATTGATAGGCACCCAGGCACAGGTGAGGGCATTTCCTCAAGCCCCAGCAGTTCCACCCAGAAGAACCTGAAAACATTTCAGAGAAGCTCGTTGTGGTCTTGGGGAACCACTCTGAGTGAGAGATGAATTTGGAAGTGAAGGGAAAGAGCTTGTGTTTTAATGTGTCATTTCACAGTGAGACTTATGTAGAGGAAATCTGGCTGCTTAATCCAGACTTCCTCCTGGCATAACCTATCTTTTGTTGTTGTTCTCCTCACTTCCTTTGTTCCTCTGGTGGGGGGAGCCCTCAGCATCCTACACAGCTCTGATACCAGGGAGGCAAGAGCAGTTCCAGCTGTTGATGCTGGAGATCAGATTGCCTTCCTTCTCCTCTCAGGAGCCAGGGCAGCCTAACCTTCCCAGCCATTTCACAGCTCCCCAAGCTTTCCCTGCTGTTCTTGTTGGATCCTTCAACTGCACAGCATGCAGTCACATTGGTAATGCTGAGCAATGTTTATTTCTATATGGGAAAATGCAAGAAAGTAAATAGTGGATAACTTTTGTAAAGCTGGTTCTGGGCATCCATGGCCCAAAGAGTCTGGGGGAGTGTAGATATTCCCAGCCAGTATAAAGAAGTCATTAAATTGATCATTGCTGGGGGTGCTTGTAGGACAATTTGGAAACAACAAACTTACTTAGATTAATACAGGGCTTTCCATGGGATAGGGCAAATTCATTAATATGGGGTGACCACAGAAAGCTACTGCACTATTCCAGATGAAATCACAGTAACAAAACATGGCCCACAAGCACTGGTACCCTCCAAGGATGAAAGTACTAAGCATTTCCAAAAGGCAAAACTAGTTTTTAAGGTTGCAGCACCAAAGGCCACACACCCAGATTTTGCTCCCATGGGAAAGTGCTTTGTGCTATCATCATGTAAAACCTATTTCCTAAAAAAGAGCTGCAAACACTGTGACTGTGTTGCTAAATTTGCCTATTTTGGGATAGCTCTGGGGGAGACAAACATTCCAGCTCTTGCCCTGAGGGCCCCTGGCATGTTTGCCACCAGAGAGTCCCTGGGGATGCTGCCAGACACCCCCAGCACCCATGAGGCTGTGCTGAACCAAGGAAGTTATGATGGATTCAGTGCTGGGATTTATTTTCCCTTCATCCTGGCAAATTTTCTTCTCTCCTTGCCCCAAAATGTCCAAACTGATTAGGATATATGGTTTCCTTTAGGTGGCAAGACTTTGAGGAATGCACATACATAGAGCAGAGATGGAATTATTTGGTTTGGTTTTGATTTAGGGTGGCTGGTTCTTGGAGGAAGAGGCAGATTCACACAAGTAAAAACCTTGCCTCTCCCCTCTCAAGCAGCATCCAGCACCACCCACTGAGCCACAACTATCTGAAATTCCAGCACCTCATCCCTCATCCTTCTATCCATCCTTGCCACCGTCTCCTGGTCTGAAGGCAGCAGCACCACTCCTGCCCACCACCAGGTCACTCCCAGCCCCTTTGCTCTCTGTGCCTCTCTACTGCATTCTGAAAGTGTGCATGTTTGGAAAGTTTATCTATCTTTGTGTCCTTACTCACATATTTAATACGTATTTACTGGCCTGAGTTTTCCTTTTCCCATGTCTAACACACTATTTCTGAACTTTCCATCTCCCAGCTGTGCTACATTGGTGCCTTGCTTTTCCCATTCACTGTCGTGTGATTGACTGAGTGGTGGATCAGCTTGTTTGCTTTCCTCAAATCCTCATCCTCTGAAAAATCTCAAAGCATGATGATTATTTCAGGGCCTGCCATAAGTGTCGGATATGATCTAGCGAAATGCCGCTTGCAAGGATTTTCTGCAAATCATCCCTGCATGCATGTTTCTCTGAGCATCTGTTTTTAAAAAGTGCTTAATAATACAGTCAATACCTGAACTGAGGTCACACTCCCCATGCAACATCCCCACCATAAAATTCAGCAGATAGATAGATAGGCTCCATCTCCTTTTTCTTTTTTTCTTTCTTGTAGGAAACTATTACATCCTAGCTGCAAAATCTGCCCTGGAGTCTGGCAGAGTGGAATGAGGAGTCCTCACTTAAAAATCAATTCATGGTGGTCTCAAGCTATGTTTTTGTTCTGGCACATTAAACAGAATGAAGACATATGTCTGAATTTAAGACATCCTTTTGGTTCCCTGTATACACGAGCCAGCCGAGAAATTTGAACTATTTCAAAGCGCTACGAAAAAGAATTGTAGACACATCCTTTGTTTAAGCATATATTTTTAATTATCCTGCCTTTTAATATTCCTCTCCATTTGAGTATAATCAGAGAAAATAGATCCTGCTGGGCATTGTCATGCTTAATAAAAGTAAGACTGAACATCTGCAAATTTGGCGACAGTGTGGCGCATATGATGCACCAGCGGCTGAGCTGCATTCTTGCGTAATTATAACACCACATGCAGCTGTAATAGTGTAATTCTCTGTTTACATTAGTTCTAGCACTTATCCTAAACTCTGCTGGGTTGGGGTGCTAAGCATTTGCAAACTGGTAATGTTTTTCTCCCCTACAGAAGAAAGCTGAAAGGACAGGAGGACTGTCTGTTGTCTGCCCATCAGTGAGACACTGGGTTTGGGGGGGGAAAACTCTTGCAAGGCAGTAGCCTGCCCCGCTGTGCAAAGTAGGGCTGGTGTTGCCAAAGTTAGTGCTGTTAAAATTAAATCAGTGAAAGTGAGAGCAGACTTTGGGTTTTCTCTCTTCCTAATTTTTTTTTTTTGGCAATGCAAACCCCACAGCCTTCAGTGGCTGAAGCACACACTTAACCCTGCATCCTGAAAATTACACCGCTGCCTCCAGGGAAAACATGGTTTTGCAGGATGGAGAGCCAAAGGCAACACTTCCTTCATTACCCCAGAGAAAGCTGGGCCATCTTGCCCTTCTGTGAAGCTGAAAGTCGGATATAAACTCCTCTGAGCAACTGATGCATGTGAGACTGTGTGGGAGGGAAAGCAGGGAAGGTCTTCTCTTTGCGGGCAGCTGTTTGCCTCCTGCACACTTCACCTCCTGCCTGACTGGTGTATGCACTGGGTGTGCTCTGTCCCTCCAGGGCTGGAGAATAGGGAAAACGGGCAACAGGGAAAAGGGACAGAGGAAAGGGAGCAAGATGCACAGTGATATGTTCCCAACCCTGGCAAACATGAAAAGCTCAAACTCTCACCAGATATAAGCAAATATAAGCATACCTTGCCTTACCATGAGCCTTCCCTGCAGCAGCACTGCTCCAAGAAAGAGAACTGAATTTAGACCTAGCAGCTTGGAAAGTTGAGCCTGGTACTATTACAAAGGTATTCTGCCCTTGTACATCCAAAATCTTGCTGCACATTGAGGTTGTTTCTGTCTGAAAGCCCTTTGGTACCTAACAGATTCCTCAGCTTTCCCCCTGAATGCAACAGTTCTGTGTCTGCAATATCATGTGTCCCACTGTCAGCACATTCACGGAAATACAAGGGTGACAATGGTACGCAGTCATCTCAGCCCCAGCCAGAGGTGTGGGAGGCAGTAGGTGGAGGATGTAACAGACCTCTGATGCTCTGGATTGTTTCAGGGGACAAGGAACATCTCCCTCTTCTGCCCTAAATCAGCCCCTGCAGTAGTAATAAGTGAAGATAATTTTTACACAACATCATAATTTCATCTCCAAGAATATCTCAGACTCTCTGGAACAAAAACTGGATAGTCACATGCCAAAAAACTGTCACAGGCTGTAAGGTGAAAATGCAGGGAATGAGCAAATAAAGCTATTGCACTCACCTAGCAAGTGGGTGCTTCACTGGCCCAAATCTCCCAACTTGCAGCCTAACATTAGGAACTGCTAAATGATCTCCTAGGAAGCTCATGGTGGCACACCTGTGCTACAGTGGCTCAGTCCTGATGTTTTGAGGGAATTTGCCAGCATTTAGTGCTGTGCTCAATGAGAAAAATGGGACCAGTCCTTCCTCTGAAGCTGATAGAAGGCAATGACCATGGTGCTGTGATTCCCAGCATGCTCCTTTGTTATGCCAGATGTTGCCTGCACCCTCCAAAGAACCATTTTTCACAGACATTAGTACAACTCGGGTTCTTCTAAGGCATCCTTTTTTATAAAGGCAATGCCAAATGAAAGCTCTATCATACCCTTCTGTCTGTTCTGTGCCTAAATGGAGAGCCACGGGCTGGCAATGCTTGAATGCTTTTTAGCATAAGCCACAAATCTCAGCATCTCCATCTTTCAACAACTTTCTAAACCATTGTGCTCTAGTGGGAATAAAGTGATCCCCCCTAATCTCAGCCATTGGTTCACCATTGGTGTGGAAGCCGCTTTATATTGCTCTGAAATCGCAGAGCTCAGAGGGTCCAGGAAGCCACCCCCAGCAATAACGGTGCTGCTGAGAGTGAATGCTCTTATTATAGCGTCCCTTTAACTAGCAGGCAGTGCTTTCCCTTTGCACATGTGCTCAGCAGCTGCCTGGCTGATCTTTTGAAAAGATGCCACAAGATGCAGCACCATATGTTCAACTTTCCAGAGACCAATAATGGTGGACTCGATTCTGTCTTCTTGACTGCTGCGCCAGAAAGGAAAAGGATAATAAACGACCAGCTTACCATGGCAGGGACTGCAGGGGTTGGGAGTTTCTTTACATAATTTAAAAGTGAGACAGCAAGAGAGAGATAGGACGCTGAAAGTACTAGATCAGTTATTGCATCTTCAAGCATCTTCTTCTTTGCTATTCTGACCTCCTTGAGCTGCAACAATGACTGAAATCCAATGGAGTTACTTCATTGCAAGGCTGAGTCATGGTGTTGGTTTGCAGTTTACAGGGTCCGTCTAGTGTTCCAGTCTACAATCTTATGTGCTGATGACAGCAGCAAACACTAGCAGGAAGTGTGTACCATTCCTGTTCTCACAAGTGGCAATTTTTCTGCTGTAACATGCTGCCAGAGATGGGTTTTGCCACTGGTTTTGGGATAAAACAGGCTGGGAAGGGAAGAGGGATTTCAAGGTCTACTCTATTTTATGTAAGCTAGAGCTGTGTCCTATGGAGAATAAAATACCTCATCAGTAACCAATCTTTAGAAACTTGCGTTAAATCCAGCCTTTGTATCCGAAAGACTTTTCATTACAGTTCAAAGCGATTTTGTATTTCAATTTCAACATAACACATTTTTCAGTGTATTTTCATTACTTGCTATCATAGCTGTATGCTTCAAAGTTGTAATTATTGTACCAGGAATAATTCAGAGGTGGCTCACAAGCAAGGCATACAAAATCATACCTCCTTACTGATGCAGCTGATGGGTTTCCAGGTGATTCAGGCAGGCCTATCAAGGCAAGAGCAACGAAGCAGAGAGATAGCATGACCTGCAAAATGCCCTCTGCTGGTTTTGTGGAAATCCCTAGATGCACAATTCAATCTATCTATCTCAATTCTTGACCAAGTTGCATATTAAATGAAGTGAAATTGTACCGAAAGCAGGTAATATTACCAGCATAACCCAAAAATATACTGCAGGATAATTGCAGCTGTAAAATGGCATTAAACAAAGTAATTATGAAATGTTCATGGTAGTCTTCTCTAATGATCCTTGGGAGCAAGCAACATAACCTGTTCCAAACCCATGCTTGATGCAAGAGGGAGAGTGAGTTGGCAGATCAACATTAAAGCTTGTCCCATGGTGTGCGTGGCTTGTGATATTCCCCAGTATGATCCAAAGAAGATTTGATTATTGTTTATTTCACCATATATATATATGTAAATGTATGTGTGTGCACACTGTATTAATCCCAGATATCTACCACTGTCTGCAGAGACCAAGAGTTTTTCCCATTCTTTGCATGTTAGCTTTGTTGCTCAGTGTTTTGCCCTTCTCTGTAGTGACAGTGAGAGATGGGCTGTTGGATTAGTCCAATGACTCTGTCCTGCTCATGCTAATTTTGTGATCAAAACACCATCAGATTTTCGTGACATTTGGTCTTCTTTTGTACTAACAGCCTATGTTCTGACCAGCATTGAGTGTTTGGGGTATGGAGGGCAGATGCTCCCTGGACCAGTTTCTTTACTTGATGGCTTTTGACCATGAATGATGGTTGTCACATGCTGATGACCCTCTGCTTCTGTAAATGTGCCAGTGAATACTTCTGCTTCGTCCCTGAAAGAGGTGCAATCCCATCTGCGTGCTGTAATGGTGGGAAAGAGGAAAACACAGAGTGTCAACACCAGATGATATCCCAGGAAGCATCTCACCAAGCAAACTAATTGCTTAAGGCTCCAGGTGTGACACCCAGCCCTGTGCATGTCTCTTCCGTACGGGCACAGCAAGGGGCAATACCATATTCCCAAAAAAGTTCCTTCCCTGTCACATTTGACACAAACCCGAAGAGCCTACCCAAAGTTCTCCACAAAAAGATTTCCTCTGGGAAGAGCACAGCAGCATTGCTCCACCAGCAAGGTGACCACACTGTGATATTGCAGCGACATTCCTTGTATTCCCTACACATTATAGCATTATGTACTATCATCTTGCACCTACCCACATAATTCCATTTTTATTCACCATTAGACAAACACAATCAGCCCCCACATTCCAGAAACGCAGTGGCATGCAGCTAATTAAAACCACTGTACACTTTGTTATCCCAGCTTTTCTTAGGCTTCAGTTTCCACAGTCCAAAAGAAATGAAAAGGAGTTGGTTCTGAACCGCTTTTCCTCCTCTGGCTCTGCATTCCTCAGGGTCTTACAGGAATTGCTCGAATTCTCAGATGTTGTTAAACAATCAAAGAGTAAATATTCCATCACATCCTGATTTTTCTAAAATGTTTGTGGTTGCAGAGAACAGCTTCTGTAAAAGGGGGCTCAGCCCAGCAGGCCTGCAACTAGTGGTTACTGAATGGCCACAAATTAAAGGCAGTCAAAAACAAAAAGAAACAAGCCCAGACCACAAGCAAACGATATCTAGATGTGCGCTGAAGCATGGATGAGTTTTGTGTCTGCCAATTACTAAAGGGAAGGGTGTGCTTGCTTTAGAGTGACTTTCAAAATGCAATGTGCCCCTTCTCTGCATTCATCCCAAGTTCCCCAATAACGGAACTGAGTCCCAGAGCCCAGGTGAGATTTAAATGTACAGACTTTGTGCAGGAGCTTCAGGCTTTCATGTATGCACCTTCATAGACGCTGTCCTCTTCAAATCATCACAAATGATGTTGTATATCCAAGGGGTTTAAATTCTTGTGGAGGTCAAGTTACGCTGTGGTTGTCCCAGAAGAGGGCAGAGGTGATCCTTCCAACCCAACTTGTCATTGAGGTGGCTTCAGGAGCCACTGGTAACCACCATGAGCTCTGCAGTCTCCACAGTACCTTATCTGACACCTCTGGAAAGCATGACATTCATCATTTGCTTCTCCCATTCACAGTGTGTTGCAATCAGGTGGCAAGGGTTGCTAATAAAATGACTGGCACTGAAGAGAAAAAGCCTGGGGTTTTAGATGGACGCATCTTTGAGTTGCAACCATCTTGGTTAACTGCATGGGTCTCTATTTTCATGAGCCAATAAATTTAGATGTCAGATCTTAAATGGTGACTTCTTAAACGTAGTCCCATGTCTGAGGAAGTTATCAAGAGATTATTTCAGACTGATATTGTTCAGAGATTTAAAATGTGCAACCATGAGTGCTCCTGTCGGTCCTTGTGTATTTGTCTTCAATAGCACACAATACAGATAAAGGTCAAATATGGGTTATACTTATTTTTAAAGGATTTTTGTGTAATATTTTTTTTCATTTAAATGTCCGTTAGCTAAAAATCACATAAGGGAGACAAACCATAAGGTGTTAAACTTACTGATTAGCCCCGTGGATCAGCATTTTACCTCACCATGAAAATAATACCTCATTAACTTTTACATACGCATCTCATTTATTTAAAAGTGAAAATGTTGAATGCTACAATACAGTTTTTAGGTTCAGCAGCATTCCAAGATGGTTGCAAGATTTAGTAGCAGTGATTGTAACTGCAGAGGTCTACAAGAGTAGAAGGGGTGAGGTTTGTAGGACAGGCATCTATCAGAGAAACCAAGATTTTGGAAAAATAGAGAAGTGTGAGCAAATTTCCTCTACTTCTCATATTTTTCTTTTGCTTTCCTTGTTCCCTCCTCATGGCCTCACTGTATAGAGCATCCTATTCTTTGGAAATAAATGCTGTATTTTATCCCCCAACAACATCCCTCTGCTTGGGTGTTGTGTTTGCCCAAGCAGCAGGTGACTTCTCCAGTTTTCATCTGCTTCAGATCCTCTCGTTCCTCCTTTTAAAACACCATTGCTTTCAGGAGAGGCAAGATGAAAGTTTCCACTAAAACAAGTGCCCCCCCCCCCAAAAGAATGAAGGCCAGCTCAGGTGGCAAGGCCGCCAACACAGGCAAGGAGATGAGTCTTTCATCTTCCAGATGCCCTCCACACCCAGCTGTTTGTCCTGGTCCCAGCAGCAAAGGTTGTTTGTCTTTGGGGCAAGACTTCAGCCTGTGAAACTTTGAAGTTCCCTCCCCGGCTTGGTGTCACCTACTGCTCCTGTCAGCAGCAGCCAGATAAACCCGATGGGCTCAGGGTGTCTGCTCTAATGCCTTCATTGACACATAGGCTTGGGTAAATGGCTGAGTGTGGAGATAGTAATGCGTCATTAATCCCCTGCCAGATAAGCACCCTGATGTATGCACTGGCCATAGCTTCCTAAGGCCCTAACAACCCCCAAACCTTACAAATTAGCACCTCACCAAGATCAAAGATTTCGCTTTCCTTTCTTTCTGCCTACAGTTACCTACTGGCAGAGTTTAGGCACCAAGCCTTCTCTGGCTTGAGCATGTCTTCCCCAAGTTACAGAGCAAATGGTTAAATTACACTCCCATGAAGGTCTGAGTGTCTATCCGTGCTCATTTCCCCAAAGAAGTAATCTGGGACAGGGCTGGGAGAGGAAATATTTTCTCTTACAAGATGAAGATGACATACAGGATTTTTTTTTTTTTTTCACTGCCCATGTGAGTTTATAGTAAAAACAGTAAAATTCTTATGATTTTTACGAATCAAAGGCTTATGATTACAAATACATTGCATTGTGTGCAACCATAATTTTAAAGGCTACTTAACGGTAAATATGCTATCATCTAACAGGGTGGCAGAGATGTCTCTTGGTCTTTCCTAAAAATGCCCTGCAAAGCCTCGTCCTTCAGACCAAGCCCAAAATAAGTGCTGTGAAAATAGTGTCCTCCACAGGCAGGTCTGAAACATGCAATGCACACACAGGGAACGTCTTACAAAGGAAGATATTTTCAATCAAAAGCATTATTTTCCTCTTTGAGATGCTATGGAGCACCATGCATCTACATAAGCAATAGGTATGGATAAGTACTGCCTTATATGCAATATCTTTAGCATAAGTATGAAGTGTGGAGTAAAAGCAAATATTGCATCAACCGTGCTGCAGCTTCTGGTCTTTAAGTCTTGCATAGCATGTAATGTTTTATATAGAGGTGCTAGTCCTTAAAAAAGTGTCAGAATGTTTAAAGCAAACAGAAAAAAGTACGCAGGTATTAGAGGAATTGAATCTGCCTCAACCAGATACCTCAACAGGCAACCAGATCTGAAATGGGGGCATCTGGGTTTAGAAGATGAGTCATATAAGACAGCTGGTAGAAACTGGTTAAAAGACAAGTATAGAAAACGCCCAAAGAAATCATTATGTCTTTTCAAGCAGGCTTCATTACTCTGGAGGTCTCAGGAAGCCTTGAAACTCCAGCTGCATTTTGCCCTAATACTTTTTTTCAAGAAGCAAAAAAAATCCTTTCTTCCTAAAGGCACCCTCCTTACTCTCCTTATGTAATATCACAATGATTAAAGCATCCATTTAGGAGGTGGGAGAAGCACATTGAAGTTCCTCCTTGCCTGGAGGGGTTTGGACCTAATCTCCAGTATCAGGAGAGCATTCAGCCAGCCAGTACATCACAGCTCCTGAAGGGCTGGGTAGCATGAAGTAAAAAAATCCTGCCTTTAAAATGAAAATAAAAGTTAAAAGAAATGTTCCTTGTAGGTCATACATGTCAGACTTCTAAAAGAGTTGGCATCTTCCTTTTTACCCACAAAAGTAAGTAAGAAAAATAGTATCATGGTGAAAACAGGATTTAAATAAAGTTTCATGAAGTTTTAATGAAGTTTAATTAAGTTTCTCTTTTATGATACTTCTACCCATGAAAGAGGTGGCAATGACTTTCCCAGGACAAGTGAAGGCTGGCTTCTGTACACAGTGGGCAAAGCTTTAACATTGGTGGTTTGTATTGTGAGTAAATTCCTTCAGTAGGAAAGAAATCATTTAGAATGCTTGTAGCACATTTAGCAAACACTGCCCAGAAAAAATGCTTCTAGGTTTGGATTGGATGTGATGGCTTTAATATGCCACTCCTTTAACCGTGGAGGATACTTATATATGGGCTTCTCCTGCTCCATTTTTTACGCTAACTCTTGTCCCACACATGTAGCGGCATTAGCACCAGTGAAAGCAGCTGAGAAAAATGGCTATTAGTAAAGAATATATTATTTTAATAGTGGTTTAAGTCATCCCTTCAAGAAGCATTTCATCAACTCATTTCCAACATGCCAAACTGTTCCTACAGCAAGTCCTGTGGATTTTCTAACTCTGATGAAGGAACTGCTTCATTAGCCTTCACAATGATGGAACTTCACCACTGAGCTCCTCCCATGCCACCAGCTCCTGAGAGGTCTGCAGTAAGCTGTAGCTTCCTCTGAAGCCACAGACATGGTGGTAGGCTCTGCACCTACTAGGATCTATTGCACCAAACTGGAATTTGGGACAAGGTGCATTGGTTTTAGCTCAAAAATTAGCTGGATGTATCTGTGGGAGTACCTATGCAGCTTTATTCTTAGACACTAGGGATGGAATTTAGTCACCTAAATGTAGTTATTTGAGGTGCTATAGGGGTATGCAGAACATCTCCACTCTTGTTCCTCACAGCCTCCTGCAGGTCCTGCATCACATCTGCTGGTCCCCTTTGGCTGGAAATTAAAAGGGGTTTTGGGGCTCCTGGTGGGGTCAAGCAGGCAAAGAGGATGCTAGACCAAACCATTATCTGAAGTCAGGCTGTGGCAATCGGCAAGTGGAAGAGCAGATGTGACATCTTCCTACCCAATCTCCTGCCTCCCCTTTTGAAGTGTGAGATTAATGACCATATCAGATTGTTGACTCTGCAGAGGCTGTAGTTGGGGCTAATGTCATAGTGTGATACTTCAATGGCGGGAGGACTATCCTCATGTCTGACAAAAGCAGCTAATAAACAAAGATAAATTGAATGTACTTCCAGGTTATTAATGACTTCCCAGCACAGTAATCTCTAGAAACAATAGGGAAATGTTTACTCAGCAGGTTATAGTTTTACTGAGGTTAATGACTGTTGAATTAACTGGCAGCTTGGGCGATGCATTAGTGTGTGCTTCGCAGCAGTATCCTGCAGGGATGGATCAAATGGTATGTTTTGGGTTGGGGGGAATGAGAGCTCAGCTGTGACCTGTGTCTTCTCCAGTACATGAAGGCACCAGGAAAAATAATTGGAAGCACTCTTCACCCAGTGCTGCTCAAAAGATGAAGCACTCTGTTTATCTGCCTGTGTTTGCCTAGTCTTTCTTCGTCATCTTCAAAGCACTTGGCTAGCATTATCTCATTAACATCCAAGCGGGAAAGGTAAGCAACGGGCACCAGTGTGGAGACAAGCTTCTGTGATGCTGACATCTGCAAGCACTGCCAGCAGCTGGCTATGGGGGACATCCACCCCTAAATGATGCACATTCCCCATACCCAGGGCAAGGAAAGTCCAGCTCAGGTCCTGCTCCTTATAAGATAAAGATGCTGCCCATGGTAGGAGCTGAACTGCTGTTGTCTGGACACAGATTTACTAGGAAAACTCAGAGACCTGGCCTTAATAAACCATTTCCAACAGATAATATTAATTGTCCCACAGGGGTCTTGCTGGAAACAGGAGCTGCATGTACACATGCATGTTCACTCAGACACCTGAGCTACCAGCAGTGACTGTCTGCCCACAAGTAGGGCTATACTAGTTTTAAATACAGGATTTTTTCCCATTTGTAAAAAAAAGTTTTCTCTTTTACCCATGGTTGCCCAGTGAAAGTAGAGCCAAAGCATAAACAGAGCCACCAAGAAACTGAGGTTTGTTTTTCTATTGCTTTTCTGAACAATTTGAACATTGTAATTTCGGCATGTGGTTCAGCTGAAGGCATCCCACTGGGATGCTGCAAGACATAGAGCAGTTTCTCCATAAGCAAGGGTTCTTTAAGGAAGAATTTCTTAATTTCTTCTTGTTCTTCTGCCTTCCTTCCAGCCCAAAATTGCTGAGAAAAAGCTCATGAGCCCAGGTGCCCAGGAGAGGAAGAGGCTGCACCAGGTGTGAAAGCAATACAGTTTTAAAGGGAAAACATGTAAAAATCCAAATATTGGGAGTAGCAACACAACTCCAGCGTTGCTCTCAGATTTGAAAATCTCTGTGCGTCACTCTCAATGAATTCTTCCTTCACTACCAGCCAGAGGGCAAGAAAACCAATGTGAATTACATCTGGTCTCACACTGCCAGAAGCGGTGCATATGGTCTTACCTCAATTTAAAACTTTAATAATAATAAAAAAAAAAATAATAATCGCCCATGCTTTCCTCCATCCTGGCAAGGACGCTGCAGAGGGCAGTGTCTCATTTTCCGCATGCAGCGTCTTGTCATGTCATTTCTTTTTATCGGGCACTTAAATTATAGATCCATCGTCGGCGGTCACCTGCTGAGAGGCTCTGTCGTTCGCACTCCCCATCTTCCTGTCTGCTGGTCATGTCAGAAGGTCGCGCAGCATGAGCGGGCTGATTTATGGGCTCGCCGGAGTGCACAAAGGCTTTCGGAGGAAGTCAGAGCTCTCCTGCCAGCGCCTTTCAAGGCTGGCGAGTCGGGCGGCGAGGGGCTGCCGCGAGGAGCTGCCGCCCAGATGAGGCTGCCGCATCAGCAGCACAGTGAGCGTGCTTGCCTGAAGGAAACAGGCGGCTTGCTTTTGGGTTTTTAGGCAAAGATAGATAGATTTTTTTTCTTTTTCAAAAAAGCAATATAAACCAATAATTTTTAAAAATTATTATAAAAAATTGGTGCCTTACCTGTAATATCCATTGATTCTTATATAAAGATTTGACACTGCTCTTTAGTGATGCATTATTGCTTTGGAAGCAATGCGTCTCAAGAAAAACCCAAGTCCATTTTTTAAGCCAGATTTTCCCCTTGTGCATTTGTTTCCCACCTTTCTCATTAATTCAGTCCTTGTGCTCCTCTGCCTGTTTTGTCCCACCAGTTTTTCCATCTCCACACACGCAGATCGATACCAGCCCTGCACCTGAGTCAAGCACAGGGTAGTCTATGTGAAAAGGTTGAGACCTGAGTTGAGGTCACTGCGAAATATCCTGCAGATTTTTTTTGCCTCAGTTTGAACCTTTGCTGCCTGAAGTCTCATTGATTTTTAGAATTTAGCAAAAGCTGAATTAATACAGTGGTCCTCGAATGTGAGCAGGGGATACTTTACTTGTGAGGAAGCATTTATTGTCCAGAGAGCCATGTAACATTAATCCAAAAAAAACAACTTTTTATTTTACCTTATAGCAAAAAGTATCCTTGTGCTGATTCATTACTTTATAACAGCTTTTTTTACTGATACTTTTGCGCTTACATGCATCTTTTCCACAGCAAGTGTACACTTAGCCTGTACTCAGTTGCACTTCACATCAGCATCAGTTCAATGTGAAACAGGAGACCTGTCACATGCCCTGATGGCTGGGCTGATCTATGATATTAACCTTTATAGAGATGCTGTTTTGCAGCCTTTTTCTCTTTTATGCTTTCCTGGTGGAAAGTGCTCCCATGGCTTATCAAAGAAAACTTGATTGTTCTTGTGAACACACAGAGGGAACACAGTTCAATTTTTATGTTGATATCCCGTGTCCTTGCCATAATAACTGTAAATCTGGTTTTTTTGAAAAAACAATTTTCTAGAGCAGAATGAATATTTATTAAATGGCTGGGTTAACCACAAAGTGCAGTTGTCATTATGTTAATGTGTGTTCATGTATGTGTATAAAAACAGTATATGTATCTAAGAGTATATATTGATATATATGGAGAGAGCACCATCATGTATATAAACCTTTCCCTTTTTCACTTGGGAATGAAGGATGGGGGGGGATTCCAAACAATGGCCTCAAATTCCAATGAAAAAATACACTTCAAAGTATCTGACTGTATTGAAAAGGGAAATACTGCAACAGTAGTTTTTCTTGCACTAGTCAGTTCATCATGGTGTTGGATGCAGTTAAAGGAAAAGTATGCATAAGTTTTGTGCAGCAAATCAAAATGGTTCAGTGAAAGAAGCCAGCTTTGAAGGGACCACCTACCATAAACATTATTCTGAAAGCCTAAATTCTTAGCACAAGCATCCAAAGAGTAAATGATAAACAGATGAGGGAGCAAACAGAAATTTCACAGAGTTGTAACTTTAACTTTCTGCATGTGTCAGAGAAATATGTCTTTTAAAAGAGCAGCGGAGCTGTTTACTATTAACAGCATCACTTTATTTATATACACAGCACCTGGCACTGTTCTGATCCACTTGATTCAGCATGTGAAGGGGTTACACCTTGGCTGCCAAGATACAGTTTCTTTTACTGTAATACAACTTCTTTTTTTGCTGGTCACTGGTCTATGCCTACACTAAAGCAATCAGATTGCATGCATTTTTTCATGCTATATACAGCATATTTCCGGGTGCGTACAACTTATATTAGCAAGCGCACTGGGAACAAACAAATTGCAGCAGCTGCAATGCAAATTTGAGTGCTTAATAGTCCTGGATTGGCTTTTTTTTTTCTGTTACCTTCCTCAAAGTTGTCCAGTACTTTCTGACCCCTCCAGCAGCACTCAGCACCTGCAGTGTCTACCAGCACCGTCAGCCAGCCACATCACTCACTCTGCTGTGCCCCACCATTTCCACATGATTTCTGTTGGTTTAATTTTGCCACAGTTTATTAATTAGTGACAAATTTATAAATCAGTTCAACAGCTCATAGACAATTTGCATGTGCAGCCTCAAGAGAAGGCCTCAGGTTACCAGCTTACCACCACTACCTGTTTGGAGTCAAACTGAAGCAAGAATCTGGAGCATGGCTTGAAAAATGTCAACCAAATTCACTAAGTACATCAATCACTTCATCCAGAGGGTATTTATGACTGAGAACAAAAACCAATCAAACAAAAAAACCAACAAGCATATTTTGCTGACTGTCAGGTCACTGAAAATCCTAGAGTGGATTTTCAACTCATTTCAAACCCATAAGACGCTTTTGTAATACATGAAAAAGTAAATAAAAGGGTCTAATGAACAAACAGTTTGCCTTTACAAGATGCTGTGGGGCCCTGAGCACCTGAGTGCTGCATCCCAAAAGCTACTGGCAGTCTCTGTCTTCCAGGTGTAGAACTCCCAGTATTTGTAAGTATATTCCTAACCAACAAATTGCTGGCTTGCCCTGTTACAGCTTAAAATTGTGTATTTCAAACCCTTTTGATTTTAGAGGTGTCAGACATTCATGACAGCCTGACCTGCCCAGTTAGATTTGTCATGTATGGAGGAAACCAGGCTGGGATTGGTGGTGATGACTTGAGTTCACCTTCTAGACACACTACCATGGTCCAACAAAACTGGGCCTCTTGTGGACAATGAGGCTTTTGGTGCTTTCAGTGCAACATTTAAATTCTTAACTCTAAATAGTGGGGAATTTGGACTGATCTGAGGGTTTAATCCCTTCTTGACCCCAGAAATTTAATTTGTATTTCTGATGCAGCAGGTCCTGTGTTTTTCTTTATCTGAGGCAGCATCACATCTTCACTGTTCAATACCAGTGAATCCAGCATTTTGAGACAGGAGTTTGATAAAAGCCGTCAGATTAACTGATCAAGGACACTTGGGATGCCCATGCCCTATGAGTTTCCTCTTTTTCTGCATAATCTGCTTTAAAAAACCTTTTCTCCTCTATCCCTAATTTGGAAAATGTGTGAACACCACAAATCCATGGGCATGGCCATATACCCCAAACCCTATCTTGGGCATGGCCTCCCCTTTGCTCACCTCCATGGGTCCCAAACTGAAACGAGCTTCCGTGGTCTCTCTTGAAGAAAAATTAACCGTGCTAGTTAATGGTGCTGCTGAAAGGAAGCATCTGACTCCTTCTGTTTGGGAAGGGAAAAAAAAAAAGGAAACGAATAGCAACGAGCTGAAATCCAGAGCATTTCATGGTCAAAACCCCAACTATTTCATTATGGGAAGCCTGGGTGTCCTGTAGCTTCTTCTTACACCTTCAGCCTCACCTACCAAAGGACAAGGAGTCAACACAGGGTGAATTTTGGGGTGCTCCACCTTACTGGCCATGACCAAAAGCCATCCGGGCAGGACTGAAATGGTGACGGCATTTTAGTGTGGTAGGCCAAGCCTTTCCACACTGGGATCCCCAATAATAGGGTTTGGAAACAGCTTCCTCATGTTCCACAGCTCATGGGATTCAGTTTGCCTGCGTGTCCATCCAGGCTTTAATGAAAGGATCCTGGGTGAAATCTATTCATCTGCAGTCTCTCATTTCAACACATCCCTAAGTATACTGTATGTGCCCTGCAGAACTGGTAACCTACTATCAAGGGCCTGATACTGCAAAATGTGGAGCAACTCCTGGGAGGTGCTGAGCATCTGCAACCCCCAGAAGTCCCTCCATGCTTCCCAGCACCAAATAAACAGGGAGAGTTATTCCAAGGTCTGCAAACCAAAGCAAAGATCCAACCCGAGCCAGCTCTTGCCCTGTGTTATTTGCATCTTACTATGTTTAACTCCAGATCACAGTTTTTAGTAAATTGGGCTTGAAAACTATTCGAGCGGGTTAGAGCTTGGCTAGTGGCTGGGTAGTTATTTCCTGGTCCTGTTATTTAGCTACTTCTACATTTGTCAGAGGAGCTGGAAAGTCTTTAAGAGAGCAGGATAACAAAATGTGAGCTGGAGCCAGTTTACTGCTTGAAACCCCAGGAGGAAAATGGGCTTGTGGTAGTGGCCAGGACTGGGACATGGGCTGTCCAGTTCTACCTCTGGATACCAGACCTGGAGGCACTCTGCCAAACAGTCTGTATTAGAAGATGCTAAATCTTTGCATTCTTGATTTTGGCCTTAAAAATAAAAAATAAAATAAAGTGTGTTCACCTACAATTATAGACATTATTCTTGTTCCCATTATGTGCAATGAAATAATTTGTACTTTTTTTCTAGCTTACCTAGGACACTTCACAACAAACACGGTGATGAAGGGATGAACTTATTCAACAAGACAGTTGTAGTGGTAGAACTCTCTGGGCCTTGCACTGCCAGAATGACCACTGCTCATAACAGTTGTATGGTGACTGAGCGTATGGCAGTGCAATACCTATCTTTATAAGCAACTTGTGCAGATGCTGTATGCAGTCAGAGAATGGACCTTCATGCAGCTTTGCTCTTACTCAGTTTTCTTCTTTGAAATTACAGGAGCTAAAGAAAAAACAAGCCCAGACATGCAGCAATTGGAAAGAAAGCAATTTCAAATGGGAGCCTCCCCAGGTGTTGGCCACACAGCAGGAGTGTTACCACTTCATGATGAAGTGGTCTTGCATTTTAGGACTAAAAGCATCCCTTGGCAAATTATCAAGCTGTATTTAATGTAATCATTATTTCAGCTCTGTGCTTTGAGTTCACTGCTTGTAGAGCATAATAAACCCTATTTCTCAAAAACCAAACCAAACCAAACAACGCATCATTTGGGGTATGATTAAGATTTTTTTTAATTAATTGTGATGAAACACCTGATGCAGTAAATTAATAGATATCAAGCCTACAAGTAAAAAAAGCTGTCCTATGTTAGAAAAAGTTTTCTGTGAGGAATGACACGCTGGACTGATTTATTTACTGTCCTTCTTCTCTTTATGCTGAGCTGCCCCATGGGTGCTAGCTATATTATTCACGATTATTCCCCCAAATCTGTACCCTTCTTCTTACAGTAGCTTCATTACTACTTAATTCATTAGCAGTTCAAGGACAGCTAGGAACTTGCCTTTTCTTTCTATTAACTGCTATGACACCATACATAGTTCTACTTTCACTGTAAGAATATGGCCAGAACACCCATCATTGTCATTGTTATCCCACCCCATGTGAGAACATTGGGTAAGTGGACATTGCTGGCAAGAAGTCAGATAATTATAGGGCTGAATTCCACTGAATAATACAAAATTGAAACCATTCAGGCCATGGTGGTTTCTGGGGTTCTTCTTGCTGAGTGAAACCTACTCACACAAGGAAGGGCTGGCTGTTGGGACATGGTTTTCGGAAGAAGGGTTGAATTTAATTTCAGCCTAACCAGGCCAAACACGATACTATTTGTTGCTCTCCTCCCCAGTATGGTTGTGTAAATGCTTACTTAGACAATCCCTGGGGTGCAGTACTGTGGAAAGACACTCAGAATTTACCTTCCAATCCTGTATGGTATATATAACAATGCACATGCTACTTTTATTTACTGATTACATTGTTTTGGGTTTATTTAACTGTCAAGCTTTGCTCCAGTTAAATCAGTCACACATACAAGACCAAGCCTTCACGATCATGGGACTATGGTAGACATTTTCTGTGGATGTTGAATTAGGGGAAAAAGTGGCTCGGAAATAAGGGCAGGAAAGTACTATTCCTGTATCCTGAAGAAAGAAAAAAAGTAATGCCAGTGTCTGACAAATGACTCCTGTGATGCTGAAGACCACTTCATGTTACATGTGTGTGTGTGCAATCAGCTGCAGCACAGCACAAGTTTTCCTAGGCACAGGCATCACATCTTGATGCCATGGCAAACCACACACAGAGTGCTACTGCTTCTAGGCTGAGTCAACAAGAAGAATTAAATGTAGACAAAAATTAAGGGAATGAAGATGATTGATAGAGACTCTGCTGTTGCTAGCTGAAGGAAAATAGATTTTGGATTGCAGCAGTGGAGAGTAGAAATCAAGATGCTCTTGAGATGCCTCTGATCACTGTTCCTGCAGTACTGCACCACAACCAGGAACCAAATCTAACCCCAAAAACATTTCTAGGGCCACAGAAATGGAGTTGAGGAGAGGATGTGGAGATGAACTTTATTGTTAAACACACAACTGTGAGACTAGCTGCAGAATAGCTGTAATCTAAAGGTAAGTGACACAAACATGCAAGTTCCTCGACATGCAACACTTAAGTCTCTTTTTTTGGTCAAAAGACTTTAAAAAAAAATAAAAAAAAAGAATTTTGGGTCCCTGTTTTGCTAGACTGTGAATCCTTTAAACACAACAGGCTTGGTTCCTAGTTGGGAGATAACCACAAGCCAATTAGAAGTTAAATTGTTGAGCAGTATGCATCTAATTGAAGTCTCTACTTTCTGCCTGCTATTTTTAGCGTTTGGACTGAGCTGCAGCTCCACATAGGGTATAATCATGTTTATTTAAGAGCAGCATGTACCTCAGTGAGAAAAATAAAATCCAGGAGGCAGAGCTGGTTTTTTTACCAAACATGGGTGGGTGGTACACTTCAGGTCTAGACTGCTCTGTCTCTCTTGTTGTACACTATCTTCCATTGGGCATACAACTTTTTTTGCTTCAAGACAACGCCTGCATGTTCATGCACATGCTTTAATGCAAAGTGCATTTCCCCAGTTATTTTACTGTCACTTATTGTCATCTACTATTGTGATTTCTTGATCGTCTTCTACATACATCTGAGCAGTAACAAGAGACTCTGGTTGTGCTGGAGCTAATAGATGAGGCTGACGCGCTTATAATTTAGAAGATAAAAAGATGAAGAAGATGTAATTAACCAGGTCTGAGCAGCTTTCCCTTTCCCAGGGAAGTTTGAGGGGTTTTTGAGTATGTATGTTCTCAGGTATTGAAGAAGTGATTTGAATGGCGACAACAAAGTGATTGTGTTGGAGGTTTTGGGTAGCTTCCAGCAAGAAGAGACATAGAAAATGGTTATTTGTTGGAAGTTTTCAGTGTCTGGGCTCTAAATAGTCATGGGACTGGTAGGACTGGGATGGGACAACTTCAGCATCAGGTAGGATGTCTTGAAGGTCCAGACATTTTTGTTTATGCTTGCTGAATAAATAAAGGGCCCAGAATGAATGGAAAGAGAAAGCAGGACAAGGGAATCAAATCACATTAAAAATAATAGGAAAAGGACCTTTCCAGCAACTTGTCAAGTGGACATGAGGACTGAGACAAATCAGCAGTAAATCAGAGAGTGGACAGCCATGGGATAGATGATGTTGGGTTGCAAATAAGACCATCAAATCAGTGCTGTAAGAGATGAAGAGCAGGGGATAATGACATGACCACATGGGACACATGTTGGGAGCCAGAGCAGAGATGAGTAGAGTCATAATATGAAGCACAGCCTGAAAAATGAGGGAGGAAAAGCTTAAGAGCTTTAAGCATTTTTTTAGCCAGAGGTTGCAACAGAAGCTCTGGCTCTGCCAAAATGTCACATCAGTCATCTTAGCTTTAGTAATGATAAGAAGGGAGATAAGGAGATCACTTTGTACCTTAAAAAGCTCTGTCTGTCCTGTGACTGTTCATCATGACCTAATCAGCTTGTTTCATTAAAACACCCCAAGGAAGTAAACAAAAAACAAAACCCCAGCAGAAACTGCAGCAGTGTTATACTTGTTCTTAGTAACAACTGATTTTTCTCAGTAATTTCTATTTTATATATGCCTGTGGAATAGTTTGTGTTCATGCCAAGTCACACTGGGAGGAAAATAGTGGGGTTTTTCTCAGGAATTTTGCATACATTCTTCTTTCTCACCACAAAAAGGGTTTGAGTTTGTTTCAGTGAGAAGCCATAAATTTTATTAAAAATAATCCCACAGTGATTTATCCCATTTCAGTGGCTCTGCAAAATACAAAGCCAGTATTAAACAAATACTGCAGTGCTATTCCTAAAATACACACCCAGAAAGATAAGCCTCGGAACTTCATCCTAAAGGATGCTCTTGCTCCTTATCTTGTTCCACAGCATTAGGTGCGAAATCCCCAGATGAAGGCAATTTGAAAATTAAAAAATGTTGATGAGGAAATAAAACCCAAAATATACACAAACTGATGTTCTGAGGATCAAGAATATTTAAGGGGCAAGCTAAGATATTGAGGTTGTTGAGTTACCCAAGCACTCTTATAGAGCACATTTATCCTTTAGCACACAAATGCAGGCCATGGTCTTCAGATTTTAATGACAATGGTTTTATTAGCAGTAGACTACTTACTAGTAAGAAATGTTCAAGACTAAGGTGTTATGATAACAACAACAAAAAAACCCAAACAAAGAAAGAAACAAAAAACCTCTAGCTTTTAAAGGCTCTTACTAAATATTTATTTAATTACACCCACAGCTTCAGAGAGAGTCAGATCTAAGAAAGGATTAAGATGCCCAAATACAAAGGGGGTCTGACTTTCTAGGCTGTTGTATTTCTGACAAAATGAAGAATGCCTAAAAACAAAAGCTGAAAAACACCATCAGGAACATGATGTCAGGTCCATTCCTATCTCCAGAGGGTATTTAAACACTTCTTGAAGCTAATTCCACCAGTCTAAGGATAATGCTTGTACTGCACAGCCGTGTTGACATCAGCATAGAAGGCATTATGTCATGAGCTCAAATGACACGGCACCTAGGACACACAAACAGGACCCTACGTGACATCAGAAACTTCATGGGGCAGAACCTGGCCTCCCAAATCCAGAATGAAAGTTCAGCAACATGGACAGATATCTGTTGAGCAACAGATGAGTATGGGAAAAACGCAGACATAAGGGCTCGGCTAATACCTGGATTTGCTCAACAGCAAGAAAATAAGGCATTAGGGAGCTTCCAGGCATTAGAAGCATTCACCACTAGCTTGCTGACAGCTACTGTATGAACAAGAGGTCAAACAGCAACCTATAGGGCAGCACATAACTCGATATTCAACATGTCAGTAAACTTCTAAAAGGCAATGAAACCTGGAAGACCTGCAAGGGAGAAAACCAACATTCTTCTGTCTAGCTAGTTGCTGTTGTGTCATTTGAAGTGCAATGGTATCATGAAGACTCCAGTATAAATGCAGCACGTATTTATAACCCCCATGATACAAGCAAGTCCACAGAAGCAGCTATAGGCTATTTTGCTGGACAATAAGGATCCTACCAAAATTGTGTGCCATGATGATTCCTTGTACCAAGCTCTCAAAAAAAAAACAACCCCAAACCCCCCCAAAAACCCAACCCCAAACCCAATTTGAAGGGCTTTAAAAGCTTTACAGATTAGATGAAAACTGGAGGCGCCTTTCCCCAATACAATGCTTTGGCCAACAATTAAATGATAGTTTTTAAGAACATGATATCTAAACCAAAATAAATATAAGTTATTCAAAGCTCTGGAAAACCTTCATATGTACAAATTTTCAATGCGCATGATATAAACTGAAGTTATTCCCCTCCCTGCTGATCACTCCAGCTTGCAGTGGATCAAAATGTAACCTGGAAAATACTAAGCTGGTTTCCCCTTGCCACTGCCTCCATTTAGTCTGGTAGAACCACTGCAGCTACTGCCAGTTTTCAGCAATTTTGAATGTGTGCTTTCCTCAGCTTCTGAGCTCCCGAGAGAATATAAAATTGTACAACAAAGATTTAAGCACATCAATAATTCGGGGCATAAGGCTTACATTTTGCATTCCCTCTGCTTTGTAGTTGCTCAGACAAATAGGCTGACAGCAGCTGCTACCAACAAGCGCTGCTGGCTTTCTGATGGAAATAATATCAGAGTGCTCAGGCAAAGGGCATCCATTTGAGGAATGCAATTAGCCCTTCATCACTCTGATGGAAGTAGAGTAGGTCACTGGCACACGGCCAGATTTCATGGACTAGAAAGTCCCCATCTGCCTCTAAAGGAACTCCTCATGAAGGAGAAGCTGAAAGCTCTCCGCAACACACAATGGGACAAAATACTTCAATATTGCTCATAATGATACCTTGTCTTGAAAAAGGGGAAGCCAAGACAACATCTTGCATGAATAAGCCTTCTCTAAAATTTACACAAACACTCTGGGACAATGCTGAGTTTGAGTAGGAGCTTTGCCCATGAATGAAGGTGTTGGCCCTGGCCAACCTGGGGACAGAGAGGCTGGGCTGCTTCCTCAGCAGATGCCTGAAAAAAAGACACCCAAACATGCCACCCCGTGCCCCTGATGGTCTTAAAAAAAAGAAACAAACCAGAAGAGCTACATGTAGAAGCAGATTTCTGCACATAGATTTGTGTTTAAGGCTGAAAGCTCAAGAGCCCATGAGACAGATAGATTAAATCATCCCTGTGGATGGGAATGGAATAAAGTACTGTCTAAAAACAGCTCCAGACTCTTGCTTTACTTCCTCTCTGAGTGCAGCCCATGGGCTGTGGTATGCAAGAAGCAAGTCTCCAAATAGGGGAAAAAAATAGGCTCATGCCCATCATTCATCCCCCTATACAGGCTGGGCTACAGCCAAAAGAAATTACATTTCTTGGATGATCATTTATGGTCAGGCATTCTTCCTGGCTAAAGCACCTAAGGCCTCCCTAACGTGAGATGTCTGGGATAGCAAACCCACCATGACAGGGAAGGATAAGCACAGGCCAGTCCTTTGGGAGGATGGGCAGTCTGGGGCTACCTAAAACCAGCAGAGACCTGCTCATATGCAAGTTAAAGAGGAAAGAGCAGAGCAGAGACCTCTGGCAGACATTTGTAATGGAAATTCGCTCCATTAGCATTTCATTTCTTCCACTTTACCCCATGGACCATAGCCTGTTCTCTTGCAAGCTGGTTGTGTGAAACTCCCCAAGCTCCTCCCAGAGACAGATGACCTCAGCTTGGCATTGGGTGCAAAAAAAGTCCCGTTCATTAGATGAGGATTCAAGGGAGGCTGTCCACACTTAAAGAAAATGGACCACAGCTGGGCCTTTTATACCACCTGTTCTCATTCTGCTACACACCAATGGAGTGGCGCTTCTTCAATGTGCAAGCTAAAATAAACTACATTATTAAAATTAATTGTAACTTTTATTTACTGTTCCTTGTGTGAATCCAATTGTTCTGAAAAAGAACCGTTAATTCCAGATCTTACCTGGCCAGGATTATCAGACTTCTTTCCAAGCTGTGCATCTGTCATTTTTGAAGTGCCACCTGTACACCACAAGACTAGCTATAAAGCTACAAATCACCTGTGGATCAACAGAAAATAGAGCATTAATGTTAAGGTGAAAGATCAAAACTACATGAAAATACTTTCATCCGTGGTTAGTTGGCTTTCAGGATTAAAAGAAAAAAATAAAAGAGGAAGTGACCCAATGCTGGAACATGCTCTTCCACACTTTGGCCTTCTGTTCATTCCTGATTTGTGATGGCATTGACATATTTTTACGTCAAACTCATGAAACCCAGGCATGTTAAATAGCACACAGTAGAATTACTTCTTATTTCTTTTTCATAGCTCATCCACCTTATGGAACAAGTGGTTAGACAAGCCTACAAGAAGTCCTCCACTGGGCACAACAAATACAGATGGAGGATGTGCCACTGACATCAGCCTGAAGTTTCAAGAGATCATTTCAACAAGGACATCACAACAGAGGGCAAGATACGGCTCTGAGTCACTGCTTGCTTGCCTGCCAGGGTCATTCTTCCATGAATGGAAGCTCTAGCACAATCACTCTTCTCAAAATCAGCATCTTGTACCAATTACATGTTTTAGATGAAGTTTAGTTTCAAGCTATAAATAAAAAAATGAAGATAGACCAACACTTCCCTGTGGGTCTGACATCCACATATTTGCAGCCCAAGATCATTTTCTCAAAGAGACAACAGAAAGGCCTTAAGAAGCTGATATTCAAGAAAAACAAAACAAAAGGAATAATTAAATAAAACCCACCCCTCGGACTCTTCCAGTATCACCCTTCCCACTGCCAATAATCAGCAGTTAGAGACTTCCTCAGCCAGTGATCACATCCGAACCACTGTCTTCTATGAAATTGCCCTGTCCCCATGTGACTTAATTTTTGAGTTTTCATTTTTGTGGTCATCAGTTACACAACTTGGCAGCATGCTGGGCTTGCTTTAAACTCACTGGCTGAGCAGTCCATCTCCTTGCATTGCAAGAAACAAAAATAACCACTTGATCACCTCCTCAGCATTGTTTACAGCTTTACAGACCTCTCATACCCTCCCTTAGTCAGCTCTTTTCCAGCTGAGAAGAGCTGCCAAACCTTTCCTTGTATGGGAGCATACTCTCACCTCCTTACCCTTTATTTTCCACTGTTCTGCTATACAATATGCTTCTGGAGTCACTTGGTGTTGCCACGTTGTCCTGCAATATTTTCCTAGTCTGCTATTGGGATTATTTTTCTTCTTTTTAACTTTTCTCCAGATTTACCTACCCTGACTCTGTATCATGCACAGTATTAAAAAAAAACCCAACCCAAAACAACAACCAACCAAACAAAAAACTGTGGGGTTTTGTTTGTTTGTTTTTGTTGTTGTTGTTTTTAATAAGTTAAGAGCTGTACAGCACAAGTCCCACTAGCCATCCTTTTAGGACATCATCACTTCCACTATAAGCAATAACTATTTGCTCCCTTGGCTTACTCCCCAGCTACTTCAAAGGAAGGGGAAAACTTTGTTTCCTCTAGCAGCAGCTTCATCTCTTTAGTGAGGCTTTTCACCAAGATCTCCTTGTTGATTCCTTTAACCACTTCTAGACTACCAAAGCACTGCTTTCTCACACAAAATTCACACTGACTTTTTGTCCACTCCACAATATCCATCCATTCATCTACAGTAGCTTCTCTTTACTCATTGAACCATTCAGACCCGGGATCTGTAAAGGTGGGAGCCATCCGTACCAGAAGAAAGACTTAACATCCCATTGTGGCCCAGCTGCACCTCTCACCCTCCCCAGCCAACTCTTTCATCGGGCCACAGCCATTTGCATGCTGATGGACTTATTACTCACTTAAATCACCTGCTAATGGGTCCCCTCCCTCACTGGCGGTAGATTAGAAGCTCTGCCCAGAAGTGCCCTCCTTAAGTATCTCGGTTATCCTCACCCCCCTCTTAAGGTGTTAATTAGGGACACAAGTCAGGCACTGGGGGGCAAAGAGGGAAGAGGGGAAAAAAGCTATTTGGGAAAAAAAATAGTAATAAACATCACTCTGGATTAGCAGGGATGTAGTGTATGTGTTTGAAGGAGCAAAAGGAATGGGGTAAACACACCTTTAACGCTCTACAAGGGGTGGTGATGAGCTGGGCTACCTGGATGCTCTGTTTCCCACCACTCTAAGTAAGATCAAAGTTTACTTCACCAAGCCCTCAGCTGAAAGACAATAAAGAACAGCTTCAGCAGGTGGGTTAACACCCTGCAAGAAAAACCCACCCCCAAATGTAAGGAAAAACAAACAAACAATCGAAAAAGCAAAACCTGAAAAGCTTTCTGTATTGCATTACACCCATAAAGGTTTTCACCTGTTGTGTCTGCTCAGGGCTTTCATCTTTCTAAGCCAAAATGTTCAGTTTTCGGCTCTGTGTCAGGAGAGATGAGTATAAAAAAAAAAAAAACAACCTCGGAACTTTAATTGTCCTAATGTTTGTGGATGGATTTAAGGACTTTTGTAACCCTATCTTGCACTGTATGAGTATGGAGAGGAGTTAAGTTCCTTGGACAAGCAGTTTTATTGGCATGGGGGTTTAGTTTTAAATGTGATGTGAAGATCGGTGGAAGTAACAGGGGCACAAACATCTATGTAAAAGCTTTGTTTTAAAAGGAAGAAAGGATATTTCTTAGGCTACAACTTGGGGCAAAACTAGTTTCTGAAAGAGCTTAGGAAGAAAAGGAGAAGAAAATAGTATTTGCCTCCCTGAAAATTCATTTCACCACAAATCACAGCAAAAACTGCATGTCCCATCGTACCCCCTCCTTCCCTTGTGAGATTAATGCCTTTAGACCAGTATTGTCACTGGGAGCAACAGAGAGAGGGTTCTGATGATCTTGAAATCTCCTTGAAATCTGTATCCATAGTGCATACAAATAACCTCAGGAAAACCATAGCATAGTTGGAAGAGTGATTCCGTTTTCTCTTCTAATCATTGATACATTTATGCAGCCCACGTAATCTTGGGGCTGGGGTAGGGCTATTGGGTACTGGGATGTTGCTTTGTCACTTTTAGCTGAGTACTGCAGAGATGCAAGGTATCCAACGAGCCGGTGGTTAAGAGTTCAGGAAGGTCTTAAAAAATTATAAATCAATAATTAGGCCAATTAATAGCAAATTACCCTGCAACTCAATATTGAAGGGAATAGGACCTTTAAAACCTGTAATATTACACTTGTAGCTGTCAGGAGGAGTATGTGAAGGAGTGGACCCTTTAAATACTGTCTTCCACCACTGCAGAGGCTCAAACCCCACCTCGTTACATGCTGCTTTTTTTTATCTGCCCTTCTATAGAACCTGAAAAGGTAAAACTTTGGAGGGGGTATCACTAGTTCCCTTCCCATGCCTCTGCTAACCTGGGCAATGTACTCAGTTTAAGGGATGAGCAGGGCAAGCACTGTACCCTCATCCTTTGCACAGGGCTGTGCTGCCTATATAGCAGTGACAATGAGACTGTCCTTATTTATGCTCCGCCAGGCCTGCAGCCACCCTTCCACTGGCTGTGCATGATGCAGGATTTAATTTGGAATAATGAAGGAGAAGGGTTATATTTGCAGCAGGCTCTAAAGCTGTGCTAACAGCAACCAGTCATTAGGAGAGGCTGCTTTACAATGTTCTTGGTTTTTATTATTATAAATAACAATATTTCACTTCTTCAAGCTTTATTGTTAGCTCTTTCAGCCCTACAGCCAGGAACAGCAAGTAAACAAGAGGCACTAAACCTTCTTGTCCACCAAAACCTGCTTTTTTAATTAGCTCTTCTCTGCTTAGAATATGGGTTTTTTTCTGTCTTTTAGGGAAGAATGATTTCATTGTAGAGGAGACAGTGGGGGAATTGCATCCTGAGATACCTTTGACGATGGGTGTTACTGGATTGTGTGTCACGTGCTGAGATAATGTGGCTTTCCATATTTTCTCTCTTTGGATAAGTGCATGAGATCCAGATCTGAACACACCTGCCAGTTCAAACTTCAGGGCTCCCAACATCCCATTTTTTTCTGTTCAACTTCCCATATGCTTGCCTTTTCTTTTTCCTTTTTTTTCGGGGGGGGGGGGGGGTGGAGGTTGCATGTGTCAATTCAGGTTATCTGAAATACGGAGCATCTGCTGGGTGAGGAAGGACCATGGTGATGCTGCTTATTTATTCCTCAGGGCATCCCAATGCTGCCACCCATCTTCCAGGTGCCTCTGCCCTGTACTGGGGGCACAGGCACCTTTTGTTTTGCTTCTGCCTCCTTGTGACCCCATTTACAGGTCAGGGCCCAGGTACTACTTACTCACATTTTTGAGCTCCTGCTGGCACAGTATGAATATTTTGACTTCCCAGGCTGGGGATGATCCCTCGCCTGGGAAGTAGAAGGCTCTTTTTTGATCATTTCCCTCTACATGGGGTTGTGTGCTCCTTGGCATTTTCTACAGCTGTGAGCTTGATTCAGCACCAGCTGGTACTTGCAGGTACCTGTGAGAGCTGCAGTTCAGGTTCATATTCAGTAATCCCATGTACCAGTGCGGTCCCCAAAGTCCCTAAATAGGCAGCATTAATGCTAGGGGCAGCAAACAGCAGCTAGTGGGTGACATTTTAAAACAAGACGCAGCACTGCTGGAGCATCCCTGCAAATGGGACACAGTGCCCTCAAAAGCCACAGCCTCAGATTTGGACTTCAGGTACAAAACACTTTTGGATTGTTCATTGTTTTGCATCCTGAACACCTTCCACAGACTGCAGGGTAGCCAAGGGTAACCCACTAGGTAGGCACAAGACAGACACTGGACTTGCTGCCCACCAGCCCTATACTGTATGACATGGCCCCCACGCTCACCCCATGCACATTTACAAACACTTGCAATCGGTGAACAGTATTAGAAGCTAAAGAGGATTGGAAAACAATGCATATTTGCAGCTTTCTCTCCCTCCAGACCACCCAAAAGGGAGAAAACTCATAGTAACAGGCTGCAAAGTTAGGTGAAAAATAAAGTCTTTGCTGTGCACGGAGCAAAGATTATGTGACGGACCAGTTAACATTGCTGTGCTCCTCAGCACCCATCCCGTGGTCAGCTACATGCTGCAGTCCAGCACAGCCCCTCCAGTGATCCTTCATTCCCTCTTCACCCCATAGGAAAACTGGCCAGGAGGGCGTTTCGCTGCCACTTGCCCTTCCTTCCCAGAGCCCTGGCCATGGTACCCATCCTTGCCCTGCATGCGGCAGTCAGTACTGGTGGCTACCGTGGCACACTGGTAATTCCTAGAAAGCAGTTGAATAAATCCTGATAACCAAACAGCCTTTCCCATGTGGCATCAGTGGTGAACCACCCCTCTCCCCCTCCCCCTTTGGGCACTTTCACCGCAGGGCACATCTCCCCTCACACGCAGGCAGCCTGGGCTCACTTTAAAGAACGGTTTATTCGCTCGGAAACAGACGGTCACATCTCTTTGACCGAGATTTAAAATCCCAGTGTGTACAAAGTCACAGTCACGGCTTGCAGGGCACACGGCAGCGCCCTCGGAATAAAAAGTCATTAAAAATCCCAGCGCTATGTACAGCTAAGTGCCAGCTCAAGTATTCACAACACAGTAACGTACTGCAATTAGTTGCTTAAAAGTAGTTCCCTTGAGAAACAACCTTCTGCTCCGGCAGAGCCGGAGTCTGTTCCGTCCTGTCCATCAGTGATGCTCAGTGTTGCTGGCAGGTGTGCAGTCGGGAGGCATCAGCAGGGCCATGCTCTCGCTGGAGGCGGCACACCAGCCCCTCGGCGCACTGGCAACGCTGGAAGATCTCCAGGCTATGGGTGCCTTTCCGACGGTGTCGGGTACACACCTGCCCTTCCCGCAGCACTGGCTTGCAGATCTTGGACCAGAAGTGACGGGCACAGCACAGCCCGGCTGCACAGTCTGAAGAGCGTAGGCAGAAGTCCCCCTCCTCACCTGTGTGGGGACAGCATGGCATGCGCTCAGCCCAGGATGCTCCCACTGGGATGAAGGGGCAGGGTGGGCATCCCCCATCGGGGATAGTGAGGCGGGGTGCAAGGCATGCACTGCTCCATAGGGATCAGTGGGGCAGGATGGGCAGCCCTGAAGGGGACAGTAGGGTCACAACATGGCTTGACCCCCTTACCTTTGGCAGTGGGGAGCCAGGAGGGAGCGGGCGTCCGTCGGGTCAGAACCTCAGCGCCGATCTCGTCCGGCTCGGTGGCTCCCTGGGGTGGCTCCGGGGGCGTGCAGAGTCCTGTGGGAGGCAGCGGGATGGCTGTCAGCCACGGATGGACCCCAACAACCCGTCCCGCATACACCTCCAGGGTGTCGTCCCCCCTCCCCAAGCCCTGCCGCCCCTCACCGTTGCTGCAGGTCGTGCCGGGGCAGCACATTGCGTCGCGCAGACAGCGTTTGCGGCGTCTCCGGCAGGCGAGGCAGAGCGGGGCTCCCCCGCCGCGGGCCGCGCCTCCACAAAACTCCTCGGGGCCACAGTCCTCGTCCTCGGCGCAGGGGAAAGGCTGGAGAGGGGGCAGAGAGGAGGCGCAGGGGGTCAGCGCGGCCGCCACCCACCCATCCCCACTGCGTCCCTCCATCCCCCGTGTGTGTCCCCCCTCTCCATCCCCAGTGAAGCTCTTTTCCTACCTGCCGGGTGGCGGCCGGCGGTGGCTTGTTGCTGCCGTCGAATGGGGCAGCGGGGGGGGCGCTGGCCTCGGCCCCTACCCCCGGTGGGGGTCCCTTGATAGAGTTGGAGCTGAGCGCGCCGCCGGGTACCGCCGCCCGCCCCGCCGGGGCCGCGCAGCTGAGCGCCGCCAGCAGCGCCACCAGCCCTCGCATCCTCGTCCCGTCCCCTCCCAGCCCCTTGTCCCCGGTGATGTCCTATCGGCAAAGAAGCTCCCGCGGCCCCCGAGCAGCAGCTACCTGCGCTGCCCGCCGCCGCCGCCTTTATACCCCTGGGGGTTGCCTCCTGCGCCCGCCCCCTCGGGGAGGAGGGCACGGCGGATGGGATTTCAAAGGGTCCCCGGGGGGTTGTGAGACCCCAAAACCTCCCCCACCCCGCCCCGAGGGCTCCATCATTGGCCGCCGGCCCGGGAAGGGGGTTTCGCAATAGCGAAGGCAGACACCACCACCACCACCGCCACCACCGCCCCCCCCCCCGCCCCGGTCCGCGGCCAGATGCTCCGCATGCCCCGCCGCTGTCTCCAGGCGGGCGCGCCGCCTCGCCCGACGGGAAGGGACGGGAAAAGAAGGGGAGGGAGGGGGGAGCACCCCATACACTCCCCCCAGTGGCTGGGAGCCACGGTGGGATGCAGAACGGCCGCCCCCCCGGTGACAGAGGCAGTCCTTTGGTCTCCTATAAGTCTGCGCACCCCCTCCCCCGCGCCCTTCCTGGCGCCAGCGCGACTTTACAGGAAGGGAGGGGGCCGCTCGGCACCCCCTCACCCCCCGGCCCGGTTGAAGGGGGGTGCGGGGAGACGGGACATGGGAGGGGCTGAGCCCCCAGTTGGTGCCCCCCCCACTCCCGCGCGCTCGCCTGACCCTAACCGGGGCAGCTCCTCGGTTGGGATGGGGGGGCCGACACCGTCGGGGGACGCTCCCGGCACTTTGATGCGGGGAGGTCTCCCCTTTCACCCACCCCCCCGGCCCCTGCATCGGCGCCCTCGGGGCGCCGCGGCCGCCCCGCTCCCCCTCCGAGCCTCCCGCTCCGGGACAGTGCGGCGAGGCTGTCACCCCCGCGCCCCCTTGCGGCCACGCCGGGGTAGCGCGCCCCCCATGCTCCGGAGGCTGTGCAAGCGCGTTAGCAAACGCCAGTTAATTAAATGGGCTTTTCACGATGACGGCCTCCTGCTCGTATTTATTTATTGACAGAAAATACAGGAACAAAATCAGGGCCACGCACCGCTCCGCTGCCGAGCCCACCATAAATAGCTATTCCCCCGAGGGTGGGTGATTTCAGATGTCACACTCCTGCAATCAAAACCTCAGCAGTGCTCACCCACCTCCAGCGCAGCGGGTATCGCTGCGGCTCCGGAGGAGCTCCTATCAGGTATTTGAGGTCCAAGAGGCTCAAGCTGGGCTAATAATTATCTGGGAAGGTTTCGGCGGGCACCTAACACAGGTGCCGGCGGAAGCGGCGCTGCTGAGTCAGCGCTCGGCAGACGTCCCTGCCGCAGCCAGGTGAACCGGAGCCTTGCTGGTTTTAGCCTGCAAGAACGAAGGCCACACCTTGCCCCCAAGCCCCTGTATTCCCCTTGCAGTTTCAGGTGAGGGCCACCAAGGGTTTTTATTGTATTACTGACTTGTATCTGCGATTGCTGCATCCTGCAGTGTTTCCCGGCTCCTGCTTGTGCAGTTAGGGAATTTATATCCTTCCTGAGAGGATGTTTTCATGCTCCTGTCTCCAGTTTTTACCTGTCTCTGTGTCTACATTGCACTGAAGTACACCCTTAACTTTGACCTTGCTGAGATTTAAATGAAACTGTGTCACACAGGGGCTGAGCTGTTTCTCAGGGATGGATTTAAATCTATTGGGAGTGTCAGTCTCAGCATCCTGACCACCACATCATCCTGCACACAGAAGCGATGTCTTCATGACATCTCTTATCTGTGCTGCCGTTAGAGGCTGTGCCTCTATCATTACATCTTGGCATTTTCCACGAGGGGCAGCAATGACAAGGACACCATCGTTTTTTGACACAGGTGTTGTTTGCAGTCACACCCCACCTATGGATGACGCAACACGTGTTGGAAATATGGCTCCTTCCCAGCTGCGTGCCCTGGACTCGCTTATATTGGCAGCAACCAAAATATAAAGTGAATTCTTCATCCCTGAAGAATAAACGTGCCGCAAATGTGCTTTTTGGTTAATGTATCCATAGAATAATTCGGTTGGAATTGAGCTGTGGGGCTCACCCAGTGCCAGTCCTGCTTGAAGCAGGACCTCCCATCAGCCTCAGACCTCTTTGTCCAGGCTACTCAGGGTGGTGCTTGTGCTCAGGTAAGTCCTGTGGCAACTGTGGCCATTTGCCTTTGCAACCTGCAGAAAATCTGGATCCCAGTACGAATCTCCAACTACCATGCATTTTGTTCAGTTGTGTCTTACTGCATAGGATCATAAGAGAGAATAAACCCCCCAATTTAATCACTACCCGGAACCCCTCTCCCAGTCTTGGCTTCTGCTGTGGAAGAGAGCCACCGACAAGTCGTTCAAAAGTAATTATTTTTATTTCAACTCTATAAAGTATACAACAGGCACTCGGCAATTACAGCTGCAGGGAAAATACAGAGCAAAACAAAAGCAGTTAAAGTTTGTGAAAAAAAGGTCTTAAATCTACATCAAAAGAATGCAACCGGCCAGCGACCGGTGGGTGACTGACATGTGTCTGACAAACAAAACCTCTTTCATGTAGGAGGAAAACTGGAAAAAAAAATAAGAATCTGAACCAAAAGGCTAGTGTAAAAACAGCGTTAATTGGGACTTGGGACGATGGGCAGCTCAAAACAAAAATTTCTCCTTTTGCCAGGAAGGCTCTAAAACTGCCCAAGTCTCAGCGTTACGGCTGGTTTACACAGCCACGGAGCTGTGGAGGACAAGGAGCTTCCCTTCCAGCTTCTCAGCTCAGCTTTGTGAGAGCGCCAAGGGCTCGCCTCCACGGTAGTTTGCATATAAGAGTCAGGGGAAAAGCACAGATCCTGTTTTGTTGAGTGGTGCAAACCAGCTACTCCTTTGAGTCAGGCTTTCAGGTCAAAACACGCAGGTCAGGTTGCACATCGAGTCGCTCATCATTTTTTTGTGTGTGGGAGATTTCTAAAGGAGTTTGTATAAGACAGGAGGTTGGCATTGGACAGCACGATGGGTTGAATCTGCACACCTTAGCAAAACAGGAATACCTGTCTACAGACTGATAGGATGTCATATATTAATTTGACCTGCACATAACATTTATACATTTCACAGAAATGACTCTGTATCTCATTAACAGATACACAGCTCTGGTACATTGAACAGAAATAAGAGAACAACTTCATCATTTCTGTAATTCATCAATATTATATAATAAAGGCTTAGAAATTGGTAGCAGAAAGAACTGTAAAACGCAGCAAGCTAAGAAAGGACGACATTTTGAGGTGTGTTTGTCTTTGTCATGCAGCATAACACCAAATTTGTAATCTTTTTTTATAGGATGCCACAGATTTAAGGCACTTGCAACAATGCCAGATAGCTAGTCATGTTCTAAAACTATGGGACAGATGAGTTAACAATACAGTTGACATAAAGTTTAATAATACTGACAATTATGACATTAATTCAAGTCTACCTTGATTTAAAAACATTACATTACAAATAAGAAAATGAAGTAATAATGCCATGGAACTCTAAAAGAAAAAGTTATATGTGTACCACAAAATATCAACACGAAAATACCTATTTACATAAATATTTGCTTGTGGTCCTGTTGTTAAATAAGAGTTTGCTATGGATAATGCAGCACTGTGAGAAGCTACAGATCATCTGTGTCTTAATGACACCAGCCTTAATACACTCATTTTAAATATGGGAGCTGCTTTCACCTTACACAGATATGCCACTGTCCCATATATTAAAAAAAGGAGACAAAGAAGAAAGGACAGTAAAGTGGAAACACAGAAGCAATCCATCGTTGTGAATATATATATATATATATATATAAAATGCAACTCAAATATATTACTTATAAACGAAGGTGGTTATCATATACATATGCTAAGTATGTTGTTTAAGGTATGCTTAGGAAAGGTAATGAAAGTCAAGTGAGGTGTTTGATATCAAAATAAACTTATATTCCATATAGTCCATGCTGCACGCCGCAGGTATTAATAACCGTGCTTGGCACAAGGAAAAAAGGACAGGAAAAAGAAAAGTAACTCAGCCCATTTTAAAACCTTTTTTCCTGTAATGTTTTCAGGTTGGCCCCCAAACTCATTGTTGATGCTTTTCCTTCCGGCAACACCTTAACTGACAACTGCATCTCAGCTTTTGGGACAAACTCTTCTCTACATTCTTCTATAGAAAGTTACCAAATACAATAAGTTTTCTCCTCCAATGTCACTGCATCATCGAGTGAAAAAACAGGGGGATGAAAGTAAAGAATTCAGCTTTTAGGTAGCAGCCTGTTTGCTAAGATGCCTAGTGATTATTTTAGCCCTAGTACTCAGCATTGGCTTCCAGTGTTTTCCATCCCTCAGATAAAGGTTGAGAAGCCAGTAGTTGCTGTCTTGTCCCTATGGTTTTGAAAGCAAACAAAGTTTTAATGATTAATGAATAGCAGAAGTAACCTGAAGTTACTGTGTCAATGGTGTTTCCTCACCCTTTGGAAACAGGAAGGAAATTCAGAGACACAGACTGGTTTCAAAGGCATCATGATGACTGAGCTCTTTAGTTTGCTATCAAACATCAGACATTGTCAATGCTGTCAAAGAAGGGGAGAAAAATACCTTTCTAATATATTCTATTTAAAGTTCCTTTCATTAGAAACGTGGGAAAGAGTTGGGATTTAGCACAGGGGAAATATTTTTACTGTTAAAACATACATTTTCTGTGTACTATGCAGGCAAAAGTCATATGCATGACTTTTTAGCAAGAGCTGATCTTTCAACTTCCAGTGTATACAACTACTCTTGGCTGCCAAGCTCTTGGCAGCTCTGAGATGAAATGGGGCAGTGCCTGCTAGTGTTTTGAGTCAGGGTCTGTGACAAAGACTGAAAGCTGACATTTTTTTGTTGGTATTATGGGATAAACTTTTAGTCCCATGTATATGCAATAAACAGGCACACAGGAGAGATTCCTGTTACATCCTATAAATCAGAAGAGACAGTATTCAAGCAAAGGAAAAACAGTGGAAGTGAGGAAAAAGTGTACATATGATAACACTATAAGAGCTGACTCGGGTCTAGCTATCCCCGTGCTTTAAACATGGTCACTGGGGTCCTGGTACAGCAGAGACATGGAGACCTTGCACAAACACATCCAATATTGGTTTTCCATTTATTTCCACTGACTTTCCTGTGATGTTCCTTAGTCTGACGAGGCACTAGGATTACATTTTTATGGGCAATATTACAAACAGAGCCAGAAAACTGGCCCAGTACCACCTTTTATTATAACTAGCTTTGTACTGAACCTGGAAGTGATGCAGACTTGAAGATGTAAAATTATGTAAGAACATGATGGAGAATGATGCTTCTTGCTACATATTTCTGAAGTGGTGGTTGACTGAGTAGGTAGATTCACAGATGAGGGATGTACATAGCACCTATAAAGTACATTATGGGTCTTACATTTTCCCTTTGGGCTCTAAAAAGACAAACATTAAGCTTAGTTTTATGCCTAATAGCTAATCAATAAGACCAGTGGGCTGCTGTCACTTTATTACAGGACCATGATTTAAGCACTATTTTATGTGTAAAATGGATTAATGTTATGATTTTTTTTTTCATGCATTTATGTATTTGTATCAAGGGAAAGGAAAAAACCCCAAATAAATACCGTGTTACAGTATGGTCTCAGCTGTATGAGAGAAGTGACCCATATCTGCCTTAACAGGATCTACAGCAGTTGTGCTTTTGTTTTACCAGGCTAAAAAAAGAAATTCTCAAAAATAAAGAGGAACGGTAACATTCATTCTTGTCATGAATACTGCTCAGAAAGAAAAAGAACAAATTTTATCACTGCTTTGATATGAACTCCTTGACCAGTACTGTTGTGGTCCTCCTTTGCTCCTACACTGGCCTACAGTAGAAGACCTACAGGGTTTGGAGGGTGGGAGTAGCCCAAATCCTGCACTGTATTTAGCTACAGCATTTAACAAATTACTATTGAGCCTACTGATAAAGCCAGAACCTTGCAGCTAGAATTAAGTGTGTCTTAAACTATGTATCTCTCGACTTTTATAATTAAGAGCGTAGCAAGATCATCGCAGTGATAGAAAACATATTTCTTTACTGGTGAAAGGCTTTGTGTCAGGACCACCATGTCAACTGCTATTTTAAGTTTGAACATAAAACATGAAGAGCACTATTGTCATCTAAGCAATAAGTCCTAATGCCACTGTAGTTACTGTAGCAGCATCAATCAAGGCATCATGGTGACCCCGAGCACTAATCCTCCCCAATTCTTTCAATTTCGCTGGCAGCCATGTCCCAGGAAGCTGTCTTCAGCAAGGCAGAAGCAGGTAAGAGAAATACATTAAAAATCTATGTCCCATCCTGAGTTGTCATCAGGGGGTGGTTCATCACTGTCCTCTGGGAAGCTGTCAAAATTGCTTGTGTCTGTTGGAGATGCAACCTGCAGAAAGAAAAGAGTGACAAGAAGGTGATGGTCACCAAAGTGGACCTCTGCAGTCATTTCCTCTTGATCTCACAACCATGGTCATTCAAGAGTGTTCATTGCTAACTGCAGCAAGCAAGAGAAGTTCTTGCATTCCACAACTTTTTGATGAATCCCTGGAGGACTTCCCACAGCTCCCCTACTCTAATGATCCAGGCTCTTTAGGGTCTCTAGTTCAAGAACAACTGTCCTACCCATTGGTACGAGGTCATCAGAAAAGACTTGGGAAAGCTCTGGGCTTCCCTCTGTCCCTGATTTCCAATTTATGGCTAGGATCCTGAATCTGAGAGGCTGTAAGCTGGGGCCTGCCACATTTGAGTTTCCTGACAAGTACTGCTTGGTCTAGCGAGCCTACCAGAGAAACTCATCAACTCATCTTCCTAGGATGAAGACCAAATACCTTTCTTTTTTGTTTTTTCACTTTACGATGTTGACTGAAACTTCCTCACACTGAGACATTCAATGTAATTAAAAAAAACCAAAAGAACAATACAAAAACAGACCCGCAGCTCACCAGACCAAAATTATCAGTGTCTTACTAGAGAAAATCAGTACTTTAAACTGTACCCCAAGTAGCCAGCGCAGGCTGGAGGTAACTGCCCTTGCCATGGGAATTCTGGTCAGGAAACGCTGTCATTTTTAGCCATTTCACTAGTGCGACTAGTGGAAAAGCCACAGCCAGAGGCCAGCCTACAAATACATCTCCAGCAGTCCAAGAGATGTATTTGATGCTGGATGCTGCTATAAGCCTTGGGAAACAAGAGCTCCAGCTTCAGCTCTAAATTTAATTTGCTGCCTAGCTACATCAGCAGTTTCCTGCTGCTGAAAACATCTTGGGGAAAATTAAGGCTCTTGAATACCCAAATAATTCTGGAAAAAAACAAAAACTGTAAAAGCTTAGTGGAGTACTACAGACTGATGTGATGCTTCACTGTGTACTGAATACTGTAATTTTGTTTCTTTTGAGTTATCTGGATCTGTTTACTTTGTTGGTGCTCCTCCACCCTTCAGGTTTTAACCCTTGGGGTGCTCTACACTTGTTTTCCTCCATGGTGCCATGAGCTGGACCACATTCCTCTGTTTCTCTCAGCCCATCCCATGTGAGCTCTCCCTCTGGGAGCAGAAGTGTTGAAGATGTATGTACAAGGTACCAGCTACCAAAGTGTAAGAGATGCAACTGGTATGGCCATTCCAACCAGCATGCACACAAGCTGTAACTTCTCACAAAAGCCTCTCAGCAGTGATGGGCAGTGCATAAGGCAACTTCACTGGGAGAAAGCATCTATGGAGATTCCTGGGGCTCCTCTGCAGATGTCTCCTCTGGAAGCACCTAGCAGGCAGCATTTTTGAGCTCTGGTTAGTTGAGCCCTAAGGACATGGAACTGCTGGAACAAGTCCAGAGGAGGCCATGAGGATGATCAGGGGACTGGAGCACCTCCCGTATGAAGACAGGCTGAGGAAGTTGGGGCTGTTCAGCCTGGAGAAGAGACGGCTGCATGGAGACCTCATAGCAGCCTTCCAGTATCTGAAGGGGGCCTATAGGGGTGCTGGGGAGGGACTCTTTGTCAGGGACTGTAGTGACAGGACAAGGGGTAACGGGTTAAAACTTAAACAGGGGAAGTTTAAATTGGATATAAGGAGGAAATTCTTTCCTGTTAGGGTGGTGAGACACTGGAATTGGTTGCCCAGGGAGGTTGTGAGTGCTCCATCCCTGGCGGTGTTCAAGGCCAGGTTGGATGAAGCCTTGTGTGGGATGGTTTAGTGTGAGGTGTCCCTGCCCATGGCAGGGGGGTTGGAACTACATGATCTTGAGGTCCTTTCCAACCCTAACTATTCTATGATTTCTATGAATTAAGTCCTGTTTTGGGAAATGGACTGCATTTTGTGTTCATCTAACAAAACAAAAAGTATATCCAACACCTCAAAGATAGAGGGCTTTCTTAGAAGAAATATGATTTAGGGAAAAAAAGGTTGGATGAGTTGTTACTCTACTCATTGACATTATGTGATGCTAATGCTGTTGTGTGTGATTCCCCACAGTTCTGAGGTTCAGGTCACCTATGTGGCCTGCAGTTCTTTACTGCTGGAGACACGGGAACAAATGTCCTCTAAATGCCCTCTCCTAAAATTACCTCCTGTCCAAGAAGATAAAGTGCAAATGTCAATATCAGCTTTCTGGTTGCTTAACAACATAAGGGCTTGAGATGAATTATGGTGGAGAGATCTGTAGATCTTTCTCAAAGGCAGAAGCTGTGATTCCAGATGGCACATCTTTGGAAGACTCAAGAGCTTTTAAGGACAGACACTGTCACTGATTTCTGCTGTGGTATCAAGGGTCAGCTGCTCCCTGAAGCAATGTCCTAGCAGCAGGATGTAAATTAAGATTTTCCTAAAATTCCATAGAATAAGAGCTAAGGAGCAGCTTTTGATTGCCTCACTGGTAGTACCACATAACTGTTGATAAGAGTTAAAGAGCTGGGGAAGGCCTTTTTTAATTAACAAAAAACCAACCAAACAAAAAGCTATTCTCTATGTTTAGCCCTGCTTGCTCCTTTACAGCTAACAAGTAACTGGGAGAGATGCACTGATTGACGTTAAAATGGATTTCTTTCCCAGAACTATGTATTTTGGGCCGCTTTTCAGATATGGCTCTTACTAGCAGTTGGGACTTTTGCCAAAGCAAGTGAAAAACTTGTGGAAAACAAAGCTGAGCAAGACTGACAGCTTTGATTTTGACAAGATACACTAGTTAACAGAGGAAGGTTTTGGAGAAAATCTCATGAGTATGTCTAGAGAAGATATTACTCTTAAGAGCTCTAGGAAAGAGGTAGCTGTGTTGAATTGGAATCAGGTCAATGTATCCCTGTCAGCATTGAGTTGCTCTGGAAGAAGGATTCTTCTGAAGAGGGAAGGATTTTCCCATCTATTTTGGACAGCCTTGATAGTGGTGTGCTGGCCAAAAGGGTAACAGCAGATCACTCTCCTGGAAGCAATCACAGACATATTTCTTGGTAGGATATTCGCAGTCCCATCAGCATCCAGCCTTGATGATGCCAAGGAATAATGCCAACAAAGTAAACTGGGTGTTCACAGAGCCCTTTTCTACTACTGAATTGGAACACAACTGAAAAAGCAAAGAACGAGTGATTTCCTGCACAACAGACTGGAGAGCAGCCTTCCTCTAGGCAATGTCAAAGGAGCAGAGACCATTTCTGGTAGTGAAGCAACATCCCAGCTTGGGGATGTCAGGAAGCAATTCATGTCCATAGCGAGGAAATACAGCTGAAGTCACTGCTGCTAGTTGTTCTGTCTGAGAGTTAGACATGCAGGGTCCATACATATACTGGGTAAAAGCAGTATTGGAAATGCTCTTACAAAAGTAAAAATTAATGAAAAACAATTAGAAAATCATGTTTGGGCATTTCAGGCGGCACTGACATCCTGCAGAGGTAAACCAGGAATTGTAACTGGATATAAAGGAGCAAACTTGACTTTATATTGTGATTTTGAAACATGGGGAACAGTGCTGCGGACAAATTAATAGTCATTACAAAGAAGCTTACCAGAAGAACCATAGTTTTGATTTATAAAACATTTAGGTATCCTTTGGTATCCCACTTTAGGCAGATATTTGCCAAGTCCTGCTTTCCCACTGACTGTCAGTAACTGCTATAGCCTGTACGGCAAAAGGTGACAGGTCCTGCTTTCCCACTGACTGTCAGTAACTTCTATAGCCTGTACGGCAAAAGGTGACAGGGGCGCAAAACCCTCTGCTTTTTCATAGCTGGTAAGAAAATTTTGGGATTGCAGATTTAGCCCTGAAGCTGTGCCTGCCACTGCTGCAGGAGGTGCCGGACCATGGGTGGAAAGAGCAAGGGGCTGCAATTAAACATGATTGCTAATGTCATTCTCTTGGTGATCCTGCGGGACAGGCATGGAGGGAAAGGATTAAGTTGAAACAAGGAGGGGAGGCTGCAGAACAGAAGGGGCCAAGGTAATTTCTATCAGCTAATCCTGTTTGGTTTCTCTTTGTGGCAGGCTTTGTGGGTAAAGGGCTCACAAAGACATCAAAGGAAGAGCTTTGCTCCAAAGGAAAATGAGTCGAGCCGTTCCTCCGTGTCTGCTCCCAGTTAAACATAAACTAGGCGGTAACAGGGCTTTTCATGTAGGACACAGACACAGGAAAAAAGAAAAGACAGAAGAAGAGGTTAATGCAAAAGAAAAGGGAAATGACATACAAATCCCACTTGCCTTGCCAAAAGAAGTAAGAATAAAGGAGGAAGAAAAGAGGACACATTTGAGAGAAGGGGTGAAAGTGGCATTTCTTCGCTGAAATGTGAAAAATAGATGAAAAAATAAGCGCAGCAGTTGCAAAAGAGAAAAATATGTAGTAGTGAGTGATCCTGCCCTGATCTCCTGCCGAGAAAGGCATTTCATCGCAATCATGCTCTCCCCAGACTGCCTTCTCCTGTAGAAGACTGCCTGGAGACCAAACATGGCTGAAATGGCTCGACTTCTTCAAGCATCTTCAGAAGAAATAAAGCACATGCTGTTGCCACTTGACTGCAGTGTACTAGTGCCTGCAGCTCCTAACATTCATGTAGAAGAAACTCATTGGCTGTGAAGGAGAAAATAATTAGGAAAACTTACACTTGGTATTATAGGAGGTGTCAGTGTCCCTTTTCGTAACCCTTCCCAGTTAAAGCCTTCAAACCATCTAGAAGGGAGAGAATAATGAAACAGTTACACATACAGTGAAAATCTCTCTGTAGCATAACATTAAATTGATTGCTTAAACAGTGGGTTTCGACTCCCACGGTTATCATCTTCAAATGGTCTAATTAGCCTTAATAATTCTTCCTGTCAACTTTATATATGTTTTTTTGGGAACTGAAAATGAAGCGTGTGCAGCAACCAAGTGGTGATACCATGGCAAGTACAAATTACCAGTGCTCAGAAGAAAACTGTTCCTCACTGCAGATGTCCTGGTGGCTGTTCTTTTCTTTCTATAAAGTTGATTCATCCCATATGAGACCTCTAATGTCTCTTTTTTGTAAGAGATTGGGAGCTAAAGGCACGCACAGGGATGTCCTCCTCCTGGTTTGGGCACTTCAGGTTTGCTCAAGCCATGGCAGCTTAGGTGTGTAGATGAGCCCTGAGCTGAGTCTTCAACCCATTCACCCAAAATGTCCATCCAATTCACTTCTGTTGCTTTGGGTATGGATGACCAGCATGGATGGATGAGAAGTCCTACTTCTGTGATGGGTCTCTAACTTGTTCTTATCCTGCTCCAGCAGGAACTTGTAAGACATCACTTAACAACTCTGCCATCAGACCAGAAGTGATGATGAATTAATATTACAGATAGGGAAAAAGTGTGCTGGGCTTTGGGGAGGAAGGGAAATTGAGGAAAACCTTGGAAAGTGATTCTGCAAACCAAAAAGTCCAAGCAGGCAGTGGCTCAATTGGATTGCTTTCAAACGCTCTTTTGCATTAGACTAAAGCATAATGGTCAATATGCAATGCATTTTGCTCAGAGGCAAGGCTAGACTCTACACCAAACACTGGGGAAAAAGAAGTCCGATGGAAATTCAAATAGGGTCTAAAGCATACTTAGAAGGCAAGTATTATTTTGCAGAAAATTGAAGTGTTTGAAATGCACGTTTTTGTGGATTGAATCTGATGATTGGTGGAGGAGACACTTACTTGTGCTTTTGGATATCTTTCACTCCATTTTTCAAATTCCCTAACCTCTCTGATGGATTGTCCCTATAAAATAAATAACAAATTGATTACTTTCTTAATCCTTCTGAACAACTAATTTCTTTGCAAACAAGATCAAGGTAATTATATTTCATGTGCTTACCTGCATAGTTTTTTAATTAAATTGGCAGCATTTTTGGCAATCTTCTTTGGAAATTCAATCATGTCTATTCCCCTTAGTATGATGTTATAGGTCTTCATGGGGTCTGGGCCTGAGAAAGGGGGACTTCAGAGGGGAGAGGAAAATAGAGAAGATTAAAAGTTTGCCTTTAAAATAGCATTGAGGATTGATTAAAAAAAAAAAAAAAAAAAAAAGACCAAAGCAAAAGAGTACCCTACTGAAATGAGAAAGGGCAGGGGACAACGAGCAATGCTTTGCTTTCTATAATCTTAACAATTTCTCAGTCAAGGAGCTCTGATACTGTCTGGATTTCAGTAATGTTGGCTGCAGGGAAGTATCAAAGAGTAAAGTTTTGCAGAGCAGCACATGCTAAACCTCTTCTTTCCATAATGGCCCATGTACCAACAGCGTGAGGAACAAGTGTCTGAGTAATGCTTGCTGGCTTACAGCGATATGACACAGTGGAGATTAATTAGGTTTCCAACAGTTTAACAGAATAGTGCCTTAGGTCCATCCCTAAAGGATAAGCCAGGAGTGAGTGATGGGGGATGAGGTTAGGAAGTGCCAGGAAGCCTCTACTGCCAACATCAGCACTAATATATACATCCAAAACTACGTAAGGGAAGGGATGGATATAGGGACTCAAGTCCCCATGGTCTAGCTCCTCCTTTTCAGACATGCAACAGCCCATCACTGCACCTCTCCAGTTAAATTGCAAATTTTCTTTCACCACCATGTTCAGCTCACTTAGGCCCAAAACTAACTTTTTGGTGCAATTTTACATTTCCTAAAGAGCCTGCTCATGTCTTGCCCTTTGAGAGGTCTGCATTGAAGCTGTGATTTAAAGTGGAAAACTAATTATTAGGTTCAGCAGCACAGCGCTGTGCTGCTACAAGCACACACCAGCTCTGAACCTTCCTCTTGCCTAATCAGGGTGACAATGGCAGAAATATTTGGATCTATTTTCAGCAGCGGTGCCGGCCCCGATGCCCATACCTGCCAGTCAGGAGTTCATACATTAAGATTCCCAGTGACCAGTAGTCTGCCGAAATGTCGTGACCTTTGTTCAGGATGATCTCAGGGGCTACATACTCTGGGGTTCCACAAAAAGTCCATGTTTTCTTTCCAAATCCTATTTTCTTTGCAAAGCCAAAATCGACCTGCAGAAAGGAGCAGAGTACCCATCAGGGCAGAGCACGAGAGGGAATGTCAGCCATGTGCTCTGCTCCTCTTGAAGTGAAGCAAAGCAGAAAAGAGGTTTCCTCGTGGGAATATTCTCCTAACTAAAGCATTGTGGGTCGTTCCAGGACCAGGCAACCGCAATGACCTCTTAACTGATTTATCCTTTGTAATATAAAAGGAAGAGTCTCATGAAGAAGGAAGAACAAATGCTGGCACCAAGAGCTTCTTGGGAGATGAATCTTTGTATCATTCAGTTTTGCTTTTGCGTTTTTGTTGTTGGTTTGTTTGTTTGTTTGTTTTAACTCTCAGCTTTAACCTGAACAAGGAACTATTTAGGCTAAATATTGACCATTTTGGCAGCTACTGAAAAGCTCAGATTTCTCTCCCAGGCTAAAGAGCAATGCAGTACAACAAGTGTCCTCTTGGTTTGCTTGAGGCTGTTAGAATGTGCTGGTGGGATCACAAAATGCAGCATGTCCCTATAGCAGTGCCCTTATAGCACCAGCAAGTACAGAAAATCAAATTATACTGGGAACTGAAGCTGTCCTTTTCGGTCCAGGCAGAGATCATATTAATAGACTTACTGTATTTCTAGCTCTACCCCTCTGCCCTTCCCTGCCTCAGTGCTGTGACAGCCCACAGCTGTGGTCTGTAGCAAACTCTGCTGTCTCTTCATGGCTGTGGGATGCTTCTGCACCTGCACCAGTCAGGAGCAAAATGTCCTACATGGTCACAGTCCCACAAAGGATCTGAGACACTTCTTGTGCTATCATGGGCATATTTGAGGGGAGATAAAAATGTCTAAAGAGCTGGGGGACAGTGATGGGGTCAGAAGGCACCCAGGTCCAGATCCTCCTGCAGCAGAGAGAATGGCTTTCTATTAACTGAAAAAATTGCTGGAGCTCCCCAGCCTTATCAAAATGCTGTAGAGTATAATTTCTGATGTAATTCATTAGGCTTAGTGTCACAGTGAAACACGGCGGCTGCCACCAGGCTATAAAAGTCCATGATGATGGTGGTCTGACTTACTGCTCCTAGCTGCTGATACCACTCCCAAGTTTCTCTTCCCAAAGGCAGGGAAGAGACCTCAAGACAAGGAGCAGAGACCTTGGCCCCTGTAACTTCAAGGGAGGGCATCAGCCCCTCCTGGATGCAGGGGCTTTTTAGGGGTGTATTGCTTCTCATGGTTTCCCAAGTGCTCGCATCCTCCAGCACCCTCCTACCAAGGGAAGTCTTTCTTTTCTTCTCCCCTTCTTCATGGTATTACCTGGCCATTTGGGATGTACCTTACATTCAGGGCACCTCTGCATTCATTTTCAAGGCAAAAAAGTAATTTGAGTGAATAATGCAACACAGTGAAACTCATCAGGAACTCCATAGTTTGGGGGGTGGAGGTCTTGTACATACTGCCGTCCTGGTTTGAGGAGATGGATCTCACAGGGGGACAGCACCAAGAAGGACCATGACTTTCTGGGAAGACCAGTTTCAGTCAGAGCCTTATGCAGTTTTCCCAGAGGAGCTTGCACAGATTAGACAGGAGTGTTATCAGTGCTAAAACATAAGTGGCCCTCCTAAAGCAAGAAGCTGCACTGGCCACAGTTCAGCAACACCATCCAGAGCAATTAGTAGTAACTTCTTGCCATGACAGAGTCATGAATAATATTTCCATTTTCCATTATGAATTTATAATTGCTTACACAAAGGACCTGACATAGAAACAATAGTGTGCAAAATTTGTTTCACCAGTCACCTCTAAAGCCCACAGATGCAAGTCCTCCTGGTCTCCCACCAATACACCTATTTTCAAGTTAACTATTAATCTTTCAGTAGCTTCAAAACAGCTAGGCTGATGTCTCCGGGTGCTGGTTTTGAAAGTTTTCCGGTTCAGTAACACAGATCTGAATTTTAAACCAGAATTAGTGTTTAAAAGCTCAACTGTACCCTGAGCCTCAGCCTGCTGGACGTTGGGAAAGTATCCTGGTGGTGGGTGACAACACCCATGCCCTGATCTCATATCAGCATCTACTGATGGCAACCGTCAAAGACAGGACCCTAAACTGGGAGGACTTTGCTTCTGACCCTCTGTGGCTAATCCCGTGTTCTCCTCTATCCCTAACATCAGTAAGTAGCAGTGACTTTTTTGACAAACCAGATGTAGGCACTCACCAGTTTGGCATAACCTCGATGATCCAGAATGAGGTTTTCTGGCTTGAGGTCCCGATAAATGATCCCTTTGGAATGCAAATAGGCAAAAGCTTCGACCACACATGCTGTGTAAAACCTGGTTGTTGAATCCTCAAATGAACCTCTACATAAAATGAGAGAGGGAAAGGGGATAAAGTGATTACATCTCTTCCCTTATTTGACTTCACTCTACTGTTAAAATATCTATATAGTTCAGTAGAATCACTCTTACACCTGGAAAGTGCCTGTTGCTAAACTCACCTTTGGCCAAGCCATTATCCATCATATTTGAGAAGCTGTGGCAGTTGAGTGAAATTCCTGCTGACTGGAAAAAAGGGGAAATATAACCCCCATTTTAAAGAAGAAGAAAAGAAAGACCCAGGGAACTACAGGGCAGTCAGTCTCCCCTTGGTGCCAAGCAAGATCATAGAGCATATCCTCCTGGAAACTATGTTAAGGCACATGAACAATAAGAGGCTGACTGGTGACAGCCAACATGGCTTCACTAAGGGCAAATCATGTCTGATAAATTTGTGGCCTTCTATGATGGGATAAGGGAAGAGTGACTGATGTGATCTACCTGGATTTATGCAAGGCATTTGACACTACCCTGTACAACATCCTTGTCTCTAAATTGGAGACGGATTTGATGGATGGACCACACTGGAAGTGTCCAAGGCCAGGCTGGATGGGTCTTTTAGCAACCTGGTCTAGTGGAAGGTGTCCCTGCCTATGGCAGGGGGTTGGAACTGGATGATCTTTAAGGTCCCTTCCAACCCAAATTATTCTATGATTCTATGATTTGCGTCTTTGAAATTAGCATCTTTGCCCTCAATCCACCTTCATACCAAACATTCATATCTGAAATATTTTAGGTTTCATTTTATAGTTTCATCTTGTGGAATTAAAATTTACAAATCATTACCTTGTAAGCAAAAGGTGATTTTTTTATCATAATCTTTGACTTTTGGGTGTAAAGCTATTTTGAGCTGTAGAGATCAAGAACTCCTGTACTAATATTCATAACCAAGACAAAAGGCAGAAAAATTACAGTTGCTAGGACTTGAAGTGTTAAATGCAAATTCAGCATAAACTGCACCATATCCCCCTGCCCACCAGGAGCTGGCAGTGAGAACTGCCTGAGCTCAGAAGCACATCTAAGCTAGGTGGCAGCAGAACCACAATTTAAAGCTGAGAGAATTAATGAAATTATCAGGCTCTGACCAAGACAATGAAAACTACAAGCTAACTTTGCTATGCTTCTTGTTTTAATGGCCCAGAGATGGCATGCTGTTAGAAAAAACAAGAACTGAAAAAAATTCATTCTAGGTAATTAAAAAATTATTTAATCTTTGATTTCTGGTCAGTCTTTTGGATGCACTTCTTTCACTTTCCAAATTTAATTAAATTGTGTTCCAATCATGAGCCTATTACATAGTTACAGGCAATTCACCACACCTTTTCCTTCCCCATGGATGATGAATTATGTGCACATCCCGCATACACCTGTGCAACCCACCTGCCACCTACTCACACAGAACCAAAACCAATCGCTGCAAGCTCAAAACCTCCCAGGGCAGGAAATACCAGGGCCACATTTGGTTGTGCATTACAACGTGGTATGTAATTACATGCTTTCCTATTTTTTTCCATGTCACTTCTGCATCCTGATGGTGTAGTGCTCCTTGCAGAGTGAGGACTTGATGCACGATCCTGTTTCCCACTTTGATGAGTGGCCCTCATGTACTATGCGATATCTGGACTAAAAGCCTATGCAGAACTACTGATTTCCTCCTGCTCATTGCTGTCACAGCTGACTGTGTCATAAATATTAAGAAGTATTAATAGATATTATTTATGACAGTGCCTCCATGAAAGAGGTGGATGTTGCTATTTACAGTTATTGAGGGTGGGCAGCAGAGCAAACACTGAGATGAAAAAAGCAGGTCTTTCTTTGGGATGGGAAAGTGTGATTTTTTAGATGACTTTGAAGAGGTCTGTATTTTTTACCCTGAAAAGGCACTTCTCCATGGATTTCTTTCTCAACTGTGAAGTGTCACTGATGCCAGTGCTGCCTTAGGGCCTTGCTTTACAAAATCCAGAGTCTAAAATAGCCATTTAAGCAGCAATGCCTAAAGTTGTGGCACTAGAAGGGCTCTGACTCCGGGAGTGTGTCTTGCAGGAATGCAGCAAGACTGGCTTTGACATTGCACCTACTGAAATGCCTGGAGGGTCGCTCTCTGCCATCATCCATGGTACCCAAAGTCTTAGTCTCTCTTAAGACATTCCCATGTTTCCCTATCAGGTGCCTGAGCCTCCCACCAGGCTTCCAAATGCAAGAAATGATAGCACGGGCACCAAGAACACAACTGTAATTTCTGTGATTGCAAAAGGTTGTTGTTCTAGGTAATTCAAATTAATTTAAATAATTAATTATTTTGATTAAAATATGCTGCTTGCTATTTAGGGGTACCTGTTAGAGATGAAGACAGAGAAAAGACAGTCAAAGACTTGTCACAGATGCAAATCATCACGTGACTACCATCACTTCTATCACTACCTTCTGTATTTTTTCAGAGATGCCACGACAAAGCAGCTCTGGATAAGTCTCTACTTACATGAAGCATTGTACATATTGGATACAAACTAAATCTGTCCTTATTCTCAGTTATAACTGGATTCACTTTGTGTCTAGTCAACTGCATAGGAACAAAAATAGCTCCTCACCTTTCTGGAATCTTAAATCAAACACACATAGTATGGTAAGATCCAGATCTTGATCATGAAAGGTAAAGATGTTTGGTTATCTAGAGGCATATGAGAAAATATTCCACTTTGTAGGACAATAGTTTCTTACAACTCACCTGTCCCTGAGAATTGTCCAAAGCTCTCCACCTAGACAGGCTTCCATCAGCATGTACAGGTATTTGCTGTCCTTGAATGTCCTGTAAAGCCTGTTGTTGACAAGCAAAATCATAAATAAATCCACTATACAAATGAAGACACCAGGCATTCCCACTTCTCACAGACCATACACTTCATCCCAGGAAGCACCACAAGACTAAATCTATCTTTCAGAGTTAGTGCTACATTTAAGGAGATCATTTTATTTCTCTTCTTGGGTAGGAGATACTTCAGTGGAAAAGGATGGGCATCGGAGTGGCAAAATGTATTGTGGACCTCAGAAGAAGAGGTCACAACTCCTCGGGGTGCTACATATAAAATTGGCCATTTCTAATGGTGTAACCTGACACTTGGCTCTCCAGATGTGGTTGTAAGTTTTCCTACTGTTTTTTATAACATTCATATCATCTTGTTCTTCATGCTACAAAGTCCAGCTGCAGATCAGTGGTCTTCTTTCCATTTGATCATTTCAAAGGAGTGCTGCCCAATTTGTGATTTGTTACAGAACATAAACCCACTGATGTGTTAGAGTTTAAAGAGAACCTGCTGACACGCAGGTATCCTTTTGTGAAGTGCTCTTCCTCTTCCCCCCAGGGACTCAATATGGAGGAAAAATTGCCTAAACGGATAGATGGGCCAGGCTTTATGAACCTGTCTTTCTCAATCAAAATGCGTGTCAAAATCCGTGCTGTGTGTTTAATATGATATATTAAACAAATGCAATTATAAAATTATGAAAACAAAAAAAGAGAATTCAGTATTAGCTGATTCACTTAATTTTAATGTTGAACTACTTCTGTACTTATTACATGAGTGGGTATACCAGTTTAAGTTGCCTGCAAAAACAAGCCCGGATACTGGAAAGGTTCTTCACAGCTGTACTGTTTAGAAATTAGTTTTAAAAATGCAAGCTCCACAGCAGAAGGGGATGCTGAGGGATATGGTGCATTCATGGGAGTTACCAAGAGTTAAAAATTGAAGGGCCAATGCAACATCATATAAATCAAACAGGTGGTTTTGCGAATTCTAGCTCTTCCCAGCTAGTGCTAAATGTAGTTATTAATATATGTTATTGAGCTGTGATAGACCAGGGAGAAAACACAGCAGGATATGTTTCTTTCTAAGGCATACAGTTAAATATTAAATTAAAGTACATCGCAAAATATCCTGGCAGCTACAGCTTGGCTCCAATATGCTTTCACATCACAATGCTAGACAATGTTTGTCTCCTGTCTGTATCTACGTAGTATCCAGCACGCAGCTTAGCAGCCGTTACCTACTCTATTTTTGCCGTGTTTAAAAGGCAAAGATCCCAGCAGCTGCAGCTGTGATGTAGGCAGGAGTCTGGGTACTAAATATGCTCAGGTAGATAATATGAATATTGTCTACCTGAGAAATATTATGTAGTCAAATATTCTGCTTGCTTCCACAACAAAATTTAGAGAAGAAAGCCAAAACAAAATAGTATTTCAGATCTTTCTTATTCTAGTATTACCTACATGACCCTTAAAACCACAATTATAACGTGCTTCTTGGAAAAAGTTGGAATAAACCTGCTGATCATTTCATATGGTTAAAATTTTTGAGTTAAAAAAAATCTTATTTCTTGCCAGTTGGACAAAACATGATTCATCTTAGTAAATATTTAATCCAGATGAATGTTTACAGAAAACATACATATTCAAGAATCCAAAATGTGAGTAACTAAATATGTTTCATTTAAATGCTACTGAAATATGGCACTTTCTCTAGTTAAGGTAGCCCTGCTGAAAAATTGCTTTCCAGAAAATTCTATGTGCATCAAATTTGGCCTAAAACACGCAGAACAAAAAAATATTGTTTATCAACTGTAATGGAAGCATAAAGTTAATACATGTTGAAGTCATGCTATTTCAGCAAATCAAGCAGTCACCAGTTTGAAATGTCACAATATTTGAATTAATTTTTTTATTTTTTATTATTCGTTGAGTATTTGCAGATCCAATGCAGGCATCCACTGCTCAACACTTGTTAGGCCTTTTACCAAACCCAGATAATTTTGGTCTTGAGATTCTTAGTTTATCTAAAAGTAAATTTTATTTAGCCTCTTCTGCTTCTTTTGCCTGGTTTAATGCATTTTAGTAACCAAACTGAACTATTCTTCAAAGATTTTTAATGAACCGTTTCATAATGAGCTAAGAGTTATTTGGGATTTTTTTTTCCCCATTCTGTTATCCCAGAGATTGTGTCCTTGCTCCAAAGCCATTTTAAACCCACCTTTCACCCAACATTTTGAAATACAATTAATCTACTGAAATTACAATATTTCTACCTGTAGAACCCAGAAAAATATTATCCCCGCTGGTCCAAGAAAGGGTATAAGCAGGTTATGAATGATTTTAGAATAGTAACTGTAAGACAACTGAAAATCCCCATGAATGTGCAAAAAGAGAAGAGAGGGGGAAAAGCAGACATGGAATTTGACAAACCAGCTATTCTCTAGCTAACAGCACATGGAACAGCAAAAGGCTGAACTCTATGACTTAGAAAGTCCCTTCCCAGTGCAGGATTTACATGGGGTATTAAAAATAGTTAAGGCAAGCTTGTTACTGTAAAGGATGGGAATTGCCTGATATGGAAGGAAAAGACATACATATAACACATTCTTTTTTCACTTGCCTGCTGAAAGAATAAAAAGTGGGAATGAAGAAGTATTTATTTCATCAGCCATGAATATCAGTGGCTCCATTAAGAAACGTTTACAGACTTGAGGTTTTTATTTAGGAGGGGATATTTCTGGAAATGATGTCAAAATGTCCCTTTGCTTGGCTAGCCCCACACTTCATCTCCCTTTATATCCCCATCACAAGACGGTGCAGGCTTCAGAAGATAAATCTATAGGCTGAAATAGCCCACAAGATATATTTGGCTCTAGCCTAAGTAACAGGGGCATGTTTGTGAATTGAATATTACAGAGTGAAGGAAACTGCAGCTGGGTAGGGTACTGGGCTGCAGTTGTCAGCCATGAATCAGAGGCGAAGCTGTGGGCTCTGGGGGAATCCCAGGGATCAGCCCAGGAAGGAAACACCCCCCTAGAGACCGATGGGTGGCTGTCCCGGCCACATGCTTGCCTTTGCATTTATCACAGGGGTTTGGTTTCGCCCCTAGGTTAGTATGTCTCTCTGTAGCAATTTTTGGGAGCAGGGTTGTTCTCTGGCAAAAGGCAAGTGTTTCAGGCATCTCTTTGAGGGTGGGACTAAGCACCCTTGGCTTAAATGAGAGACTGCCCTTTTAGATACCTCCAGCTGGGTGAAATGCATTGCTCTGCCAGAGTTTCATACCACTCATTGTCCTTATCCTCATCTTAAAACTATAAAGAACAATCTCTGTTTCCTGTTAACAGATACTCACAATCCTTGAAGAGTCAGGTAACTTTGCTATTAGGATTAAAACAAAAATGCCTGGAACCTGGTTTTATTGACTGAAGAATTGCCTCTGCTTGGGTTTGGTGGAGTGATACAGCTTTCGTGCATTTACCCATGATGAGTCAAGGGATGCTGAGCTAGATTTATCTAATCCACCCTAGAGAGAAGTGCTGGCTACAACTTTTTATTCACATGACAGTGCATGATCTCAAAAGATTAAACTCTACCTTCCAGCTTCCTTTTGTGGGAAGAAAAATTCAGAAATTAAGAATAAAAAGGAAAATTAACCTTGAGCAGGGTCAATACCAAGTCATGGTGCATATATCTACATGGAGAATCGCCCACCAGAATCAGCAAGCTCTGCCCAGGCTGCAGGCTGGGGGGTGTGTTTGCTCCAGGAGCCACAAAGCCATGTAAGCAAGGCATGAGGCCAACACAAATCAGTTAAGACATGAGTTAAGTTTAGGCTTGGGTGACTATCCCCCATGGGCAGAGTAATCTCACGTTTGCCTGAATAGACTTTATTCTACGCACTGTATTTGCAGTCCCTCTCAGGAAAGCTACGGCTAAAGGGTTTTTGTTGTGATGGATGTATTATTCCTATATGCTTTTATGAAATCCTGAGACCAGCTGTGCTTCATTCCCCTGTGGCAGCACGTAAAACAGAGGGATGGTACCTCACAATGAAGTCCGAGTGTGCGCTCTGCATGATCTGCTTCTCTGAGCGGATGTGCTCCTGCTGCCTCGTGTCCACAATGTGACGTTTCTTCAGTATTTTCATGGCAAACGTTTTCGATTCTTCACTTTTCAACTGGACCTTGGGTAAAGCAGGCAAACACAATGGTTAGAAGCAAGGCAAATCCCTTTGCCAAACTGTGACAGTCCAACTGCATGGGAATGCAGTAATCCCACCACCCTACCTTCAAATAATTCCTCTCACATCTTCAGCCACCAGCTTCACTTCAGTATGAAACAGATTTCTAAATACCTGGCCTATTGCTAAATTGAAAACCTATTTCTAAAACTCCATGTGTTTAAGGAAAACCCAGCCATCAGCATTACCCACAAGTCAGATGATGTTGCTACCTAACTTGCAACTTTCACAAAGCCTTTTTCTATAGCTAGTAACAAATGCAAAGGCTCTGGCAAGGAAATGCAGTTCTTGGATGTTTGTAGAGGATGAGCAGAGCTGGCTTTTCAACAGCACTGCTCGGTCATGTCTGTACTTTCAACCTTAAGCCTCAGCAACCTATTTTTAGCCTTATTTCCCAAAATAAAGTTGAAGGAAGTTGTTTGCTTGCTTGCCAGGGTAACACTGGTAACTTTTGAACCCTAAGCCATCCCCAGCCCACCCTGAGGTACTGATACCCATCCCAAAGAGAGCTGGAAGGCAGCCATCCTTTCCATTTTGGCCTTATCATCTTAGTCACCACCAAATGAGAAAGGAGCTTTGCCATGGACCTACCAGGCCTCTTCTTTGTTAAATTGCCCCAGCAGCTGTTCACAATAACATTGCCAGTTAAATGCTTTGCCTCTTTATAGTAAGAGATGCCATTTGGCAACTTCTATTTTGATTTTCTTTTAGGAATTTGGCTTCTGCCAGCAGACGAGTGGCTTGTCTGTTGTCAAGCCCCACCATAAATCCAGCTTGCTTTTTAGGTTAGGAGACAACAGTCATGCAATCACAATGTATTTAATATAATATCTATTTTTATATTTTTTTGGTAACAAAAATATAGACTGATATGAGAAATGGCATCTTCCATGTTTTTCCCAGGCAGCATACCATAACCTTGAATAGTTTCCTCTGCATCTGCTTTGTTCATGTAATGGCTCAGGTCACAAGGAAAATGCAAAGAAGGATTGTATCCTCAATATCCCATCTTTGTCAGAAATGAGACTGGTATTCTGATGTCCACAGAGACACAGCTTAAGGAAATCAAACTCCAAAGGCTGATTCCCAGCTGGCAAAGAGATTGCCAAAATCACCACAAGTGATACAAAAATAAATATTAATACATGAGAGTCTATGGCCAAAGTTTTCATCATTAAGTTCTTCAATACGTATACATGTTTGCATGTATTTTTCTATCTGTTTTAAAATCACTTGGGGTTTTGATCTTCAGATTTGTGGCTTCTTATTTTCCCTGCAGCCACAAGCATTTCAAAGCCCACATGATGCTTTTCTTTTTCCAAAGGCGCTGTTCCGTATTTCACACAGAGACTCATAATTATTATCTTTGCATGAAGCCAGTGTTTGCCATTTAATCTTCAGGGAGACAGGGTACAAAGACTTAAACAATCTACATAAAATAAAGAAAAACATTTTTCCTCATCTATGCAGTAGAGCTGCAAGCTATTTATCAAACGGGTGCTACACAATGCTGCCTTTGCTATGCAGCTTGACCACATCTCAAAGCAGAAAGGAATTTCGCATTTATGGAAGACTGAAAGTGAATAAAATCATTTTGGGTTTAGGATTAGTGTTTGTTTTGGGTTTTTTTTTTTCCCCCTTTTTGAATAAATGGCTCATGGGCTTCAGTTCAACTGTTTGAACTAAATTACTTAGTAGCATTCTACCTAAATCAAAACAGGCTGTTTCAGGGAAGTAGGAAGAGGAGCGAGGTGGCACACATGGAATGAAGACATGATGAAAGTTAAGGGAAAATCTGGGCTGAGCAAAATTTTTTAAAGTTAGCAAAAAAAAAAAAAAAAAAGATGAAAAAGAAGATTAAGGTTTAGTATGACCAGGCACATACTTCTGGAGAACTTACACCTCTTGCTTTTGATGGCAATCCAGATTGCCTGGTTTCCCATCAGACCTGTGCATCTGGTAATGGACAAGTAGAATCAGCTGCCACACAAATTATTTCAAATATAAGTCTGTGCAAAACTTCGTTAGGTATTACAGATCCGATTTGCTTTCTTTCCCTCTGTGTTTTTTTAATGTCGGCTTGTCCACTGACAAAGTATAATGAAGAGTGGAACCAAGAAAGTAGCTCCAGTAGCAAATTTATCAGTTAATTTGAACATGAAACATTAAAAAAATTAAAAAAGTATTTAGCACTCTAAACGTACTTCAAACATTTCCTGATGTTAATCTGTACCAGGCATCAGTGTTAAAAATAAACACAACAACCTGGTGGAGGCTCAGATGAATAAAGTCCAATATTACAGAATAAAGGGTACTATGAATAAATCCAAGTGTGCTTCTTTACGGTATTATCAGTTTAACGTGATGGATTCGGACTACCTAATTTTTTGTGTCTTTCATTAAAAAGGATATTTATTTTATTAATGTTTTTTTCAGGGTTTTTTTTTCTGGGATACCTACTTACACAGCTTCAAAATTAGTACAGAAAAGGAAGCAGAAGGCAGTGGTTTTATTAGGTGTTTGATGGTGTCATCAGTGCCACAAATGTTTAAATATAGAACAACCAGGTGGCTACAATTAGCTAATGCAAGACTTTGACCTAATGCCACAGGAGAATTTAGATCCATTTTCCATTCCCACTCCTGTCGTGCTTCATAAGGCAGAAGACATGTGAGAGTTTGGGAGCATGGGGTCATTAATTTGCATTAAATGTGCTGATACATCAAAATAAGCTGCTGAGGTATGAAGTTTGAAGTTTTGGACTGCCTCATTGTCCACCTGGAAGATGAACCCTACAGACTTCTTCAACATGCATGAATCCTCTCCTTGCTTCGGTGTTCCTGCCAAATGAGGTGACTGTGAAGACTACTTTTATGATGCAAGTCTGGGGAGCCCCAGGTAATTTATATTATTCTTGCAAAGAGCAAGTTTAAATATTAAGCTCCTGATAGTTCACAGAAAAAAAACCACAACAAAACCCTCATGTTTAATACCAATCTCCTTTCAAAAGTAGAAAAATATATTTAGGAGTCACCTGGATATTTAATATAAAAAAAACAAACAGGATTAATGTTGAGAAGACGAGAAGGGCTGCTAAGAATACCCTGCCTTTCAATTATAATGAGAAAAATGGCTCAGAGAGCCACAGAAGCCATAAGGATTTTGACTCTTGGCTCAGAGGTAGGGATATTCTTGGCAAGAAGCTCAGCCTCCCAAAGAAACCCACTACAAAATCTCCCGAACAGTTCAGAAAAGGGAAAAGGTTGCAGCTTTCCTTGGATGGCAGTTTGCAAAGGAGTTTTCCCTGCCGCAAAGCTCACGAGATTAGCGTTCACTCACTTGGAAGCAACATCTTGTATTTCAAAGGCCCCAGGACTATTCATTCAGTGGAGACCTGCTGAGCCTTGGGTTTCAATCCCCCTTCTTCAAGAGCAGCTGAGCCACTAAGAGGATCAACACAGGGTAACCACCAGCCTCCATCTCTCTCAAACTTTTTTTTTGCAAGTTAAAAGAATTTCTGGTCCCTTCCCTCCTCACTTTTTTCACTCCTTTCCTTGAATTGACCTTACCCAGTCATTGCCTTTTCATCAGTGTAAAAATCTCCCAAATTAACTCTCTCAGAGATAATTTCACTGATTGTAAGAGCAAACATCAAGGCCACTGGAATGTTGACACAGAACAGTGATATTAAAATCAGGTATCTCCTGAATACAGGCAGGGAAAAATTAGAAATAACATTGATAGCACTGAATATACTCCATCCCTTTCTCCATCCCTTTCTCTCCACCTTCATACATGTTTCAGTTTTCAATTTTATGTCCATCTCATCATTGAGCTCTGGTCCACAGTTGCAATCCTGCCTCCAAATTGCATGGATTGCAAAAGACAAAGCAGTCTGAACAGCAAATCTACACCAAGAGCGGTCTCATACCATCCATTCCAGTGCAATAATCACCCAAATAGTGAATTCTGGTAAAGCGGTAGTTACTACTGATGCTCTCCTGGTCAGACTTCCTCCTGGTGAATCTGCTTGAGCTCTTTCCCTCACTGTTGCAAATTAACTTCTGAGGGAGGATATAAGCTGTTTCAGTTGTGGAACAGGAATACATTTTCTCTCAAAAACAAACAAACAAAAAAAGCAATAGGGAGCACAGTTAAATAAAATACAAACCCCACCTTAAAAAGGTGATGTACAAAGCCAGAGAGATAAGAGGTAAAATTAATTAGATCAGGTCATTCTGCAGGATTATGACCCAAGGAATAAACTGCATCCCAGTGAAAAAATAACAGGAGAAATTTTGTTTGTAAGTACATAAGCCAGTTGTAGAAACAAAATAGAATGAGAAATAGTTGTGTTCATTTTGCACAGATACATATTTGCATAAAGATATAAAATACATATAAACATATATTGCATATGTTGATATGCATATCAATTAGAAATAGAAATGTAATGTAAATATAGTTGCATTTTGAAAAATATTCTGGTCCAAGCACCATGGTGATGGGATATCACAGTCACATTTGGAGCTGTGGCTGCATCTTCAACCATCAGGTTTAATTGGACAGCGCTACGTTGGAAGAACCATACTTCCCTATCTTTTAGCACCTTCCTATTGCATGAGCTTGCTTCATAAAGAAGCAGCTATTCCTTTCCTCCACATGTCACATCCATCCAGCCCTCTGAAGCAAAGAAGCTCCACAACATAAGGGTGGACAGGAGTTAAAGCAAGCAACTTTCTTGCATGCTAGCCCCATGGCTGCCCTCTCCCTCCCTTGTGGTTGTGTAGGAAGCACCATTCACTCAGATTCATGGCCTTTGGCTGTGTTCAGTGTGGTGCCCCATTTCCATGTCACCAGGTGTTTGTTTTTTTTGGCAGCCTGAGTCATTGTGACAAAGCTACTCCTGAACAAACCCAAACAGGTGGGTCACTATCTAAAAATAAGTTTCAGAAATTCCCTTAGAGAGGACACAACAACAAAATGCAAATGCAGAGGAGAACAGAAAGACAAGAGGAGAGGAGAAAGAGAGATGGAGAGGAGAAGAAGGAGGGCAAGAGAGAGAGAAGAGATCCAGCCTCTCTTGCTCTTCCAAGTCCTTGTTTTGTTAGACCTCAGCTGGCTTCTCCTTATGTCTCCCCATGCTTATATGAAAATGTTGGAACCATTCCAAAAGCTTTGCTTTGCTTTATGGTGTATAAACTTCTGCAACTTACAAAACACACAGCACACTCAAGGCCTGATTTTTGTTTCTTTTCACACAGCTGTAATTCATGTATATATAAATATGGTTCTACACCTTAGTGCTTTCTCAGACTTTCTTGGAAAACGGATATTGATGAGACAAAATCCAGAACTTGATGGAAAAAAGAGTAAATGGCTCTATCTGTATGTTTCTTATCCTTCCTCTCTCTGCCTGTCTTTACTATAAATCATGTATGTGTATTATATATAGTCTGCAATGTGAGCAATTTCCATGCAACTCCAGTGACAGCCGAATTGATACAATGCAAGCTGGCCTTGAGAAACTGTAAAAACTAATAAATTTTTACCAGAATGTAGAACAATACCCCTCAGAAGGATTAAGTTCAGTGATGATTAGTGAGGTGCCTGAACCTTGCCATACCTAGCTTGAGGATATGCTATTTTAACTGCATCTGTCTCATTTATGGCCAGTCTTCTACTCCTGCATGATTTTCTTCTAGAAGACAGCAAAGAACTTCTGATTTTCGTTATGCCTGTGAGTTACACGTCTTGCATGGCTGTGGGTTTTTCAAGAAGCCCTATGATTGTGCTTTTTTCCCCAAGGAGATGCTACAAACAATATCTGGAACTATGGTAATCTGTGTAGACCCCTAAAGCCACAAAAGAGCAACAGACCCAAGGGCACAAAAGCAGAGCTTAACATTATATTTATATATATATATTTATATTTATTTTTTTTAATTCATATTTAAATTTATATTTTTAGTTTATCCTTCATTCATTTTGGCCAATGCAGTGTTTGCCATTCAAAAATCTCCAGATTTCTTTCACTTATGTAATGGAAGCGCTTGAACGAACATGAACTTTCACAGCGTCTGGACGCTGTGTTCACAAAAACCTTAGTCAGGAGCTTTTTCTGTTGATCTTCAAAGGCAGCTGGCCAGGCTCCCAGCTGAATGGGAACACACAGGGAGAAGAGTTTATGCAAGTAAAAAATATTTTGTTTACATCTGGAGATGTGGCTTTTTCCTAAACACACAGCAACAGTGAGCTTTTAGGAGCTGGACAGAAGCTTTTCTTGAACTCTTGTGTCCGCAGCTCACAGATCAGTTGCTTGTTGCTTGTGTCTCCTGTTGAACTTCCCTTGTGGGCACAGTGATACCTTTGTAATGACAGAGATGCTTTTAGAGAGGTCTTTTGCTGGCTGTGCGTTTTGCTGTATGTGTATTATTCAGATATAATGGAGCCAGAAATCTGTGTTATGAGATGCCAATATCTTCATATCATGTTAAATAATAACTGGTTCAACCATAGCTCTTGGGAACTGAAGTGCAAATGCTTTTGCTTGCTGGGTATGTCCAAGGTCCTTTATTTTCTGCTGTTTCCCAGCTAGATGCATTTGAACCAACGAAAATAGAAGCAGCTGTTGCTGAGCGCAGCACTTGCAAGATGAGCTCTCCTAATCCCAACAGCTGAAATGCTGCACGAACAAAGCAGAAACTTCTGCCCACCCCCAGCAAAATGGTACAGCATGCTTTGTATTTATATTCTTCCAGGATGAAGCAGATTTCCTTATACTAATATTATTTGCCTTACAACTTGTTTTCTTGTCAGCATTTCTTTTCATTGGGCAAGTGAGGGTATAGTTTGCTCATATTTATGCCTTAAAGTCTACTATGGTGCTCAGTATTTCAGATCTTTCCATTTGGGTTTTGAATGTACTTTGCACATCTCCTTAAGGCCAAATTCAGCTGCTCTCCTGACCTAAGGTTTAGAGAAAAATTGTAGTTTGCATATCCAAATTATAAGCAGGCTACATGGTGCTTCTCACTCTATCCTTTCTACCTCATGCCCAACATCACCTTAGTTTTGGGTTAGCTGTCTGCTGAGTGTGAATAGGCATGGTGATTGGACCAGGTTAGGCTGGAAAAAATAAGTCAAGGCTTAAAAAAAAACAGACCTAAGATGGAAAGAAAACTCAAGAAGCAGTTTATGTCATCTACCTGGCGAAAGTGTTCGATGCTGTCCCACACGACATCCTTGTCTCTATACTGGAGAGACATCAAATTGATAGATGGACCACTCAGTGGATAAAGAACTGGCTGGATGGCCACACACAAAGAGTTGTGGTCAACAGCTCAATGTCCAGCTGGAGACCAGTAACAAGTGGTGTCCCTCAGGGATCAGTGTCGGGACTGCTCTTGTTCAATATCTTTGTTGGTGACATGGACAGTGGTAGTGAGTGCGCCCTCAGCAAGTTTGCCAATGACACCAAGCTGTGTGGTTCGGTTGATACACTGGAGGGAAGGAATGCCATCCAGAGGGACCTTGAGACGCTTGTGAGGTGGGCTGATGCCAACCTCATGAAGTTTAACCACAACAAGTGCAAGGTCCTACACCTGGGTCAGAGCAATCCCAGCACAGCTACAGACTGGGCAAAGAAGAGATTCAGAGCAGCCCTGCGGAGAAGGACTTGGGGGTGCTGGTCGATGAGAAAATGAACATGAGCTGGCTGCAGTGTGCGCTTGCAGCCCAGAAAGCCAACTGTATCCTGGGCTGCATCAAAAGGAGTGTGACCAGCAGGTCGAAGGAGGTGATCCTGCCCCTCTACTCTGCTCTCGTGAGACCTCACTTGGAGTATTGTGTGCAGTTCTGGTGTCCTCAACATAAAAAGGACATGGAACTGTTGGAACAAGTCCAGAGGAGGGCCACGAGGATGATCAGGGGACTGGAGCACCTCCCGTATGAAGACAGGCTGAGAAAGTTGGTGCTGTTCGGCCTGGAGAAGAGAAGGCTGCGTGGAGACCTCATTGCAGCCTTCCAGTATCTGAAGGGGGCCTACAGGGGTGCTGGAGAGAGACTCTTCATCAGGGACTGTAGTGACAGGACAAGGGGTAATGGGTTAAAACTTAAACAGGAGAAGTTCAGATTAGATATAAGGAATTTCTTTGCTGTGAGGGTGGTGAGACACTGGAACAGGTTGCTCAAAGAAGTAGCAAATGCTCCATCCCTGGCAGTGTTGAAGGCCAGGTTGGACACAGCCTTGGCCGAAATCGCCTAGTGTGAGGCATCCCTGCCCATAGCATCGGGATTGAAACTAGATGATCTGGAGGTCCTTTCCAAGCCTAACTATCCTATGATTCTATGAAGATGCCCCTGCCATGTCAGGGGTGTGGGAGCTAGATGATCTTTAAGGTCCCTTCCAACCCTAACTATTCTATGACTCTATGAATTAATTACAAGTGGACAGCAGGGTGGAAACTGTCCATGATGATCTTATTTTCTTTGAAAAAGTCTTACTTCGACTGGTTGGGAAAGCACTTAAGTATCATATCACAATCTGAATGCTATGGGACTCTACAGGGAAATAAATTGCAAAATTACAGTCTATGAATACACCTAAGTACAAGCTAAAAAATCCACAGTCCTTAGGAAATCTCATCTCTTCAACAATTAAAGTTGCTTAATCAAATACTCAACTGTGCTAAAACCCTGTAATTTAATGTTTTGATCCCTATACTGAAAATTGATATTCAATGCTTGACAACATGCACAACTAAGTTTTTTAAAAGCAAGGGCACTGGGAAATACAATAAAACTTGTGTCTTTCTTTCCTGGTTTCATCTGGGGAATCACAACACTTTCTATAAAGGTATTATTTTTCAAAAATGTCTAGAAGGAAAAAGCTAAAAGCAGTGAGAAATGTAAACTGTTTCATGCATAAAATCACGCTAACAAATGTAAATAGCAGAAGAAGGGTTATATATCTAAAATATGAGAAACCAAATGGAAAAAATTCACTACCGTGGTTTCTTGTAAATGTCAGACAGACCTAAACTCTCCAGCCCCATACGTGATCCTGACCCCCTCCTGATTTTCACTTTGTCTACAGTAGAGCACCTATTTTTACATCTAATTCCTGCTTCCAAACAGAGCTGAAGCCTCTGGCTTGACAGCTCATATCCTTATCCAGCCTCTGACAGTATTTGATGGGCTACAAATGGCATCTCATCTTTCCAAACTTTGAGAACAGCTTTTCCATTAAGGCAAGCCCTGAGAATATGTTTTCATCTACAAAGGATGTATTTAATTCCACTAGGAATTAAAAATCAAAGGAAAAATAAAAAAGTAGCTCTGCAGTGGCCCAGTGCTATCTGACAGTAACATTAAAATTAAGCATCCTGCACATAAGAAGGGAATAGGCTGCATATGTGAGAAGGAAAGGAGGAAAAAAAAAGGGGGGCTTAATCTTCATAACCATCATTTTGTTCAGCTGAGTAGCAGTAGTTCTGCTGTCAGATGAACATGGGATTTATTCAGGTACCTGATCTTCAAATCCCTCACTTAAAGCTCAATTTCTTCACCTTGACGGCACCCAAAATGCCTATTCTTTCAAAAGGAAGGAGGCCAAAGTACTCCTGATAATTAAAAATCAAGAGATTTCAAAGCGAAGACTGATCTTTCTAACAAAAAGCTTAATAATAGCTGGAATAAAAGGATAGCTATGCAGCTGGAAATTTTCACTAAGAAATATCTGAATTATACATCTGTCAGTCTACTGGAAGACGATTACAGTGTTTTTTTCCTCACTATCTAATTCACTAATGGTTTTGTTTACAAAACAGGCTAGAGGCTATAATAAATTTGATTGCACTTCATAATCTGTGGTCAGATTTCTCTTAAAACATGAATAAAAATGACAAATGCTGTACTGACCATTTTAAAATGGTCTTGTATAGCCCCAGTAAAATATGGCTGAAATTGAGGCTTCGTTTTTATGTGTATGTCCTTATTAATCTCCATATTGCAAAGGACTTTAGCTTTCAGTGGCCACCATGAAGCCAGAAGGACTTCAAGGGGGTTTGTCTAGTATATGGCACCATAAAACACTTTCATTAACGGCCTGGATTATAAAATAAGAAGATTATTATTAACTTTGCACCTATTAAAATCAAGCCGTAAAGGGTTGGAAGCACTTTTGAGAAGAGCAAGAAAATTCAAACTAATTGTTGCAAATTGAAGTAATGACTTGAAATAAAAGGGACACCATTTAGTAGTGGCAATATGCTGCTGCTAGCTTCCAGCTCTACCTGACCAGAGATAGGTCCAGGTTGGACTAATGTGCCTGGTTTGGGTATTGCTCCAAAGAGGGGAGAGCCAGCTGGTGCTAAGGAACAGGAATGACCACAGGCCTATAAAGCATAAATTAGATGTAAAGCTCAACACCAGCACATTTATTCTTTCAAAGAGAATTGTTCTTCAGGTTCATGTGATAATGGTCTTCAAATAATACAACCCAACCTCAAGGGCTGTATGTATTTGTATTTCAAATCTACTACAGGCTACAGCACAGAGATGTTATAATATTATGAAAAACCTTCCTGCAAACTTCCTTCTCTAAAGACTTCAACAACAAATTAGGGAAAACTGGTCAGAAGTGGCTAGCTATATTTGAATCTGACTGGATGACGATCTCTTTAGGTCCCTAACAGCCTGAGCTTTAATGACTGTATGGTTTAAGTATGTGCTCTAAGTGCCAATGACTTCTACAAAACTGCTGAATGTTAAAACATGTGATTAAACTTTTGTCAAGTCAGGGCTAAAAACTGAGACTGTCCTGAGACAGCCTTTTGCCTGCTGTCATCAGGATGTCCCAAGCCATATGTTCCCCATAGGAGTGAAGGCACAGCTCCCTTGAAGCTTGTGCACATGCAGGGAAAGTGGGTAAGCCTACAGGTTTTTAAAGGTGTATCTGTCCTGAGAAGTGAACGAAGATGTAGCTGAAACCAAATTTCAATTAAGCTTGCAGTGGGGTGTGGAAAAATATTTTATTTTGCAATTTTATTACCATCACTGAGTGATTGTTGGAAGCAATAACTGTGTAAACCAATGTAACAAAAAGGCATATGTTTATGCGTGGACCTGGTTTTTAGTCTACCTTTGCTCAGCCATCACCTACATGAACTGATTTCACAGCAATAATGACTCCAATCCTGTATGTTCAGATACTCCAATACATTTATTTTAGAGCTGTCTAAAATAATCTTGATTTCTATCAAAAATAACTGACCTAGGGCAGATGATTGGAAACACAGGACTTAAATTAAAAGGAAATTAAATAACAAGGACAAGAATACTAAAGTTCACAAAAGATTACTTATGATGGCTGGGGACACCAGACCTGCATTCCTATCCTTTGCAAAGCGGTGTTTCGTGGGACATGAACCTGAGATGATATTGCTTATTCCAACATATTACTAAGGCACTTTCATCCCAACACAGAACTTTGTCAACTGTCATACAGCTGAGAAGCTGAGCTGCAAAAAATAGTGGATTTGTCTCTTAATCCATGCTATTAAAAAATAAGAAGACCACTGGAAATATCTCTTGACATACAAATAATAAAATTAACTAGAAAAGCAATGGGAAAAAAATAAATATGATATTTCCACCTGTAATCTCCATAAAATTAAAAAGATTTTAAATTTTAGGCTGTCCTGCCTGAAAGCCATGTATTTGTATATGAATGCACTGAAGGGGTGACCTCTCCAAACAGCCAGCGTTCACAGAGTTGTCTGGAAAACCAGTGTGTATTGATACATACCACATCCGGAAATTAGCATGCAGACCAATGGGATCATTATTTCTTCTTGGCCAGCAAGACCCAAACTAAGCCCCAGACATTCCAGTTTTCAACCAGACACCACCAGCTGCCTCTTGAAGGGTATGGAGATGCCCTAGGGGGAATTTGCCCACAGCGGCTGAGGTCAAGCTACAAAAATCTTCTTCCTTTCAAAGTACTTTATTTATTTGATCAATTTTGCTCTTGGAAAGTGCAAAAATGTGAATGTTTTCCAGAAACAAATCCCAGCACTCCAGTGCACTACCAGGCTTCTGTAATACACTCAGGCAATAGTCAATTCCTCTGATACATTTTGCATTAGTTCATTTTTAGGCCTTAAATTATAACATCTATTTTTCATGGAGAAGTCAGAAGCAAGAGGTAGCAATTCTAGGCTTAGTTTTGACAAAAAGAATATTTCCTTGTTTTAATAATAAAATTTCCCTCTCTGGTAAAGAAACATAAAATCTGGAGCATTAAGCTGAACTTTGAAGTATCATTTATCCTTCTGTGCGCAATTCACTATTAGTTAAAAGCTATAGAAAATGACCTTAACCAGCATTTTCCTGCTTAAGAAAAGCCCTACAAGATAATGGAAACATTCTTCCCATCAGTGGCCTTTAGCAGTCTGCATTGGTGGCACCATGGATTTTTGCAGGTGTCTGAGATTTGGATGCCTCCTAAGAATTACCTGACTCCGATCTGATATGTTGAAGTGACAGAGCATGTCCATTCCTGCTTTTCTTCACACCTGGCCAAGTGTCACACGTTGCTAAGATTTAGTTTTTGACAACATCTTAAACCTTACAAATTAATTCTTTGAGCACCCAGAGTTAGAGGACTGGCCCATTGCCATAAGTAACAGTCCAATCTGCTTTCATATCTGTGTGGTTTGAGGGTCTCATAAGCAACCCTTATGAACACAAACTTATGCACCTTCCCAGGAACATCTCGAGGTTTTCAAACATCTTGAGAGCTTGTGCCAAAAAAGCCTTAAAAATGAAAACAATCCTCAGAAGCTCCTTCAGAAGATTCAGAACAAGCACCAAACTGGTGGGTCTCTCACTACAGGTCACATCGGCCAGAGAAGCCAGAGGTGGTGTTAATGTGGAGACGAATCTCCTGAGCATTATGCTGCTGTCAACAGAGGGTGAAAGGCCTTCAAAAGGGAGGTCGAGCACAACCCAAATTAAACTCCTGCTTTAAAGCATTCTCAGCAATAGATGGCTATAGAAGGAGTGGGGAAAAGACAGCCTTCCCAGACTATGGGAGAGCTCTTGTAACTCTCTTCCAAAATAACAACAAACAAATAAATAAATAATAAATCGAAACCCAAACTGCCAGAAGGGACCAGCATTCTCATGGACATGCTCTCCTCTGCACAATTTTACATACACCCAAACATGAAAACTTAGAAATAAATTACATGGAAGAGCTAGTTGCACTTTTAACACAGAATCTACCTGATAACAACACAAATAATCACCAAACCACTTAATTTTGTTAGTTTTCCAGTTACCAGCACTACGAGTGTGTTTGGCGCCAATAGGATTACAGAGTGGGAACTTCCCTGAGGTTTCATGATGCAGCAGTAACTGCTCCCTTTTCTGCCCCTAATTTACAGGAGTTCCTAACATACTGTACTTGTGGCAGTATCAGAAGCTCCTCCATGGTCAGCACCATGATGTAAACTAAGCTCCCTCTTTCCATTACAGGTTTTTGTATTTACATTATATTTCAGATGGGTCACACAATGGCTGCCAATTCGGTCTTCTCCTGCTCAGTTTTAATAAAAACTGCTGACCTCTAAATCCAAGAAGAGCAAAAAGCAAGGTCGAATTTTCTCCTTTCTACAAAATTCTGCACAAAATAAATAGTTTTCTATGAACTGTTGCAATAGTTTAGACACTGAATGTCTAAAATGAATGTACGGCTTTCATGATAACAAAACTATCTCTATACCTGAATCAGAAACTGCTTAGAAGAGACTGTACCATTCTCCGGTTCTGGTGAAGTAAGATTTTAGATTGCTCCTTCAACCTTAACACTTAACAGCTACACAATTCTTCAGGTTATTTTTAAAAGGCAATTAAAAGACCACTCAGAGAGATGTGTGTTCATCTCTCAACCTAGTACATAAATTCTTCTTGGTTACTGCAAAGCATTTATTTGTACATTTTTATTTACCAGAAAATGTAATTCAGCTTTCTTCAACCATTAGAAAATATATAATCCCATCACACAATTTTCTTCCAGTTATTCAGGTGTAAAAACAAAGAAAAATTAAACAACCAGTAACACAGTACTTACTCTAGGACACTCAAACTTCAAAGAAAAGGTTACCTACCAGCTCAACTCGTCCAAACCCTCCGACTCCAAGGGTGTCAATGATGTTGAAATCAGACAGTTTCAGGTTGGCGAAGAAGGCAGCTTCGGCTTCATATCTGGATTTTTTTATGTGAAAAAATGGAAATTTCTTAGAGGTGTAAACATGAGTACTGTGCAATACTGTACCCGAATGGCATGAGCGTGGAACAGCCTTTACCTGCTCAGTTTCCATTTTATCTCTTACAGTTTGCTTTTATTCACACACATCGATTTACTAGTCCCAATTATAGCATCTCTCCGATGTGCATGTTTTCCAAGTGAGAAAAGCAAACATACCTACTGCATGCCTACAATGCAAATGTCTGGTACTGCAATTCAGCTCCAGCTACCCAGCACATGCTACATTTTGATGTTTTCTATTGATCTTCTTGTGGGTGGGGTTTTTTTTGGTGTCTTTAAGTATTTTTAGAAGATAAAGTCTCTCATAGGAGTATGTCTTATCCAGAGGCTAGCAGTAGTTTCTACAAATGTTTATTGAAAGTGGCAAGATCATTAAGGTCCCTGGAGAGAAATCACAGCCAGGTTTTATGAAATCAGATCCGATAAGCTGCAGGCTGGTGTGCAAATGCCTGAAATGAATGACTTCAGTCACATATCAACATTTCTATAGGAATATCTTCACTTCTTTTCCTCCTATATGATCACTTGGAGTAGACGTCCCATCCCTGCAGGTCTCCAAATCCAGATGCTCTCTTTTTAGCCCATGTCCAACTGGCTCACAACATAGGTTCACCAAGCCCTTGACTAAGGAAGCATGCAAATTGAACACATGCAAGCCTGCCAAAATAAGCTTCCCATGACTATCCTCATGAACATGATTCCTCTAAAATAGCTCCTTGACAAGGTTTATGGTATTTTTAGAAAGGCTCAGAGGGGAAATGGATGAACAGGATCCACCCACTCAATAAAGTCTGACATTCAGCTGCTGAAGGAGTCCCCGTGCATGTACAACCTTTGGCTGCTGGCAACACAGACTTGTATGGGAAAAGAGCATTGACAGGATTATGGAGAGAGGCATGAAGGGTGTAAAGGGGGCATTGGTGTGGTTTGCAGTACTTCATTTTAGCCAAAATATTTTTCATATAATCCGCTGTTTCACCTGGATGTTTCATTTGTGCCTGATAATGCTAGCGTAAAGATAAAGCATCATAATGCTAGCCTCAATCATACATACATATGCACCTGTCTATCCTTTTAAGCACCTTGTCCATCACATCTGTCTTTAATTCAATAATGGGATGGAATTGATCTATTGACTTATTCCCTTCAAACTACCTGCTTTATTTCAAACTTCAATGACATTGGGAGAGAAAAAGCCCCTCTCTCCTCCCTCCAATTTTAAAGTTAAAAGGGAAAAATAAAAAGAGATGTGAAGAAATGTGAAAAGTCACATCTCAAAGGCCCAAATCCAACGCAGTAAAGCATAATTTTATCATGGGGTGTTGTAGACAAATTATTTAAGCTCTACTTTATTATTTATACTGTCACCATATCCTCTTGGTGACCTTGCTCCTGTGGCCACAGCAGCCTGATGCATCTGACTTTGGAAACCAATCAGAACTGAGCCTGCTTTACACTTGGGATAACCTTGTGTGACACAGCTGCTTATCGATTGTTTTATACTCATCATGAGGTGTGTACTAAACCTGTCACTGAAAACCTCTGCTAAATTAAAGGCGTACCTACGTGTTCCCTTCTAAATCACAGCAGAAACATTATTTTAAGGGTGACAGAGCAATGAGATGGATCTAATTTTCATGATAAATGTATAGACCAGTTGAATACCCTTAATGATTTATAATTGCTAGGGAGATGAAATCCCAGCATGGAAAATTTCCCTTCAACAATCAAACAACTTCAGGTCAAGGGAGCTCTGCATTACTTTTGCCTAAGGCTTGGGAGCTGAATGAAGCCATCTCATGCTTCCAGGAAGGCATGGGGTCAGCTACCCCATCTTCTCTCCTGAGCAACTAGTAAGGATTTCTCAATGCTGAACAAGCAGGGGATGAGAAATGCCAAACAGCAGCGTGTCAGAAGGGTTAGGGGCTCCAAAATCATATGGGGCAGAGACGGGCAATACTGCTTTCCCTATAATACCTCATCTTGAAAGATGACCAAGTCCTAAAAAAATTCTGTATAGTTCATATCATGTGTCATGAGAGGACAAAAACTAGGTAAGACATGGCATGCTGCTGGTAAGGCAAGCAGGATGCTTGTTCCAGCTCCTGCAAATTCCACCAGTTCTCCCCAAAATCCCTTAGTTTGATGAGAGTCAGGATCTTCTACTCTAGCCTCAATTTCTTCATCATTTTGTGTTGAGTTGCAGAAGCCGAGAGCTCTCCTAATGGGTTTTAAAGTACAAAAATATGTTCATTTATTGTTTTGCTTAGAAAATGTACTTGCAGCATTATTGTGATAGCTTTTTGAAATCTCTTGGCTAATTATCTTTGACAGACTTCTTAAGTGTAGTTAATAAAGACAAGTGAAACGAAGCATATAGAACAGTCAGATGCAGTTTGGTAGATATTGTGCAACAGGCATCCAAAAAACCGAAAGAAATTCCAAAAACATATAGTGAAACCAAACATATTTAAAATCAGGCAAGCAAGCCTTTCACATGCTTAGCAACAACAGTGATACCCGAATTCTGTTTTAATCCAAGCTATAAAGGTCAAAGCCCACTTTCAAGATAAATTCCTATAAACCACCAGAAGTTATACATTTATAAGCCCTGCAAAGCTTAAGAAAAAAAATCTCTTCAATTGCTAAATAAAAATATCAAAATGCGAATATTCCCAAGACATCTCCTAATCAGAAACTGGGGTATAATCCTCACCCTGACACTTAGAATACGGAATATTCAACTTCTGTCCTCCAATTTCCTTAACTGAAGCATGCTGCTCCCTAAACAGAAAATCCCAAGGCTTTCTGTAGCATGTGTTCCTCACTCAATAAAATTACAGTGAAAAAAAATATGTGATGTCTGATTTTATCACCTCCAAAAGAAAAGAAACTCTTTCAAGGCATTGGGAGGGCAGCGCAAAGAAATACAGAAGTAGTTTAAAAATTAATATCTGTGTGTCTACAGGAAAATATTTGGCTCTGGACCAGGCTGAAGAAATCTGCTACACTCAGATACTGGGGAGGATGCTTGGGATATTCCCTGGGAACGTACCAGAGATGGGAGGAATGGTGGAGACAGTTTGACCACATTTGTGCAAGATGACATGGAAATAACTCGCACTCAGGATAAAATACATGTGTGCCAAGTCAGGGCATATTTCTTCTGGGTACCACTTTGCAGATGCTACAGGCTTTTCCCATCTGGTACTTAGCAGTCTAATAAGAAATGTGGCTATATTCTAAATACACGGCTGCATGCTGGTGCTCTAAGACTTTTCAAACAAGAAAATGCTTTTTTGACCTCTGGAAGAGTTGGTGATTTAAGTTTCTAAATTAATATATAAGAGATATATTCGGAAGACATCTCGGTCAAGCTTAGAGGCATGAATGCTGATCAGCGTCACACCCATGTTCAACGACACTCTGGAGCTACACAGATGCAATACCCAAACTTTTTATGCTGAGATTCCTGCGGTTTTCTGAATCAGATATAATTAAGAAGAGCCCATCTCCAGATATTTTGGTAATTGCGCCTCTCGCCCACGCTATTACAGGCCAGTACGCCTGGGAAGTCATAGCTGGAAGTGCACAACAAGAAAAGACACAGAAAACATTCTCCTGGAAGGCATGCTAAGGCACATGAATAACAACAAGGTGCTTGGTGACAGCCAGCATGGCTTCACTAAGGGGAAATCCTGCCTCACCAATCTGGTGACCTTCTATGATGGGGCTATGGAACTGATGGACAGGAGTAGAGCAGTTGATGGACTTCTGCAAAGCGTTCAACACTGTCCCACACTACATCCTTGTCTCCAAATTGGAGAGACATCAATTTGATAGGTGGACCACTCTGTGGATAAAGAACTGGCTGGATGGCCGCACGCAAAGAGCTGTGGTCAATGGTTCAGTGTCTGGCTGGAGACCAGTAACGAGTGGTGTCCCTCAGGGATCGGTGTTGGGACCAGTTGTGTTCAACATCTTTGTCGGTGACATGGACAGTGGGATTGAGTGCGCCCTCAGCAAGTTTGCCAATGACACCAAGCTGTGTGGTCTGGTTGATACACTGGAGGGAAGGGATGCCATCCAGAGGGACCCTGACACGCTTGTAAGGTGAGCTGATGCCAACCTTATGAAGTTCAACCACGACAAGTGCAAGGTCCTACACCTGGGTCAGAGCAATCCCAGCACAGCTACAGACTGGGCAAAGAAGAGATTCAGAGCAGCCCTGCGGAGAAGGACTTGGGGGTGCTGGTCAATGAGAAAATGAACATGAGCCGGCTGCAGTGTGCACTCGCAGCCCAGAAAGCCAACCGTATCCTGGGCTGCATCAAAAGGAGTGCAACCAGCAGGTCGAAGGAGGTGATCCTGCCCCTTTACTCCGCTCTTGTGAGACCTCACCTGGAGTATTGTGTGCAGTTCTGGTGTCCTCAACATAAAAAGGACATGGAGCTGTTGGAACAAGCCCAGAGGAGGGCCACGAGGATGATCACGGGACTGGAGCACCTCCCTTATGAAGACAGGCTGAGGAAGTTGGGGCTGTTCAGCCTGGAGAAGAGAAGGCTGCGTGGAGACCTAATAGCAGCCTTCCAGTACCTAAAGGGGGCCTATAGGGATGCTGGGGAGGGACTCTTCATCAGTGACTGTAGTGACAGGACAAGGGGTAACGGGTTCAAACTTAAACAGGGGAAGTTTAAATTGGATATAAGGAGGAAATTCTTTCCTGTTAGGGTGGTGAGACACTGGAATCGGTTGCCCAGGCAGTGTTCAAGGCCAGGTTGGATGAAGCCTTGGGTGGGATGGTTTAGTGTGAGGTGTCCCTGCCCATGGCAGGGGGGGTTGGAACTAGATGATCTTGAGGTCCTTTCTGACCCTAACTATTGTATGATTCTATGAAACATTATCAAAACAGAGAGAAAACAAAAATTTTGCTCTTTAATAAAGAGTGTTTAAAACTGAGGCCAAAATTTTCACCAGAGCTTGTGAGAGTCCAGGCTTTAATTCCCAATGCATTCTTAATAGGACTTTTTGCTTATTGAAAACAAGTTTTGTCGCATACCCTACCAAACCAACCCTGCCAGAGCATATAGTCCACTCCTGTACCTAACAGGAGAGGCATCTTTTCCACAGTGGATGTCACAAAACAGCATAGAGGAGATGTTCCGATCTAGGTCAAACACAGGCATCCTTCCAAATCTATCAAGCTCTTCTCCAAGATTTCTTGAAAATCTGAATGATAGAGGTACCTACTGAAATCTCACTCAAATGACTGGCTTTCTGTAACGTTCTTGCCCTGACAAGTATCAGGGCCCTTTTATGGGCGAGCTGAGGCTCGGTACCATCACTTCTTTCTCTCCCTCCAAATAAAATACATACTCCTAAGGAGCTGCTAATTAAAATGCCTTGATTCAGCCTCCTCTTCAGCACGGACAGGCATCACATGCGAGAAACCAGAGTAATCAGGGGGATCAGGAGTAAATACCATCATCCACATGTCCCCATTACTTTGAAACAGCAGCGCAGAAGCCACAGCCCAAGCATTTGGGCAATGCCTGTTATGCAGAATAGGAGAGAAAAACACATGGCTTCTTACACTGCTGGACATTTCCAACCATTTAAATGAGTGATTGCCTCCTAGGACGACAACTACTCTGAAACACGTTTCAAGCTTCTCCTCCCAAATCTATAAAAAAATAAATAAAATGAAATCATCTTACCTAGGCAGCTAAAAAGGATAAATGACAAAATGTGAGGAGCAGAGGTTTGCAGTTGCCCAACTGCTCAGCTTTACTAAACTAGCTCACAATTCCTATCACATGAGCTAAATGTGTTGGGAAACATTAGACATCTGTTACCAAACTGTCATCTTGATAGACAGCTTGGCTCTTTCCACCTGCATGCTGCCAACTAGATGTAAATTACAACCAAATGGGAACCAACCACCAACTCCCTGATAAGAGTGAATGTAACCATTTTGGGTGAATAAAACCAGAATTTCAAGGTCTTCCTCAGTGTCAGACACCTGCTCATTTAACAGCTATTTTGTCAGCCTTATATTCAGCTTTTTTGGCTGGCCTGATCACTGTATCACCCATAGTTGAGGCATACACTTCTGCAGACAGAAATAATGAATCTCTTCAAAGACTAAAATAACTTGAGTTCCAGTACGTGGATGGTGATCATTCGACCCAGCCTGCAAGAAGACACAAATTAAATGAGCTTAACAGCCACAGGTGGGGAAAAACGCTTTACAAAAGAAAACCAGATTTCTGTGTCCACTAAAGAAGAGAGTCCATCTCGTTATGGTTCTTAAGATATATCTAGATTCTTACGATACAGCTAATTTCTTTTTAGCATGCTGCTTCAACTGATGCAGCACTTAAAAAAACCCCAAACAAAACTAGTTTGTGAATAAATGACAGCAAAAATCCCCCAAATCTTTGATTTTGTAACTATTTTTTCTATATATCTAAACATACATATTTTAGCTCTGGTGAAATAACACACCTGGGTCTAGTCTACTTATGGCACCTGGCTGCTATTGCCCTGCCTTGGACCCTGAAGTCACAGCAGGCTTTCTGGATTGGGTTCATGCTATTAAGAGAGATGCAGTTCCAAATGCAAGTGAAAAGTGGTAGAGAACATGGATCGAATTCATGTAACAAGGAAGCTTCACTATCTAAAAGCAATGTAAAGAAGAGCAAATGCAGTAAATGGTGGTAGGGATCCCATGTCTTGCCTTCTGCTCCAGTCAGCCCTCTTCCCACCTGCTCAAATGACTCCAAAAAGCCAAGACTCATGTGTTTCTGAGCGATTTTGGATAAGGGGAAATCTATGAATGGTCATATGGGTGAAAGCAAAATAAAAAGCACCTTATGTCATGCCCACATGAGATCCTTACCTTCAACTACGCCCTGTTTGAGTGGGGCTCAGAAGACTTAGCCACATTCAGGCAACAGACAGAAGCATGGCACAGCGACAGTGTATTTTACACAACCAGCAAGATCCAGAGCCTGGGAATGCCTGAAAGCAAATTCTTGAGAGGCATTGAGAGCAAATCTGTTTTTCTTTATAGTGTGTTGCCACTCAACCTCTCAAAGGTCCCACCCCACATGCAAAACCCTTCTTACTTAGCATTCCCTCCAGATATCAATCTATTTGAGTCACTACACCTGGTGGAGGGAGATGTCCCTTGACAAACTATTACAGTAAAAAAAAAAAACCAACAAACAAGGGTTTGAACCCAAAATCCTGTAACATGCTCATCAGACTTCTTCAAGAGTCTGATCCTAGAAAGTGAAGAGCACTCTCAGGTCTCCACTGATTTGTATTAGCTGAAAGTGTGATGCTCCCCCCAGAATTACACTTAGGTAGAGCAGGCAGTGATAGCAGATAATAACTATTTCCTAACTACCATGTATCGAAATGTCTGGGAAATGCCTATGTTTTGTGTTTCTTCCTCAGGGTACTAGATGTCCATTATCTCATGACACACAAATGCATCTTTTAACTTCCAAAAGTCCCTTTCAGGTAAACACTGGTATCAGTAAGAACAAAAATAACAAGAAAAAGACCAGCTCTTTACCTACTTTACTGTCAATCACATAACATTACAGAAAAGTTGAATTAATTTCAAGCTCTGACACATTATTGCAATTTATTAGCTCATTCACAAATACAGGATCACAAAATTGTTCCAGGATATCTCCATCAGCAGGGAAAGCAGGAAAACACCAATCAAAGACTGCAAGCTGTTGGATAAAAGTACCAGCACAAGATGACGGTGATATCTCACATTGGCAGTAAGGTTGCTGTCACCCACCCAGCCCTGAGTTGTATTAACCAGGGAGCACTGACATGCTATTGCCCTAAATCCAGATGGTGTTTTCTGTCCTTTCACAGAGATAATGGACAGATGGCATTTTAGTATGCCCATAAGTAAATTCTGCCTGATATTTGCTAGCCTGATGCAAACCCATTCCTGGGAGAGGTGGATGTTACAGTGTTACCTACAGATCTTGACTTGTTAGAGATGATTTACTGCCCTGCAACAAGGATGACCGAGGAGAACATTAAACTCATCTTACTCTTCCATTTTTCCTAACTGCAGACAACACTGAAAAAGTAGAAGGTGTATATCAATCTATCTACCATGTCTGTAGATAGACAGATACAGGGAGAAAGTATGATAACTTAAACCCCAATTTTTCCTTAGTTCAGGTCTCCTTCTTCCAGACCATCCTCCTGAGGTCAGCAGTGCCATGGCTTTAACTCCCGATTTAGCTGCTACCACTTCTTTATATGTCTTACACTTTCAACTGAAAATCCAAATCAAGAGAGATTTCATTTGGATTTTTAAAAGCAATGTGCTAGTGGCGACGATGCAATTGAAAGCTACAGCTGCATAGACCATTGCATCAAAAAGAAAGGCTGTCTTTCTTTTCAAGTTCATGTTGTCAGGGCTGGGAATTTTTCTTGGACGCCCCAGCACTTGAACTCACAGCATACTTGCCTTTAATGACTTTCACATCAGGAGAAATAGCATACCTCCTGGTTTAGATTTTCTTACAGAAAGTGAACATTTGAGTGGCAGCTAAAACAGACATTAAAGCTATGGCATCTCTAACTTCCTCTGGAAGGGGAAGGAGATCTGAAATTAAAAACATAAAGTTAAAAAAAATCATTCCTTCCCCTGTTTAAAAAGCACATTACTTTTTAATTAGAACTTGGCAACATGAACATGATATTAAGTTATTATAATAAGCTGTGCTTATTGTAAGTTGTTTCAGTACTTTAGCAAATAGAAGATTTTTTGAATTATGGGGCTTTGAAGACTTGTTATTGCATGGAGACCAATTTCACTGAGAAATGTTACTGAATGTACCCAAATACAGTCAGTTAAAATAGCTCGGAAAGACCTTGTCATCATTCAGGCTCTTTAAACTTCAAAGTTACTATTGTTCAACTTCTAAATGTGCCAAGAGATTGGCAATACCTTGTTAAACAAATTATGCTTATTGGGTTCAGTACCTTCCTTCTAGAAACAGCATGAGCACTGCAGTGGGATCTTATCTGAACAAAGGATGTGCAGGGAGCAACTTTAGTTAAATTCCTAAAAATTTCAACCTTTTTTCAGATGGTCACTGTGGGATCCTCTCTTCTTGTAACACCCTTATTAAATATCCACACAATGTGCACGTGACAGAAACAAGCCAAAATTTTGGTGGAAGAATCAAACTGTCAGCTGACCAGGGGGTGATAATGCCATACAGGTATGAAGCAAAGTGCTTTCAATAGAGCACAAGGGTATCAGGATGTTTTTTAGGGAATAGGTAGCCTGCTTTTCACTGAAAGTCAAAGGGAGGTCACCACTGAAAATGTGTGGTTTATTTTCTAGATGCATGTGTTTCTCCTCCAACTTCTAATGAAACAGCCTGGTGCTTCAACAGGACTCTCAGGGTCTTACTTCAGGAAGTCCTGGTTTTAGCTTTGGTTAAAATAACATTTGCACTTTTGTAATATGCCTAATGCTGAGAACATCCTGAAATAGTTCAAACAATATATTCTACAGAGTAGACTGACTTACAAACCCAAGACTTTAATCAATTTTAATTAAAAGGGGCGGAGGGAGGATGTGGAGTATTCCTTCCTCTGGCGGTGTTTCCTGTTCTGTACAGTATTAAAAGATATTGCTTAAGAAGGAGGTTTGTTTCTTCTTAACTCTGGGTGTTACTATCTGGAACCAAAGAAACTGCCTCATTGCCATTGTGTTGCAGCTCTGCCTTGGCTCAGCAGTGAGGGATTGAACCCAAAAGATTTGCTGATAGCACCATTGTGTATGGTATGCTGGATTAACCTGGGTAGGAAACTCATTGGTGACACTGGAAAAATAAAGCATGAATAACTTTCCTGACTCTGAGACAGGCAGCAACAGCACAACCTGAAATTTCACGCTATAAAAATTCTGAGGAAAAGTAAATTATTTTACACAGCACTTCAAACATTGCACATCAAATATAAAATGAAATATAATTTAAAAATGTTATTCATCAACATCAACAATTAATGTTCAAATCATATACTTCTGTAAAGCATTTCCTTGACAATTCAACACTTTCATTAGAAAAATTCCCACCAGTTTTCCTTGGGCAATGGGTATTATCACAGTTGCTGGGTGAAAGAAATACTGATTTACACATAGCCCAATATCATCATGTTTTGATGCCAGCAGGCATGAAGTACTGAGATGTTCTGTTGTTTGGGGGTTTTTTTGTTGTTGTTGTTTTACTGGGAGTTTTTAAAGGACATTCAGCTGAAATGTTACAGCCACTAGATAGAAGCTATTATATACTTTAGCTCACCCTAGTCCACAGAGAGTTTTATGTCCTGGCCACCCCATCCCTACTTCCAAGAAAGCTGTTTTGTTTTTTTTCTCCATGCAGCTGTGATTATTACAGTAGAAATGTGGGGTAGGAATCAAACTGCAAAGATACATTTATCATGCTCTCACACACATGCATTATACAACGAGAAAACTCTTCTGCCTGGCTGATGGGAATAAACTGAAAGTGCAGTGCACTTCAGCTTGCCTTCTTATCTTTGCTATGCCAGTGCCCAACAGTATTATGCCTTAATAGCCTTCTTGGCACATTTCTCTCATCACATGCTAATTCTAATCTGAATAATCAACCTTTCAGAGTAAAATATTAGATTCATGGGTTGTTGGATTGCAGCACAACATCTAACATCCCACTGCAGGGTGACAAGCTAGATTAAAATGCAGTTCACTGAAGGATTGCCAGGGACTATAGCATACTAATTCCTATATAACTCTTCCTAAATCATAGGTCACTACCAAGATAAAATTTGGGTTTAAATTCTCATATTCACCAGCTGAATCAGCTGATGTACTTGGGTATACTCAGCAATACTGAATTCTATTGTAGACTCACACCTTAACCTTAAAATAACACAAAATCAGTGAAAAATGAAGCTCCCACAGTGATGTTAACTACCCTTGAATAATTTAGAAGAAAAAAAATATTGTGGTGAGAAGGAGACAAGTCACAAGCTTCCTTCTATTTTCCTTATTAGTTCTGAATTTAACAGTTTCTATTTATAAACAAGAAAATGTATTTGGAAGATAAGGCATCGGGTTTTTTCCTCTCATATTTCTGATTGACATCAGAGGAAATACCTTCAGATCCCCTATTTTTTCCTTTTGAAAATACCAAGGAAAACCCATGCTTATGAGAAGTGCTCATGAAAAAAAGGATTTCACATTAGAACTCCAAATGGTGAACAAATCCCAGCTACCAAACTTGATTCAAAGATGCCAGCATATACACCACAGAAGAATACCAAAGTTATTTTAATGCAACTTATTGGAGTCACTGGGGAAGAGCCATGTCCATGTTATAACCTTGGAAAGCCAGATGCAATCTCAAGGAAAATTCAGTCTAATTACAGCTTGAAATTGCTCAAATCACAGTTAGTTCTGCTCGTTGCTCTTCTACTTTACAAAATCCCACAATCTAATTGCACACTGCTAATTAGATCCCACGAACCCCAAATCAGCCCATCTAAGCATGTAAACACTAAATGGCCCTTTTGCCTCCAGCCTTAATGTAAGACTGTGTTTCTCACATAAGTAAAGGCTCACCATGGCAACAGCAATGCTCAGATTAAAAAGACTCGGTTGCAGTTTTCTTCTCTTAGATTTTTTAAAGAATGCGCAGAACAGATTGATATGTTGCTGATGTTAGACATTTGTCTGACTTACTGTGTTCACAACTTATTGCACATTTGTAAGAGTCCCATGTGTTTTAGACAGAGAGACACTAAGTTTTGCCCCCAGTTCTTCTTCCAAAAGAAGAAGAATCGTCTATGAAAAAAATCACTTGCTAGATGGTTTCCAGCTTGATGGCTACTAAGTAGAGGTCCACCTCGAATGAACTTATGTCCCTCCTCTAAGGGCTGCCCAGAGGCATTTCTGCAATACTTCCTGCAGCCTCGTCTAAATTCTCACATACACCCACGTATGATAGGATTTGGAGATGTTGCTGTAGCAGATAGGTGAATGATGTTCTTTTTACCCAGTGGCTCCCCCAAAATGCCCACAGACCATCAGTGAGAACTACTAATTGCACTGGGGTTGCTGGACTAAACTTCCCAAAATTTTAGTGCAAGACCTTCAAGCTTTTATTCCTTTGGCCAACCTCAGAGCACCCCAAGCATGCCTGCACTGCTGGCATGTTTCATCCTAATTAACTTTGGAAAAAAGGTGACATATAAGGAGAAGGCAGAGAAGAGGACATAAAGTCCTACAAAAAAGTGGTAGCAGGCAGGAAGCAGTTTTTTCCTTACAAAGCAAGTACGTGTACACACAAAGCGAGGTTTGTCTCTCCTCTTGCTTATTCTGGCAGACAGATGAAAATGTGGGAAGAGATCAGTGAAACTGGGTTCCACACAACCAGCTCCATCCTGATATCACCCTGTGTCAAACCTGCTTTTAATTTGACTTATCTGCTAAGATTTTACTTTTTTCTGTGACTATGACTTTCAAAAGCAAAATCAATTACTTGGGCCATGCAGGTCCTTTTTGCTCCAGGTTAGAGAAACTCTGCAGAGGCAGAAAGTTTCCTCTCCAGCTTAACAGCTCTACAGAAATAATGAATTTTCCAGTATCTGGCAAAGTTAAGAAAAAGCATCAAAACAAAGGGCCAATTTAAAGAAAATCTGGAAAAAATAGGTAACAAAACAACTGTGCATGTACTGTCCCAAAAACACAAAAAAAAAGATCTAAGAAAAAGAATGGGAGAACTAGGTCAGGCTCTCAACGAAGCTGTGGCACGACAAACATATAGGAGGCATGAAATGACCATGGCTAGGATGACATAATAGCAGCCACAGAAGACACGGGAAACATGAAGGCTGGAAACACCAAGTAGCCTGGTCCTAAGGAAAGAGTGATCTGTTGCGTTAAATCAGGTTAACAAATTAAATTATCAAGTCATGCAGGTCATCTGTAATTGGAAATTACAGTCTAAACAGGGAAGGAGAGTATCAGGATGAGATTACTGACCACCCATTAGACAGGCAAGGGTGGCTTTGATCTGCTGAAGGAGCATCTGACAAGACCTCATCAAAGACAAGACAACCAGCATGAGTGTGCAACAAACTCTAGATATACTATCTGTCAAGCCTGAATTTTTAGGCACAATTAATGATTATTTTTAGAGATGGCTAAACAGGTGGCCCAAGAACAAAGAAAATTTGTGACTTAATGCCAGATGATATGCACGATGCATTTCACACTACCACTATTGAAGAATCTCCCTGTAACAGAAACCATAATGTATTGAGATTTAACACGGCTGGAGGTCTGAAAAGAGGTTTAAAATAAACGCATCACTCTTGCACTTAAAAATTCACAAAGGGAATTCAGAGAGTAGCTAGGAGTTGAACATGGGAATTAAATTTAGCAGCAGCATGTAGGTATCCAGAAACATGTAGCAAACATACCATCTATTGAATGTGGATCTAGGATAGGTCAAATGGAAGCTGGTGTGGCTGAACAGCAGGATGAGACAGTACGTTAAAAGCAAAAAGGCAACCTTCAAATATGAACTGGTTTCAAAGAGACCAATAAAGAGACAGGAAAAGAAAAAAAAAGAAGAATTAAGCCCTGTCTGGTTGCAAGGAAAACCACCATAAGGCAGGGGGAAAAAGTAACACAAGTAACAACTTCAAAAGGCTTATAAACAAATAATAAATCCTTCTCTATCATAGCAGCAGCAAGGAGTCTGACTGTAGGCTCTAGGGTCTCCAGAGGCTCATGCTCTAGAAAGAGCACACAGAGGAAAACAAAGCCATCTGAGGAAAGCTCTGTGCACTTTTTACCCCAGTGTTCAACATGGAAGACCTTGGGGAAATCCTACCACTGCAAACTTCCTTCCCAGGGGAATCACCAGAATAAGTGTCACCAGTTGAAGTGTCAGGAGGGGCCCCAAGTCAACTAAAGGAACGTTAACTCATTTCCAGGCCCAGATGGTGTTCACCCAGCACTTCTGCTTGAACTCAAGGTGAACTACTAACTGTGGTTTGTAACCAGCTCTGCTCACAGAGGGATGGAAGTGGCTTTTTGATGTGATCCAGAGTGCTGTACTTGACTAAGCCCAACATCTGCCCTAACAGAATTAGTTGACACATGGATAAATCTGACTTCTTTGGGGAAGAGCCAACATGTTTCACAAGTCTACTGGAGTTCTTTGAAGGAATCAACAGGCACATGGGCTGAAGAGGTCTGGTCGGTATAGCTGGCTTGGATTTCCAAAAGGCATTTGACAAGGTTTGAAAGGCTGTTAGAGAAATTAAGCTACCACGAGATAAGACGAAAGGTTAAAAATAGGAAACAGCAGACAGTAATACATAGCTGGTTTTCCTAATGGATAGAGGCCAAGAGTGCTCAAATCTTTCCTGCTCAACATCTTTATAGATGATCTGTAAAATGGGAAAATAAGTAAAATGACAACATTGGTCAAGGATATAAAATCACCAAACACCAAAAAAAAAAAAAAAAAAAAATAATCCCAAGGTGAAAAATTGCCCAGGGACTCAGGGACAAGATAATACATTCATCAAAATCCTGTAGAAATGTAGTGAAGAACATCAGGGAAAAAAAGTCCTGATCTTATACATGCAGTAATGGTTTTCTTCATCCACCTTTACCCCCTCCATTCCATCTCCAAAACTACAGAAAACAACTGGAAAAGATACTGAGGAATGTGATGGCAAGAAGCACAGATCTGGATTGGTTTTTGTTGCAGGAAAGACTGCACTAGGTGTTTCTTCCTGAGAAAAAGACAATTCAGGTAGGAGAAGGCAAAGGTCTAAAATCTGGATGTGCCATGGAAAGCAGCTAAGGGGATTCAGGTTAAAAAACCAGACCACCAAGAGCTACTAAATATATCAACAGCACCTGCGTGCAGGAAGTCTCAGAGTCCCAAATCACTGGAGACTGGTGCATCATGTATCCACAAGCATCTCTTTGCTCTTATTCTCCTTCCTAGATATCTGCTATTGGGCACAGTCAGAGACAGGATACAGGGTTAGCCACATCTTGATGCAGTGAGGCCATTCCTATATTGGCACTTCCAGTGTATCTGTACATAACTAGAATAAACTGAGAAACTCAAGGCCCCTATTTGTAATGTATAATAGCACAAAAAAAAAAAAACAAACCCAGAGTTGTGTTTCACCATGCCTGGTGCCTGATCTGGAAGCCTGCTTGTGTTCTGCATGGTGAGAGATGAGCTGTTCAATCTTACGACTTGTCTTGACTTGATAAAAGGAAGTTTTAATCAGACATTTATTTAACACATGGCAGCTAACATGAGGAAAAAACATAGTTCTTGCTTATTCACTGATGCTAATCCTAAATTCGCCACATGAGAAAACTACCAAGTGCTTTGTCAACATTTGAATATTATCACGTTCTAATTATAGAAAGAGGAAAAAGAAAAAGGAACCAAACACATCACCATAACCCCAAAGTTTTTCTACTGCAGATAACTCCTTGGCTTGAAAAGTGATACAAGCTGTCTCATTTCAGGAATGAAATGAGCATGCTGGAAGGCTTAAAACTCTTCACAGCACAGCAGTTAAACAACTCATTTGCCTCTCCTAGTGGAGGGGAACATTTCCTAACACCCCCCCAATGTACTCAGCTCATTTTGAAGAGTGACTCATGGAATCCCAGGAGCTGAAGCACTCCTCAAAACACACTTCCAAGCCATGCTCCCATACAAAAACACTGAAATATTACTGGCTACACATCACCTAGCTGGTTCAGTGCCTCAGATTTGGAAAATTTGAGTACAGGTAACGATGGGTCTACCAGCACGCATGGGCAGGTGAACCTAGAGATGACCAAGGGGATCTGCTGGGAAATACCGATTCTGGGAACATCGGATTAAAAGCTGTAAGTTTCCTGGAAGTTTCTTAGCATCTCTTTGCGGGCTCCCTTCCTCTTCTAGCCAAGAACTTCCGAAAGGCACTTTCCCGTACTTCCACTGGAGGGCAGAATATCCCACGTTTTCAGAGGCGACCCCTCAGCTCATTGCGACACACACATCTGCTTGAAGCAACTTTAGCAAGGCTTCACCTCTGGGAGACATTCTTGAGCAGTTGCAGACTTTAATTTGGTCTCTACCCTACTTTTATGAGTAGCTCCATTTTAAAAACCGACATAATTACTTTCATAAAAAGCCTACACTATTGCCAGTTTACCCTCATATCAATGCCTTCCCTCTCAGTGCCCCTTTGCTTCTGCTCCCTGAATTACCTGCAGCACTCCAAGTTCACTTATTTTCCCCACCTACCTTTCCTATAGGTGGCATAAATATATTGGAAGTATGTACGTATGTGAATGCCAGGAAGTTAAAATCCTCACTGCCTCCGCAATAAAAATGAGATGAGCTGACACTCATAGGAAAAATAACCCAAACTTCTAATGTCAAAAGACAGACTTAAAGATGATTGTTCACCCTCAGAAGTTTGTAACAGTCCCATGAAAGCAACTGCTGAGGCTTGGTCAAGAAGACAGACTGAATGTCAGGGATTACTAGGAAGGGAGCAGAAACCCGCTTGTCTTTATACAAGCCAACAGGCTACCTGGTACCTCTGTGTCCTTCTAGTCCAGCAGAGCGAGCGCTGCCAGGGAAAACCCAAGCAAAAGGCAACAGGGTTGGTCAAAAGTAAATGCCTCTACAGGAAAGCAAGTTGGGACCTTCTGGCCTACAAACTGCTTACAATGTCACATTGTCAAGATTTACTTACTAGAGGGAGACACCACTAAAATCTGTTTTTTGTTTGTTTGTTTAACTGTATGTGGGGTAGTGCTGAACATAGTCTGCTATAAGGAACTCTTCTCCACGCTTAAGTACCAAAGTTTTACAGACTAATTCTTTCACAGCTGAAACCCAAAATGTCATTTTTTTCCTTGCTGTTTGCTATAATGACCCTATGTTATCTCACTAAACAGGAAATCTGCAGGTGAAGCTTTTTCCACTCTGTCTCCTTCTCTGCCATTTACATTTACACCTGAGGACTGAAGATGGGAGAGTAGGATGGTGCCAGCTCCAGTTCTGCTTTGTTTTTTTCTGACCTCTGGTTTATTTGATTAACCTATCCATGTCTGTTTCCTCACCTGTAAAATGAAGATACACTTATTCAAGAACAGATCACCTGAGGACTGTCTGGGACCAGGTCATGGGTCCATTTTGCTCAGTGCCTTCTCTGGAGAACAGCCATGAGGAAGCACATGGAAAAGCAGAGGAAGTAGTGATATTTCCTTGAATACTCCTGCAGCTCTCAAGACTGAATGGGTTTGCAGCATATACTGTAAAAGTGTTACATGAAGGGGCAGAGTGTTGCACACCAAAGTGATCCTGAAGATCGTGAATCTCATGAGAGGCTTGTTATGACAAGGGCTTCAGGACCAGGAAACATTGCTTAGCATTCTCCTAGGCCCACATAAAGAGGAGGACTGTGTCACCATTTCTACCATTATAATAAATCCAAGTTTTTTTCATTTAACTCTTAAGTATCTCTGTGGCACAAGGATGCCCAAAGCTGCTTCTTCCAACGGAAGCCTAAGCAGTCACAAAGGGATGACCCCCTCTACCCCATGAGACAATGCAAAGCCCAGATCATAGCAAGGATTTCTTGCACTTCTCCACTATTACCCAGTACTCAGTCTATACACAAAACTTTCCAAAACTCCATTTCTTTTCTCAAAGAGAATTACACACTTCCTTTAATGAGTAGGTTTTTTCCTGCCTCTTTCAGCATCTTTAATAAACAACAAAATTTTAACTGTTACTCACCACGATGATGGAGAGACCTAGTAACACTTATTTTATAATGTAATAAAATAATACTTAATGAAAAGGTAAATAGTGGCTTTTGGAGAAGAACAATATAGCCAAATACATGTTTTCTGATAAAGATTGTATTCCTGTATTTCCCCTCTGCTAATGGCTATGCTGTCACTTGAAACTCCCAAGAAAGACTTAATGCCGCCTTATTTTACTGGAATTAGCAGTGGTTGTTTCAAATTAGCTTCCCTTAGCCTGAAAATGAATTAGAAAAGGCCTGTACTCAGCTACATGCCAAACAAGTGTAATTTTGTGAAATCTATTGTCAAGCACTTCAGTGTTGAATGCTGTCGACCCCTGATTAATACCAGGCAGACCAGAGAGGGACAGAACTCCTTTGTAAGAGATGCACAGGGATTAGAAATGTTTGCATCCAACAGTGCTATATAAAAATTTGCTTTTTAAATAGGTAGCAGTGGTTTATCTTATCATGGCATAAAAATATGTGCTTTTGTTTATTTTCTAATGGAGTGGGCTTCAATGCTTTCTATGCAAGGCTATGCAAGACCTGCAATAGTTCTTTTGACAGCAGTGTAGTATTTCTAAAACCACTGGGGCTCTAAATGGGCCAAATCTCTCTTCTGGGTTCACAGAGGGAAAATTCTTCATTACGAGGGCAGTGTCACACTGGCACAGGTTGCCCAGAGAAGTTGTGGCTGCCCCATCCTTGGAAGTGTTTAAGGCCAGGTTGGATGGGACTTTGAGCAACCTGGTCTAGTGAAACCCTTTAAGGTCCCTTCCAACCCAAACCATTCTATGATTCTACGATTTCAGCCAAAAGGCTGTTAAAAAAAGGCTTTTCTCCTGGAGCCTCCAACCACAGCAGCAAGGCATGAACTAATGGCATGAACACCGAGCACCCATGAACTAAATAGGCTACATCTATAGTAAAACTATAGGCCACTGGAAAGGTCCAAAGCTTTCAGAGGATGTGGGAAGAGAACACCTCCCCTGAGACCAGGGGAGACGATAAGGTTCTGCCATAAGCCTCAGTACTCTCCCACCATGGGGATGTGCAGCACCAGAAGGAACAGGTTGCTTCATCATTGTTTAGCCCAACAAACATGTACAGAACATAAAGCCTTAAAACTACCTATGTAGCAGAAGGGAAGTGAATCTAGTTGCTGTTTCACTCTCTTCTTTTGGAACAATTAAAAGACACTTCAAAGCACAAAAGGATGTTTCAGGAGGCTGTAGAACACATCAATACCGAAGACAGAAAGACACATCTGTATAATCCTGGGAATTTACAGCATCAAGTGGTACGGATTTTCCCAGGAAAAGGGGAGAACTAAAATTCTCTCACTGAAAAAAAAAAAACAAACAACCCAACAAAAAGCAACCCAAGCCAAAACGCAGACAGTTTGGCCCATCTTTGATAAAGACTGCGAAGGAAATTTCATGGCCAAAAGACAACATATATCTATATCTATCTATCTATCTATCAGGTTAACATCAACTATAAAGAGACGCCTGAAAAGAAAGACCCACAAGAACAACTTCCTGGAATGGTTAAAAAACTATTTCTAGATGCTGTTTTAAAAGGTCAAGTGCTCACCACTCCCCTTTTGAACATTATTTTGAAAGATAATTTTAAAATTGCTTTACCGCAAGAGCAAAGTGACCAGGAGGCATGGGCACTGACACACATCCTGAAGTTGTAACATGGAACTATGGAGATAATATAACTACTGATGTAGTGTGTTTGATTAGTAGATTTTAAATGCCCTTCTTCAGATCAGGAAGCCAAAGGACAGAGAAAAGCAATTTGCCTAGGATTATTCATCATTCAACACTACTGAGAAATTAAAGGGGTTTAGCGACCCTGTTCTTTCCAGACCCAAACAGTGGGAGTAGGGGAAGACACACAAGTTCATCTCACATTACAACTTACTAACTTGACTCATCAATACCAATTCAAAACAACTTCACAGAAGGTACAAGTGAGATGAAAAGCCATCTGTCAAAAGCAGAGTTATCTCAAGGTGACTGGCACATCAGCTTGCAGAGAAACATGGATTCTGGAGAGGGCTTAGAGACCAGATGGTCTTGAACAGGCCTACTTGGCCCTAAGAATAAGCATTTGTGAGAAAAAAATAGCCCGAAGATAATACTACTTAGCATCCTAAAGGGTGCTCTTGTTTCAGCTGATTCTGCAAGGGCTGCTGAGAGACATTTCTAGATATTCAGGAACACAGCTGTGAACATCCACCTTGATGCACATGAACATTAGAACAAATGAATAATATATTTCAGGAACAACAGTGTAAGTCTTGCTGGTATTAGCTCTACCAAACCCCACTGTTTCAAAAGCCCTTCTGTTTGTGTACATCCTTGCAAAGTTTTCCAAATCCACTGTATTTTAAATCTAGACCTGTTGAAAGATGTAAAAATTATCTTTACATTTTTAGCATAGCCCTAGACACTCTGTATTCAAAACATACATTCATATTCTTCCAAGTTAGATTCAAATGCAAACATCATGCAAGGAATCCATATATACACCATGGTGCTGCAAGAAATGTCCTCAAGGAGTTTTTGCTAATTATTTCCTAATAATTATTTCAGCTCATCTACATTGCTCACCTTGATTCACTGACAGATACTGAAGCAGTGGAACCTAGATGATACACTGTAATATACAAACTAGAATATGTTTCTCTGCAAAATGTATGGAATTGTACATGAACATCACATTTCCAACTTATTAGTGTAATTAATTATTCCTGATAGAGAGGGATTTTTTTAATTTTTGTTTGCAATGGAGCACTTTGCACTAAAACCGCCATAAAGGGAAGCAATGCAAATCATTATCTCCTCCTCAGAAAATGTAAACCTAACTTTTAAGCATCATACATAGATTTTCAAAACAAAAAGCATTCGATAAAGATGTTTCTGGAAGGAGGAAATTCATTTACCGTCAACTTTCTTGCCTTTAATTTGCCCTGATTTTTTCCCTTCCCAGTTTATTTTGTTCTAAGTGTGTTTGTGCCTGATATACCATAGTGACAATACAGCAGAGAAAGAGAGTTATGTTTCTGAAGACCTCTCTTCATCTCTATTCTCTATTGTCGTAACAGCCCAGGTTCCCATAGAAACAGAGTAAAGAGCAAATGCGTAAAATACAAATGAACAGGTCTAAGCTGGCAGTTTTACATATTATTAGACATATAAATATGACAAACAGGCACTGGGTATGGGTTCCTTTCTAAAGGAAAAGCTAGATAATGCTACACCTTATCAAATGAATACAGGGCATATAAATTTTACAGACTGAAGTCATCAAGTGCTGAGTATTAGCAGGTCGATACCGCTTTCTGAAATTGAGTCATTTTTTAAATTATTCATTTTTTGAGCAAACAAAATACTTTTTCCTCATCTGCAGATCTCATCCTGAATCCCCCAACTGCCCCAAAGCTATCGATTCCCATCTATTAAGACAGAAGATTTGCACTGTGGGAATGGAGCAACAAGCACTGATTTCACAGAGGATTAGGACCTTGTAAGGTGGACTTTGCAATTTTAAATTAATATTGGCGTATAGACTGAAGTTCTCGGAAAAAATGCCTCCATTGTAAAAAAGTTTTTCTGAGTAAACACTAGTCCAGACACTTTCTTAATGCTTTTGAAGAAGTTGATGTATTTTGAATGCATTCATGGGTTATTTTAACAGAACTAGCTTCAAAAATACAGTGAAAGGGGTTTCTTAAAGATGCAGGACTTCAGGAACATTAACAATTTGATTGCCCTGGTGAGCTGCCAATATGATAGTAGGATTCTTCACATCATAACCAGGTCACTGAAAATTGGGGAGAGATACTAATGTGACTTAAATTATTTCAAGCTTTCAATAGTTTTTAGAAGCCCATAATAAAATATGATCAAGTATATGCAAATGAAGTACTTTTTATTAAAGACACTTTCAAGCACCCATATACAAATATCCCATTGGTGTTTATCTTTAAGCACCCTCATTGTGCTGTCTCCAAATGAGTGACAGAGCCCCAGTCCTCCTGAGCCCCAGCAGTAGGAGTGATGCTGTCTGCTAGAAGTGTTCATCGTCTAAGCAGTTCAATCCATTAAAACTTACAGAAAATTAGGAAAACTTTAAAATATCTCAGGTGAGTATGATTTCTTTCTTTCAAGCCAAACTGTGGCATCCAACATTCACTGACTTGAAAGGGGAATTCATTGTCAGTGGCTCCTGTTGACTTCCTGAGTGATATGGACCCTACAGCTCATCTTTTTATGTTTGGCTTCTCTTTTTCATGGCATAGGAGATGCTGAAGATCAAAGAAACATTTCAATTTCTTTCCCCAACTCTGTTCAAAACAATATTGCAAAATGCTTGAAGCCATTGAAAGAGACTCGCTATAAAAGGACCTTCACTCAAGAGACTCCTACCTCTGTACATGCCCTCATAAACCCATCACCAACCTTTATGCACTATGTTAGGAAATAGAAGGTACAGGACTGCTTTTTTCCAGCCTATATATCTTCTATTTCTCTCCTAATAAGTCTGAATATTGTTTCCATTTCTAGGAGCAACTGGTGGTAGCTGTCCTGTGTAAAAAGGCAATGGTAAAAATCTGCCTTCTTTAAAAAAAGTAGAGAGGTTGAAACACATATATAAACAAGAGAAAATACTCTTAATTTTGTTTCTACATTTAACAATTTCACTTAAAAGAGGTTTAGGATACCAGAGTTTTGTTTTAGTTGATTGGAAGAAAAAAATTTAGTTATATTTCATTTTAGAGGGGAATCTGTGAGGTGCTGAGCATGGTCTATAACTACAGGAAGGTTGCTGCCAGCACTCAGTCTTGCAGGACTTTACCCTTTGCAAAGGCTGCAACCATAAAACACGAAAGTTATTATTACTGTTGTTGTTATTATTATTATTATTGTCAGTGTTGTTACTTAACAAAGGCACATCTGAAGCAGCAGTAATCCCATGAAGGTCTTGCTTTACCAAGACATGAACTTTGGAAACACATTTGCTTGTTGATACACTATTCTTTGACAAGCAGGTCATGCCTTCAACTAAGCACATGTCCAAATCTGATCCAGATGTAAAATATACAATTCAACTATCACAAAGTTGTTCAAATAGCTTATTTGGAACCTGTGCAGTTGAGAATGGGATCACAAAACATCTTTTTCAAAGCTAAACTTAAGGCAAAGGCATCAATTTCTCTAAGTGTATGAAATCAGAAAGCAAGCTAGGAAGCTGTGGGAATTTAAGGAGATGTTTAATGTTCCAAAGTAGCCAAGTAGTTAGCTTTTTCTTTTTGACTTTTTTTTTTTTTTTTTTTTGCAAAACCAGCACCCATAGAGACCCCCTGGCAATTTCCTTCCATGTTAGGAGTCACAGCCATTTACTGGCCTGCTGCAAGCCCACTTCTGATTATTAACGCCTAAAAGAATTTCAAGCAATAAGAATTACATTTTGCCATCCAAGATGAACAATATCACTTCTGCACAGAAGCAGCCTCCAAATGAAATAGGAATACCTATCCATTAAAATTGCAGTGTGCGAAAAATACACCTTTATTAGAAAGCATCTTCTTAAAGCGTAAAGGATTAGGATTAGGAAATGCACCAAAGACTGGCAAAGCTTGTGATTTAATCCAAGACTAAGATCGGTACAAGGATCTGAACATACACCTGTATCTCTGATGGGTTTGGGTGGAAGTACAGCACAGTTATTCACAGTAGATCATCAACAGCCAAGTAAACTGCAATTCCACAAATGCTTTTTAAACCTCATTGTATCAGACTAATCCCTTGCTTTCCTATCGGCAAATTGTTATTTGATGTCTTTTGTTGAGAAACTCGACAATCATACCTGAATATGAAGAAAACCTAAGAAATATTAAAGACAGAGTCCAAAACCATCTGTATGTGATGGTTCACTGAGCAGACAGAATTAGGAACACTTCTTTCTCATTACTAAAATGAATTTTAAATACAGCAGTGAATAAGATCCTTTTAACTTATATCAGAAATTAAATTACAATAGCCCTATTACAAACCTCCAGGAAGTTTCACATTAATGTCCAATATAATAGCAAGATCAGACTTTGATCTTCTCTTTAAAGGTTTACAGACATGAAGCTTCCTCTCACATTCAAAATTTCATGTTATCTGTATTTTTGATGTTTTACCATGCTATAACTATATAAAAGCTGTGGGATCAGTGAAATAATGAGAACAGCTTTTCTTTTTTTCTTTTGCCCCCCCCCCCTTTTTTTTTTTTCCAGGTGATTTAAAGATTTAATGCTCAGCACTTCTCAAATCATTTAATGGAGTACTCAGTCAGGCACTGAGAAAATATAACAAATGCAGCCAAGGGCAAATGAATGTAAGTGGAGCACAGCATAGTCAGGATAAATAAGTGCACTGCCTAGCTGTGGGCTTTGGGATGCTCTAAGTGCTGCAAACAAGCAAATCTAAAAAGTAGTATTCTCACATGCCAGCAGTTTCTCAGGATCCATCAACAATATTGGAAGCATCAGGTTTTTTTAAACAAACCCCCTTTACTCAGTGTTATAGCGTATTGTAGTGGCAGGCTGTCACCTTAACATTGCACTCAAAGAGGTGACTGCTGTGCTGTGTGGGTGCCACAGCTGGCTGCCAGCAGCAGTGAAGGCAGACACCCGTCTTGGCAGTATCATTTGCTCTTCTGTGGTGCCTCTTGGCCTGCCTTTAATTTACTGCTTAATTTCTGGCAAAATTGAGAGAAATCAAAATGAGAGGGTCTTGCAGTTGAATGTTGGCAATATAGGCGGCACAACACTGCCGATATTGCAGTGATCCAATACCACTCGTGCTTACTAGATAAGGATCAGATACCTGTAGAAATCCTGAGTTTAATGTGGATTACATTTAGACTGTAATTTATATGTGGAAATTAATTTGAACTTTTGGTAAAACTGATTAAGTATTCTTTATAGGGGAAAAGGGAAAGAAGAAAAAAGGGTTTTTTCTTTGGCAGATCAGCAGCTGGTGGGATGGAGGTGTCACCAGTAACTTCTGAGTTAAGGCTGCTCTGAGTTTTTCACTTACAGTGGGATTTAATTTCTTCCATTTCACAGTTCAGTGATTGAATTTCATCTTTGAATTTGACACAATTACTGTTCAGGGGTCAGCTGAATTTGCTCTGCAGTTTTTGGGTACCACACTTACTAACTTTTGCAGAGAAAACAATTCATATTCATTCATCTTTGAAATATGGACCTCCACCATCCACTCTTTCCCCTCGCTGTCCTGTTTAAACAACTGCATACAGCAACATTTCAAAACTTTGGAGCTATTCCTATCACATCTGAGCCTCAGAAGTTTATTGAGTGAATGGGAATTAACTTCTTTGCAACACATTTTCCAGCTCTGCCAAGACAATTTGGAAGTGAAGACATGGTGTTCCCACACCTCCTCCCCTGGTACCTCCCTCCTGGACCCCAGATGTCTTCCTCCCAAACCTTCCCTGGATGCCAGCACCATCCACATACTTGCCCTTCAGCTTCCACTGACTCTACATTATCCTCTTTCCCTTTCCTTAACAATGCTTGAACATAAAGGTGAGGTCTGACCTAACTCCTAGTGGATCTTGTAGGAGTTGCTGACAACTCCCACACTTGCAAAGCCCCAGATGATTCCACAACTATTTCTAGCAGTTTCAAAATTCAGTAGGTTTCTGTAGTAGAATGATCAAAGTTTTATAATACATTTGATTCCATTCAAGTGCCTTTTTGTTATTTAAACCAGAAGTTGCAAGGAAGACAGAAACAGCCCATCTTCCAGTGGCTTAATCCTTACAAAACTATTTAGACAGATCTTCAGGACAGCTCAAAAGTGCTGGACAACAAATGTACAGGCCCAGAAACTGCTAAAATGTTTTAATGCTACCTTTGCCTCATCCATCCAACAGATGCCAAAGTTTCTGTTTAAAGCTACCAAGACTGTGCTACATGAAGATCTAAATGACTGTATGTGGATTAGTAAAGTATTTTTAGCACCTACTAAAAAAGTATTTAGATAAATGCCAAACTTACATTTCCATCAAGTGCTACCATGTACAACTGATACTGCCAAGCACCTGGATGCATTCACCACAACATTTTTCTGTTTCCTCTAGAATGAGACTCATTATCATCAGAAAGCTTTCTGCTGCATTTTTATTTCATCAGTACAGGCCCTAATTCTATAAAATAAATGAAGTAAAATATTCTAATAGCAGCCTGCTTCAAAGGCACTGATTTTTTTCACTAGCACTTCCATCTGACATATCCCATTATCATACTGAAAGGCCAAGTTAGCAACAGGAAAGCATATAGATTATTACCTAAATAAAAATGACCTGGTTTTAAAAGCTAATTTAAAATAGCCCTTGCAAGTGACACAGTGCATTACACAGCGCATTTTCTCAAGAGGAAAGCAGCCATAAAGTCTACCCACTACATATCTCTGCATGAGCAATGCAAGTCTGCAAGCAAATAGCAATTCACTTTCAAAAAAAGACAGTCACAATTTAGGAGTCTCCACCAGCTTCATTTAGGGATATCACCCTCCATGCTATCTTGGTGGACTCTGGCCTTTTAAAATGTTTTCTGATGCCTTATTTTCTTAGTAAACACCTATTTTTACAGCAGTTGGGAAAATTCAATAGCTGGACTTGGATATAAAATACCAGTGGCTTCAGGATGAAGCTACAAATCATTTGAGGCTAACCTCTGTTATAAACAAAATTCTCTAGCAGAAAGAAAAAAAGCTCTTACACACCAGAGGCCAAACAATGTCATCTAAAATGTCATTTTTTTCTAAACAGCTAGATAGTTAAACTCATACAAACTTAACAGATATCAATGATCAGTTATGACTTCTCCATGCACCAACCAAATAGAATTATTTTAATTATTTCAACAGCTTAAAAGAAACTATCGCATCTGCTGCTTTTGGTAGCACTAATGAGCCTTTCCCCCCTCTTTTTGCATATCTCATGAGGTTTTCCCCCAAGTCTGGCCCCGCAGATAGCCAAGGCAAAAGCTAGTTCCCATATGGTCCCTAATTCACAAAACAATTGACACAGAGGGAGACCTGCCTCAGAAGATGATTTATGCGCCCCAAGCCCAGTTCAACATTGAATCCAGAGAACCAGACTTAAAGTAGCCACAGGAAAACCCCACTGAAAGGCGAATAGTCTGGTACAGCAGGTCCTTGTCACCAATGTTTTTTTCCCTACACAC